>NC_141994.1:64715386-65315386 GCF_049901715.1 Pseudonaja textilis
TTGGAAGCTGACTTCACTTGTGGGGTGGAGGAACGATATTCCAAAAGGCAGTTGCAATGGCAGAGAAGGATTTTTTTTCCTAGATCCCACCTGCTGTAATATCCTGACCAATGGGATCTGCAGCATGCCACTTTTATCCAATTTTTATTATTTCTTCCTCGTTTGTTGAGGACGTCTATTGGCCTAAAGAGGCCACACTTCATAGTCCACCCCCCTGCTCTAATTTACATGCCTTCTTTCATTAACATGGAACCCAAATCTCTTCTGCAATTTCTCAAAAGTTTTCCTCTTATGATAAACCTCTTTTTGATCTTATTCTCCCACAGTTAAGAACTGGCAACCTTCACCTTTCCACTAGTGGTGGGATTCAAATTTCTGTGGGCGTGGCATGGCTTGGTGGGCGTGGCTTGGTGGGCATGGCCGGGGAAGGATACTGTAAAATCTCCATTCTCTCCCCACCTCACTAACCTGCTTTCCAGCTCCGTTCTCCTGTGCAGGGTAATAAAAGAAGACTCAGCCGATCAGCTGGGACTCGGGAGGCAGAGAATAGATGGGAGCGGGGCCAGTCAGAGGTGGTATTTGCCGGTTCTCTGAACTACTCAAAATTTCTGCTACTGGTTCTCTGGAACTGGTCAGAACCTGATGAATACCACCTCTGCTTTCCACCAGTCAGTAGCTTTTGGGGGCTTTGTACTTCAATATCTCAAAAGCAAGGATGGCCACTGGCAAGGATCCATAATCTAGGAATTAGGAGATCATGAGTTCAAGTTCTGTCTTAGCCATGAAAAAACCGGCTGGGTGACTTTGGGCCAGTCACTCCTCTCAGTCCAACTCACCTCACAGGGTTGTTGTTGTAAGGAAAATAGGATGACGAAGACATGTTGGATATGTTTGCCATCTTGAGTTATTTGTAAAAATAATAAAGGTGGGAAATAAATACATGACAGTCGTAAGTAGAGGCACCCATGTGATTGACCCAATTTTATGACTTTGTTATGGTGGTTGTTAAGTGAACACCACAGTCATTAAGCAAATCAATGCATTCCTGTGACTGTTTTTTTTTTCCAGAAACTGTCCTTTTCAACTATATTACACTAATTTTGTTTCTACCCAGATATTCAGTGTAACAGCAGTTTTTCCCAAGGAACACCACATGTTACAATCCTAAAGTTCTTCCCTAGATCTTTTCACTTTTGAAGCTCAAAATATATATAAATTTGGAAACGTAAATCTGTTGCACATTATAATACATGATCTTTCCCAGTTCTCAATTAAACCACTCTGGCTTCCTCTCTGAGCCAATTACACACCATCAGAACCACTGTGAGCCAGTTTAGTCCCACCAACAGAAATAATAGTTTTCACAAATTCTCCATCACTTTGATATTTTATTCCCCATCCTCTTCCTTTTGAGATCCCAACCAAATTGCGTACATAAATTAAGCACAGCTGTGCAAGCAGCGAGGAGTGTGCAGGGAATGTTGGAGGCGGCCTGGTGCACAATTTAATAGACAAGGGAAATGTGGCTGCATCAGCTTAGATGAAAACCAAAAAGCTGAGTTTACCAAGCACAGTAAACTATGGTTGGTTTCATTGTGGCTGTTTAACCAGCCACTATTGCCTGAATCCATAAAAATACACTTCTGTTATCAGAAAAGAAGTGTATCACAGGGCATCATCTTGAATAGAATAGAATAGAATAGAATAGAATAGAATAGAATAGAATAGAATAGAATAGAATGGACCTTGGAGGTTTTCTAGTCCAACCCTCTGCTTAGGCAGGAAACCCTATACCATTTCAGTAAATGATTCTCCAATCTCTTCTTAAAAACTTCCAGTGCTGGAGCATTTACAACTTCTGGAGGCCAAGTTGTTCCAATCTTGTTGCAACACAACCTCTGCCCCTTTTATGTGTGCAGTTTTATATGTGCACATATATGTGCACATGCATATGAAAGGATTGGAAAACATATTGTAACACCACAATGTTTCTTTCATAACTCTGATTAAAACCAATGATCCTGCATTGTCCATGACACTAAGTTTGCACGCCACAATTACAGGTTTCCCTCGACACGTTAAGCCCAAATCAAATATTAAAATATATTAGAACGTTCTAGGTTCATTGAGTCTAGTCTTTGAGTTGGTTGGGATAGCTATTAATTTTGGAGGGAATGGGGCCAAGGAAATGGAGAAGGAGAAGCCAAGCCACATGTAAAAAGCACAGCCAGAATGTTGTTTTCCTTGGGCTTCTGCAGAGTTTGAAGGACTTTCTTTTTTTTTTCAAACAATTAAAGCCTATTTTAAGGCATCAACTATGCTTTTCGTTTCATTTGTTCCCTGTCACAATATGTCAGGAAAGGGCTTTCAGCAGTTGTTTTGAAAAAAGTCCAAGATGTTCAAGAGCATCTACTTTTAGGGAGAGGTTTGTCCTCCAAGTTTGCTGCTTGGCGCCTAGACATTTCATTACCAAGCTAGGTAACATCTGAGGATGTTACCTAGTTTGGTAACAAAACATCTGGAAGCCAAGCAGCCAGCTTGGAAGACAAATCTCTGCCTAAATTTACACCTGAACTATGAATATTCTCTACAATTTCTAGCATCATATTTCCCTGTACAGGCAATCCTTAATTTACAGCAGTTTACTTCGTGACCATTTGAAGTTACAAGAGGACTGGAAAAAGATGAGAGTTCTTAATATTTATGACCGTTGCAGCATTCCCCATGATCACATGATCAAAATTCAGATGCTGGGCAATTGATTCAAATTTAGGATGCTTGCAGTATCCTGGGGTCATGCGATCACCTTTGGCAATTCCCATTGACAAGCAAAATCAACAGCGGAGCCAGGTTCATTTAACAACCGTGTTATTAATTTAAAAAGTACAGTGATTCACTTAACTGTGATACAAAAGATTATAAAATGGGGCAAAAATCACTTGACTGTCTCGCTTAGGAAGAAAAAATTTGGCTTCCCAATTGTGGTCCTAAGTCAAGGACTAGCATATGTAGTTGGCCCTCTCCTGTCCTAGAAGTTGTCTCTCCCAAGGGATTGAGATCTCCTGGTAAACTTCCATGTTCTTAAGAACTTCCTCCTCAGTTTGCTTCTGATCTTCTGAAGACCATTAGAAGAGTTACAAACAATAGATTTATGTTCAAGATACAGATGAAAAGATTCAGGTTTTGCACCAGTCCCCAAAGCTTTAATAAATTGTTAATAATCCAAGGTCATAAACTTGTAGAAGCTCTTCCAGCTGAAATCTATCATATTATCAATCCAGTCCAAATTCAAAGTTCAGAGCAGTGGTGTCCATGAGAATTGGAGAGTCAACAGCATCAAAATGGTGGGTGCAATTGGAAGATGGAATTCTTGCTTATTTTTACGTGTATTGCACACAACACATATGGGGACAAGGTTTCAATCACTAGTCAATGTCACCATTTTGACACAGTTGACACTCCCACATATGAACATCTCTGATTCAAAGTTTTGAACAAAAAATACTTGTTAGGCCCAAGCAAAAATTCAAATTACTGAAATCTGGTAAAACACAGAGGCTTATCTCTGTATGCATTACTGAAATCTGGTAAAACACAGAGGAGGAGGTGGAACGTCTCTCCAAGTTTTAAGCGTGGCCTGAGATACAACTCCCAATGAGGGACAGGTGTGTGGATGACATCATCTGGGAGTCTCTGATGAGCTTCAGGGGCATTACCCCAAATATAACCAGATGTGAGGCCTTGTTTGTGAAATTGGGTCATAAATATCAATTGAGGCTGTTAGTTTACCTAACTCCCTGCAGTGTAGCAGCTTCTCTGCTTGAATTATTCAACTTTGTGGCCAGGTTTGTGGAATTTCCTAGGTAGATGGTTGTGGGAACTTTAACCTGTTTTTTCTGGGCCCAGAATCTGAGATGTTCCTGATCTGGGAGTTCATAACAATCATGGACCTGATCCAGATTACTGAAGGCCCAACTCCCAGCAGAGGTCCAATGCTACATCTGTTTTTTCTCTTAGAGCAGTGGTGATATGATCTGGGATTGGGAGGATGTGCACATCGATCCCTTGTCATGTATAAATCACTTCCTCCTCACTCTGGAATTCCACCACCTCCAGCTGTAAAGAGTAAGGATCTATTTGATTAAACAACCCAGGCAACTGAAGAGGTCTTTCCCAAGGTTCTGGTGTACAGTTTGGCCAAGGCCTTAAGGCAGAGGTGTCAAACTCTCATTGCTTTTCCCCTTTGCTAAACCAGGTGTGGGCATTGCCAGCATGTGACGCATCCAGCCCGTGGGCCGCAAGCTTGACATCCCTGCCTTAAGGGATTAAAATAAGCATTCAACAAAGACTTTGGATCAGGTTGCAGCTATGGAGACTGTGCTTGTGGATCCTGTAGAATCCCTGATTTACAAAAGAATTTGATGAAACCATGAAAGAGACACCTTGAGTGCTTCTGAAGGAAGATAAAGAATGGATCTGATCAGACATAGGTGAAAGCCTGTATTAAGTCTTATATGAGCACAAAGTGGTCTTCTCTGCTCTTAGCGGTTCTGCAGAATACTTGCCAGTGACCCTGTTTTAAGTGAACAGATTCCTTCTTGGCAAGAAGAGCCTTGGGAGCTGCTATTCTTGGCATCTGTCGAAGTTGTTCAGATTCATTCCGAGTTTAATTCTGGCTGGGCAAGTCCTATGGATGTGACCAGAGCATGATCCTGCTTGATTATCTGGAAAGAGTTTCAGCCAGTTCTAGAACATAGATGCAAAACACACAATGTCAAAGATCAGAATTACCGAGGAAGTGGACAGGTCTTTGATGTTGTAAGTTCTGCATCTATATTTTGGATCCATGCCACTCCTGGATGATTAATACCTCCCAGGAAAGGAAGTATGGCTGGGTTTAGTCATCCCTTTCACCTGCCTCAAAGGCAGCAGCAGTCAACCCCTTTTGCATTACCTTGGGCGGTGTGGCTGAGACATCCAGAGCAATATTTAGAATAGCGAGGACTGATTCTACCTCACTGAAGTCCAGAACTTTCTGGTCCTGCTTTCCTTTCCGGTTCAAAGATTGTGGGGGAGGAAAGTGTTAAGTTTGAGCAATGAGAGGCTGAACCAGAGCATGAGTGCAACAGTACTTTATTTACAAATAAAGGGCTGACCGTGCTTGCCAAGCCTGGAACTGGCTCGCAGCAATCAGCAGCCAGTTGGACCCCGCAGCCTGCTTTATAGCTGGCTGCTGGGAGAACTGACCAATGGGAATGGGGAAATAAACGCCCACACAAGTGAGTGGACCTGAGTGAGAACTCCTTGAGTCCTCAGGACATAACACCCCTTCCCCCAGATGCGAACACGCATAGTCCTTGAGGTAGATGGGGGTTTGTGTTGGCGCCGGAGCGGCGCAACTCGGGAACATTGTCTGACTGTTCGGCATCAGTCTGTGACGGTTGAGCTGGCATAGTGTCACCAACACTCTCTCTGGACTGGGCATCCTCGGAAACCACCGGGTTGGTTTCTGGAGTCAAACTCTCGTGGGTTGGATCCGGTTGATCAACTCTCTGGGCGCTGTTGTCCGGGTTTGGGCTGACCGGGCGACCGCTGGCGCAGACTGGTCACTGGGTGCGATGTGGCTGGGTGGCGGATGGGACGGTTCCCCTACGACTGGAGACTCTGGATCCTTGTTTGCGAGGTTGCTGAGGCGCCTTCTGAGTTGGTCTATGTGTCTCCTCCAGGCGCGACCGTCCTCCAGCCTGACTCTATGATCTCGGCCCGGTGGCGGCGATGACCGCCCGGAATCAAAGTGGGTCCCAGCGAAATTCCTGGCGAATATCGGCTCCTGTAACATAAAATGTCTAACCCCGAAGTGGAAGCGAGGGGAGAGTCAGGGCAGTATTGTGGGTGCAGTCTATCCAATACAGTCCTCAGGCGTCGGCCCATCAGAAGTTCCGCTGGGGACTTATTGGTGACTGCACAGGGGGTTGAGTGCTGGCTCATCAGGAACCGTGAGAGTTTGTGGTGCCAGTCATCTCTGCCAAACCTAGCGAGGGCCTCTTTGGTGGTCCTGACGGCCCTTTCAGCCAACCCATTACTCGCAGGGTGGAATGGGGCTGTTAAAAATGTGGCGAATGCCTAGGTTGGCTGCAAAAGCGGCTGAATTCTACTGATGCGAACTGTGGGCCATTATCGGAGACCAAGGAGTCGGGTAGTCCATGGGTAACGAACAGGCGCGTTAACACGTTGGTGATTGCTAGTGTGGTTGTCGTGGATAGCTGCGCCACGTCTATCCACTTGGAATAGCGTCCACGATCACTAGGAACATCTTTCCATGCACGGGCCGGCCAGATCGATATGGATTCTAGACCAAAGGCGCTGGCACTCTCCCATCTGGTAGGGGTGGCGATGGGGGGAGCAGGGCGGGATTCCTGGCAAATGCTGCAGGAACTTACCCAATTGACAATGTCCTCGTCTAGACCCGGCCACCATCGTGGCTGCGTGCCAGCCGCCTTCATTCTCACAATGCCGGGGTGTCCCTCATGCGCGCCTCCAGGACTCGGGTGCGCAGCGAGGTCGGAATGATCACTTCGAGTGCCCCACAGTAGACAACCCTGCAAACTGGACAGCTCCTGCATGTCGAGTCTTAAAGGGTGCAAATTTGTTATCAACATTGCCTCCCGGCCACCCTCCTCACCCAGTCGAGCACCTGGGCGGCGTTTGGTCTGCCTTGGTTTTGGCGGCGATGTCAAGGGCGGTGATGGGCAGGTCCAACTGGGTGATTTCAAAATGGCATTGACAGGAGCTGGGTCTTCAGCCGGAGCGGGTAAGGGGCAGCGACTGAGTGCGTCAGCGTGGGATAGAGTTTTGCCCAGGCGGTGGATAAGTTTGTATGAGTAGGCGCTAGAAAAAGCGTCCACCGTGTCATCCGAGGGGAGAGGACTTGAGGTGTCTGTTTGTCGCCGGCCAGTAGGCCCAGGAGGGGTTTATGGTCGGTGACCAGTTCAAAGAAGTGGCCAAAAAGGAATTCGTGAAACTTTTCACGGCTGCAACAACTGCTAGGGCTTCCTTGTCTATTTGGCTGTAATTTCGCTCCGTGGCCGAGAGCGTCCTGGAGAAAAAGCGATGGGGCCTCGGCGCCATTGGCGAGTCGGTGACTAAGGACCGCCCCAATTCCAAAAGGGGATCGTCTGCTGCCAGTACTAAAGGAAGGTTGGGGTCGAATTGGATGAGCACTGCCTCTGACGTAAGTAGTGATTTGACGGCGTTAAACGCCTGGTCTTCTTTGTGCCCCCAGTGCCACGGTGACTTTTTGTCTAGTAATCTGTGTAGGGGGTTCGGCTACTGAGGCTTTATGGGGCAAGAAGGATGCATAAAAGTTTAGGAGTCCCAAGAAAGCTTGTAGCTCCGTTTTGGAGGTTGGTGTGGGAGCTTCGTGGATCGCCCTGACCTTGGACTCCAGGGGTGAATGCCAGAGGCGTCAATTTTATAACCCAGAAAGTCCACCTGTCTAGTGGCAATGGCGCATTTTCTTTTTTTTAACTTGAGGCCATGCTGTCTGAACCTCTCTAACACTGCTCTCACTCTCTGGAAGAGTTGGGGTCTGTCCTGGCCGAGACCAAGATGTCGTCGGAAGTAGGGTACTACACCAGGAGGCCCTGTAAAATCCGCTCCATGAGGGATTGAAAAATGCCCGGGCAACACTTACGCCAAATTGGAGACGCTTGCATGGAAGGCACCCCTGTGAGTGGCGATGGTCTGAAGTTCCGCTGTTTGGTTATCAACAGGAACTGTTGATATGCTTGAGACATGTCCAATTTAGCAAAAATACTGCCCGGTTCGAATGTATGCAATAAATGCTGAATGGCGGGCACAGGATAAGCGCTAACTTGTAAATATTTATTGATTGTTGTCTTGTAGTCCGAGCAAATTCTCAGGCTACCATCTTTTTTAGGGGTGTGACAATGGGCGTCTCCCACTTGGCGAAATCTGTTGGCTCAATGACCCCTTGTTTTAGTAGTTTATCCAATTCAGCGTCTAGTTTTGGTCGAATAGCAAATGGAACTCTACGTGGTTTTAATCTGATTGGGGCTGCCTGGGGGTCAACGGTGAAGCGAGATGGGGGTTCCATTATAACACCCCAGCTCCTCGCTGAACACATCTGCGTAGTCAGCGAATAAGGAGTCAGTGTCTGAGGTTGAGACAGCATGGACTCCTGTTAACCCTAGGCCGAGGTGGGGAAACCAATCGAGCCCCAATAAGGTGGGTAGGTTGCCGTTAACTACCACTAGAGGTAGGTGGCCTTAAAAGCTCTAAAACTGACAAAGAACTTGCCTCTGCCGATCACGGGAATGGCCTTCCCCTGGTAGTCCTTCAGACCGAACTGGCATCTCTGAAGCCGGGTAGTAGATAGGCTGGGGTGGAGTCTCTTGAGGGTGTTCCACGAGATTATTGAGAGCGCTGACCCTGTGTCAACCTCCATGTGGCAGTTTACCTTCTAGGGAAACGGAGAGAGAAATTTTACTAACAGAGTGGCAAGTACGCCTGGCAAGGTGGTGTTCAGTTTAATACTTGCCTCTGTGGTCCCAGTGCGAGGACGGGGGTCTTTGTGCAGCGCTTTGGGGGCTTGGCAGACTCTCGCAATGTGCCCCCTCTTATGGCAGTTGTTGCAAACGGCTCCTTTAAACTTGCAGGTGGCCCTTTGATGTGATCCCCACAGGCTAGGCACAGGGTGATGTGCTTGGGTGGACCGGTGTATTCTTGTTTGGCCCCTACCTGCGACCGTCTGTCATTGGTGAGGCGATGGACATCGTTCTCATCGTTGTGGCCTTCCTCCGCTTCCACCTCTTCGGAATGGACTGGGAACGCTGCTAGCTTGGCGCTTGGGCCCTGAATTTCGGTGGCTGAGTTCGTAGCTAGCTCGGCTGCTAGGGCCTCCTCTGCCGCTTGCGCGAGGTTGAGGTCTTTCTTAGCTAGCAGTCGCCTCTGTAGGTTGAGATCCTTGACCCCACAAACCAATTGATCGAGGAGCATGTCCTCCAGGTATGTTCCAAACCCGCAGTGCAGGGCTGCTGTTCTGAGGGCGGCCATATATTGGTTGATGGTCTCCTTACTTGATTGCTTCCTCATTCGGAACGTGAACCTCCTGGCGATTTGTGAAGGTCTGGGAGCGTAGTGGTTTGTGAGGATCTCAAGCAACTCGGACCACGGAACGTTTTTAATTCTCTCGGCGCCACGAGTGCTGCAGCGGTATCAAAACGGTGGCTCCGCAGTAGATTAGGAAATAGGATTTTTTCCGATGCTCTCCCGCATCCGACAGGCCGACCGCATCGATGTAATGATTGAAACGGTTCTTATACGATTCCCACTTCTCTTCGTCTGGTTTAAACGCCGGGAATACTGGATTGGAACTCATGGTGCTGGAAGGCTGGGCTACCTGCGGAGAAATCTCTCTGGGACTACGAACGCTCGTGAGTTACAAGTGATATCAGCTCTGGAGAGGTTTTTTGCTACCCTCTCTTTTCTCTCTCTGGGTTACCACGTTGGCTGCTAGCCGTTGGAGGTGTCTTGATTCGCGCCAAAAAGTGGGCGTTAGTGACTCTCTACAGCGCTGTGCTGTGATTCCTACTGGCCCGAAATTCAAATGACACCCGTTTGAATTTCGCGCCAAATGCAGAGCGGCTGCGGCTCAGCGCTTCACTTTCCCGTAGCGAGGCTAACAAGCGGCTACAGACGCTTCTAACTATTTGACTCAGACCGCTTTCTCTGGCTGTGGATCTGCGTTTGCTCTTTTTGATCGGCTGTTTCGCTAGCTGACCGCTCTCTCTGGCTGCGGATCAGCGTTTCTCCTGTTGCCAACCGATCGCTCTCTCTGGGCTGTAGATCGGTGGCTAGTGACTCAGCGGTTGCACGGTGCTTCTGGTAGCCATCCCATCCTCGTCGCCAGTGTTAAGTTTGAGCAATAAAGAGGCTGAACCAGAGCATGAGTGCAACAGTACTTTATTTACAAATAAAGGGCTGACCGTGATTGCCAAGCCTGGAACTGGCTCGCAGCAATCAGCAGCCAGTTGGACCCCGCAGCCTGCTTTTATAGCTGGCTGCTGGGGAGAACTGACCAATGGGAATGGGGGAAATAACGCCCACACAAGTGAGTGGACCTGAGTGAGAACTCCTTGAGTCCTCAGGACATAACAGAAAGCATATCATAAAGATTTTCTGCATCTCAACACTTGCAATTCACATCGCAGTTCTTGTAATATTGAAGGCTTGAAATCATTATCTAATGGCCACTAGATGGCAACACATTAATAGACTTTTCTGGACCTCTTGGCTACCGTCTAGTGGCCATGTGGCTCTTTGCAGCCTAGATATAATAGCCTTAAGATGGAGTGATTTTTCTGGTGGCCAGTTCTTTGCAGCTATTAGTTCCTGCTGCATTTCTTTTGAAGGGTTCTTGTGAACAAAATCTATATTTTCCAATCTGAAAACAATCACCTTCGATGGCACTTATTACAGAGTTGTCATAGCAAGCATTAAGTTCCCACAGTAGCAACTCCGACTCTAAACCCTCCCTGCCTTTAATAATAGAAACATAATGTCTTAATCCAGGAGCAGCTTTTTCAGCAAAATCGGAATATCTCATACCAATTTCTTGGGATTTTATGTAGCTGTTTGTGAAGATCTCTAAATAAATAGACATTTGAAGCAATCTTTTTGTCTGGAAACACTAAATTCATCCATCAAGACAGTCAAAACCAAATTAAAGCAGAAATATGTGTAATAATCCATGGTACGATTTTCTTTTTCTTTGCTATTCATATATGTATGAGAGTTTCTCTTCACCTATCTGGGCTTCCAGAGGCACAGAAAATAATATATTGTTTCACTGTTTGGTCCAAACTGCTACGAATCTTGTGGAAAAATACTAACCTTTCTGCCACAAATAAATACACACATATACACATTCCACACAGCCATAAATGAATCTCAGGAACTTCCGCAGCTTCAGAGCCATAAACAGTTGATTATAGGAAGTTGCTTCTGTTCTTTTGCTATACTGGATGCTGATTCCTGAAGCCAAAGCCTGTAACACCTCACAGATTTCCTGAGACTTGCTATCCATTTATGCTGCAAAAAAAAAAAGAAGAATAAAGCCAAGCCATTAGCTGACAGCTGGAAGCCAGCAGAGGAAAATTCAGGACACAGATTGCTGAAACATCCACTTTCCTTTCCTTAATGGCAACCCTTGGTGCCTTCTCTGTCTTTGAAAGGCAGCGGGAGTAGAAACTCCACTCATTGATGGAGCAGGAGAGAAAGAAGTGCTGGAATGAGACAAAGCAAACTGTGGGGCTTTGTTCCTGTTTTAATTACTTGCAATTCTGTACTATGGAAATAAACCCGATTGATTTCAGTGGGATTTCAAGGGTCTGGATTACCCCTTTTCAATTTGGTATCTTCCCAAGGTTTACAATTTCCAGTATTCATAGAATCATAGGGCTGGCGCTGATGGTCCATTCCTCCTCATGCATTTTTCAGTATCTAGGATCTGATCTCCAAGGCAATGGCGACATCAATGACAAGGTGCAAGCAAAGGTGAATGCGGTCCGGATGTGTTGGTGAGAATTCATTGGTGTATTATGTGACAGGTGAATGCCAACCCATCTTAAATCTAAGATTTACAAGACAACCATCCACCCTGTTGCACTGTATGGCACTGAATGCTGGGCAGACACAACAGGGACCAAAAGCTATGTCCATGCCACGGAGATGCAAATGCTACGTTGGATATCGGGCATCTCCCTTCTTGGCCACATCACAAATGACACCATTTGACAACGTTTTGGTGTGGCACCAATTATAGAGAAGATGAGAGAAGGCCGGCTCTGCTGGTATGGACATGTCCTGACAGCAGCACCTTCCACCGTGGTGAAGACTGCCTGCCAACTAGAAGTCAATGGCCGGTGACCCCACTGGCATCTAAAAACAGAGGTGGCAAGACACCATCAACAAGGTGTGGAAGCCATGGCCCTGGCCCTGGAGATGCAGCTGACCATGCAAAGTAGCATTCAATGATCCAAAAAGTGGACCCTGCACTAGCAGGAATGCACTAGGAAGAAGAGGATAGAATCATAGGACTGGAAGGGACATTGGAGGTCTTCTAGTCCACCCCCTGCCTAAGGCAGGAGCGCTTACACCATCCTGGATAAATGGTTAACCAGTTTATTTCTGAAAAAAATGGAGCACCTCAACTCTGCGAGGCAAGACAGCCTGAAGTTAGATCCAGATGGGGCTTCCACCCTTCCAACATTTAACTTTTGAT
This sequence comes from Pseudonaja textilis, assembly GCF_049901715.1. Lineage (NCBI taxonomy): Eukaryota > Metazoa > Chordata > Lepidosauria > Squamata > Elapidae > Pseudonaja > Pseudonaja textilis. The sequence goes on from NC_141994.1 coordinate 64,727,691, forward strand.
GGGGAGCAGCCGAGTTAGTTAGAAGACAGGTGGCTATCGAAATAAGTGATTAACCTGATTCCAGGGGCAGGAAACTATATCCATTCAGATGTTACGAAGTTGGACCAGTCATATAATGGTCTAGTTGCTGGGAAATGAGTTTCAACAACATCTCAAGGATGCACTCCCCAAAAAATAACTGCCCCAATGACATAGGTCCGTGCACGTACATCTGGATGACTTTAGATGAAATGCCTTTTGCATGGTAGATCTCCTTTCATCTCCTTTCATCTTTGTCCCTCTTTATTGTCACTCAGTGCCTGACCTTTAAGCCAATCAGAAACTGTTTATCCTGAGGTTGTTCGCATCTTGACTGTGAGCACAACAGAAGTAAAAGCATGCGGGCCATTTGAACAAAGGCAGAACGTTATCCTAGTAATTTGCTACACTTCTGTGAACACCAACCAAATCAGCAGGAAAATAAAACAACCAAGATTGATAAAGCCTTTTGCTTGACTGAGCATTTGAAACTGAAGATGAGGAGCAGCTTGCACAGTTGAATATTACCCCATGACGGAAGTACACAAGAGATACATTTCCTTGTGCTGATATACCAGAAATCCAATCAAGCGATAAATACACAATAATGTAGGACTTACTAAGTTCCCCTTTTTTATACTAATAGTGTTTCTCTCTCATTTATTTTATTCCATTCAATTCATGATAACCACCCACTCCAGCAGACCTGGGGTGCCTTATAAAATCTAATACTGAATTAATTCAATTAAAAATATGGACAACCCCCGGATATTAAAAGCCATTAAAACACTTCCCCCCAAGTAATAAACCCTAGTCCTGGGGCCAAAGTCAGGTTTTAAGAGCTTTTTTGAACCACAAGAGAAAGGGTGCCATCTGTATCTCCGGGGAAGGGTATGCTAATAATTCCAGTTAATAATTTACCCCCTTTTCTTTATTTAGGTGATACACCATAGATACATATATGCACATATACATGGACTACACAGAGAGGCATTTAGTTAATCTGGATTTAGGTATAGTGGTTAAGCCAACAGTTGTTGTAGCCCACCAGCAGCCAGTGGAGCTGGCAGCTAACTCAGACAGTGAGGAGGTTGGGGAGGAACATGGGCTAGTCCTGGAGTCTGGGGAAGGCTCTGATGAATGCTCTGCATCAGAGGCAGAGATGGGGCCAGGGCCGTCTGACAGTTATCAGCTGCCTTCGGAGTCGGAGATCAGTGGGACAGAAGAACAGCTGGAGCCTGTTTCCAATGTGCGCATGCGCAGATTTGTCAGGAGAAGGGAACAGTTAAGGAACAAGGATCGACTTGTTATGGGTAAAGACATGGGTGGATGGTGAATGGCCCCTCCCATAGGGAATAAATAGGAGCGAAAGGGCAGTGTTGCTTGCAGGAGACAATTAGTTCATTAAATTAGTGTGAAGATTTGTTTATCTGAGTTCGTGACTCACAGAGACTCCTTGCCAAGTATTTCCTTGTACAGCATTGCGCTTGGAAGCTATTGGCCTGGCAACTCTCCAAGCCTGATAAGGTCTGTGGTTGCAATTCATCCGTGAAAAACTGTTTGCCAGGAGCTTGCTGGATGTGAATGATAGGAATTCACATTAGCCAAATAAAAAGAGGTTTTGTTCAGACAAGGAGTCTGTTTCGTGATTTGGTGAAGCCTAGATCTGGAAGTCTAGAAACTGGGAGACTATAAAATTTAGTCCCACCTTAGGCATCAAGGCAGGTGAGTGACCTTGGGCCAGTCCCTGTTTCTCAGCCCTAGGAAGGAGGCAATGGCAAAACATTTCCAAAATCTTGCCAGTCATCAATGTAGCTGGACTTTCTCAAATGCTTGCACAAAATGAAGTTGCCTCTGCTTTAAGGGATCTTTAAGGTGATTGTGTCTGTTAACAAGCCATTGGAAGTTGCTGTTGTGCATTGTTCCACTCACTCAGCATTGCAAAAGGCTTCTGGGCACCTTAGCACATTGATTAAAGCCTCTTCCTGGTGCCTAAAGTATCAGATGGGGCAGTTGGAATGACTCAGAGGCCCCAGGGAGGTAAATTTGGTGTTTCTATGGCTAACTGGGACAAACAGCAGTTTTGAACCCCAAGCATTTACCAAGACTAATAGCAGCTGCTTCACACAGGCTCACTCTCCATCTATTTCTACCCAAGATGATGCTCCCAGGGAGCCCTGGCCTTCAGAGACCAACACGATCCAAGACTTCAGTGGTGGGGTTCAGATTTTTTTTACTACTGGTTCTGTGGGCGTGGCTTGGTGGGCATGGCAGGGGAAGGATACTGTAAAATCTCCAGTCAGAGGTGGGATTTGCCGGTTCTCCAAACTACTCAAATTTTCTGCTACCGGTTCTCCAGAACTGGTCAGAACCTGCTGAATACCACCTCTGCAAGGCTTCCATCAGAATGACAAAAGCACCACTGCACAGTTGTAGTGGAGGCTCTATCACATCTACCATGCATTGACACACATACAGAAAGGTTAGAGTTTTTTTTATCATTAACTACCCTCACTTGACCCTCTGTGAATGTCTCTAACTTGGATAAAGGATATTTCATAGACTGTGGTCTCTATTTGTGATTTTCCTCAATGTCTCCAGAAATAGCAGCCATCCACAACAGAGAAAAATTCAAAACCACCCCTTCTGCATTGCTTCAGTTCACACCATCCAGGTGTTTCAACAGCAATTCTCAGAATTTCTTGGTATCTGAGCCAACTAGTAAGACCCACTATGTAGAATGGACAGGCAAAAGAATAACATAGCATATCCACAAATGCCAATTAGTAGTTGGAAGATGTCGCAGCGAGCGACCGGTCCGTTGTTCCGTCGGCGTTCTTTCGCTGCCTATGGAATTCCCCGCAGGGAAGAAGTTTAGAGGGACCCTCGCAAGGGTGAATACCAATAACAGACACCAGACATCCGATTGTTTTCATAGGAGGGAGCACATCACACCCGGGGCAGATGGAATGACCCAGGCAGCAGCAGCAGCAGCAGCAGCCCCGAGTGCTTTGCACAAACCTCATTTATTATTCTCTTTCAAGCGGGTGGGGGAGCACACAGGAGGTAGCAAAGTTTTACCTTATATGGAAGAAAGTCATAAACAAAGAACAAAGAACAAAGTATGTGATAGTTTGCAAGCTTGCAAGTTTGCTTATCATACAGAGCTAACGTGTCCTGGGATGGAAAGTAACAACAGTCAGTGTTTCATGATCATATTGAAACATTTTGCAGTTGGCTAAGACATGGTCATTAGATACGTGCAAACATCCCTGTATCCGTGTTTGACAATGTCTGCTTAATGGTGGAATAGCTACAATTCCTCCTTTTTTATTATTTTTGTGATGCCGTCTCCAGGTAAAGTCCTTTTTCCTCTGAAATGGATTCAAAGGGTGGCAACAAACCCTTCGGTTTGTTGAGACCCTGCTGCACCAGTTCGTACGAGGAGGAACACTCACCTTCTGATTCTTCATCACTCATATCCAATAAGGCTCCTTTGGGAGCATAGGAGGCATTTGTATCTATTTCATTCTCTGACTCTTGGTCAGAAGACCATTCCAGCAGAGGCTGTTTAACAGAATCTTTGGATACAATAACAGATGTGAGAAAACTGACCGTTTTTTTTGAGTATTATTGATTTCACTATCAAGTGCTTGTAAGCGACCTTGTAAGAATTTTAGCAATCATCCCATAACACATGGACCTATTAAACAGGCAAGTGGGTACTCCTTTTATAGGCTACATGCATACGTCATAGCAGGACAAAGAAGCTTTCTACATAATTATGCTAATGCAAACCTATGCCATAACTGATATCTTATGCTCCTACTTCTCAGCTCCTCCCAGTTACTCTTATCTCCATAACTTTCGTTTCTCCCATATTACTCTCATTTCTCCGCTTCTCCAGCTAGTCACACAGCACCTTATCACATGGCTACATTCCATTGTCCATCCATCACTTATCGTACCAGTCAGTAACAGTACATTGCAACATTTAGCGTAATCTCCTCTGTTTTAATTTTTTTTGGAAAGTGATATCAACACTACCTAATGGTAATTCTTGCTCGCCCCCTCCTCCTCCGAGTCTGGGGCTTGCAAGTGCATTAGGATGCATGTCTTACCAACACTTTTGATGATTTCATCGTTGTCTGAGTCCGAGGAGAATGATAACAAAGGTTGCTTTTATTTACCTGTTTCTGAGTTCGTGACAGGTTGGAATCCAACTGGCTTAATCTGCATTTTAAGAAGGCCAAAACTTTGCCCAAAATACAAGGGCCAATAGTACAGAGCACAAGTAGGAGAATAAGAGGACCAGCGATGGCAGATACTAAGGTGGTTAACCATGGGGAGAAGTTGAACAGACCCTGATACCATGTGTTTTGAGCCTCTCGTTCTCTTTGCCTTTCCTTTAGTCTCTTATCCAATTCTTTCATAGAATCTAAAACCACTCCTGAACTATCTGCATAAAAACAACATTCTTCTTTCAGTGCTGCACATAACCCATCCTGCTTGAGGAACAACAAATCTAAACCTCTTCTATTCTGTAAGACAACTTCAGATAGGGAAGTGAGGGAGTTCTGCAAAGCAACTATAGATTGTTCAATGCGGCGTAAGTCTGCATCTATGGTAGCGCTTAAATGGCGAAGATGCTGATCAGAAGTAACAAGGCCAGCTATACCTGTGGCCGTCCCAGAAGCCCCCAATCCCAGCAGTACAGCTAGCATCAAAGCAGTTACTACTTCTCTTTTTGCCCTAAGGTTATATTGTCTAGGTTCTAGTAAAGAAACAAAATCTTCTGAGTTATATACATCAATTTTGGGAAGCAATTGTACCTGAATACAAAAGGAATTTTTTTTTTGTCAATAATACATAATCATTTCAGCAAAGTCAAAATGTAATTTGGGGAAATAGGAAGAAATCATGGTGTAATTAGTTGTAGAGTTGAGTATTTGCCCATAAGCGTCCTTGATGACCCATGTGATGTTGTGTGGTTTGTGGGCCTTAAGGCTGGTGGATGTCCCATCAGTCCAGCGAAACGAACAGCCAAGCAGGAAGAAGAGAAGTGCTGTCATCTTTTTCGGATGATGGCTCCGCTGGTTGTGGGTGGTGATATGGGCGGACACACCTTGCAGGAACCCAAAGAGTTCTGTCAGGAAGCTGGACTGCGGTAGCCCTCGACCCCAGGTTATCAATTCGGCAGGTCCTTTCCACGCAGGATCAGGTAACTGTCTATAATAGACAAGTGGTCTCGAAAGGGGAACAGGTGGTTTAGTAAAGTGTCGAGACGCAGCAGACAGGGGAGGGGTGCCAGTGAGATTGAGGAAGTTAAGCATATACAGACAAACATTTAACACATTTTGTAATACTGGGAGGCTAGGGGGGCCTTTAAGGCCTTTTGACCCCATGTATCGTTGTAATGCCAATTTTAAGGTTTGATGAGCCCTTTCAACAATAGCTTGACCCTGGCTATTGTAGGCAATCCCAAACTTGTGGATAATGGACCAGTGATAGCAGAACTCAGAGAATTGAGAGCTGATATAGGCTGGTGCATTATCTGTTTTTAGATTTTTTGGCGGTCCCAGTACTACGAAGGTCCGAATACAATGATTGATAACGTGCTTTGACGTTTCTCCCCTTTGAGGGGTGGCTATGATGAACCCTGAATAGGTGTCAATAGACACGTGAAGGTATTTCCAAGGGGCAAAAGGTGAGAATTGAGTGACATCCATTTGCCATGTCTCACAAGCCTCTATGCCCCTGGGATTAATCCCTTGAGGAAAAGTTTTTGCTTGCAAACTGCAAGTGGGGCATTGTATGATTGCAGTTGCTTCTTCCAGAGAAATGCCAAATTGTTTAACCAAAGCCTTTTTGTTTTGATGAAAATAACTATGACTTTCCCCTGCTAATAGAGGGGAAGGTTGAGGCATCTTAATTGTCAGTTGCTTGTGCCAGTTCATACCAGACACAAGCACCATGAGTTTTAGAGCCATCAGTGAAAACTGTGATGGCTTGAATTAATGGAAAAGCAACTACTGGAGAGGAAGAGGTAATAGGTATCGTTTTAATTAGCTGCAAACGGGGGTCAGAAGGGAGATGGCAGGAGATGGGACCAATCCAATTTTCCAGAGCGTCCTGTAATACATCTGACGTCTGAAAAAGGGGTTCCCATTGAGAGGGTTTGAAAGGAATGTGTATAGCTTGAAGATCGTGAGCGAGCAAAGCCTTTGCTCGGTGACGTCCCTTGATACAAAGCAGAGCGAGCTGAAGGGCTCTGGAAGTGACAGTTGCTCTAGGAGTGTGAGGGAGGTGAAGCCATTCGATGATGTATAGCTTTTTTGTTTTGGGATCAATTTGGAAAAGAATGGCTGTGAAAAGGGCTGGTGTGGGCAAGACAGCCAAGGAGAGCAAACAGTTAGGGATGATGCGATCAAGCCCGTGAGGGCATGGAATAGAGGGGAAAGGGTTGCAATAACAAGAGTGGCTACTATAGTGTTAACAGGCCATGAAAAAGATCTTTCACCTCCAAGAGAGAGGCAATTAAGAGCGGATGAGTCATAAAGAAAGGGGGCAGTGACAATACCTTCTATGGTAAGAGTGGAATTGGGAATGAGCAGAATAGGCAATGAGGGAAGCAAGGGTGTTAAAAGAGTTGCAGTTAAAGGAAGCGTTACAACAGCACCAGGGTCATCATACACAGTTTGACAATGTCTGCTTAATGGTGGAATAGCTACAGGAAGACATGACAAAAAATCCTTAATCTTACAATGCATAGACAGAGAACCACAATTTCAACTGAAACATTATTGGTATCTTAGACCAAGGCAAATAAAAAAAAAACATTAGGGAATTCCTTGAAGCTTGGCCTTCACACAACTCAGCCATCCATAGATACATACAGGTAGACCACATTTACATACAATTCAAAGAAGACTATAAAATACCCTAGAAGGAAACAAAAAGATTACAACACATCCTCTCCAGCAGCCAATATTCAGATAAGCAAGGATTAACACCAGACAAACAATCAGTCAATAAACAATATGCTAATAAAGCAACTACCAAAAGGGAGACCAAACTACCACCAACAGTGGTAGAGCAAGTTATTGTTTATAAAAAGGCAGCAAACGCCACACCTACTCTCACTGATGAAGTTGCCAAGTTGGGTAATTAAATATCTACAAACAAACAACCAAGCTCAGAGAGCATCAAAAACTTGCAATTAAAGGATGCTAAATTGGGAAAGGCTGCACTGGTTGATAGTTGAACCTTGGCCACCTTTTTAACTTCCCTAGATTAATGCATCTTGGAAACAATTTGGCAAACTATATAATACATTCAAAGCACTAGCCAAAGTTTATTAATGGCAGTTTCAGATCCCACATGTGCTCTCAAACCTGTTCATAAATCTGGAACCCAAGCTGGAAATAACTTTTATTTTGCCAAATGGAGACAAAGCAGAAGCAAAAATAGATTCTTTAAGCCAAATTACTTTACACGTAAGTGTCTCCTTTTGACTGTTTACTGTTCACATAATGGAAGATAAGGCCCTATTAATTCAAGCTACAAATTGTTAACCAGGACAGTGTGCAGGACTCAGTTAATTTCAACTACCTACTTCTGAAAAGAGTCCCATAAAAATATGTTCCACTATGAAATAATTGCAACATAGGTTCCCTTGAAAGTACATCTGTCTAACCAAAAACCCTAAATATGTTCTATTCATTTGGAGAGAAAAATTAACATTAAAAACATCCCTTGTATTAAATAGGCAGAAAAAATGTTCTTTTTTCCCCCTTTTTTGTACAATTTGTAAGCCATAGTTAATTGTCTGGAGAAAATGAGTGTGTGTTTAAAACAAATTTTAAACTCATTTTAAGAATGAGAATAAGATACAAAGCTTGCTTTATATTTATGGAATATAAAATCCAAACTAGAGGAATCTGGTGATTGTTGATTTATTTTTAATGGTCATCATTTGATTTTATAAGAGAAGTAGCTTCTAATTAGTGCTGCATTTCTCTAAAGATTATTTGGGAATAAGATAGACATAATAAATCTAAATAATAATAATAGGTTGACAAAAATGTCAAATTCAGTCTAAACATTTGGCTGACTCTGCATCCGACCATGATAATAATATAGAAATTGACAAGAGAAAGCAAAGGTAGTACAAATAGTGATAGTCACCTTGGGTGCAATCCCAAAACATCTGCAGCATCACTTGAAGACCATCAGCATTTTCAAAATCACCACCAGTCAATTGCAAAAGGCAGCTTTAATTAGTACAGCTTACAGCCTAGGACAAAACCTTTGATGTTCTTAAACAACAATGTCTGCCTATCCAAACTCCTTGGGAAGGACTCAATAAGTGGAAAAACATGCCAAATCCAATCTAAATTTCTGGCTGACTGGGCAACAAATCATAATGTAATAGCACCACTTAAACCCCATTGGCATTGACAAAATCATTATCAGTTAATTGCAAAAGGTAGCTTCATTTGGAACAAAACATAGAACAGAATAATGGAGTTGGAAGGGACCTTGGAGGTCTTCTAGTCCAATCCCCTGCTGGAGCAGGAGACTACCATTTTAGACAAATGGCTATCCAGTCTGGATAGCCAGACTCTTTTTGAAAGCCTCCAGTGATGAAGCACCCACAGTTTAAAGGTAAGCTATTATATTAGTTTAATGCTCTCACCATTAGGTATTTTCTCCTTAGTTCTACATCAGGGGTGTCAAACTCATGGCCTGCTGGCTGGATGCATCACATTCTGGCTATTCCCACCCCCATTTTAATGAAGAGGGAAAAAGTGACAATGCCATGACGACGCGAATTTGATACCTCTGTTCTTGGTTGTTTCTCTCCTTGATTAGTTTCCATCCATTGTTTTTTGTCTTGCCTTCTGGAGCTTTGGAAAATTTGACCCCCTCACCTTTGTAAGAGCCCCTCAAAATATTGGAACAGTGCTGTCATATCTCCCCTAGTCCTTCTTTTCACTAGACATAACCAATTCCTGTAACGGTTCTTTGTATGTTTTAACCTCCAGTCCCCTAATCATTCTGGTTTTTCTTCTTTGCATTCTTTCCAGATGCCTTACCTCTTTTTTATATTGTGGTAACCAGAACTGGATGGGGTATTCCAAGTGTGGTCTTACTAAGACTTTATGCATTGGTACTCAAACTTCACGTGATCTTGATTGCATCAAGGTTACTTTTATTAAACATTTGCCTATCCCAGATCCTTGGGAAGAACCCAATATATGGATAAAATTACAATGCAATATAAACATCTGGATGATTATGGGTCCAATCATAATAAAGCAACTATCACCCATCTGTCCAATTTCTAGGATGTGCTGATGAATCTGATGATCTGTAATGTGCCATCTTGAAAAGAATTCTTCAGAAGTTGAATGTTGTTTTTCAATACTGAATATTAGGGTTCTATTATTGCAGCTCTTATTCAAATATCTAGACTACTAACTTCAACGTAATTTGCTTCTAAATAAACAGAATCTGGATTGCCTGTGTTTCAGAGACAGAAGTGTGCAATATTACCATAATTTCCTGTTTAGCACCCATCACAATCCAAGTCAATTCTTCAATCCAGACCAGAGAAAGCCCACCTGCCACTCATTTAATTTATCAAAAATATAGCATGATATTTATTTATTAAACTTTAAAATAGTTTTTAAAAAATCAGTTAACAAAAAAGGACAACCATTGAATAAAAGCAGGGAAAGAGAATTATGAATCATAGACTGGAAATAACAACAATCTTTATTCTAAATATCTATATTTAAAGGTACAGAATTTTCAGAGCCTTGGCAAACAATACTGTTGATAATTATTATGGAAAGCCTGAAAGGGAGAGGCCTTTATTCCAATTGTAAACTTTTTATATACAGGTAGATCTTGATTTGTAACCATTTGTTTGGGAAACTGTTTGAAGTGACAACAGCATTGAAAAAAAGTGGTGTATGACTGCTCCTTGTACTTACAACTGTCACCGCATCCCCACAGTCATGTAATCAAAATATAAGCTTCTGGCAACAGCCCGTATTTATGATGCTTGGGTCATGTGACTGCCATTTGCAACTTTACCAGCCAGCTTTTGACAAATAAAGTCAATGGGGAAACCAAATTTGCTTAATTATCACATGACTCACATAAGAACTATAATGATTTGCTTAAGAACCATAACAAAAGTCATAAAATTGGGTATGACTTACTTAACAGCCACCTTGCTTAATAATGGAAGTTGTGGTCTAACTGTGATCATAAGTCAAGGACTTGTCAAGCTCCAAAAACCAAGAGTAACACAAGGAGTTACTACTAAGTAATTTGTTTACTCTTGTTCACCTACAGACAGATTCTTGCCAGACTAAAGCAACTATCTGCATAACCACAGATGTACTCTGAACTGCTAGGGAGGGGCCGTCGTAGCTGTCTTCCTGCTTAGCAGACATTCCAAGCTCCCCTGCTCTTTGCTCTTTGAGAGGCAGCCATTTCCTTCTGAGACTCCATTCCATCACAGGACTAGAAGAAGCAGACTAGAGAGGGAAACAGGACACCAGGTGTTCCCATCTCTATTATGCATCACGAAAGAAACAATCTGGTGGGATGGGGATGATGCATCCAGTACTAAGATCCCTGGCATATACACGGACTCCAAAAACCTGGATACACAAGATGACATTCCGATTGTAATCTTTAGTGCCACAAAGGATGGGAGCTTTCATGACTATATGAAACTATATGAAATGGATTACATTGATGTGAATGTTTAAAGAAACATACATACATGAAGTTAAGTTTACCATTTTGCCCTCCCCCTCGTATTAGAAGTGAGCATAGAGTTCAAAAATACATACGCTGAAAGATGTGGCGTACCCCTACTCTGACGTTGCAAACAGCCCAAGCAAGTCAGGCAAACTTACTTCCTTTGAAATCCAGAGACTTCAGCATGATGGACAATGAGTTGCAGCTGTTACATTCATAGGACTAAATGCTTGCTGAATTTAAAAAAAAAAAACACATCTGGTTTATGCATGCATATCCATCATTTTCAGGAAGAGATGACTCAGCTATCGCAGTGACTAGCAGAAATAGAAATGTAATGTGGCCACCAACACCACGTTTCTCATGTGAAACACACCAGTTCATAAATGCAGATGTTCACAGTCTATCAAGAGCAATCAAATGATTTTAAAAAGTGAGTTTCCACTGGGGTAGTCGTATTGCTCTGTTGCAGACAAAGCAATAGTGAGCTTACTGCCACAAATAAATGTAGAGCTACAATATTTAGTTTGAAGGCATGGTAGGAAATCAGTCAGTGATCAAGGCCTTTCTAAATTTACTCTAATTTGGGAGATGGCTGCAATATAGTAGGATTAACCAACAAGTTGCAATGTATTGTACAGAATGAGGGGAAGATATATTAGTCAAAGTGTTAGTGTTATTTCAACAACCTTATATGTCATTATGCAATATATGAACTACCCTGATGACATGGAGTTCTTATAGGTTCCTAGATAAAAACAAAAGCAGACCTTTCTTGTTGGCCCCTTTCTTATATAAAAATGAATAAAAGATAGACCAGGGAGGCCTTAGTTTGAAACATAAGAAAGGGGCCAACACAAGGAAATCTCTTGGCTAAATTCAAACCAACCGAGTCAGGTAACGTAATTTTTTTTAAATGCACTGCTGTATAGGAATCTTATGTGATTTCATACAAAACTCTATACTAAAGTCTCTTAGGAACTAAAGGAGGCCATAGATTTAATAAGTAAATAATTATAAGGAGGATTTTTAAAATCAAAATGGCACATTTCCTTTCATATATACATAACAGCCTCCGTATAACTCAAAGATACCTTCATAAATCTGTATGCAGAAACTTTATTCTCCCCCAAGGCAATCTCTAGTTAGAATTCGGAAATTTACTGAATCAAACCTATTTGAAAACCCCCAGAAAGTATTTAAAGAAGGGGAAATCATGCGCAGTATTTTCTCAGCTTTAGATTTCTCATCCAACAAAAAAACTGAGTGTTTGTAATATGCTCTCTAAATGAATTAACTAAATTGGATTTTAAGTACAGACGCTGTTTCTTTGAAGCTTCAACTAGTTATTTAGAAGCACAGCTGAAAGCAGTAGCAAGAAACGTGATCGAGAGCCAAGAGGGTTTGATGTGGTGGTGGGGGAATCTAAAGGAAAGCTTTGTGTAAGTTGCAGTGGTGAAATCACAAAGTTTTGCCGTTTGAAAGCAGGCACAGGAATTTTTTCAAGGTTTCTCGAGTCCCATTATTGTAAGAGAAGAAGTGGCAAAACCAGGGGGTGGAGTTAAAAGAGGATTAGCCTAGAATCTCCATGTAGCCACTGTAGTTCGCCCTCAGGTTCTACAACTCCTTCTCCTACAATTATAATTAGAGTTGATGAGACAGACATAATTAAATAGCCACTAAAAGCAGAAGTATAGGAGAAATTCAGTTTTGAATGCTGCTCCTCCTGACCAACGATAGATAGTAGATAGATAGATAGATAGATAGATAGATAGATAGATAGATAGATAGATAGATAGATAGATAGATAGATAGATAGATAGAGATAGGGAGGAAGGGATAGACAGATAGAAGGACAGATAGATAGATAGATAGATAGATAGATAGATAGATAGATAGATAGATAGATAGATAGATAGATAGATAGATAGATAGATAGATAGATAGATAGATAGTCATTGTACTCAGAAACGTGAGAACAACGAAATAAGGTGCTCTTCCACAACATACAACTGAACAACACCAAAAGACATATACAAATAACAACGTAAAACAAATTAAAACAAATAACAGTTAAAAACTGTACAACCAGGATGTTAAGACCACCAGATTCATAACTCTGCATTTAACCTGATCACAGCACTTGGGTAAAAGCTATCTTTAAATCTACTTGTCCTGGCTTTCAGCACTCTATATCCACTCTATAGCCATTTTGGTCTTCCCTTTATACTATTCCAGACACAGATAAAGGCTAGCTGATTAATAATCTCATGTTTAGTTGTTAAAGGAAAAAAAAACAGTCCATCAGTATACTATCTGCACCTCCAAGTTTGTGGGATATTGACTTGCAAAGTAATTTCTCTAATATGGACATGGGTAGCATTTGGATATATTGACCCAAAATGTGTGGGATCTGATCATTCCTATTCTTATTTCCAAGCAGAATGCTGTAGGTAGCTGATAAGCTAGTTAACAAAAATAGTGTTTTTATTGAAATTTATTTGCCTCCTAATTCCAGTGGACTTTGTTATGTGAAAGCCTCAACTGACATGAAGGGCAGTGGAGATCAATAATAAATGTAAAGAATATGAAGGGAAGTAGCTAATAAATCTGAATGAAGGTCATCTGATCTTAAGGAGAGGAGTTGATAAATACATGCATGAAAGTGTAGGCTTCATTTAAAAGGTAAAGCCCAAAATATATGCTAGAAAGTATGAATTGGTGTCATCCGGTTGTTGTGGCTGTGTACGGAAGCAGAAATTAATAGCTTGGAGTTAGCTACGTGTTGGGCTCTGCTGAATATGAAAAGAACCAGATACGGATTTTGAAGAAAACATGCATGAATGTTTTCTCTAAGTCCTGTGAGACACAGAATGGAGTGATCAGGTTTTTGGCCTGACTGAATTCTTCTGGGAGTTGAAGTTCATACATCTCAAAGCTTGAAAAACACTGATTTAGTTCATGTTCATATTCTACCTGGATGGGCCAGAATCACTATTCTGCAGTTTTAAGCACAAGTCTTCTCCAGCCCTACTCACAACCTTAAGAGGGCTGTTTGTAGTACCATTTGCACTGTAATTGATTGAGGAAGCCTATGGCATTGTTCCTATTAGTCATCTAGCCAATGAAGTGGTCTTATTGCAGTTACATCTACCCAACGCTCCACAGTAGGAGACAGGGTATGTTACAGGTCCCCTCTTCTAAAGAGGTTCATCTAGTGGGACCAAGAAAAAGGGCCTTCTCTGTGATAACTCCTTCCTTGTGGAACATCATCCCTGAAGAAATAAATTTACCTCTACCATGACATTCTTTCAAAAGGCCCTGAAGACGTGGTTTTGTTAGCAGCCTGGATGGTGGGTTTGATTGTTGTCACCACGGATGAGGGGGGATTTACTGTCTTATTTGTCTTATTTCTGTAAGCCACCCAGAGTCACCGTAGTTGGCCAGGCATATACATTTTCTTAACGAATAAATAAATGAATTCCTGAGTTCAAGCAATTCTATTCCAAATTGCTATTTTGCCATTGTGGAGAATGACTTTTTTTAAGAAAAATTACTAAAGGCTTATTCTTTTCTTTTACTCATTTGAATAAATTTGCAATTAAGGTTTTTATTTAATTTTCTTAAAAGATCATTCCTGTGTATACCGTTTTAGTACAATTCCATTTCTAAGTGTAATTGATTCCCAACCTCCAGGGATATTAACTGTAGTCCCACATTCTGACACATTCAAATGCAAAGTCTCCACAATTAGAATTAGCACTGTGAAAAAAGGTGGAAAATAAAAATGAAGTGTTATGATTTGGCAGGAACCTCTTCTGAACTCAGAAGCTAAGCATGGTTAGGTTTAATTAGTATTTGGATGGAATATCGCCAGTGAATTCGAGGGTAATTTGCTAGATTGGAAAGAATCAAATATCTCAGAAGAACACAGAAGCAATCCACATCCTTACTGTTGCCAAGAAAACTTCATCTAGGTGTCCAGGAATGCACAAGAGATTAGCTTCCTTACTTTTTACAGATGTACAATCAAGCACATGGATTCAAGCATATTTCCCCTTTTATCTACCAACAAAAGATTAAAAAACGAATCTCCATGCAATAAATGAATGCTGCCAACCTTGTAGAGGTATGACAAATGGGCCTCTTTTTGTACAGTGACCTGCAAGGAAGACAAACTATAACAACTTCACAAAAAACATTTCTTATTATCTGTCTCCCAATCATAGGTTGAAAGGATAAAGGACTAGTGTCAGGTGAGAAAGGTCAGGTCCACACAGGAAGATCCAGTTAAACTGATTTATTGCTACTCGTGCCTGTGCACGGGAAATATAACTAATGGTTGGGACCTATTAGGCGTAAGATAAGGCCAACAGAATTCAAGGGAGGTTGGACTATGTAGAGATTATAGACTGATCACTCTTTTATCTCCAGCCCCAGATTCTGCCATTTCTTCTCTTATAATTAGACAAGATTTCAACTACATTTTGCTCCTCCTACCAACTTCTACGAAATTGTCTTGCTTGTAAAAATATTATGATGGTAAATATGCATAAATCACAATGTCCACTATAAGGATCTGCTTGTCACACGTTTTAATTCATTTTTGTTCATTTATACACAGATAATCCTTAACTTACGATCGGTCGCTTAGTGACAGTTTAAAACAAACCTCCCCAGGGTCACTTACAACCCATTCTGAAGTTCCAACAGCCATTCCCCCATTTTGGGCTCTCAGCAACTGGCCTGCATTTACATTCATTTGCAGCATCCCACAGTCTTTGACCATGTTTTATGACATTTTTGTTGAAAACTGGCATTCACTTCCAGTTTTTGGCAAGACTGGCCCATAATGAATAATTGGTTCACTTAACAACTATGGCAAACAAAGGTCATAAAATTGGGTCAATCATGTAGGAGGCACATTTTATGATTGTCATGAGATATAACTCATTACAGTCAGAAAGCAAGGATTACTGTTCTGCAGGTTCCCAACCAACAGGCTGGTCTGCACACGCTAGGCTGACAACTGAACAATAATAACACTAGCCAGAGCACTTAGACTTAGACTGCTCCATTGTGCTTTATAAAACTTTCTGAGCTGTTTACAAAGTTAGCATATTTCCCCCAACAAACTGGGTTCTCATTTACTAACCTCAGAAAGATGGAAGGATGAAGTCTCAAGATCCACCAGGAGTGAACTTGAGGTTGTGTACAGAGTTTACCTACAATTCTAACCATTACATCACCAAGGCATAAGATAAAAGTCAAGCAGAACTCATTCAGAGTAAACCACAACCATATAAAATAAACAAAACCATAAACAAATAACAAACTATTAAATAAATAACAAACACGCACAAAAAAACAATGAACAGTATAATTAAAAATAGAATTAAAATGCATGGCATCACCAGTAAGAAAGCATGGCTATTATGAGAGCAAGTCAATAAATAAAAATATGCTTTGAGATTTTCCCTAAAACATAAGAAGCTCACTGAAGAGTTTGAGGGAGGGAATTCAAGTATATTGGTGCCTCCAGCAAAAAAGTCTCAGCAATACTGTCAGATATTTTACCAGGTATCTTTGCAGATAAACACCCTTATCTTCAGATCTAACAACACATTAACCACTGATGGAAAAAACCATTCCTTCCTGTTGGAGGGATCAGTGGAAAGATACAGATGTGGTAACAAGCACCTTCAGCAACTAAAAGCCAATCCAACATACCCAACAAAGCAGGGGTGTCAAATTCGCAGCCTGCAAGCCAGATACATCACACACTGGCCACCCCCGCCCCTGCTTTAGTGAAGGGGGAAAAAGTTGTAATATGTCACGTGATGACAATGTGTCGTTGCAAGTTTGACAACCCTGCAATAAAGGAATTTCGTATTATTTCTGAAATTCTTCCCATCTGGATGCTGTCACATTTTTGATTCATTACAGTTCCATATCTCCTTCAAGGATATCCCCACCTACAACCTATTGGTAAAATCTGATTTGGATATAACAAATACCTGAGTTACAGCAATCAGCTCAATTTTCATCAAAAAATATGCATTTGTTAATGAGCAGTCTTGTCAGGTCCAAACTCAAAGACAACAAAGTGAAAGACAGTATCTTGCCAGACTAAGGTTATAAATTTCTAACCTAATCGATATACTCAGAGATTCTAGAATGTAGTTACCCTAAACTCTGCCTCCCCCATCCAGTTCAGGACTGTGCAGTTTATTTGGGGCCTCTTTCTGGAATATGCTGCCTTTTACCTAGGAAACTGCAGTGGTCTTGCTGAGATTCATCCCTACTCCTTCTCCGCATTCCACAATCCTAAGCACCTATTAACTTGATCATTTGTGGGGAAGAATATCCTTCCATGAGAGAGGATGAGGTCCCTCACTTTGATTGACAATGCCCCTGACCATCATACCCCGAGATTTGTCTGAATTCAATTTTGATTGGTTACATCTCATCTAAACCACATTCCAATCCCAAAAAGAATCAATCTGTGAGGTCAGCAGAACTGATAGGATGGAAAAGAGACCTATTGCCTGCATGGAGGTAGTACGTAGCTCCTGAGTCCCAGATGATAGCATCCAATAGCCTCATAAAGATGTTCAGTAGCATACGGTACATACCCAGAATGAAGCAAAAGTTACCTAGTGCTAGTTTCTGAAATTTGTTGTTTCACAGAGCTCCTGGAAGCAACCAAAGGGTACCATAATTAATGGTATTATAGGTCAGTGAGACATCCAGGATATTGTGAGATATTTTGACTCTTAGAGATTGAAGGACCCCATACAACAATCTGCCAGCCTCAAGAGCTGACAGGCAATCTCACTTGAAAGACACCAAGGAAACAATAAGTAGAAGCAGGTGAGGGCAGACTCAGGTAATGAAAGGCCATATCCTGGCAAAGTGCCTGGCTCCAGGAGGCACCCAGCAAGTTCAAAGACAGGTGAGCTGGCCAGGAAGCAAGGATGACATCACCCTTAACTGAGCTCCACCTGCAGCTTGGGTCACTTAGGATCAGCCTCAAGGAGTTTGCTTTCCACTGGAAACAATTTCAGATCAGACCTGCATTCCTGTATCCTGCTGATGGATTCCCTGACTGTTTTATGATTTGGATTTGCTTGTGGAAGTCATATTTTAATTCTAGATCAGCAAACCACTTGTTTCTGTGCTGTTGCTTCATTCCATTTCCCTACCTAGACCTATGCATCATTGGTTGCCCATCTTCTACCTCTTGCTCTTATCTGGACTGGACTGGATCCCTAAACTCTTGGCTTCAGTCTGGGTTGGCTTGATCAGCATTGCCCTCTAGCTATTAGGCAATCTCCCTTTATTTCTTCTGTAATCTTATGCTGTTGCTCAGCCAAGAATTCTATCTATTATCTGAGTTTGAATTTCAACCCCAGCCTCACTCCAACTGTAGTATGTTGCTGTGTGATTATTTAGTTTAGAACAGAATAACAGAGTTGGAAGGGACCTTGGAGATCTTCTAGTCCAGCCCTACTTAAGCAGGAAGCCCTATAATCTTTCAAACAAATGGTTGTCCAATGACTTCTTAAAATCTCCAGTGTTGGAGCACCCACAACTTCTGAAGGCAAGTTGTTTCACTGATTAACTGTCAGAAAATTTCTCCTTAGTTCTAGGTTGGCTCTCTTTTAGTTTCCATCTGTTACTTCTTACCGTGTCTTCAGATGCTTTGGAGAATAAATCAACCTTCTTCCTTAGTTATTGGAACTTTGCTATCATGTCACCTCTAATCGTTCTTTTCATTAAACTAGACCAGGGGTGTCAAACTGGTGGCCTGCAGGCTGGATGAGTCATGCATAGGCCACGTCCACCCCGGCTCCACAAAGGTAAAAGTCATGATATAGCACATGAACTACACATGGCCAGTTCTTGCAACCATTCTTCATATGTTTTAGCCTCCAGCACCCTAATAATTGTTGCTCTTTTCTTTACAGAATAAGGTAGAGGATTATGAGCAGGGGCAAATTACTCCCTAGAGCCCTTTAACAGATCATCCAAATTAGCCTCTTCAGAATGATGGATCTAAGTTTGATTTCTAATTAATCTAGTAGATACATGATGCGTATGATTCTTCCAAGCACACTGACCACATCTTCAATAGCTGATCCAGTGGCATTGGACAAGCTGATGACTTCCTTTCCTTCCTCTCACCATTGCTAAAAGTACCATCGATCTGATGATATGATACCAGTCATTTTTATTTGCAAACAGATAAGAACATGGCATAGTTGGGAATTCTAATAGGTTTCCAAAGCCTTGACTGAGAAAATTTGCATATCTATAAACTTACTCATCAACATGTTCTAGAATTCTATCAGTCTGAGAAGATGCTAAAGACTTAATTTAATTTAATTTAATTGGTTTCACTGGTTTAGGAAGTTATTACTAGTCACCATGACTATATATTATCATCCAAGATTTTCGGCTACCTGTTTTTGAATGGCTGTCTGCTTGGAATACCAACAAGTGTGCTTTTGTGCTTCTATCCTGATGTGAATTCTCAGACGTCTGGCTGGCAACTACAGGAATAAAGCGTTGAACTAAGCAGCAACTCTCACTAAGCAAATCTGGCATTTGCCCAGGGTTCTCCTGAAAGTGTTATTTTAACCAAGCAGTTACCCCTATAGAAAATCACAAAATAAAGTATTGTAAGGGATATAATATGTAGTCATATATTCCTTGTTATTGATGTGGTTGGTTCTTCTATTCTCTCAATCAGTCCAGATTTACAATGTGGCTTTTGCTAGAAACATTTAGGAATAAATATTAATTTGAAGCAAGCAAACAATGACATCCTGAAGGTATTGCAACAGAATACTAGAGATATATGCCAAGTGTTATCTGAATGCTGACTGCAGTGCCTCTTAGGGGAATGCTGATGACACTTTGCTCAGCAGAAATTGATATCCAGCTATTAAAAAGCAATGAAATATCATAAAAGTTGTGTTGAATACCAGACAGAGACGTCCTTCTCAGCACTGAACTCAACAAAAAGCTTTGTTAGAGTCCTGCACTGCAATACGTAGACCTAGCATTGTTTGGAATTTTCTAAAAAGATCACTGATCAAAACCTTACTACTGTAACCCAAATATATCATCATAGCACTCTTAATATCAGAGTCAAAATGAAAAACTATTCAGAGAAATAATATAGATAATAATATAGATAGTTCTTGAATTATGACCCTAATGGAGCCTTTCCTATCATAGATATACATGACAGTCATAAAATAGGTTGGTCGGGTGATACAACCTTTTTTGTGGCAGTTATTAAGCAAATCCACAGTCATTAAGTTAACACCATAACTGTTAAAGCAAGCCAATGTGCTGAGAAATGACCTGCCAGGCAAGGAAGAGGAATCAAGCAAGGAATGAGCCCAGAATCATTGCACAGACATAAGAAATCCAGGACTCATTCCCCCAAACTCCATCAAACATTATCTATTTGTTCCCAAGGAAAGGCAAGCTGTCCAGGAAGATTCCTGTATTATAGGCAGCATGCAATAAAATGGTTAGCTTGAATTCTATACATGTAGATCTAGTGGTTTCGCTGGTTCACTAGGTGTGTGGTTTTGCCAAACACTGGAAATGCTTTTAGCAAAACTGTTATAAAACATAGTCAATGATCGCAGGATTCTGCAAAGCCATAAATGCAGCTATATCACTAAACACTCACTTTGGTCATGTGATTGGTATGGGGCACAAATGCCAGAACCTCAAATTTGAGTCATAAGTAGTCCCAAAATAGGTTTGTTGTAACTTTGAATGGTTACTAAAAAACCAATCATAAATCAAGGACTATCAGTCATTGGAAGAAGTCTACACAAACCAGTCATGGCTCCATAGACTCAGCTGAGGAAGGGAGACAACTACCTGCAAATGATAGACTGTAAATCCCAAATGGTATTTTATTCCTTCAGATGCCTTTGGGATGATTGGCTCTTGATCATCTGAGGCTCTTTTGCACAACAGGTTAATTAAAAAAAAAACCTTCCAGCTTTTTCCTAATCGTTGATATTCACCACTCACCATTCAAAAGATGGGAGGTTCCATTTTTGTTGTCAATATTACCTGATCTCTCCCAGGATCTCACTCATTCTGGGTCTAGAATTTTATGAGTAATCTTATTGAAATATTGGGGGAATTAGTGATGTAATGAGATTTGGGGCATTTTTAAAAAAATTGGGAAGGACATCCACCCAGTCTTAGGAGATAATGCATTTCAGAATGAAGCAGCTCTGTATATCTAAGTTTCACTCCAGTATAATACAGTTCCCTGTGCTTGTTCCATTTTGAAAGGAAGCTGGAAGCATTAACCCAAATTTCAGACAAGATTGATTATTCCCAGATGTTCACCTGTTTTTGAAGTATATTCCTACTCCGTGGAACTTCACCTCTAAAGAAAATAGATTCTTCCTGCCCTATTTATGACTAAAATACTTACTCTTCAGCATTGGAAAAATAAATGCATACCCCCAACCACACAATGATTTTAAGGGCTGATATTAGCAATTAACAAATAAATTGCTCATCACCATAGATTAGCTAATGGGCAATAATAATGAAATATGGCCACAATTCATTTAAATGCGTATACAGATACATTATATATATGGAAATGCTTACACAGACACACACACACACACCCCACACACATAAAGGTCTTATATAAATACATATAATCTGTATATATATAAGTAGTCCTTGACTTATAACCACAATTAGGACCAGAATTTTTGTTGCTTCATTTTCACTTAAAGGCTCAGTTGAGGCAGGTCTGACAGGCAGTTTTGAAGTGAGTCGCACCCAATTTTACAACCTTTTGCCATGATTGTTAAGCAAATCACTGTTGTTAAGTGAATAGTCTGGTCATTAAGCAAATCTGGCTTCCCCTACTGATTTTTCTTATAGTAAGCTAATGGGAAGGTCACAAATGACTATCACATGATCCTGGGTGCTGCAACCATTGTAAATCCATGTCTGTTGCCAAGCGCCCAAATTTTGATCATTTGATTGTGGGGATGCAGCAATGGTCATAAGTTTGAGAACTGGTCATAAATCTCTTTTTCCAGTGCAGTTGTAACTTCAAACAGTTGTTAAATAAATGGAGTATATCAAGCACTATCTCTATATTTATTTGTGAATATAAGCCATTTATTTATGTTTTCTTATTTCTATATTTTCCTGTTTAACTTTATGCATTATTTTTTTTCTTATTTATGTATTTAATTAATAAGAGCATAAATAAATTCATTTCAAGTGTTGCTACATGGTTCCCCTCTGAAGACATGTTTTCTCTTTGAACCTGTGCAAAATAAGCTATTGCAGAGTCATAAGGAAACTGAGCAGCAGCTATTCAAAGGAAGCTGGAGACACTGGCACAAACTTCTTGTCTTTTATATAAATATCAATACAGTTAACATTTAAATTTATATAGCGGTCTTTCTCTTCATTCAGAAGAGGAAGAACACAAGATAGTCAAGAACAGAGAAACATCATGAGGTAAATCAAAGAGTATACAGAACACAGAAGAAAAAGGCGGGGAAAATGGGGGGAACTCCCCCTTTATACTTACGGCAATCAATCATAGCGTAGATTGCATCATGCATGAGTCAGCACTCCCTAGCTAGTCCACCACAACTGTGTGCTTTGGCTTACTGTACACTTTAGTGTTACAGCAACTGAATTCAGTATACTAACACAGAGTCTAAACTGAAAGCAGCAAAGATGCATTTTAAAAATGAGTGTAAAGGAGAAGCAGTGCTCAGTTTAAATAATTCTCAGTTTAAGGCGATGATTGTTGCAAGGACACAAGAGGGCCCTTATTTTGATGTAGAGAAAGTCAGAGAGTGCCAAACAATAACTACAGTTGTTTGAGGTTAATAAATGAGTACTATACACTTAACAATAAATGCTACCTTGGAGAGAAAATACTAATTATATTACAGACATTATATAAGAAAGAATATTCATTGAGCTTTTTATCTGTCGCTTACACCTTCCTTAAGTCCTCCCATTCTCCAATCATTTTTTTTTCTTTTAAAAATAATAGTGTGCGGTTGTGAACAGACGTCTCTTTCCTCTTGGATTTTACGGTTCTCTGGGGCATCCTAAGGAATGAATCAGTTATGCCTGACACACCTGCATTAAGAAAACAGGAGACCCATTCAAGCTATTTTGGTACATTCCTTTGATCTATGGAGTAATTTCAGCAAAACAATCCATGTGATGAGTGTGAAAATTCACAGTGAAGATTCACAGTTTTAAATTAGAAACATAATGTAGCAGAAGTCGGAGTATGCTGTTCATTAAAAGCAGAGATATGATTTGTGTTGGGGGATATGGTTGGAAAATACTCTATTACGTGGTTCTGGCAGCAATCAGTTTTGATACACTATAGAAATTTCATAGCACCAGAGTATTTTGCAATACTATCAGTAAAATTGCATCCCCTGTAAAAATGGAAATATCTACTGGTGCCAGGGGTTGCATAAACAAAAATCCTCAGGTCGCATTTCATAAAGGAACACTTTCGCAGACCTAGCTGCTGCTCCAGTTCACCTCCTGTTATTAGAGTTGTGTGAATATTCTACTCAGAGGTGGTATTCAGTAGGTTCTGACCAGTTCTTTTTTTTTTCCCCAAATTTTATTGGTTTTTAAAAACAAACATAAACAAACAAAACATAAAAACATCAAGCTATCTTCCATAGGTGTACATACAGTGTGCCGGATGGTTTACAAATTGTGCTTCCATTTCGTAGTCTTCAATTGCAATTACATTACATATAATCTCATATTGTCAATCAAAAATATCTTGGTATCATTATTAATCAATCATTTGACTGTACTTTTATTCATTCATGTTTTACAAGATAACCATAATTTACTTAGATTTTATAACAGTTCATATTACCATCCCAAATCTATCCTAAAATCCTTTTGCAGATATAATAAGAAAGAAATACATCTTTGTATATTTATTATTTTCTAAAAGTCTACATAATTCATTACTGTGCTTTATTGTCTAATCATTGATAGAAAAGATCCCAAATTTTATAAAATTGTTTATCCTCTTGTTCTCTAATTTCAAATGTCAATCTACTCATTTCAGCTCATTCCAATATTTTCTTAATGATTTCCTCCTACGATGGTATTTTCTCATTTTTCCAGTTTTTAGCAAATACAATCCTAGCCGCGGTTAATATATTTACAATCAGGTATTTCAAGTCTTTACTATATATTTCAGGTAAAATTCCCAATAAAAATATCTCTGGTTTCAAGTCTATTTGTTTTTTGTCATTTTTTCCAACCACATGTGGATTTTAGTCCAGTATTTTTTAGCATCCGTAGGTTCTGACCAGTTCTGTAGAACCAGTAACGGAAATTTTGAGTAGTTCAGAGAACTGGCAAATCCCACCTCTGACTGGAGATTTTACAGTATCCTTCCCCTGCCACGCCCACCAAGCCACGTCCACAGAACCAGTAGTAAAAAAATTTGAATCCCACCACTGATTCTACTCATAAACTGGACTCAAGGAGCTTTGTTTGAAATATCTTTTTCACATTGAATTTTTGAGTTGAATAATCAAATTGATGTCTTATGTCTAACTGAGCAATTTAATGGAATTATTGCATTGAGGCAGGTGTATTCAAATCAGTGGAAAAGCTCAGTTGGGTTTGTGTAGATCTTTACAACCTATCCCAGTTTTGAATTCAGCTGATCTGCCATTCAAATTGCAAAGCCACTTCAGATCAGAGAGCAAATTCTAGCAGAATCACAAATTTGAATCAAATTAATTAGGCCATTGAATAGAATCCTGAATTCAGAATAGACTTTGGCTGATTTGTATAATCTTACTATTCATCAGATGCTCCCAAGAGCGTTAAGCAAAAGACAAAGAGTTGTATTTATTTTTTTTCCTTCTTGGGAGATGAATGGATTGAGAGCAAACACACGAGAGCAAATGAAGAACGTTGGGACAGTTGAGGTTTGGAAATCCTGCGAAGACAAATGTCTCTGCGGCAAATGTGGACTAAAGGTAAATTGAGCCATTAAAGTTTTGATGAAACAGCTCTCACTGTGGATCATTAGACCTATTCCTGGGCACGCTGAGTAAATCTAATGCTCAGATATCTGAAGATCTGTTGCACAGAAGAACCTGTTCCCTGTTGCTTCAGTGGGTTATTGCTCCAAGGAAATAAATTCAAGCTAGATGTCAGGAGAACTTTCCTAAGTGTATCAGCTGTCAACCAGTGGAACAAGCTGTCATATGAACTGGTGAATTCCCCATTAAAACAGTGGCTGGTTGGTCATCTGCCACTCATACTTCAGTGGCTCCTGCACTGAGCCAGGAGGTGTAGCCTCTAAGGTCTTCCAGCTCTGTGTTGCTATGATAAAAAGCTTCGATAAATACCAGGTATATTCTGTTCTTGTTTCTCTCAATATAACCAGTTTGAGATTTCTTTTAAAAAATCTTGACGTTTGAGGCAGAAATGTGGGACATATTGTAAAATGCTTAAAATATACTATCTTAACCAGAATACACCCAAAAAGTATTTCTTTAATATAATCACAAGGGCATGATTTGATCCAGCTAATCTCTCTCTCTCTCTTTCTTTCTCTATCTATCATCTATCTATCTATCTATCTATCTATCTATCTATCTATCTATCTATCTATCTATCTATCTATCTATCTATCTATCTATCTATCTATCTATCTATCTATCATCTATCTACAGTATAACAGATGGTATTCAGCAGGTTCTGACCAGTTCTGGAGAACCAGTAGCGGAAATTTTGAGCAGTTCGGAGAACTGGCAAATCCCACCTCTGACTGGAGATTTTACAGCTCCCTTCCCTGCCACTCCCACAAAGCCACGCCCACAGAATCACTAGTAAAAAAAAATTGAATCCCACCACACGTGTGTGTGTGTGTGTGTGTGTGTGTGTAGATAGATGATAGATAGATAGATAGATAGATAGATAGATAGATAGATGCATTCTTTGCATTTCAGCAATTAAACCCAAAATCATATTGGGTGATTTATATGAAATATATGTGTGTGTGTTTTTAGGATGTGTGTGTGTGTGTGTGTGTGTGTGTGGCGTAATATGTGTATAAAATTGTGCTGTAAGCTTTCCTGTGGTCAGAAGATTTTTATTTTTTACGACAATTATTATTCAGAACTGCCTAAACACCACAGCACATTTTGTGTGATATTTTTCTCATTTATTTTCCCAATATTGCAGAATGTATATTATTAATGTTATGACAGGTATAATATCTTCCAAAGCAAGCTTATCATAATATGCTCCAGGGCTCATTAGAATCCTAACCTCTCAATATACTTAATGTAATGTAGTAATCTCAATATAGAAACATCATATGATAATTATTTAACAACTTGAGCTCCACAAAGAATTCCCCTTAATGCAGTTGCAAAGGCTCTTTTGAATTAGGATTAGGGATAGGGAGGAAGGTTGAGGTCAGGGGGTCTAGAGTGTCATCTTTCTAGGGCTCTAGTTCTTGGGGTTCTAGATCAAAAGGCTGTAGTGTCTCATTTCCCCCCTCCCCAGATGCCATTTAGAATAATGCTATATTGCTAGTGGTCTGTTTCATCCATAGCTACTGATTTTGCTTTTCCACTTACTTTCAGCCGTTAATGGTGATGTCCCAACCATTGAAAGGACATGATCCTAGAGCCATTGTAACATTAGATATACATAAGATGGTTGTCTCAGGCATCATGTGTAGCTGTGAGGTGTAATGAGTTGTTGGAGAGATTTGGAGTGTTTTCAATAGAGGATATTGTGTCATTTGTGAAGCACAAGCAACCAGAACAACACTATGAGCTAATCAGAGAAGTTTCTTGATTGCTACCCGCCTATTTACAAGAATCCCACCAGACTTACTGTACTCTCTTGGGAAATAAGGGCTTCGGGGATTTTAGAAAGGATCAGGTCTCCCTCATTCCCTCCCTTCCTCCCTCCCTCCAAGTTGCCAGTCTCTTAACTCCATCTTCCACATTACCTGGAAATTCCACCACATGTTATAAGTAATGAATTATTCAAATAGCAATAGCACTTACACTTATATACCACTTCACAGTGCTTTACAGCCCTCTCTAAGCAGTTTACAGAGTCATCATATTGCCCCCCCCAACAATTTGGGTCCTCATTTTACCCAGCTCAGAAGGTTGGAAGGCTGAGTCAACACTGAGCTTGGTGAGATTTGAACTGCCAAATTGCAGGCAGCCGACAGGCAGCAGAAGTAGCCTGCAGTACTGCACTCTAACCACTGCGCCACCGAGGCTCAGAGTCACCTACTTGGGCAATTGATGATGAGAGTCGGGCTAGATGAAATGGGGAGGGGAACACTCAGGCATCAAAGTGCTTTCAGGTGACTGTAAATCCTTCAGGAATTAAGAACACTTTGGGATCATCTGCTCTAAGATTTGCTGTATTATGCTACAATGTCTTGCTGGACTATCCCAATTTTCATTGTTCGAATTGGCAACTGTTCCTCTAAATCTCTCCTTTTCTGTTATAAAAAGATGGAATCAGAAGACAAATTTCTCTGCTCCTTTAATAAATGCTAGTGATGCATTTATTCCCCATCTGGGAGAAGACTTCACTCTTGGCAATAGTATATACTACTGCAATTTATTAAGCCCATGATAGAAAGTTTTGATTATGAGAAATTAATGCCATATGGAACACATATATTACACCTATCTAACCCTTGGCATCTTGCTTTTGTCGAAATGTTAAAGTGGTTCTGAATAATAATTACATGAAGTTCCCCCTCTTTCCTCATTTTTAATTTATATTGTATTTTTTTGTGAGATGATGGAACAGTGTTCAGTATCAACACTGGAAATCAAGCTTCTTTTGAAAATGCTCTTTTCCTATGCATCTCAAATGAACATATAAATTTTCTGAGGTTATAGCATTAGGTCCCTTGGCTTGTCCAAAGTGTTTCATTGCTGAAGTTTTATTTATTTATTTTATTTTAGAAAAAAATTATATTGCTGCCTATTCGCACCTGGCGACTCAAGGAGGCTTACATGAATATGAAAACATCATATATAAAAAATAAAACTAATAGAAGAAAATAATCAAATAATCAAATCAACATGATGGCTTCTCAATCCATGCATGAAAACATAATGGTTGGAACTTTTATTTTTATTTATTTATTTTTATTTATTTATTTATCAAGCAAGTATTAGATAACAGGTATAAGTATAAACATGGTTATGAACACCTGAAATAGATACGAATAAAAAAGGAGCAATAGGACAGGGACGGTAGGCATGTTGGTGTGCTTATGCACGCCTCCTACAGACCTCTTAGGAAAGGAGTGAGGTCAATAGTAGACAGTCTAAGGTTAAAGTGTTTGGGGAACTTCACTACTTCTCCAAAAACTAATGATAGGACTGATCATCTGTTGCTCCTAAAACCTACAAGGAATTTCATACGACACAACTCAGAGGACAAGGCATATAGCTCTGTCCTCTAATATTTGGTCATCGCTTCCCATCACCGGTTGTCTGGAGCGATTCTCTAATTACACCTCATGATTGGAGCATTCCTGTTTCCATTACATGCAAACCTCCGTACCAGGTTTTTCAAATTTTTTTGGCCAGTCCATACATTGAACATTTTAAAAGCATATTAGGAGCACTTTTCAGTCACCCGCATTGGCACCCATCCTTGCTCAAGAGCAATTAATCTCTTTTTTTATCCCTATTATGCTGATTGTGCTCAAAGTTTATTAATATGATGTCTCAATAAGGTCAGTTGGCCAGACTCTATATTAGGTCTGTGTGGACCACTTCACTGCTTGGCAGAATCATCTAATGCTATCTATTAACTTGAGTGGCTGCCTAACATGCTTGCTTTGTGTAGCATAATAGTGCTCTACAGGCAATAACCAACAGAAATTGACAGGAAAAACCATTTCGAGAAAAAGAGCAAGAAAAATAAGTCATTGACTGTGCATTTTG
Organism: Pseudonaja textilis; assembly: GCF_049901715.1. Taxonomy (NCBI): domain Eukaryota; kingdom Metazoa; phylum Chordata; class Lepidosauria; order Squamata; family Elapidae; genus Pseudonaja; species Pseudonaja textilis. The sequence goes on from NC_141994.1 coordinate 64,756,538, forward strand.
CTAAACTGAAGGTCAGTTACCATCTTGGAGAAGTTGGGCATGAACAAAAAGTATGGACAGTGATATATTGAAGGAAATCCTTCGACAAGTAAGAAGTAGAAAACCTAAAGAGCAAATCACAGGGAAGAGATCAAGTAATAAGCAATTTGGCCTTGTCTTCGAACAAGGCTTGGGTGATTTTTCTTTCTCTGTGACAATAAACAGCATTCCTCATGCTGAGATCCTCCCGAAGAGCTGGAAATACAATTCCTCAGAATTCTCATTTAATGTGAAAAACATCAGTCAAGAAAACAAACATTGAGCAATCATCAGATCAACCCAGAGTTCTTGCTTGAGGCTCAAATGACCAGGTTCAAATTATGCAAACACCCAGCTGTCTGGAAAGAACGTTAGTAAGGAAAGAGAATAGGATCATCAATAGCAACTTGGATGAACTCAATTACAGTGGTGATAAGTGTGCCATTAGAAGAACTGAAAGACCACGTTACAGATCATCATGGATCATCATGGGACAGATCATCATGGAGAAAATGTAACTACAGTATATGTCTATGGAGATTCTCAGTCAAACAGGTCGTGGTTTTCCCAAAGGTGCTTTTTCAAGAGACAACTGGACTTTCTGGTTTTTCTTTGAAGACATTTCGCTTCTCATCCAAGAAGCTTCTTCAGCTCTGACTGAATGGTGGGGAATGGGAGGATTGTCAGCTGTCTGCAACAAATATAAATCCTTCCATTCCCCACCATCCAGTCAGAGCTGGGATTAACTACGGTGTGTGTGGTGACTAGGAGTCCAAAAGAACATGATGGCATGTGATCAATCAATTAATGGGAAGCATAGTTCAGGTTCCCTTGGAAAAATAATATATTGGAAATGTATGTGATTGTTTATTTCTACACTGTAGAAGTACAGAGAATGAGAGCAGAGGCGTTCAGATCATCATCCATCATTAACCCTGTGCAGAGACAAAGAGCAGCTACCACATAGCCTTAACCAGTGAGTATGTTCTGTTTGCAATAGAAGAAAATATTTGTAGCTCAGAATTGAAATGAGGGGTCCTGGGTGCTCTCTGAGCCAGGCTGTTTTCTTGCAGACATTTCATTCCCCAATCTAGGGAGCATCATCAGTGCAGCCCTGAACATCAGCACTGGTGACGTTATCTAGTTTGGGTAATGAAACATCTGCAAGAATACCACCAAGCTATTAAAATTCCACCCCATTCCTTTCCAATTGTTAAATCATCTTTTCAATAAGAGCTCCAACTCATCACTATCTGAGCACTAACTTCAACTCAAAAGCAAAAGAGGAAGGGAGGGACGTAAAACATGTATGGCACTTTCACCAGGCAGATGCAATTTAGCATGACTGAGCCCAAGATTTCCATTTGGAAATTTCCATTTCAAATTACTGAACAAGATAGTTGCTAAGTGAGTTTTGCCCCATTTTATGACTTTTCTTCCCACAGTTTTTAACTGAATAACTGAAGTTAAATTAGTAACATGACTGTTAAGTGAAACTGGTTTCCCCATTGACTGTCTTTGTTTGTCAGAAGGTTGCAACAGGTAATCACATGACCCCAAGACACTGCAGCCATCATAAATACAGGTCAGTTGTCAATCATCTGAATTTTGATTATGTGACGATGGGGATGAGATGTAAAAAATGGTCATAAGTCACTTTTTTCAGTGCTATTGTAACTTCAAATGATTTCTAAATGAATGGCTGTAAATCAAGGCTAGCTGTACTTCCACTGTCAGAATCATTGTTATCAGGGAAATTTTCTTATCCTCGTTTCTATCTAACTTTGTCTCTGCCTTCCTAAGATTGACCTCCTCTGTACTTTTCCATCTATCCTTTTTTCCTTTTTCATCTTACGTAACCCCAGAGCAGCAACACATTTTCTTCACAATGAGCTAATTTCTTTTTCCATTGAAAATAATGCTGCATTTGATTAACACCACAGTTCACTGAACTCAAAAATTGCTAGTTAAGTAGTTTCTAACCAGTAATGGCCTTATTCTTAATAAGTAATAATCTGTTCAGCAAATGTCACTTTTTTTTTTTCACTGATGAATAATCACCAGGAAGGTTTCATTTCTAACTTTAGGATTCTTCTCAAATTGTATCATAATTTCCAACATTAGACACAGTGGTAGTTTGGAGTATATATGTATACATGCATCCATAATAAATATTGTGTGCACAAAACAAATGGTACATTTTAGGGGACAAATAATTTTTTAGAGAGAAATAATTCGAGAAAATGAAGTAGAACCACTAGATATTGGGAGAGCAAGAATTTTGATGTATAAATAAATTAAACACTTTGCTGACTAGCATCTTTTTGTAATTTTTTAACCCAATTATCATGGGGTTAATCAATCATGATGATCCTGGTCATTTCATTAAGGCTTTGTCATAGACCCAGAGTTAGATCCAAATGGAAGACATGCTTAGAGACTTTGAAAGTATGTAATACATACCATACAATTTTTCAGCTTTATAGCATCTTTCTTAAGGATGTACAGTTGGGAATTTCAGACCAGGTCCAATCTGTAAATGACTTCTAAAATACATATGGATACCACAGTGTTCCTTAAGAAGGGGATGATTTTAAAGGTCTATCTTGGACCTCCTCAAGCCTTGATTCTTTTATTCAACTCAACTTGAAGATATTAACCAGGGATCTTAAGCATGCAAAATTTCATAGCTGGAAATGTAACAGTTATTATAAAGAATGTAGAGCTGACCATGCCGAAGGTATGAAAGAACTGTTAAAGGTGTGGGGTGAGGAAGGAATAAACCATTAGGGATTGGCTTGAAGAGATTGCACAACCAATAGATTGAAGGAAGCATGAGAAAGAAACTCAAGATAACCCCACCTTGATTTTGTGTAATATACAGTGGAATTTGAACAGCTTTTCAAGATTAGCATGTAGGGTATGATATAATGGGCTGCTGATTTGAGCTCCAAGCAAACCATCAGCCCAGCTACCAACCCGAGCTGCTAATATCCAAGTACATTTCAATAGGATATAATATAATATAATATAATATAATATAATATAATATAATATAATATAATATAATATAATATAATATAATATAATATAATATAATATAATATAATATTATATTATATTATATTATATTATATTATATTATAATATACCAACAGCCCATTATACCCTATCCTACAACAATAAAATAGCATTCTTAGGATCCTCTTTCTTGACCTGGGCTACCTCAAAGGATTAATAACATTCTATGTTCTTTCAGCATCTCTGGAATGTTTAATATATTCTCCAAATCCCTCATAAATGACTTCTTCCTTCCTTAGCCCTTTTATACCTCCCACAAGGTCATCTCTAAATCCCTTTACAACCATAGTGTGGGTGAGTTAGATATCATGAGATAGATTTGGAATGGGATAAGGAAGAGCTATGGGTAGAACTAAACTATAGAGAACATGGTATCCTTCACAATACATGCAACCATTTCTGGTTCCAAAAGCTAATATATCCTGCCAGAAGAAAGAAGCAAGGGGAAGATTCTTGTTTAAGACATGAAATATTCTCACCTTCAGATAATGCAACATATGGTTGGTGTACAGTAGCTCTGTTTCAATTCCATGTTGCACACAATGACTGGATTTGCATTGTACATGAAACCATAAACTGTCAGCCAAGGTAAATCAAATTTGGAAATCAAAGACAGAAAAGATGAAGAAGAAGAAGAAGAAGAAGAAGAAGAAGAAGAAGAAGAAGAAGAAGAAGAAGAAGAAGAAGAAGAAGAAGAAGAAGAAGAAGAAGAAGAAGAAGAAGAAGAAGAAGAAGAAGAAGAAGAAGAAGAAGAAGAAGAAGAAGAAGAAGAAGAAGAAGAAGAAGAAGAAGAAGAAGAAGAAGAAGAAGAAGAAGCTATCCATTCAGTCATGTTGAATCTCCACATCTTCTAATATTGCACTGCTTGTTTGGATTTTTACTGTACTCTGGCTGGTGTCAACTTTGATGGTATCCACCACTGTGTTCTTTGGAAGCCTGGTTTCCTTTTGCTGCTAAATTAACCCATAATTAGAAAGAAGAAGAGTAGTAACAGAATCTGGCAACTTTCACCTTTGCCCTCTTTATTTTTATGAGAACTAGGGAAGGTCATGACTCAAATGTTTCTTCAAATTACATTTCTGACCTGGACTCAGATTTCTTTCATCAGATGGTTATCTTGGCTGCAGCTTTTCCTCTTGTTCCTCAGGTTATTCCTTCCGTCCATTCCATGATCTAATTGAGCAATCCAAGTTCATACAATTTGCTAAGCTGTTTTCTACACACACACACACACACACACACACACACACACACAATCCCAAACTTTAAAACTCACCAAGCTTAACCTGGTACAGAGTAGCATCAGCTAGGTCTCTAGAGTAATTGACATGATCTTATGTATACCTAGCCATTGAGGGGTACTGGAAGGGGTTGGGGGCAATCAGGAGTCTGTGAGATAATTTTTCTTTCTCAGTTTTAACCATCCAAGTTTTAGATGCATAAGCAGAATTGCTGTACCATTTAGGAAGGAGAAAAGGTAAAGTTGAATCTGATTCTAGGAGGTGGTGCTTATCTCCATTTCTTAGCCGAGAGAGCCAGTGCTGTTCAAATATGCTTCTGTGGTCATGTGGCTGGCATGACTATTTGTTGAGGCTCAAGGAATGCTGTTACCTTCCCACTGAAATGGTAGCTATTTATCTACTCGCATTTGAATGCTTCTGAATTCCTAGGTTGGCTTTAGGAGGAGCTGGGGCAGAAGCTGGGGCAAGTAACAGGAGCTCACATGTCGCATGGCACTCAGGTCTCAAACCCAGGCTGAGAGCTTTCCAGCTGACAAGCTCAGCATCTTTAACCACAGAGCCATCACACCCCCTATGAAGGTGAAGGCTCATTCCAAACAGAGCAGATTCAATTCCAGATTTGACAGTGGGAAAATTAACCCAGCTTACTTTGATCAGTGTCCAGTTGGACCATTTCTTCTACTTCCTTCTCTGCTCTTGGGTCTGCTTCAGTGGTGGGATTCAAATTTTTTTACTACTGGTTCTGTGGGCGTAGCTAGGTGGACGTGGCCATGTGATTGGATGGGCATGACTTTTTTTTTGCAGTACCACCTCCACTGCCCACCACCTGCCATTTTGGGGCCTTCCTGGCCTTGGGGAGCCTCTGAGGGGTGTTTTTGCTCCCAGGAAGCTTCCCTGGGGCCCAGGAAGGCAAAAAATGGAGGGGGATGTGTCCCTCCCTCCATTTCTTGCCTTCCTGAGCCTCTGGGAGCCTCCTAGGCGAAGCAGTAAGAAGTGAGGAGAATCCCAGCTCAGCTGTTCATAAGAACAGCTGATTGTCGTGAGGTAAAACAAAAAAAGAAATACTTTAAGGAGTGACTGGTCAGACGAGCATCGGGTGGATGGGGTGAGCGAGCATCAGGCATCGGGCAGGCAGGGCAAGCGAGCGAGCAGTGAGTGGGTTGGGGATGTGGGCAGCCAGAAGTTACTACCCATTCGGCAACCATGCCAAAGAACCGGTTCTGCTTGCAGTAAGGTTAAAGCTCTCTTTCAGTTCTCTTCCATACAACACTAGGTGACCAGGCAAAAGATGGAAATTGCTTTTCAAGCCACTACAAAAGGGAGAAAGGGGACTTTTAAAATGAAAAAAAAAATAGTTCAACTTCTACTGATATAAAGACATATAGCCTCCTCTCCCTTCCAAAAACCTCCGACAATCTTTTGCAAAAAGATATGGATGGATGGATGGATAGATGGATGGATGGATGGATGGATGGATGGATGGATGGATGGATGGATGGATGGATGGAAATGCAAACCCACAATTGGATCAGCAGTAATAAGAACCATTTTAACTAACGCTATCCCAAATTAGATCCTTTTGCAACAGGCTTCATGGTCAAGAACTGCAGCTTCAAGAAACAAAAAAGCCACCCACAATGGCAACAGGGTACACATGTGTGATACAAGAGAAGAGAAAGGCAAAGAAAGGCAGTATGACTGGCCTTTTTGGCCACTACTGTAAACACAGGTTGCCCTCGACTCACAACAGTTCATTTGAAGTTACAATGACCCTGATAAAAGTGACTTGTGACCATTTTTTTCAGTCTTACAACAGTTGCAACATCCCAGTGGTCACATGATCAAAATTCAGGTGCATGACAACTGACTCAAATTTATGATGGTTGCAGTGTCCCTGGGGTCATGTCATCCCCTTTTGCGACCTTCTGACAAGCAAAGTCAATGGGGAAGCCAGATTCACTTAACAGCCATGTTACTAGCTTAACTACCGCAATGATTCACTTAACCGTGGCAAGAAAGCCCATATAATGGAGTAGAATTCACTTACTAACTGTCTTGCTCAGCTACAGAAATTCTGGGCTTAATTGTGGTCATAAATGGAGGACTATCTCTAACGAGGTGGCTTCTCCTGCTTCTCTCCACTTGAATTTCACAGCTTAGTTATGTTCCCCCTTTTAAGTAGCCCTTACCCTACAGGAATGGGCCAAAGGAAGGAGGACCAAATAGCTTATCCTTTAATTGAGATGCTGTAGAAAACTGTTGAGAACACTTTGAACTACACAAACAGTAGTAGTACAGTAGTAGATGATATAAAACCAAGCTGTTCACTGAAAGCATTAACAATGAAATGAACATTTAAATATTTCGGGTACTTAATGCATAGGTAAGAATTTTTGGAGAAGATGTAGGAATTTGGGAAAAATATCAGAAACAATGGAAAAATGGCTAGAATGCTATCAATGACATTCTAACATGAGCTTACAAGAACTCAAGGGAATTAGATACTCTTAGAATCCTCTCTAAAATGATGTGTCTCAGCTCAGGAAAGCTAGCGAGCAAAGGAATAGCTGAATGGCAACAACAGCTAGGTAGAACATTCATTTTAATAATTGTTAAGTAATAGCAAACTCTACGGAGTTCTTGCTGCTCTCTGAGCTTGGCATTTTGATTGCAGATGTTTCATTACCCAACTAAGTAATATCATCAGTGATGCTACCTAGATTATAGCGTGTAGCAGTATTTAGGCTTACATACCACCACCCCCAATAGCATTTTACAGCACTCTCTGGGCAGTTTACAGTGTAGAAGGATTATTTGCATATTGCTCCCAACAAACCGGATGGAAGGATGCGTCAAGCCCCATCAGGATCGAACTGATCAAGCCCCATCAGGATCGAACTGGGCAGAGTTTGCCTGCAATACTGCCCTTTAGCCACTGCACCACCAGAGCTCTAGATTATGTTACCTAGTTAGGTAATGAAACACCTGCAATCAAAATGCCAAGCTCAGAGAGCAGCAAGAACTCCATAGAGTACAATGAAGGTGAAAGAGCATCAAGAACTCCACAATTCAATCCTGAGCTATGTGTATTCTCCTCTATTTGGAGTAACTAACTCCATCAAGTGACCTTGAGTAGGTGCCTCACAGTGGAGCACTTACCCAATCATTTCACATTGCCAGGATGGCATTAAGAATTGAGGAACTGCAGTAGCATCTGACTTAAAAGCTGGCACGCAGCAGCTACAGATTTAGAGCCTTGTTATAACTTGATTGATGGATAAATAGATCAGAAGCGGAATGGGTGCACATAAGGAGTGCCATTTATTCTCTTTCAGCCCTAACAAAGCACTAGCGTTGATCATTCCTTTTCTTTATCGCAAGTGGGACTTTAATCAGGGAGGGAAAGGAGAGGAGAGGAGAGGAATTCAATTAGGATTAACCTTGAAGCTGTTCTCGTCTAGTTCTGACAACTTCTTAAAAATAAAACAATGAGAAGTCTGCAAAAGAGAAGGAGAAGAATTGTTGCCGGATAAAGACAGCAATGCACAAAGACAGAGACTTTTCAGGTTTGAGTTTGCCCACGTGATGAACTTTGTTCCTGCCTTCTGTCAAGGGCGGGTGGGGAATCAGGAGATCCAGGCAGTTCAAATGAGTGTAAGGATTTATTACAAGCTTAAGCTCTCTACAAGAATCTGACCAACTAAAGGTCAAGGGAAATGAGTGGGAGATAAAAAAGGCATTCGAGGTGGGCTGGATTTAGATCTCTGGTGGGCCTGCAGGGACTCATGACTTATGATGCATTTGACCCCCTCCTCGGGTTCAGCCTGGTCATCTCCTACACCTTCTTGGGATAGGATAGGAGACACTTGACAATAGACACATTCACATGTAGTTTTTCATTACTCTTTTTACACCAGCTTATGTGCAAACATACCTTTGCCACCCCTTAACAAAATCCCAATCTTTTATGAGAAAAAAGAACTCCATCGGAACCAATATAGTGTCAAAGTCCTCATCTGTGACAAGATCTACAATATCAAATTCTTGGACTGGTGATATTTTGAAATTCCCCTCTCTATTGTATTTCTCTTTTATCCTTTTTTGTATTGTTTGTTTTGATTGGTTGGTTGGTTGGTTGGTTGGTTGGTTGGTTGGTTGGTTGGTTGGTTGCATTGATTGATGGATGAATGGATGGATGGATGGATGGATGGATGGATGGATGGATGGATGGATGATTATGTGCCATCGAATTATTTTCGAATCCCAGCAATCTCATAAAGTTTTTCCATAATGATCTGTCCCTAAGCTGATCCTTCAGATCTTCCAATATTATACTCATTTTCACTGGAACTGAGTCCATCCACCTGGTTACTAGTCATTCTTTTTGTCTTTCCTTCCCCTTTTCCTAGAGTCTTCTTCAGAGAGCTAAGTTTTTCCATGGTGTATCTGAAGTAGGATCATTTGGGCCTTGAATTCTTCACTCATGACCACAATTGGAACCAGAATTTCCATTACTAAGCAAGGCAGTTGTTAAGTGATTCACACACAATTGTAGGGCTTTTTTGCCATGGATATTAAGCAAGTCACGCAGCTATTAAGCAAAGCTGGTTTCTCCCATTGACTTTGCTTGTCAGAAGCATCTGGAAAGGTTGCAAATGGCAATCACATGACCCCATTATTGCCATTTAACAGACACATTGAGACAAGTTTCATCTATAAAGCATGTAAAAAAAAAAGGTCAGGACTTCAATCACAAGGATGTGGTTGATTTTTTTTTATCCTATCCCTGTGAACACCCCTGGCAGAGGTGTTTGGGTTGACCAGCACTGGTGCTTTAAGCTTGCAAGCTAAACTTTGCAGGTCCCAGCTGTTTGTTGGCAACACTTTGCATTAAATATTGACTAGAGCGTACCGCAGGGCCATTTTATTAAAAAGGAGAGTGCAGAGGAGCAAGGAGAGATTTGAATGTGATGCCTGGGAAAACAACTCCCAAATCAGAATAGCTCTAATTGGGGCAATGGGAGGGGTTGCCTGCCATCACTCTTCTGCTGATCTTATGGAACTTTTATTTCCTTCTCATTAAAAAAAATATATTTGTTTTGCATTTTATTTAACAACTTTAATAAGCCAACTCGTTTCCGGAGGACTCTGTGTGGCCCAGAACAGAGTAAAACACGGAAAGAAAAACTGTACTCTCTCAACAAAAATACCGAACAGCAGCAAAATTAAACAGATAACTAAGATGCCTGAAAATGTCTAAGAAAGACATTAACCAGATCCCCTAGGATTCACATCCGTCTGATAAACTGCTTCCTGTCCAGAGTGCAAGGAGAAAAAGTAATCTGATCATGTCAGACCTGCCACTACTTAAAATTCTAAGTAAAAATGATCCTTGGCTCCACTCATTGGGAAAGGAATAGTTTTATTGAAGTCAAGTGTATTGCAGTCAAGCATAGTCAGAACTGAGAATTGCACCCCCCAAATCCTTATGTTCAACTTTTTCCACCTTTAACTGCCTCCCATCTCTGACCCCACCCCCACCCCCAATGGCCAATCAGGTTCAAGTAAGATGTTTTCAGAATAGTCACTTCAAGCATAGGTTGGTATGCAGCTGCCTTCTTCGTCCAGCCGGGTGTTCTTGAAGCAGCATTTCAGGGAGATATAGAACTTAATTCCTTTTCCCCCAAACACCCCCCTCTCCCATCCCCAGAGTTCATGGCAGACTGTCACCGCATAGTAGCAAAGCACAAGCAAGCGTAAGATGGCAGCTGACAGATCATGACATCACTGAGAAGATTAATAGCAGCCTAAATTTCACTCTGATATTCAAAAGCCATGATGTGTCCTTACATACAAAGATCGGAATTGTGCAAGCAATTCCCTGGGACATTCTATGGAAGCAGAAGTTGGACTTGGAAGAAATACGGCAGGAAGACAGAGATAGTATTCAGCAGGTTCTGACCAGTTCTGGAGAACTGGTAGCGGAAATTTTGAGTAATTCGGAGAACTGGCAAATGCCACCTCTGACTGGCCTTGCTTCATCTATTCTCTGTACGGAGCTGGAAAGCAGGTTAGTGGGGTGGGGAGGGAATGGGGATTTTGCAGTATCCTTCTCCTGCCATGCCCACCAAGCCATGCCCACCAAGCCATGCCCACCAAGCCACACGACACCCACCAAGCCATGCCCACAGAACCGGTAGTAAAAATTTTTTGAATCCCATCATTGCTGGAAGATTATTAATGCCTTTGAACTTTGATGTTGAAGTAGACTCCTGACAATACCAAGAAAACGATCCCGTCCTAGTCATTGATCCCGTCCTAGTCATTTGGACAAAAGGCAGCATCTCTTAATTTAGGAACCCGTTCATGCATGCTTAGCAAGGATTCAAACATTCTCCCAAGGATGCTTATTTCACTAAGTATCTCTTATAGCAAAATCTATTGTTTGCACACCATGGAATCTCTTCTCTTGAGAAGATAAGAAAACTAAACCTCAGTTATATCCCTTCCTCCAGGAGCTTGTGCAAGGTATAGGGGTGTTAAGTCAAGGTCATGACAATGACCACCCAACTGAAGCTCACACTTTCTTTTCCTGCATGTTTTATGCTACACAAATTTTAAAATGGCTACCTCGTGTTTGTAAAAAACAACAATAAGAAGAAAACTTTTGCAGACAGCCCTACTCTTTTCCTTCTCTTTAGATTTGCATGGACTTGATTGGGGGAAATCAACAAGTTTTCACACACTGATTATTGTGCATAAAAGGGAGGTGGCCCTTTCACCCTAAAGCTCTAATTACCAAAGGTGAGATCTGTTTTGCTGGCAATGAGGGTCCTTCACACTAATCAACATCTGCAACATTGGCAGCAATTATTAAACATCAGGAAATGCACCTATTGTCTGTTTATTTGTAGCAGCTATTCAACAAGGCCATTGAGTTCATTATTAAGCACATTTTACTCCCATGAAAAGAATTCTTGGGCAGCTTGCACATTAGCCACTATTTACTGATTTATATATTTATTTTGCAAATACACGTAACCGCCTAACAAAGAAAGCTGACCCCAAAATGGCTGAATAATTATTTCAGTTTTGTAGGCCATCCAAAAGATTTCACAAAAAAAGCAACAGTAATGGCTAGAAACAAAACACAGGGCACATGCCACGTGGTAATATTTTACTACATTAATATTTTTCCAGTTTTAAAGACCAGCAAAATATTTTCTACAAATTGGTGCAAATCCCCTTGCAATTACTTAATGTACTCATCTTTAACTCAAATTATCCAGGTGAGGTTATCACAGTGATGGCAAACTCTTTGGGCTTGGCGTGTCAAAAATTCAATAAATACCTATCTTGACTCTGCTGGCATGTCATACACCTCACACCCACTCTGAATAAAAGGAACCTTTCCAGATATCCTCTTGTCTCTTCTTCAGCTAGTACTCAAGATAATCCTGCTCTTGTAGGGCCTCACTGAAAATCATGTGGGAACATTCGCACAATTTTTGGATACCTCAAAATTGCTCTAGAACATTCCCATGATTTTTTGACTCCTCAGAGGCTATGCAAGAGCAAGGTCTTCTTACTCAACTTCCAGAAGGTTCTGTTGTGGTTCACCAGCAGCCTGTGCAGAGGGCAGCAGAATCGGACAGTGGGAAGAACAAGGACCAGTCCGGGAGTCTGAAGAGGACTCGGATGAGGGTCCTACATCCGATGCAGAGATGGGGCCAAGACTATCTGGGAGTGGGGTGCTGAATCCGGAACCTCTGGAGTCTGGCAGCAGCAAGGCAGAGGAACAAGGGGAACCTGTTCCAGTGTGCGTGTGCACAGAGCTGCTAGAAGGTGAGAGCAGCTGAAACAAAAGGGGTGACTCAGGAGTAAGGCTGGATGGTGATTGCCCCTCCCATGAGGTACAAAGGACAGGCAAAAGTGAAGAAACCTTTGTAGGAAGCAAAGTAGTTTGTTCTGTTTGGATTATTCCTTGAAGCTCTGTGTGAACTTTGTACTTCGGTCGGTTTTTTTATAGTTCATTTGGCACTCTAGTTGTTGGCAGCAATTCACAGGAAAGAAAGGTGGGTGCTTATCTCGAAGGGACTGTTTGGGACTCATTACTGGCTGGGAATGAACATAATTCATTGTTGTTTTAACTAAGCCTGTGCTTAATTATGGTCTCGGGAAGCCTTGGTCAGAACAGGTCCAGAGATCTGGTGTAGGAGATAATTAGACTGAGGCCAAGGGAGAGGTCAAATGCATCATTTGTCTTGAGTCCCTTCATGACCACAAGAGATCTAAGGAGCCCACTTTGATTTTCATGACTCTTATCTACTGCCAACCTGCTTTGACCGTTAATAATTCAGATTCTTGTAGAGAGCTATAGCATACAATAAATATATTCATCTGAACTGCATAGACTCCTGATTTCCTGTGCTTGACATCTGGCAAGTCATCAAAAATGGCAGGATGGGTCACTTGTGACATACACGCCCTATGTCCACTATCACTGGGTTTATCACTGCATCTAAATCCAAACGATATGGCTTAGCCCATAATATGAACCAACTGCTGTATGCAGTGTGTTATACAAAGATGATTTTATTCCACCACCAAAGTCAAGCAAACCAAGCCCTTGTTTCAAAGTTCTGTTATGTTCATCTCTGCCTGCATAGAGGAAACAGGGTTCTCCTTCACGCTTTATGTGGTTTCTACCAACACCTCTGGGACCTCCATTACCCTCTCATGTTTTCCGACTCTGGAAATAATTTCTGGGTCACAATACTACAAAATGAAGCATGGCTTCGCTTGCAGCCACGCAGGTGAACATCCATAATATGTGTGTGTCAGTGGTGGTATACTACTGGTTTGGACTGGTTCACCCAAACCGGTAGTAAAAGAAAGCCTCCTACGATCAGCTGAGAGGAGAAAGGAGGGAAAAGTTCAGAATCGGCTCTCCCATGCTTTTCTCTTCTTTATCCTCTCAGCTGATTGGTGCTGCAGGCCTCAGCTGGTGTGGGGAAAGCTGTGTGTGCATGTTAGGTGTGCGTGCATTAGTTGCGCGCGCCCGTGCCCATGATCATTGAACCGGTAGTGGAACAGATAGGATCCCACTGCTGGTGTGCGTATGTGTGCATGTGTGTGAGTACAGGTGCTGACCAATTTGCTCTGAGAAACAACCTTTTCTTTGTCCGGCCCAGGCACCATGTCACACAAGAGAAGAAGCCATGTCAGTTCCCTACCCCTTTTTTCCTTCTTTGAACCAGGTTTCGAAATAATTCTTCATGTCTCTGCTGATCAAAGCACAAAAGACGTCAAAGGAGATGGCCACATTATATCAGATTTGCCTGCTGCTCTTTCATCATGCCAAGGGAAATCATACACAGATCATTAAATGTAATAATATAGCAATAAGAGAGATAACAAGGAAGACAGCTGCCTCATGCAGGATTTATATTTAGTGATTAACAGAGAGTGGGGGTGTTTTCTCACTGCAGCGTCTCGTATCCAGCCATCAGATGATGTGAGCATTAAAGCAGCATGTGATGTGGCTCAAAATTGCATCTGAACTGATGAGAGAGAGGGAAAGAAAACAGCAAATGTGATACATGGTAACTCATTAAGTGATTCCTTACCCATCTTTGACTAGGAAAAATCCCATCGGTACAGTCTGATGGTTGATTCATCAGTTCATTCATTTATTCATCAGTTCATTCATTCATTTCATATGGCAATCTATAGCTCCGCAAGATCTAAACCCAAAAGTGTCTCCTCCATTTTACTCATTGGCACCAACCTAAGTTAGCATTTAGGCAGAGGGTAGGAAATGGGGAGTGCGGGAAACAAATCGAGGGAGAAGAGGTCAGGGCATGGCAAAAGGCAAAAGAAAGGTTGACTCTGAAGTTCTTGAGATTAAGTTACTTCTTGTCCTTCAATGAAAATCCAGTTTCTTCAATGCAGTCCTGTTGATGGCACTTTACTTGCAGCAGACATGCACCCCAAGCTGTCTAGTGATAGATAGTCTGATAGCTTTAAAGGACCTTTGGTGAATTGGCCCTACCATGGGGCAGAAAGGTAAAAGTAAAGGTTTCCACTGTCCAGTCGTGTCTGACACTAGGAAGTAGTGTTCAACTCTGTTTCTTAGCCAAGGGAGCCAGCATTATCCAAAGAAACTTCTGTTTGTGGCTAGTGTGACTGTACACCGAACTGCACAGAACACTCTTACCTTCCCACTGAAGTGGTACCTATTTATCTACTTGCATTTGCATGATTTTGAACTGCTTAGGTAGGCAGGGACTGGGGCAAAAACATGAGTTGACCCTGCCATGCAGGGCTTGGGTTTCAAATTGCCAAACGTCTGGTCAACAAGCCCAACATCTTAACTGTTAAGCCACTACACCCTTCTAACAAGGGACAGGCAGAGGCTATTGCCATAGGTAGCAGATGGAAGGGACAGCAATATCCACTCCCAGGTCATTCTTCCTGAGCCATTCATTAGTCATGTACTTTTATGAGGGCCATATGGCATATCTTCTATCCCACCCCACCCAAATGAGCCTACTGGCCTTGAAGACGTTGATGTTGCACTGAAGCACAATATGGGAGGAAACATCCTAGCTGGCTTCCTTAGGCGGGTGCAAGATGGGCAGTAAATGACAACAAGTTCAGTATTATAGTTATCACACATCAAATGATACAAGGCTGTAATTTGCACCTTTTGCACAGGTATGATGGGTGTCGTTTCAGCATTATTGTGGCTTGTGCCAGACACCTGTGTTGGCTTCTGTCAGTAAAGTGAAGTTGTGGCACCATCTTGCCCTTCAACTCAGACAGCTGGTTGACAAGCTCAGTGGAAATGTAAAAGAAAGAAAAAAGAAAAAGTGAGAAGAAATCAGGAGAGAAATTAGCAAGGAGGCTGCTGTTTTCCTTTGAAAGGGGGAAACATAACAGCCTGCCTGTTATTTATCTAAATGTCTGGAAATCAAAAGAAGAATCTAAAAGAAAGAAAGAAAGAAAGAAAGAAAGAAAGAAAGAAAGAAAGAAAGAAAGAAAGAAAGAAAGAAAGAAAGAAAGAAAGAAAGAAAGATATCCTAGCTTTCCCAAAGGTGCTTTCTCAAGAGGCAACTGGACTTTCTTGGTTTTTTTTTGAAGAGGTTTCACTTCTCATCCAAGAAGCTTCTTCTGCTCTGACTGGGTGGTGGAGAATGGAAGGATTTATATTCCTTGCTGACAGATGGTCATTTGCATTCTTTTAGAGAGTTGTTGAGGCCACTTGGACTACCTGTACATATGCCTGGTGCCTTCTGTCCTTAGTGGTTCTCCAAAGTCTTGGTAGTTCTCTAAAGTGTTGGTTACTTATTGGTCTATCTAAAAGAAAAAGTTGAGAATTGCTGTTCTCTTTGTAGGGATAGCAGACTAAACATTCCAGAAAGGAGAACAACAGCTATGAATTTGAACATCACTAGAGAGCTTGAAGAGCAACACGACCAGCTGATTGCAATCTTTATGTTGTTGAGGTGATTTATGCTTCTATTTAAGTTACAGAATTATACAATCTAAATATTCATCTCTATAACATCTCTCCTCATCTTTTATCCTGGGATGCAATTTCTCTGTTTGGCTGAGGTCTATTTTACCACCCTTGTTGGCTGCTTTCTGTGGTTTGGCTCATGTAATGGGGAATTATGGCTTGGCTTGTGGTCTCTACTTATCCCTTCATCATTCTTTCTGCACATTTTGAGCAGGAACAGAGAAATTGCTGAAAGCCTGAACTTCATTTACTAAAGGTAGCTAAAACTCCTGTGGTCCTGAATCAGCAGTTGGAAGGTCATAAGGCAAGAGGTGGTTGTATAGTGGTTTCTGATGTATTACATCTCCAAAGTACACCTGACAGAAGACACTTTTGGGGAGCACTTAGAATCACAAAGTCATAAGGTTGGAAGGAACTTTGGAGGTCTTCTATTCCAACCCACTGCCCAAGGGGACCTTATTCTATCCTGGGCAAATGGCTGTGCAATCTGTTCTTGAAAACTTCTGGCAATGGACTTCCATAAGTACACTTTTAATGCCCTTTGAAGAAGTAGCCTCTTCCATTTATTCTCAGAAAGAAAGGATGCCCAAAACAACAAAAACCCAAACCAATGCAACTATGCAATATATACATATATACATTATGTATATAAAATGACGTGTGAAAAAACCCGAACAAAGCTGAATACCATACATGTAAGTACCCGTGAAAACTTAAGAAAACACATCACACACTACTTGCACTGGCACGAAGCCGAAAGCACCAGCCTGAGGATGGCAAGTGAGACCTCACCAAAATGTTGCCAAGATACTCTTAATCTTACACAGGAAAAGACCCGAACACACCTAGACCTACATATATATATTTATTTAAGAATATATACATATACATATACATATATACAAAATGTCTGTGCAATATACATATATATAGATAGATAGATATACATATACATATATATGGTATTCAGCTTTTGTTTGGGTATTTTCCCACGTCATTATAGTTGTGCTTTTAAAGTTGTGTGTGTGTATATATATATATATATATATATATATGTATATATATATATATATGTATTGCACAGACATTTTGTAACATGATGAACTTGTATTTTGATATCTCTTGCAATTAATTCTGGAAATTCTTGCTCCACTGACAGGAAATTATTCCATGTTTAAGTACACTCTCCTTCAGAGGCTATTGTGGGGAAAGTTGAGGCCTTTTTAGATTATTTATGATACAAGCTGCACTATCCTTAAAACTGCAATTTTTCAGCTGCCAAAGCACATCCTTGCAAAGTTCAACAGAATCATAAATAATGGAAGTTAATATTCCTCTACAATATTTATGCAAATTCTAAAGAGTGTTAAAAGTTAAAAATGAAAGCAGAGCATCTTTTCCCAGCCCTTTTCCATTCTCTATGACTTACTTGTGGTTTATAGCACATTTCTCACACTAAAGTTCTGATGATGTTTTCTTTATTTAGATTTCTGCGGATCCAAAAATAGAACCAGCCAAGGAAGATGCAACATTTTTTTTAATACTAAAACGGAAACAGATTTTTAGAAACTTCAGAATCGCACTGTTTGAAAAGAGGATTTATAGGCTGGAGGGGTGGTAATGACTGATTTGGAACTTCTGTTCAAAGGCTATCTCAAACCAAAACTTTCTGAAATGGATCCCTGATTTAATTAGAACCCTACCTTTGAATCAAATGCATCCAACTTAATCCAATCTGATCTGTATTGCTTTGGATGACTTTGAAGGCACAGATGTTTTTAGAGTGCAAGATAATTCAAACCTAATCAACCTGATTCAAATGATCCAATTCCATCAAATCAATCTGGCAATTTAAATCAACATGTCAATTTGAATCACACTGATCATTCAGACTGAGGCTAATTTTCACACCCATAATAAGTACCATTTCATAGAATCATGGAATGGGAGGATGAGAAGAGCTTCTACATTTTTATTTATTTATTTTATTTTATTTATTTGTCAATTGTTTACGAGATAATAAGTAAAAGTGTATACATAATTATGAATACATGAAATGAGTACATATAAGAAAAATAAAAGAAAAATAAAAGAAACAATAGGACAGGGATGGTAGGCACGTTGGTGCGCTTATGCACGCCCCTACAGACCTCTTAGGAAAGGGGTGAGGTCAATAGTAGACAGTCTAAGGTTAAAGTTTTTGGGGTTTGGGAAGAAACTACAGAGTCGGGTAGAGTATTCCAGACATTGACCACTCTGTTGCTGAAGTCGTATTTCCTGCAATCAAGCTTGGTGCGGTTAACCTTGAGTTTGTATCTGTTGTGTGCTCTTGTGTTGTTATGGTTGAAGCTGAAGTATTCATTGACAGGTAGGACATTGCAATGTATGATTTTATATACCATGCTTAAATCAGACCAAAGACGGCGTAATTCAAGGTTTTCTAGTTCTAGAATTTCAAGTCTGGTGGCATAAGGTATTCTACAACGAGTAGAGGAGTGGAGAACTCTTCTTGTGAAATATTTCTGGACTTTCTCAATTGTGCTAATATCAGATACGTAATGTGGGTTCCAGACTGATGAGCTGTATTCGAGTATTGGTCTAGCAAATGTTTTGTATGCTCTAGTTAGTAGTGTGATATTACCAGAGAAAAAGCTACGTAACATTAGGTTAACAACTCTTAATGCCCTTTTGGCTATGTAGTTGCAGTGGGCACTAGCACTTAGATCATTAGAGGTGAGTATTCCAAGGTCCTTTACAGAGCTTGGATCATCAACAAGATCTTGACTATTCAGCTTGTATTTTATTTTCGGATTTTTTTTGCCAATATGTAAGACAGAGCATTTATTTGTTGAGATTTGAAGTTGCCATTTGTTTGGCCATTCTGATACACAGTCAAGATCTTTTTGAAGGGTAGCAGTATTGTCTGTGGTATTGAACAGCTTTACATCATCAGCGAAAAGAATGCAGTTGCTCTTAATATGATCACAGAGGTCATTTATGTAGAGTATGAAGAGAGTGGGTCCTAGAACACTACCTTGGGGGACACCACTATTGACAGGTACAGAATTTGATAGGACACTCCCAATTTTGACCATTTGTTGTCTGTTTGACAGGAATGCTTCTATCCAGTTATGCAGTTGTCCGGAGATACCATAGGATTTTATTTTTAGGAGTAGTTTGTCATGTACCACTGAATCAAAGGCTTTACAGAAGTCTATGTAGATTGCATCTATTGTTTTGCCCTGATCAAGTTGTGTAGTCCATATGTTTTTGCAGTGTAAGAGTTGCAGATTACAGAATAGTTTTTTTCTGAAACCAAATTGTTGATTGGAGAGTAGGTTGTTTGTCTCTAAGTGGAGGATGATGGATTGGTTAATAATTGATTCCATGACTTTACAGGTGACGCAGCATAAGGAGATTGGTCTGTAATTTTCAACTAGGCAAGGGTCTCCCTTTTTGAAGATGGGGATGACTGTGGCTTGTGACCATAGGTTAGGCAAGGAACTGGTCCTGAAAGATTTTTCAAAGATTATGCTTAGAGGTTTGGCTAAGGCAGTGGATAACTTTTTTAAGAAATAGGCACATATTCCATCCGGTCCAATAGATAGGGATGGTTTTAGATTGCGTAGTGCTTTTTCAACATTGTCTTCTGTAAAATCGATATGTATTTGATCACTGTAGTTATCTGTGGTTCGGCTAGGAAATGCTGGGCATGATCCATTGCTGTTTACAAATACTGAGCCAAAAAATGTGTTAAAGATGTTGGCTTTAATGGTGTCGTCGTTGCAGTCTTTACCATTAGGTCCTATCAGGAGTGGGATGGACCTTGAATCTTTTAGTTTGTTGTTTACAAAATTGTAAAAAGCATTGGTTGAATTGGTGCTTAGAAGGTTTTCCTCTTGTTTAATGTGATAATTGGTGCATTCGGTCTTTATTTGGTGGCATAAATTTTTGTATCGGCTTTTGAAATTGGCAACGTGACCAGATTTGTTTTTCCGCCAGAGTGATCTCTTTTTGGATTGAAGTTTCCTTATTGTTATGGGCAATCTGTTTTTTTGTTTTGTTTTGGGAGTAGTTGTTGGTACATATAGTTTGATGACTCTTTTGACTTCAAGTAAAAATATGTTGTAATGGTCTTCAACAGTATTGCATCTAGTGAATAGAGATTGCCAATCAAGGGATGAGAGATCGTTGTTTATAAGATCATAGTTGCCTTTTTTGAAATTATAATTGGGGATCACATCATTGTGGTGGTTTCTGTGTGGACGTATGTTGAGACAAAAGTCAATCATATTGTGGTCACTGCTGGAAAAGGGTTCTTTAGTTTGTATTCCGTAAATTAAATTCAAACTATTGCAGAAGATGAGATTGAGGCAGTTGTTTAGTCTAGTGTTGTTGGATACTAGTTGTTCCAGTCCCAGATTTGTAACAGCATTGTAAAAGGTTGCATGTATGGTTTCAGTTGTACATTCATTTAGGGTCCAGTCAATATGAGGCAGATTGAAATCACCAAGAAAGATAAAAGGGTATGGGCAGGATGCTGCCCATGTTAGTAGTGTATTTAGCTTGTTTACATGTTCGATGTCATAATCAGGTGCTCTGTAACATAGTAAGAATCGAATTGTGATATTTAAGGATAGTTCACAGATAATGGTCTCAGGAAGAGCAAGCTCCTGGGTAACTTGGATATTTTTTAGATGTAAGAACTTTTTGTAGAAGATAGCAACACCACCTCCTCTACGAATTTCACGATCTGATCGGTAAACATGATAGTCTCTTACTGTGGTAATGGAGTTGGGGAGAGATGCATTGAGCCATGTTTCACAGACAAATATAATGTCGAATTTAGCCATATTTAGTAGGAGGAAAAATTCAGGTATTTTATTTACAAGTCTAAAGTTTTATTTACAAGTTTATTTCTAGTCCTGCTTGAAGATGTGTGGACTTCAAATCCCAGAATTCCTCCCAGGTTGAGAAATACTGATCTAGTCCAAGCCCATGCCCCATAAAGGAATGTTACGAATACGTCCTAATATTTAAGACTGCAAATGACTGATCACTTGTTATAAAAATAGATGAATTTGACAACACTGGAGGATAGACCATTTCAGACCTCTGAACTGTCAGCCATTCCAGCTAAACCAGAGAGAAAATACAATTGGATTAATTCTACTTTATTGTAAAGCTACATCAACCAGTCTGAAAGTACAATTCTCCTGTTGCCACTTTTACAGTCCAAGAAATTACTGAAGATCTCTTCTGAGTGTCTTGCTTCATTCACAATATAAGGAGAGGAGCTTCCGGTGGCAGGACAGGGCGAACGGAGGTGAAGACAGTTGCGGTCTTTGAACACCTTTTCTGGCACCAGGAGTGATCCCCCAGGGATACACGAACCCCGGAGAGGTTCGTGTCAACGTGGAGAACCTCGAGCGGCAGAGTGGGGAAGGCAACCCCCCGACAGCGAAGAGGGAAGCTCCCGAGCCCAGCGCAAAAGAGTAAGCTGTCATTCTATGGCGGCTTCAAGTCCGGTCTTTTCTTATTTCTATTGTCTATCCAATGATACCATTTCTCCCATATTGCATAATATTATGAATCTACTTTTCCTTTTAGTTCTATAGTCAATTTATCCATTTCCGTGCACTCAAAAAAAATTTAATTACTAAGCCTTCGGATGGTATGCAATCTTTCTTCCAATACTGCGCATAGGCAATCCTTGCTGCTGTTAATACATGTATCACCAAGTACTTTATCTGTCTATTGTATTTCCTTTTGATTATCCCTAGAAGAAATAATTCCAGTACAAAATCTATTTGACTTCCAATTAATTCCTGTAACCACATTTCTATTTTCTTCCAATTTTTTTTTTTTTGCTTCAGGGCATAACCACCATATATGATAGAAGGTACCATGTTTTTGTCTGCATTTCCAGCAGTTTGGATTTAAATTTGGATATATCTTGGCCAATCTTGTGGGCGCCAGGTGCCAGCAGTAGAACATTTTATGTTGGTGGGCTAGGCCATCTCTTATTTGACCATTAGCTAGGCAGAACTGCTTTGCCTCCTCTGCCAAGGTCATTCCCACACACCATTGCATAGTTTTCTTTTTGTCATTTTCCAGCAGGGGTGTCTTGCAGAGTACTTTCAAAAAAGTCAAAATGGCAGTCATGAGAATGTGATCACAGCTCTGCTTGGTTTTTACGTGCACATGTAATACCCATCAAAACCAGGCAAGGCTTTGGCCAGACCATTGCAGGTGCCACCTTGACTTTCTGAACCAAACCCTGCAAACAACACCCCAGTCTCCCCTGTATCTCTGTGAATTGCAATTTGGCATCCGATGCCTTAGCTTTAAAAAAAGGAGTGTTGCTAATATGCCGCAGATATCAAGTGTGTGACAATAATAGCTGGGAGTTTCTTTTATAAGGGCAACATCTGAGAAAAATCAACGCTCAAAGAATCCCAAAAAGTAGCTAAGGCTCACAAAACCACCAAAGTTAATGAATGAGATCGTAGTGCGTCTTTGACCTCTGAAGGAATGAGTGAATGTGAAACCTGGTTAAAATCTGTAATCTTTCGCCACTCTGACTGCATAATGAATAAGCCCAGGAAAATGTTTGTTTTCCTCTGAATCAATCTCCTCTATTGAGCTGCAGTAGAGCTACCATTTCAAAGAGTTAAAAGAAATATAAATGGGGCTTGAGCAACCAGAAGCCACAGTTCCAAAAGAAACCTTTCACAACGAAAGTGAAGAGAACTAATTTGGTCTTGAGAAATGTAAGGCTCTTCTAATGAAAACCCAGAATTTTCTCTCCCATCAATGAAAGGAATATATGCGCAACTGCCTTTGTATGCATAGAAAACGTTTCAAGGTGCTTCCTGATAAAAATACAATGACTTCCAAGCATTTGTGGCTCGCTCCAAGTTCTTTGCCCTAGCTATCTATTTGCAAATCTATTGGCAAATCTCCTTCTAAAGGAGAAAAAGAAACCCTAATCTATCCATTTCCTCTATGTCCCTCATTAGATGTGGGAAAATAAAAGAAAACAAGGCAGTTGGAAATTGAGGGTTTGGTTTTTAGTTCTCCCAGCCACTGCTAAAAAACTTATTTATGACTTGTCCTCAAAGTTATGACTTCTCTCTCTCTCTCTGCCTCCCTCCCTCCCTCTCTCTCTCTCTCTCTCACAGAGAGAGACAGATACGGAGATACACAGAAATACACAGAGAGACAGACTGACACAGACAGAGTGACACATGATTGCATTTTGGGTGCTTGGCAACCAGCTTATATCTGTGACCCATTGCCAGTGTCCTGCAGTCATGGGACTGTGATTTATAACTTTTTTACTTTGGGGGGCAAAAAAAGCCCATTTGGGAAAAAATGGACTTGCTTAGCAACCATGTGGGTTGCTTAGTGCCACGTGTTTTTTTTTCTGAGAAGGGTAACAGTGGCCAGAGGCTGACAGGGTGTTGGTGCAAGTGGAAGATGACAAGTTTCCAACTGCTACTGCCTGCCCCATTTTCTCCTTTGGTGTGATATTTTATTTTGAGTTCTTGGTTTGGACCGCCGATGCTTGGTTTGGACAACTGTTGAAGACCATTACAACATATTTTTACTTGAAGTCAACTTCAAAAACCAGAGAAAAACAAATTATCCATAACAATAAGGAAGCTTCAATCCAAAAAGAAATCACTTCAGCGGAAAAACAAATTTGGTCACGTTGCCAACTTCAAAAGCCGATACAAAATTTTATGCCACCAGATATAGACTGAATGCATTGATTATCATATTAAACAAGAGGAAAACCTTCTACGTACCAATTCCACCCGCGCTTTCTACAATTTTGTAAACAACAAACTAAAAGACTCAAGGTCCATCCCACCCCTGAAAGGACCTAATGGTAAAGACTGCAACGATGACACTATTAAAGCCAATCTCTTTAACACATTCTTTGGCTCAGTATTGGTAAATAGCAATGGATCATGCCCAGTATTTCCTAGTCAAACCACAGACAACTACAATGATCTAATACATATCGATTTTACAGAAGACAATGTTGAAAAAGCACTACGCAATCTAAAACCGTCTCTATCTATTGGACCGGACAGAATATGTGCCTACTTCTTAAAAAAGATATCCACTGCCATAGCCGAACCTCTAAGCATAATCTTTGAAAAATCTTTGAGGGCCAGCTCCTTGCCAAAACTATGGTCACAAGCCACGGTCATCCCCATTTTCTAAAAGGGAGACCCCAGCCTAGTTGAAAATTACAGACCAATCTCCTTATGCTGCATCATCTGTAAAGTCATGGAATCAATTATTAACCAATCCATTATCCTCCACTTAGAGACAAACAACCTACTCTCCAATCAACAATTTGGTTTCAGAAAAGAACTATCCTGTAATCTGCAACTCTTACACTGCAAAAACATATGGACTACACAACTTGATCAGGGCAAAACAATAGACACAATCTACATAGACTTCTGTAAAGCCTTTGATTCAGTGGTACACAACAAACTACTCCTAAAATTAAAATCTTATGGTATCTCTGGACAACTGCATAACTGGATAGAAGCATTCCTCTCAAACAGACAACAAATGGTCAAAATTGAGAGTGTCCTATCAAATTCTGTACCTGTCAATAGTGGTGTCCCACAAGGCAGTGTTCTAGGGCCAACTCTTTTCGTACTCTACATAAATGACTTCTGTGATCATATTAAGAGCAACTGTGTTCTCTTTGCTGATGATGTAAGGCTGTTCAACACCACAGACAATACTGCTACCCTTCAAAAAGATCTTGACTATGTATCAGAATGGTCAAACAAATGGCAACTTCAAATCTCAACAAATAAATCCTCTGTCTTACATATTGGCAAAAAAAATCAGAAAATAAAATACAAGCTGAATAGTCAAGACCTTGTTGATGATCCAAACTCTGTCAAGGACCTTGGAGTACTCGTGGAGTACTCCTGGAGTACTCATGGAGTACCCACTCCTCTACTCATTGTAGAATACCTTATGCCACCAGACTTGAAATTCTGGACCTAGAAAACCTTGAATTACACCGTCTTCAGTCTGATCTAAGTATGGTATATAAAATCATACATAGCAATGACTTACCTGTCAATGAATTCTTCAGCTTCAACCATAACAACACAAGAGCACACAATAGATACAAACTCAAGGTTAACCACAAGAAACTTGATTGCAGGAAATATGACTTCAGCAACAGACTGGTCGATGTCTGGAATACTCTACCTGACTCTGTGGTTTTTTCCCCAAACCCCAAAAACTTTAACCTTAGACTGTCTACTATTGACCTCACCCCTTTCCTAAGAGGTCTGTAGGGGCATGCATAAGTGCACCAATGCTTTTATTTTTCTTATATGTACCCATTTAATGCATTCATTACTATGTATATACTTATACCTATTATCTTGTAAGCAATTGACAAATCAAATAAATAAATAAAATAAATAAAGGATTCCATACAGATTTTACTCCATTAGATTTTGTCAATGATAGGGGGCAGATTCAAGGCCTAAGGACTTTTTTCGGGTCATGTGGCCATCACAAACTGCTTTACCTTACCACCGAATTGGAACCTATTTATCTACTCGCATTTGCATGCTTTTGAACTGCTTGGATGGGGCTAGGACTGGAGCTTTCGGGTCTCAAACCTGGGCTGCCATCTTTCCAACCAACAAGCCCAGGCTCTTAAACACTGAGCCACTGCCTCACTCCAGTCTTAACTGAAGGTCCTCCTCATATATCAGACCTTAACTGAAAGCATGTGTAGAAATAGTTGGGTATATTGGGAAATGTAGCCCTTTGCATCTGGACAGCCTCAGATGGGGTAACCTGTGGTGCATTGAAAGTTAGATGATCTTTGCTTAGACAAAAAACTAATAGAGAGGGCAGACATAGAGCTTATGGAGCCAATTATGTATGTGTGAGTCTGTCTATCTAAAGTATCTATTTCACCATATGGATATATTATCCAAAACATGGTTCTGATTTGAATTAGGTAATTGCTGAGCTCCACTTGGAGGGACAAAAAAACCCTATCTCTAAACACTTCAGAGCTTAGTTAGGATCATAGACTAGCACAGATATCATTCTCAAAAAGAAGAGCAATCAAAATGCATGGGATATATGAGAGTTATGTTTGACAAAATCCCTTGCAGACTGAAAGGTGATAGGAAATAAATACTGGGTTCCAAATACTTAAAAAACCTGCTATAGTTTATTTTCCTCAAACTTTTAAGCAGAATTCTTGATCAAGGAATTGATAACAAAACCAGACTCTTTGGAACATACATACATTTATTTATTTATTTATTTATTTATTTATTTATTTATTTATTTATTTAGTCAAGGGATTATACCATAACAGGTATAAGTATAAACAGTTATGAATACATGAAATGGATACATATAAGAAAAATAAAAAGAAACAATAGGACAAGGACAATAAGCATGTTGGTGTGCTTATGCACTCCCCCTACAGACCTCTTAGGAAAGGGGTGAGGTCAATAATAGACAGTCTAAGGTTAAAGTTTTTGGGGTTTGGGGAAGAAACCACAGAGTCAGGTAGAGTATTCCAGACATTGACCACTCTGTTGCTGAAGTCGTATTTCCTGCAATCAAGTTTGGTGCGGTTTACCTCGAGTTTGTATCTATTGTGTGCTCTTGTATTGTTATGGTTGAAGCTGAAGTATTCATTGACAGGTAGGGCGTTGCAATATATAATTTTATGTACTATACTTAGATCAGACCGAAGGCGGCATAGTTCTAGGTTTTCTAGGTCTAGAATTTCAAGTCTGGTGGCATAAGGTATTCTACAACTAGTAGAGGAGTGGAGAACTCTTCTTGTGAAATATTTCTGGACTTTTTCAACTGTATTAATATCAAATACGTAATGCGGGTTCGAGACTGATGAGCTGTATTCAAGTTTTGGTCTAGCAAATGTTTTGTATGCTCTAGTTAGTAGTGTGATATTACCAGAGAAAAAACTATGTAGGATTAGCTTAACAACTCTTAATGCCTTTTTGGCTATGTAGTTACAGTGGGCTCTAGTAGTTAGATCATTAGAGATGAGTACTCCAAGGTCCTTTACAGAACTTGAATCATCAACAAGGTCTTGACTATTCAGCTTGTATTTTATTTCCTGATAAAGAGGTTGGCTTTAATGATGTCATCATTGCAGTCTTTACCATTAGGTCCTTTCAGGGGTGGGATGGACCTTGAGTCTTTTAGTTTGTTGTTTACAAAATTGTAGAAAGCGCGGGTGGAATTGGTGCATAGAAGGTTTTCCTCTTGTTTAATGTGATAATTGGTGCATTCGGTCTATATCTGGTGGCATAAAATTTTGTATCAGCTTTTGAAGTTGGCAACGTGACCATATTTGTTTTTCCACCAAAGTGATTTCGTTTTGGATTGAAGCTTCCTTATTGTTATGGGTAATCTGTTTTTTCTGGTTTTTGGAGTTGTTGTTGGTACATATAGTTTGATGACTCTTTTGACTTCAAGTAAAAATATGTTGTAATGGTCTTCAACAGTATTGCATCCAGTGAATAGAGATTGCCAATCAAGGAATGAGAGATCGTTGTCTATAAGATCATAGTTGCCTTTTTTGAAGTTATAATTGGGGATTACGCCATTGTGATGATTTTTGTGTGGGCGTATGTTGAGACAAAAGTCAATCATATTGTGGTCACTGTTGGAAAAGGGTTCTTTAGTTTTTATTCCATGCATTAAATTCAAACTATTGCAGAAGATGAGATCGAGGCCGTTGTTTAGTCTAGTATTGCTGGTTACTAGTTGTTCCAGTCCCAGATTTGTAACAGAATTGTAGAAGGTTGTGTGTATGGGTTCAGTTGTACATTCATTTAGGGTCCAGTTCAATATGAGGTAGATTGAAGTCACCAAGAAAGACAAAAGCATGTGGGCAGGATGTTGCCCATGTTAGTAGTGAATTTAGCTTGTTTACATGTTTGATGTCATAATCAGGTGCTCCATAACATAGTAAGAATCGAAGTGTGATATTTAAGGATAGTTCACAGATGATGGTCTCAGGAATAGAAAGCTCCTGGGTAACTTGGATATTTTTTTTAGATGTAAGGACTTTATACCTTTTTAAAAACTTGTTTTAAACTTTTTTTTCTTTAGCAGTTCGGATTAAGGGTAGAAAGACCCCAGATAGATGGAATTGATGGAAAAGAGCGAGAGATCAATTTTGTGTGCCTTCTTTGCCTACAGCTAAAAGAACCATCTCAGAGAACAAAGGAACCTACCCTTTGCCTTCTGTTCTGGTTTTCAAAAAGGTCAGTGCTTCTGGTTGGTTATTGGTCAGGCTGCCTGCCCTAAATCTTCCCAGTTACTTTGATCAACACAAAAGGCTGTGTGGAAGATATCGCAGGTTGTGGCCCACACTCCCAAAGGAGATACAGTATAGTTAGCTTCCAATCTCCCAAGACATAGGAAAGTGACAAAATGACATCTCTGCCCCCAAATTTGGGCAATTGGGTTTTTTTTTTAATTGTATTGATTTTACTGTTATGATTCACAGTCTTTCTGAAAGCTACTCTGAGTGTTTATAGAAATAGACTAGAAAGGAGGGGTGTGCATTTAATAATAAAGGAACAAAATCTGTCCTAGTCTTTCTGGAACACCTTCTCACAAACTAAAGAGGGTGGGGGGAAGCTTCCTTCTCAGCCTGGGATTGCCCAGAGGAGTTGACTGTTGTTAATTAACTAATGAATTAATTACTAGCCATGCTTATTGAGAAAGATGAAGCTCCCACCAGCTCTGGAGAGAGCACAGTTGGAAGCTAAAATAAAACCAGAGTTAAGGATGAGCTGCCTGGACTGGGCATTGCTTTATTCCCTTTTTCCATATTGGTTCTCCTGCATAAACACAAACAGTCAGGACTGAGAAGAGTTCAGTCATTTAAAGTGCATCATTGCGAGCCACTTGGCAAAGACGTACAGAGCCATGTTGATGCAAAACCATTTTTATGTATCCCTGCGGAGGCATAATATCAAGTTATGGATTGATCTGAATCTTTAGCATGCAGAAAAGATGATAGAACAAGGGCGAAGATAACAGCGTAGAATTCTTCAAACGTCTGCCATAAAATAACTGTTCATTAGAGCCACTGAGAAGCACTACAAAGGGGCAATGGCTACCAGCCAAGATACAGTACACCTGAGCAAGTAAAACTGTCAAAGTTAGCCATGGGAGGAGATTCATGCATATAAACAAGGTCACAGATGAAGGTCCATAAGACAGAGTTGGCTTCCTCTGAACATTGGTTGCAATGGTGGATGAAAGTCCACCAAAATAAAAGATGTGATAGATGGTGGTACCTCAATAACATCAAGTTTCTCTAGCCAATTAATGCATTCTGCTTGTTTGCTAAACAAGAACTTGAGATTCTTGTTAAATATGCTAAGCTCAGTATAACCATAGACAAGTCCAAGTGATGGCCAACTTGGGACCATGAGAAAGCTTATTAATGGTTTCAGCATACAGAAGAAAGAGTCTCAAGGAACTTTCACAATTTCCATTATTGAACTGCAATTGGCTGACCTAATTTTTGGAATTAAGTTTGTTTTTCTTGTCCGATCAAAAATTTTGGAGAACCAAACACTTTTCTATGTTGTTGGGTTTTTTGCAGCATTTTGGTTAGCCATAAACTTATATTGTCTTGTTACAAATGTTGGACTTGTAATGCCAAATCTATGATGCCTTCAGTTTTCGTAGTTACTGCATTAGGTTACATAATTAAGAAAATGCACAAATGTCCATATCCATCCTACATGGCCCTTGGTCATGTTTAGTGGTGGGATTCAATTTTTTTGACTACTGGTTCTGTGGGCGTGGCTTGGTGGGCAATAGGCCGTGGCTTGGTGGGGGTGGGCAGGGGAAGGATACTGTAAAATCCCCATTCCCACCCCACTAACCTGCTTTCCAGCTCCGTTCTCCTGTGCAGGGCAACAAAAGAAGACCCAGCCAATCAGCTGGGACTCGGGAGACAGAGAATAGATGGGGGTGGGGCCAGTCAGAGGTGGTATTTGCTGGTTCTCTGAGCTACTCAAAATTTCCACTACTGGTTGTCCAGAACTGGTCAGAACCTGCTCAATACCACCTCTGGTCATATTACTTGAAGGATCATTTTTTCCCATTTACATCTACCTGACCCACCAGAGGCAGGAGGCAGAATAAGTTACAGGTCCCCACTCTTAAGGAGATCCAGCTAGCAGGACCAAGAATAAGAGCCATCTCGGTGGTCGCTCCTCCCTGTGGAAATAAAATTGCCCTTCATCCTGACAGTCTATTGAAAGGCCCTGAAGATGTGGTTTTGCCAGCAGGTCTGGGATCCAAAGGTGTTATGGAGCCCATCAAGAGGTTGGTTTCATTGTAGTCATCAGGGTGGTGGGTTTATTGGGTTTTGCATTGGGTTTTTAATTCTTTTATTCTGCCCATAGACACTGTAAATGAGTTGGGCAGCCATGCAAATTTTCTAAATAAATAAATAAATTTAAAAATAAATAAAGCAGCTTTTAAGAGCCTCAGGGGTGCAGTGGTTCGAGTGCAGGACTGCAAGCTACTTTTGCTGCAGCCAGCTGCCCGCAATTTGGCAGATCGAATCTCACCAGGCTCAAGGTTGACTCAGCCTTCCACCCTTCCAAGGTGGGTAAAATGAGGACCCAGATTGTTGGGGGCAACAGGCTGACTTTGTAATCAGCTTAGCGAGGGCTGTAAAGCACTGTCAAGTGGTGTATAAGTCTAAGTGCTATTGCTATTGCTATTAATTGATCTGACTCCATACAGATCAATGGTGGGATTCAAATATTTTTACCACCAGTTCAGTAGGTGTGGCTCGGTGGGCACGCTTTGCGTGCATGCACACACTTTGCATGTGCGCGCCCGCCAAATGTGCACTTTGTGCAGGTGCAGAGGCTTCAAATTCAGAGGATAAAAGTAAGTATGGGAGCCCAGGCAGGTGGGTGGGCCCAACAGCAAAGCAGTGGAAAGAACAGGTTCTGTCTCGGCTCTTCATCGCTGCTACCGGCTTAGCAGAACCGGGCTGAACCGGTAAAATATCATCACTGATACAGATGCTTATTTAAGTATTTTCAGAATTGGGAGGTTGTACCATAGCCATTTCAAGTTAAAGAGAAGACATCCACAGTAGGGAATAATCACAAATTATTGTGATATTGGGAGCATTTACACAAACTGCAGAAGACTCTTTATCGAGCCTTCTTCCTGGCCTGTTGAGTTTCCATAGGGCGGGGAAATGTTTGGAAGGGAAGAATGCTCTGAGATCCCATCTCAGCAGATTGAAGTAGGGCAGCCCCTACTCGAACCGCTGCCTTTGTAAATGTGAAGCCCGAATACTGGATTGGAATAACTGCATTCAGGGGGAAGGCAGGGGTGGGATTCAGTTTTGTTAACAACCGGTTCTGTGGGTGTGGCTTAGTTGGTGGGTGTGGCTTGGTGGTCATGTGACTGGGTGGACATGGCTGGGTGGTCCTGTTATTGGCTGGGCGTGGCCAACTCAATATCACTCACATCAAGGCACCATCTCTTGCCTGGCCTCTCATGACTGTGGGGAAGCTGCAACAGTCTTAAGTGTGAAAAATGGACATAAGTCACTTTTTTCAGTGCCATTGTAACTTTGAATGGTCACTCCAAACAAGCAAAGTACCAGCAAAGGAGGGGGGAAAAAACTCCAGAGAAGTTCCTGAGACAGGAAGTCTAGTCCTGCCAAGAATGTAATAAGGGTTAACGGAGAGGCAGTTTCTGTAAGCAACACCTGAATGTTTCCTTCCTGCTTTCCTTACAGGATTAGGCCAGTCATTTCTTCTAACAACCAGTTCTCCGAACTGCTTAGAATGTTAACAACCGGTTCTAGCGAATAGGTGCAAACTGGTAGAATCGCACCCCTGGGGGAAAGGGTTTGAATGCTTCCCAAGGATGCCGAGCAAAAGAACGTAACAAGAGGCCATCCAATATTTGCAAAGCAGTTACAAGCAGGGCCTGTTCTCATCCATTAATCTCTGAAGAGCAATATACTCACAGCAGGGACTTTCATACTTGGCTGTACCTGAAGAAGGGATGGCACCCACTGGAGACTTTAATTTATCATGTCGGGCTACTGTAAGATTTTGATCATTTTAATCATAGGAAGGAGCAATGACCGTATAGAGCTGAGTTCAGAGGAAATAATTTCCCCTTCCACCATTCAGGAAATAAGATCAAGGGTAAAATGTATTGAAATTGAATTAGGAGGTTGGGTTGGCATGAGGAAAATCGTGATGCAGATGCCTGCGTCATTGATATGTTTCTGCGATAGGTTTGGCCATTAAATTGATTCTGAAGGAAGCATAAGTCGATGGGCTATTTTTCTCCTCTGTACTTTTTCCATCGAAAGGCTCCTAAATAGCCTCGCAACAGTCAGTAATAAAAGCAGCCTTTGCCTTCAGATTTATGATCGAAAAGACATGACATAAAGTGCAACTTTATTGGAACAGAACAGGGAGGAAAGCAAATGGGGTCCTTAACCAATGCGAATGAAAACAGTCCATGAAGAGATGGACTTGAAAATAGCTCATTTTTCATCAGATCTGGCAGTGCGATCTTAGGGCCTTCTCAGCATCACTGAAAATGGTAATAAGTAGAAATACAAATCTAGGCTCTGCCTTGTTAAACACATGTGGGCTCTCAGTGGGCTCTCAACACTCCTGAACTCTCATCGACATATCCAGAATGAAGATTTACAGGTTACAACCACAATCGAGCCCAAAATATCTGTTGCTAAGCAAGACAGTTATTAAGTGAATTTTGCCCCATTTTTGACTTTTTTGGCCACAGTCGTTAAGTTAATTCAATTGTTTTTACTACCGGTTCTGTGGGCAAGGCAGGGGAAGGTTACTGGAAAATCCCCATCCCACTAACCTGCTTTCCAGCTCCGTTCTCCTGGGCAGGGCCACAAAAGAAGACCCCGCTGATCATTGGGACTCGGGAGTCAGAGAATAGATGGGGGTGGGGCCAGTCAGAGGTGGTATGAGAGAACCTGCTGAACACCACCTTTGCTGCCGTTGTTAAGTGAATCGTAAGTGGAATCATAGTTCATATTTGCCACAGAATGGTAGAAGACAAGAGTTGGAAGGGAGGTTGGAGGTTTTCTAGTCCAGACTTCCTCAACCTTTCTGACTTTGCAGATTGGTGTGGGGGAGGGGAGGGGATGGCTCTGGACAAGCAGTTGGCAAGCTCTCTCACACACACACACCTCTATCTGCATGAGTAGTGCGCATGCCCACCTGCCACTCACAAAAATGGAGCATGCATGCACATGCTCACCCATTGCTCACACAAGCCCCTTGTTTCTGTGGCCCTCTTACAAACAGCTCCAGGTCCACTAGTGGGCCCTGACTCAGAAGCTGGGGGTCCCTGTTCTAGCCCAACCTGCTCTCCAGAAGTTCTCAGACCATCACAGACAAATGGTTGTTCAACCTGAAAACCTCCAATAACCAATTGCCCCAGTGCTGGGATTAAAAAAATATATATTACCACCGGTTCTGTGGGCATGGCTTGGTGTGGCTTGGTGGGTGTGGCTTGGTGGGCATGGCAGAGGAAGGATACTATAAAATTCCCATTCTCTCCCCATTCCTGGGGGAAGGTTACTGCAAAATCTCATTCCCTCCTCACCCCACCAACCTGCTTTCCAGCTCTGTTCTCCTGTGCAGGGCAACAAAAGATGACCCAGCCAATCAGCCGGGACTCGGGGGGCAGAGAATAGATGGGGGCAGGGCCAGCCAGAGGTGGCATTTGCCAGTTCTCTGAACTACTTAAAATTTCTGCTACCGCTTCTCTAGAACTGGTCAGAACCTGCTGAATACCCACCTCTGGATTGCCAGTGATTTCAGAAGGCAAGCTGTTACATTGCTCAATAACTCTCATAGTCAGGAAGTTCCTCCTTATTTAAGTTTGGACCTCTCTCCGTGAGTCTTCCATCCATTGGCTCCCCTTAATAGCTAAGGAGAATAAATCCACACTCTCTTCCCTGTAACAGCTCTTCAGATGTATGAAAGCTGCTCTCCTGTCTCCTTTTAGTCTTCTATTCTTTTAGGCTAAACATGCCCAGTCCTTTTAGTTGTTCTTCCTAGAATTACCTAATTTCTTTAAGTCTTAGAATTTAACTTCCTAACTCCTCACCATCTATGTTGCCTTTTTTCTGCATATTTCCCAATACATTTTCTGTATTGTGATGACTAAAACTGGAACCAGCATTCCAGGTGAAATCTGATTAACCTGACTACCTGTGTTTTCCCATGTTCTTGACATTATTGATCCCAAGAGTGCTTTAACTTTTTTTGACATCTGCAGCACTCTGCAGCACTTTTTTTGACATCTGCTTGCTCACGCTTAATCTGTGATCTACCAGGATCCACAATTTCTTCTCACGAAGTCTATTATAAACCAGATTGTCCAAGTTCCTAAACACTTGATATCTGATATAAATGTACCTAAGTCCTCCGAAATAGTACCAGTTAGTTGGTTTAATTCAATTTTTGTTAGCCCAGGAATTAGCCATTTTTTATGGTTCTGTGCGCCTACCAAAATCTTCTGAGATTTCTTAAGATTGCCTGAGATGTCAAGATTCCATATTATTAAAAAACTGAAGAAAATATTCAAAAACTGAAGGTAAGATGCCCTTTTAGGAGTAGATTCCTGAGGTTTTCTGAGGTTCATGTCAAGGAATGGCACAGCAGCTGTTCAGATGAAGTCAGAGACACTAACACAAACTTGTAGACATATACATATATAACACGTTCAAACTTACAGCAGTCTGTCATCATCCAGAAAGAAAGAACACAAGATAGTCAGGAACACAGGAATATCATGAGATAAAATTAATCAGTATACTGTATACAGAACACACAGAAGAAAAAGGAAGGAAAATACTAACATAGCGAAGATTGTTTCTTGCAGGAGTCAGCACTCTCCAACTAATCAACTATGACTGTGTGTTCTGGCCTATTATCCACTTCACTGTTCCAGCTACTAAATTCAATCTCTTAGTTCATATTTCCAACCTTTTTGTTGGTCTTTCAGAAACTTCTCCCCATTAATGCAAGACAGAAGTGGTGTGTTTGTGTGTTTATTTACTTGATTTAGGATTTCAGCAATGAAATTGAGTGTCATGTTAATTTGCATCTCAATGCAGAAAGAAAATGGAAATTCCATTATTGGTATCCTGATGAGCATGTTTTAATTTTCAGTCTTGACACTGTGATTAACACTTCCAATGAAGTTTCTAGGATAAATCATATCCTAATAAGCTGAGTGAATGACGGCTCAGAAAGGCAAATTGCAGGCTATGAAATAATTACAAACCCAAGCCATTAACAAAATTCAATGAAGCACAGTAGGATGATATTCTCAACAACATTTGTCACACAAATTGCATCGTAAAAAATACTGAATGGAATCACAACATGTTTCAGAGATTCTGCAATTGCTTAATCAATCAGTTTAATCAATTTAATACATCTTTAGACAGTTCAACATTTGGGCAGGTAAGAATGGAGGTGTCAGACCTGCTCCAGCTTGAATTCCTAAGCAGAAACAATCCTTGGCTCCATTTGTTGCAAAAGGTATAGTTTTATCAGAAGTCAAGTGAATTACAATAATCCATAGCCAGAACTGGAAATCGTGAGCCAAAATCCCCAAGAAGAAAGAAGGGTACATCCAAAAGAAAGACTATCTTACACAAGGTAGCTAATGAAAAATGTTAATAAGAATGGTGGAAGTTTGGATGCCTATTAAACATCTCAATTTATTGTGCCTCGGGTCCACTTATCTGAAGAAGCCTGTCCAGTTCTGGACCCATATTTTAATAATTTGGTATGAATTCAGAAAAATGCAATGAGAACAGCCAGGAAATAAGAAACTGGTTCCTATTTAAAAAGATGAAAGAAGCTAGTCTATTGAACTTGGAGAAAGGGCCACTGAAGGAGGATATGATATTTAAAGGATGGCATGGGGGAAAAACTCAGGACTTGTTCTCTTTTGTTCTGTCAGATAATAAATTTAATTTACAGAAAGTCAAAATAAATTTGAACATTAATGGGGCAAAAGCTCTAACAGAAAAAGCAGGGAACTATGGATTTGTTCAAGCAAAGAATAGACATCTGTCTGTTGAGAATACTTAATCTGGATTCTTACACTGGGCAGGGATAGGTCTTTGTGGCTTTAATGGCTCCTTCAGCTCTATGACCAGATCCAGAGAACTGGACCTCCTTTTCCTTTTGCTCTGCCCTTATTTGCTTCAGGGGCTGATGTAAATCCTATTTATAGTCCTCTTAAAGACTCAAGTAAGCGAAGAAGAAAAAATATTTTTTCTTCTTATTCTTTACAGTTCTTGTTTTGAACGATAGAAGCCCACCCACCCACCATTAGTGTTCAATGAACCATTTTGCATTTTAACACAGATGCCAAAATAAGGAATTGCTATTAATTGAAAGGCATGGGTACGGTTGGCTGTGTGAAGGAATTATGTTACTAAGGCAACAGTGACTGTAAGTGATACTATGACTTTAAGCAATCAGATCCACCCTTATCCGTAAATTAAATGATGAATGATCATCATCATCATTCTAGCCATTGTATAACCACTGTAGGACGAAGACCTCTTCCACGTGCTTCCAACCTATGTGGTCTTGAGGTTTCTTTTGCCAACTGGGCCTGCAATACAAGGTGTCCATCCTGTTTTAGGTCTCTTTCATGGATGTTTTTCAAAGTACATCTATTTAAGTACTGGAAGTCTCAGTTTCGTGGAGGGGAAATAATACAGATTTTCCTCCTGTTTCTACATGGTAGGGGGCTATCCAAGCTTCATTGTTTCAGAGAGAAAAAATATACTGTATAGCCCGGGAACATTTGACAGGGAAAAACATTCATTAACATATTAACAGTTGCTAAGGGAAACTGGTGGACATTAAGTGAATCTGGCTTCCCCCATTGACTTTGCTGGTCAGAAGCTTGGGAAGATTACAAATAGTGACCACCTGACCCTGGGAGAGTCCAACAGTCATAAATACATCCCCGTTTTTGATCACGTGACAATGGGGATGCTGCATAAATGGAAAAATGATCATGTCATTTTTTTCATTGCCGTTGTAACTTTAACCAGTCACTAAACATATGGTTGTAAGTCTAAGACTCCCTGGTCCCACAAAATCTGGGAAGGTTGAAATCTAACCCTTCAGCCTTCAAATATTGCCTACCCATGAACCATGCATTTTCCAACTCATACCTTCCCTCAAACATGCATTTTCAAAAGGCAACTGGACTTTCTTGGTTTTTGCTTGAAGACGTTTCACTTTTCAACTGAAGAAACTTCTTCAGTTCTGAATAAATGGTGGAAGATGGAAGGGTTTATATTTCTTGCAGTCATTTGGTCTGAGAGTCATTGAGGCCACTTGGAGGTTTATCTGTGCCCTCAGGGTACAGATTTATAACATAGTCCTTTTAGCAGTTCCAATAAGGTTCCACGCCCATTTGCACTATTCAGGTGACCTCGAGAGCACAGACAAACCTCCAAGTGGTCTCAACAATTCTCAGAAAGAATGCTAATGACCAGATGACTGCAAGGAATATAAATCCTTCCATTCTCTGCCATTCAGTCAGAACTGAAGGAGCTTCTTGGATGAGAAATGAAATGTCTTCAAGCAAAAACCAAGAAAGTCCAGTTGCCTTTTGAATAAAAGCACTTTTAGGACAACCATGACCTGGATGACTAGGTATCCCCACAGTCATACTTTACCTCTTCTCTTGACTTTTTAGAGGAAATCATCCAGGTGCCACCAAAGAGCACTAAAAACACTTTCTGGATTACATGGGCATCCACAGGATGTGGTTAAAAAAAAAACACGGAATGGCAGCTACAGTATTGTGATCAAAGCTCTGTCTGGATTTGATGTATGTTTCATTTAGAAAACAAATGGAGGGTTGATCACCCTGTCACAGCCATAGTGTTAGCTATTTGACAACACCCTGTAGACACCTCTGCTAAGGTAAGCATTTCTTCCTCTGTTTAAAGATTGCCACTATCCATTTAGATTGCATTTGCCTCCTTCTCACTTTCTGAATGTGAGCTTTTTTTTCCAGATATTGAGTTATCTTATAAAAAAAACCTGGTGTCCAATTTTGACCAACATCATGCAACTCAAGAGAGCCCTTCTCAATCAGCAGGCCAGCCAGGGATCTGAGAAATAAAATTGAGTTTCACAACAGATGATAACTGTCATCCCAAAGTAGACAGTGGATTTATGTACTATGGATTTAGGAGGAATCGGAGAATGAACCTGTCATGTTTAGCCAGGCTAAAATTACATGTATAGAAGTGCCAAACAACTTTTTATCATTGAAAATAGATGGTTACATTTCTCACAGCCTAGAGATTATTCTCTTTCTCTTTTATTTCATATTTTCAACAACTAACCAGACTGTCCCACCTCAGAACTTTACTCTGCCTCCTTTCCTGCCTAGGAGAAATAGAACTTCTCAGTGGTGTTTCACCACAGCTTGATCAGACCTCCAACCATCTTAAATCTGTAGTCCCATGTTAATACCAACTGGTCCATATTATACTTTGCATCAGGGGTGGGATTCAAACTTTTTAACAACCAGTTCTGTGGGCATGGCTTAGTTGGTGGGCGTGGCTTGGTGGTCATGTGACTGGGTAGATGTGGCTTGGTGGTCATGTTATTGGCTGGGTGTGGCCAACTCAATATCACTCACATCAAGGCACGCATTTCGCCTGGCCTCTCATGACTGTGGGGATGCTGCAACAGTCATAAGTGTGAAAAATGGTTATAAGTCACTTTTTTCAATGCCATTGCAACTTTGAATGGTCGCTCCACACAAGCAAAGTATCAGCAAAAGAGGGAAGAAAAACTCCAGAGAAGTTCCTGACACAGGAAGTCTAGTCCTGCCAAGAATGTAATAAGGGTTAACGGAGAGATAGTTTCTGTAAGCAACACCAGAATGTTTCCTTCCTGTCTTCCTTACAGGATTAGGTCAGTCATTTCTTCTAACAACCGGTTCTCCAAACTGCTTAGAATGTTAACAACTGGTTCTAGCGAATAGGTGCGAACTGGTAGAATCCCACCCCTGCTCTGCATGTGAGGAATGGCCTGCGGAGAGTACAGTCGTTGTTGAAATTGCAGACTTTTTAATGCAATGATTAACAGCAATGATCTTGAAATCAAAAATAATGGGTGTGAGGGACTATGTATCCAGCCACCACAGGAGTCTGATTTTAAACAGTATAAAACTGAGACATTGAGCATATTTTTTTCCCTACTGTTCTCATTTAATTTAATGAATGAGAATTGCTTTTCAACATTTCTTTCAGATGAGAATGTTGTTTTCACAGAAATTTTATGAATGGAGTGTGATGTTCTTGGGATAAAATTACCGAAAGAGTGTTTGTGAAAATTTTGCTATTCACTGCTAGAGAGACAGTCATTCGGCGTGGTGTCCACCTTCCCAATGTGCATGTAATTCCAAATAAAGGAATCATCACAACACTTTTCTCATGCAGCTTTTCCTGATGGGGAAACAAGAGAATTCTTCTGAGGCAGAAGAAGGTGTGAATGAAGCAACATCAGCATGGTATTCAGAACCACCTACAACCATCACCGAGGAAGTTCAAAAACACCACCAAAGACTAATTTGCAAACATGAGAAAGCTGGAAGTCAAAAGCTTCTTTCTCAGAGGGGGAAGCAAATTTTCAAAGCAAATCTTAGGACAGCTCTATCTAAATGTTTGCATTATCCATAAGCATTCACTGGGACCATGAACAAGATGACACCAGGAGGTGCTACATCTCTTAATTGGACCATTTTTGATTGCAAAGGGCTGCATAAATGGCACATTTCTAGGAACACACTTGGGGTCACCATAAATGCATGAATTTGTGCCATCATTAGAACTGTAATTTTACTGTATGATATAATCCTGGCTGGAGTAGGGCCTTAGTCTTGACTCAGTGCCCAGGCTTCTCCACTGGATAACTGGATAACTAACCGCCAAAGCAGATCTCATATTATTACATGCACAACATGAAATCACCACTACTAATTCCTTTGCTGGTGTTGGCCTTCGTGTACATCAAGTTTTTTCCCAAGAACCTAGGATGTCATAATGAATCAGTGTAGTATATGTACAGATCCAAGCTGTGTGGTCTTTTGACAGATGGAAATGTTGTCAATATGCAGATTTTCTAAATGTCATCCAAGATTTTATTGATATGGCACCTAGTATGCTGTTAACCACTGGAAACCCATCCCCCCATGGCCAGTTTATGCTATAATCTTTTCAACTTCGATTTTTCAGATCTTAATTCTTTGTGATCTTCTCTAAGGCTAGGCATTCGGTTCTTGTTGTGGCCTGTCAGCTGCCAGCAGAGCTAGCAGCAGAGTCAGACAAGGAGGAGGTTGAGGGCCAGCCCGGGGCAGCTTCGGAGCCTTTGGAAGGCTCTGGTAAGGAAACAGCATGATGGACAGAGGCAGAGCCGGGGCCTTCCATCCTCCCCCAGGTGGAGAGGCAGCTGTCTTCAGGGCCTGAGTTGAGTGAGGGGGAGGAACAGATGGGGCCCATCCCAGATGCACGTATGCGCAGAAAGGAGAGGCGAGCAAAGGAAAGCAATAAGCCGGCTCTCAGGGAAAAGCAGATGTGGATGTTAGCCAGCCCCTCCCTGGCTGGGAAATAAATAGTAGAGGTTTGGGAGTGGCCGGTTGTCACAGACAGCTGTTCGTTTTCTAGTATACAGCAAGCAATTTGGATTCCTTGGCCAGAACCAGGTTTGTTGGGACTAATTACATTTGGTTTTTATTTATCCATGTGAATAAAAAGACTGTTCCTGCCCTGTTTTGAAAAGGGGGGTTGTTTTACTCATGAGTAAGCATCTTATCATTACTTACAAAGGCTGGGTCAGATCAATTCTATTGTCCCACAGCAGGGGTCTTCAAACTTGACAGCTTTAAGTCTTGTGGACTTCAACTCCCAGAATTCTTCCTCCAGTCATGTTAGCTCAGGAATTCTGGGAGTTGAAGTCCACAAGTCTTAAACTTGCAAGTTTGAAGACCCTTGTCCCATAGTGCCCCCGTTTCAATTATACACACTGTCCCCTGTTCCACTACAGTTAAAGTGCCACGTTTGTATTATTATTATTATTATTGCAACAGCAGTTACAAAAAAAAATACCCCCACCATTTTACTAAATCAGATTGAGATACCATTTAAAATCCATAAACTGCTTGGCAGATTAAAAAAAAAGGCTTTGGGGAGAAAATGGCTGCAAAACTAAAGAATCTTCACATTTACTGGAAGAGCAGCAGATGCTGGCAGGAACGCACACTCTCTGAAGTAGCACTTCTAGCATGCAAAGACAGTTACAATCACCAGCTGGAATTCAAAAAGCTGTGAGCAGGGTTCACGTCAAGCACAACAGCTGAATGGTTTTTGGATCCTTCCGAGCGCAAATAGGATTGCGATAAGTCTATCTACAATCTTATAAAGGTAGGTCAGTGCTCTAATCCTGAAACTGCAGTTGTAGAAACACCTGAAGCTGTGCATTTATACACTGATGAGACACCTGGATGATTTCGTGGGCCCTGAAATCCTGAACCATTTTTGCTTTTCATTAACAAGAGCTGGTTCCCAGCCCCTTCCCTGGCAGAAGTAGGGTAAAACAGAACAGGTATGGAACTGCAACTAGTTTCATTCTGCTGTACACAAAATGGTTGTGTTCTGGGTCAAGGAGGAAGAGGTGGAAGAGAAGAAAAGACATAAGACATAGACATAAGAATTTATTTGTCATTACACTCGCAAGCGGGTGCAACGAAATAAGGTGCTCTTCCACAAGTAAAACTGGACAACACCATTGAAAGAAAAATAAAATTAAACACAACAGACCATGCAATAATCTCTATACAATTTAAAAATGTAAATACCCCATTACTCTCAGCCATTAAATCCCACAAAAATCTTATGACCCTGCATTCAAACTCAAAACTGCACTTGGATAAAAACTGTTCTTAAATCTAGTCGTCCTTGTTCTTAATACCCTGAATCTCCTTCTCGATGGTAATAGTTCAAAGAGCTGATGTCCCGGATGAGAGGAGTCATTCAATATATTAAATATCTTCCTCTTACATCTATTCCTATACTGTTCTTCCAAAGAGGGGAGTGAGCAGCCAATGATGTTTTGGGCCATCTTAATCACCCTCTGAATTGCCTTTTTCTCTGCCACTGTGCAGTTCGAGAACCATACACAGAGACAGTAGGATAATATATATATTATATTATATATATAAAAATAAAAGGGGGAGGGGGAGGAAGAAGGAGGAGGAGGAGGAGGAGGGGGGAAGGGGAAGGGGAAGAAGAAGAAGAAGAAGAAGAAGAAGAAGAAGAAGAAGAAGAAGAAGAAGAAGAAGAAGAAGAAGAAGAAGAAGAAGAAGAAGAAGAAGAAGAAGAAGAAGAAGAAGAAGAAGAAGAAGAAGAAGAAGAAGAAGAAGAAGAAGAAGAAGAAGAAGAAGAAGAAGAAGAAGTAATAATCCAATTCTCCACATTTTCTGATCTGGTGTCAGCTTTGACAGTATCCAGCCACTGTGTTCTTTGGCGGTCTGGTTTCCTTTTGCCACTAAATTAACCCATAATGAGAGAGGTACACCTGGGTTAGAACCTATGATTTGATTTGTGAGTCTGACTAAGTGATGCTGGAAATTAAAGAGATATTAGGGAGCATTTCCACACAGCAACTTCTTCCCTGATAGCACAGCTGAATCTTACGTGAACACAGACAAGAGCAATGTTAAAACAATTTCCCAAATGTTGCTAACTTCAGTGAAGCAGATGCTTAATCATAACACCTATGCATATCTGCGGTATGCAAGTGTGTGTGTTTGTGTGTAAACATGTATCCTTTCTTTCTGTGATTGCTCAAGGGAGTGATCTGTATTATCAGATAAGACAAATTAGACCACACTTTCTTTATTAAGCAAATATTTACAACTTGCCTCTCACTAAAAGGTCATTTCAGTGACATAGAAAATAAAACATACTGGTGTAATGGATTGTGAGAATACGCTCCAGGAAGAGGAAGAAGAGCTGTAGCCAAGGCATTGGCCTGAGAGAAGAAATCTGAGTCCTAGGGAGAAATGTACTGGTAGTTCTCGACTTACGACCACAATTGAGCCCCAAATTCCTGTTGCTAAGCGAGACAGTTGTTGTTTAGCCCCATTTTATGACCTTTCTTGGCACAGTTGTTAAGCGAATCACTGCAGTTGTTAAATTAGTAGCATAGTTGTTAATTGAATCTGGCTTCCCTAATGGCTCTGTTTGTCAGAAGGTCCCAAAAATTGGCCACATGACCCTGGGATTCTGTAACTGTTATAAATATGAGTTAGTTGCCAAGTGGCTGAATTTTGATCACATGATCATGGTGGTACGTTTGGAAAATGGTTGTGCCATTTTTTTTTCAGTAGCATGGTAACTTCGAACCGTCACTAAATGAACAGTTGTAAGTCGAGGACTACTTGAAATTTGAAATAACGAGCCAGATATGACCCTCCCTCATTCTCTTTAGGATAAAAGCCAGGATAAGGGAGGCACCTTCCGAGTTGCAAGATTCGGTTAGTGTAATTCTGTAATAAAGGTAATTTTGGTACTTGTGACTTCAGTGTTCAAAACTGGTCTCCCTCAAAGTGTTGAGACCTGGCTTATTTTGCAGGATCTGTACTAAAGATACTTTTTGTTGGGCGAAGTGAACAATTAGAGAAGAGTGGGAAAACTTTTAAGCTTGTAATTCTTCTCTAGGCAAAATGTAAACTTCTAAAAACTCCAAACTTGGAGAAACTGCTTTTAGGTGGCTTATTGAAGGCCTAAGATCCCTTCCACACAGACGCATGGCATCAATTTGATATTTGTGTTGCCCTCTTTATAGCCTTACGGCATCAAAGGCCTTCCAATGAGCTTCCCAAGCCCAGTTATTTGACTTTTGGCTCAGCAGTTCTTTTGGAGTTTTGCATAATTTTAAGCTTTGCATAATTTATTTTGAGGCTGCATGGGAGAGAGTTAAACACTCTCCTCATTGTATGGATGTAGACTCTAGAAAGAGCGCAGAGAGGAGCAGCCAGGATGATTAGGGGACTGGAGGCTAAAACATATGAAGAACAGTTACAGGAACTGGGCATGGCTAGTCTAGGGAAGAGAAGGACCAGGGGAGACAGGGTAGCAGTCTTCCAATATTTGAGGGGCTCCCACAGGGAAGAAGGGGTCAAGCTATTTTCTAAAGCAGGGGTCACCAACCTTTTGGACCTCAGGAACTACCAAAGTCATAATTTTAAATCCCAAGGACCAGAGGCCATGGGAAAATAAAATAAAAAGGTCTTCAGGAAAATTCCCACCCCATTTTCCTACTGATTGAACATTCTTTATTTGGGATCACAGGATACCGTCTCCAGTTCCTTTCTCAGAGGGAAAACAGAGAGACTTTTGGCTTCAAGGAAAGCAGCAGAAGCAGCAGAAGTCTTTCTTTCTCTTCCCCGAAACTCTGCCAGAAATGAGTCTTTGTGAGACTTGTCACACTGGCACAGCCTCTTGGAGCAGGATGCCTTGCAGGGTCCCAAAGACTCATTTCTGGCAGAGTTTGGGGAAGAGAAAGAAAGACTTTTGCTGCTATCCTTACGTGCAGCCAAAAGCAGAGGGAAGAAGTGGCCAGGCGAGGCGTGTGGGGTACTTGGGGCAAGTTCCCTCCCTCCATCCTTTCCTCCCTTCCCTCACTACCTCATGTTGCTCACAATGCAAGCAAC
The DNA here is from genome assembly GCF_049901715.1 of Pseudonaja textilis. Taxonomy (NCBI): domain Eukaryota; kingdom Metazoa; phylum Chordata; class Lepidosauria; order Squamata; family Elapidae; genus Pseudonaja; species Pseudonaja textilis. The sequence continues at coordinate 64,801,298 of NC_141994.1, forward strand.
GCAAGCCTTGTGTTCCCATGGGCCATGTGGGTGGCGCAGCCTTGTGTCCCACCGCACCTGGATTAATTGCTTTGGGGGTGACGTTTCTCTGAGGACCACCAAAATTTTCTCACGGACCATCAGTGGTTCCCGGCCCACTGGTTGGCAACCAATGTTTTGGAGAATAGATTGACCCTCTCTTCTCTGTTGCAGCCCTTCAAATATTGGAAGGTTGCTATAACATCACCCCAAGTCCTTTTTTTCATTAAACTAGACATACCCAATTCCTCCAATTATTCTTTAGATGTTTTAGCCACCAATTTTGGGGAAAACTTTGGTGCATTGCATAGAAAGCAAATTAAAAAGACTTCGCTGATTTTTATGCAAATCTCTCCAGCTATGCTCAAATCCACCAATCTGGTCTGATTTATCTATCATATCCCAATTTCCTAATGCAAACCTCGGGGGGAGGAAATGGACAGTCAGTCAATCAGTGCATATCTACCCTTTTTCTGCAGAATTCATTGCTGAGCACATGGGAAAAAAGCAAACCAGCTCTGATTTAATTTCAAGCAACCTCTCCAAAAAAAGGTTTTAGGTTTTTGGTCAAATGAAATTATTTTTTTCCCATCTAGCTCACCTGCATCGATTCTAGAGAAGAGTTTTCTCTCCCACATCCTCCCATTAACCTGATTTTTTTGGATGTCCCAAAGGTGTTTGTTTTTTTCCAACAGGCAACTGGACTTTCTGGTTTTTCTTTAAAGACGTTTCGCTTCTCATCCAATAAGCTTCTTCAGCTCTGACTGAATGGTGGGGAATGGAAGGATTTATATTTCTTGCAGATTTATATTCCTTGCAAGAGCAACCAGCTGTCTGCAATGAGTGTAAATCCTTCCATTCGTCACCATCCAGTCAGAGTTGAAGAAGCTTCTCAAATGAGAAACGAAATGTCTTCAAAAGTAAAAACCAAAAAAGTCCGGTTGCCTCTTGAAAAAAAAAAGCACCTTTGGGACATCCAAGACGTGGAGGACTGAGAATCTCCATGGACATTTTTGCTTTTGGGGATGTTTTTCAGCTTGTCCCTGAATGTGGGACTTTTTTGCATGTAAAGAAAAGAAATCTGTCTCACACCATATTTCTTGATAAAATGGTTGTTTAGGTTTCAATTGATGTTTATATCAATTGGTGTATCAATACTGCTATCATGTCACTAAGGGTGACATGATTAGCGGTATTCCAGTATTTGAGGGGCTGCCACAACGAAGAGGGGGTCAACTTATTTTCCAAAGTACCAGAAGGCAAGACAAGAAACAACGGATGGAAACAAATCAAGGAGAGAAGCAACCTAAAAATAAGGAGAAATTTCCCGACAGTGAAGACAATTAACAGCTTTCCTCCAGAAATTGTGGGTGCTCCTCCATTACTGGAGGCTTCTAAGAAAAGACTGGACAGTCACTTGTATGAAATAATATAGGAGCTCCTGCTTGAGTAGGGGATTGGACTAGAGCAGGGGTCGCCAACCTTTTGGACCTCAGGGACCACCAAACTCATCATTTTATATCCCAGGGACCACTAGCCGGTTCTGTGGGCGTGGCCTAATTTTTGGGTGTGGCTTGGTGGTCATGTGACTGGCTGGGCATGGCTTGTATGTAAATATTATAAATATTTATATAAATATTGAATTTTTTATTTAAAAAAAGAGAGCAACTTTTACCCAAAATCAGGCAAAGCAGGCAGGCAGACTGAGTTGCTCACAGAATCACAGATTCATTCAGAGATCTATCTATCTGCCATTGGCTAGCTCAGTCTGTCACATAGAATTTGCTTGCAAGCAAACTCATAAAATTTGCTTGCAAGCAGACTCACAAAATTAACTCACAACACACCATGCATGTAAATATTGATTTTTTTTATTTTAAAAAAGCAATTTTTACCCAAAATCAGGCAAAGCAGGCAGATTGAGTTGCTCACAGAATCATTCAGTGATCTATCTATCTGCCATCGGCTAGCTCAGTCTCTCAAATTTGCTTGCTGTGAGTCTGCACTGAATTTGCTTGCAAGCAAACCTTCAGTCCTAAGGGAAGCAGAGCCGAAGATTTAAAGATTAGTTGGAAAGCAAGAAATCCAACCATTTCCTGCTTCCTAGCTAATCTAAATCTCCCAGCACAGCAGAACAGATGATGGTCGGAAGAAGGAAAAATAGCAATTTTAGCAGGCTAGTTTGCCTGGTAAGGAGTGAGTGGGCGGGGAGCGTTCCTGTGAACCATGTGGGCGGCGCAGCCTTGTGTTTCTGTGCAGCCTGGATTAATTGCTTTGGGGGGTGCTCTGGGGGTGAGATTTCTCTGTGGCCCACCAACATTTTCTCAAGGCCCACCACTGATTGGCAACCACTTTTCTAAAGCACACCTGAAGGCCAGACAAGGAATTATGGATGGAAACTGAACAAGGAGATTTAATCTGGAAATAAGGAGATAAACTTTCTGACAGTGAGAACAATCAACCAATGGAACAGCTTTGCCTTCTGAAGTTGTGGGAGCTTCATCACTGGAGGCTTTCAAGAAGAGATTGGACTGCCATCTGTCAAAAATGGTATAGGGTCTCCTGCTTGGGCAGGGGGTTGGATTAAATGGCCTACAAGGTCCCTTCCAATCTGATTATCTGTTATCTCCTTGCTTTTAATAGTCTGTCTCCTTCCTAAAACCAAGGTACCATATGATCTTACCAACATTTCTTCTTTATAAAAGAGTATGGTTATTTTATTATCTATGGGTAGCCTATAGCTACTGTGTTTCCCACAAAATAAGACCCTGTCTTATATATATATTTTTTTTTGACACCAAAAAAGGCGCCAGGTCTTATTTTGGGGGGATGTCATCCACTGACTAACCTCACTTGCATGCATCACCCCCGGCCTCCTTTTTGCTGTCAGAGGCCTTCAGGAACTTCTTCTTCAGTGGCTGGCAAGTCTTTCCCGAAGGCCTCTGCAGCCAGTAACAGATCTCCAGATCAATCCGGGGCTTTGTTATCAGCTACACAGGCCTTCCGGAAAGCCTTGCCAGTTTTGCCGGCTGCAGAAGAAATGGGCTGGTGAGGCAGGTGTCGTGGTATGTGAGGCCTGGCTACAACTGTCCAAAGGTAAGTAGTAGGGCAGCTCCACCCCCCATCCCCCCATCCCCACCCTAGCTTCATTTTTACCCGCCCACTCTGGAGTGGGCAGGATCTTAATTAGAGCTTATTTTGTGGGTAGGGCACATGTGTAAAAATCAAGCTAGGACTTACTTTCAGGGTAGGTCATATTTTCAGAGAAACAGGGTAGATTCACAGCCTAAAATGGGTGGAAACTTAATAATTCAATTCCTAACCAAGGAGCTAAGAATGATTAATGTGGTGTCTAAGAATATAGGCAATGCAAAACAGGGTGAGTTTTTGTTAAATAAAATTGGTGCGTCCAGGTCTGATAAATTCAATATTTCTTGATATTGAGGGCATCCCTTAGGTATTGCTCTGAAGGCTCCATGATCTATAAAAATAGATTTCTTTTTTCCATAAGTGTTCAGCTTCAATCTCCAACTCCCAATATTTTGTAATTTTTTCCAACTGTTTTTCTTCAATCCTAACATCATCTGGTACAGCAACATCAGTGAACCAGAGTTTTTTTCTTTTTAATAGCTATTATATCAGGCATGTTATGAACAAGATGCCTGCCTGTTTAGATCTTAAAGTCCTATAAGAGCTTAACCTGCTCATTTCCCAAAACCTTCTCAACTTGATGGTTCCAGTAGTTTTTACTGTATTTAAACCCAAACCACTGACAAAGTTTCCAATGCACAGTTTGTATTGACTAATTGATTATAGAAATTGACTGACTGACTGACTGACTGAATTTTGGAAACTTGATCTGATAGTCAATTGTTTCATCCTTTTACTACAAAGGGGATAATTACCATTGCATATTACGTCTTGAATTTTTGTCTTTATGAAATCAGGTGGCAAAGCTTGTTCTTCAGTCGCTAAAACAAAGCCTTCAATTTCTTTCCTTAACTCTCCTAATCGTAAGCAATTCCATGTGGGGGTTTTAAACTGGCTTTTCCTTCTATATTCTCCAGATATTAACCATGCATTGCCTTGTTCTTCCAATTAACAAATCGGTTTTCAGTTGTTTCTTTTCCATATTCAGCCTTCATCTTCATTGTTTTTAAGAGCTTTCCTTTATTGACTTCCTTCACCTAGAGTTCTTGGCTTGACTTAATGTAGTCATTAAATAAGGCCATACTTTTCTTCTTCCACAGTTTGTTTCACCTATAGGAAAAGGGGAAAGAGCATAGCCTCAATGAGTATATTAAGAAAAGTCAAGAATCCTTGCTGAAGGAAGTCGAGGAAAACTCTGAATATACTGTATGTTTATTTATTATTTTATTTATTATTTTATTATTTATTTGCTTGCTTGCTTGCTTATTGATTTATTTATATTTCACACTTCTTAATTGCCTATCTTCCTCAGAAGGCTAATTATTATAACTGGTCACAATCAGACTGAATGTGGCATTTTTCTCTACCTTTCAAGTCCTTCTGAAGGACCTAGAATATCAGAAGTTGTGGAATCAGAAGGATATTAAAGGTATTGTTTTATTACTAGGAATTAAATCTTTACTTCATGTGGATCTGATTGTTCGCAGTAATCAAAAAAATGACAATAAAATCAATAAAATATGCCAAACACAGCAAACAAGATCATTCGGTTGCAATCAGAATCATGACTTTTATGGGTTTTTTTTTTAATCCCACCCACCCCCGTCCTTTGCTCCAAGAACAGTAAGAACTTTTAGAAAAGATTGGTTCCTATGCAGAATTCCCTTGATGTGGTAGAAGGTAGTCCAGAGTTGCAGGAGGCAAGGGCTCCTTCCCAGAGAGCAAAGAGACAACGTAGCTTGGAGTCTTTGGTATGTAGAAGGAGAGTGAAGACAGGCTCTGCCTAGTAGTTCACAGAGGCTATGTAGTAGTTAGGCTGATAAGCGCGGTAATGTGGAAATATTTATGTCTATATGCAAGCAACAATAAAAACATTACTCTGAAGCAGAGGTGGTATTCAGCAGGTTCTGACCAGTTAGAGAGAACCGGTAGCAGAAATTTTGAGTTGTTCAGAGAAGCAGAAATACCTCCTCTGACTGGCCCCGCCTCCATCTCTTCTCTGCCTCCTGAGTCCCAGCTGATCGGCTGGGTCTTCTTTTGTTGCCCTGCGCAGGAGAATGGAGCTGGAAAGCAGGTTAGAGCGGGAGGGAATGGGGATTGTGCAGTAACCTTCCCCTGGAGTGGGGTGGGAATGGAGATTTTACAGTATCCTTCCCCTGCTACGCCCGCCACACCACACCACGCCCACCAAGCCACACCCACAGAACCGGTAGTAAAAAAAAAATTGAGTCCCACCACTGCTCTGAAGTAACTCCTTGTGTCAATCTTGGCTCCTTCAGCCTGATGTTTTATCATTTATTTGGGATTTTTGTCTTCTTCTCTTAACAACAGTTTTCATCCACCCTGTCAAGTGCTGGGGGAAACGGGTGATCCAGGCAGTTCAAATGGGTGTAAAGATTTATTGCAAGCTTAAGCTGTCTACAAGAATCTGAACTACAAACAGTCAAAGCAAATTGGTGGTAGATAAGAGACACAGGAATTCACAGGAATGTGAGTTGGACTCAGATCTTGTGTAGGCATGAAGGACTCATGACTGATGACATGTTTAACTCTTCCCTCAGGTGCAGACTGGTAATCTCCCACATACCCTTCCTTTTTTCTCTTTTCCAAAATTGTTACAAAGATTTCAGGTATGCTGTGTATCTGCGGTGCTTCAAACATTTAAAGCGGTAAACATCTTTTGAAGAGGAATATGGCTTCAGAAGAGCTACCGGAGAATGGGGATTATGAACATTTTGTGTGAATATTTTGTCATCATCACCAACAGGGAAAATGAAACAAGAACATGCAGTTTGGCCCAGCATTAAACAAGTGAGCACTACTGATGTGGTCTCAATATTGGTTTGTGCTGTGTTTTTCTAGGCTGACAGTCTCTCTTGCCTTTTGAATAAATGCCAAAATTTGTTTCCTCAAAACTTTGAGTGAAGTCAGAACCAAACCAAAGTCTTATTTAATAATGATCCTGTTGATGTATTAATTTATTCACTTTAATCTGTAAAGACTTTGATAGGAAATTAGAATGTCATTTAATACATTTCTGGATATAATTAATGCTTATAATGACTCATCATTGTTTTTTTACATCCTTCCTTTCCTCCAGAAGTTCAAAGCAGCATATTTAGTACTCCTCCAATTTTTCTCCACAATAACTTTGTGAGGTAAGTTGGGACAAGGGAGTTTCCTGGACCAAGAATGGTTGGACTTAAAACCAGATCTTCCTAGTCTACTCCCACACTTTAACTCTTACGCCACTATATCCACACATTGTGTTAGTTGGTATGTAAATGACTGTATGCCTTTTCATGCTGCTGTTGTCATGTTGTTGAGTGAGAAGTCAAAAGGTTTTCTGTAAATTTTAGATCCATTGTATCAACAAGGGATAATCTGAAAATCTGAAAATGAATGTCTTAAGACCAAGGTGTGTTTTCACAGGGGAAATAAAATTATTACAGGTTGTATAAAAATGGTGAAAGGTAGATGGATGTGTCTACTTAGTAGAATATGCGCTAAAGATGGTGAGATGGATGGAGGCGTTTTAATAAGTACAAACATTAGTAGTAAGGTAATGAGTAGTATATGGACTGCTGAGTATTTGTTGAAAGAAGCAAAATGGCTGTAGATAGCATCCTGTTTCTGCCTATTTGGTTATAATGAATTGAGAGTTGGTAATGTCAAAAGAAACAAAAGCTGAGAACAGTGAGAACAATGTATGTGATAAAACAAGGGATACAGTCAAAAACATAAGAGTGCTGAATGAATGTAGACTGAATATGAAAGTGGGTGAACGTCTGAAAATAACATATTGAGGTCATATTGAGATGATTAATGAGAAGCAAATCACAAAACGAATCCATGAAGGAAGAGTGAATGGATTAAAAGGATGAAGCTTAGATGGACTTATTGTAATTTTCAAAAAGAAAGACCAAAAATTTAAAGAACAACCATGCATAAAGCAATGTATAGATGCAGTGGAAACAGGAAAACTTTTCCAAGAAAGAAAGATATGAAGCATAATGAATGATGTTGGTAGAAATGAGATTTTACTGGATTTTCTACACTTCTTCTCCTTTAATTTATTTCACTTACTATTTTCTTACACTTATTTTTTTTTCTAATATTGCTTATCCTGAAAGTGTCAGGTGCAAGCAACAACACGGTGGTGGCTTAGTGGTTTGATAGTATTTATTAATATTCCCCAACAATTCCCTTCACCAAAACCATCCCAACTGAGTCCGGCCAAAAACAAGCCAATGCTAGTCCATGGAGCAATGGCCCAATGAGTCCACAAGACACATGAATGTTTCCAAACAAGATAGGTCCACCAGGCAAATTAAATTCACAATACAAAAGGATTCACAAGGCAAGAAAAGTCAAGAGTCCAACAATCCAAAGTCAAGGCAGTGTCAATCCAAAGCAAGGCAGGAAATCACAATGACCAGGGAACAACACATTGTTCCCAGCATTGTCTCCAACTGTCTGCTGTGCTAAATAGGCAGCTTCTGATGCAGCCCATCAAGAGGGATGAGGCTGCCTCCTCATGGAGTAATCAGGCTGACCTCAGCTGCTCCTGACTTTTCTCTGCCCTGCATGTTCTTGGATCAGTACAGAAGGCAGGTTCTCCTTCTCATCACTAACCAACTGCAGCTGCATGTTTTCCCCACCTGAAGCCTCAGGGTTGTCCTTCTGCAGCTGGGCTTCAACCAAATCACTCTCAGCCAACTGCTCTTCTGATCGTTGTCCCTGGGAACACGCCCCCTCGCTTGGACTCACAGCTCCTGCCTCAAAGCCATCAGCCACTTCCTCTCCTGAAACGCCTGGGACTGGCCCATCCTCCTCCAAGTTAACATCTGGAGAGGCATCTGTGGAAATGTCACACAGTGTTTTGGTGCTTCCGACATGAACATGAGTGATCAGAGATCAAATCATTTGTTTAGTTGTTTCCCGGTTTAGATTTCCAGTGAACTATTTGCCAGTGGATTCAGCAACTAGGAAAAAGAGTGGGAGGGATATGTTCTCTTGGCTTAATCTCTGGAGCCAGAAGATATATCAGGCATTACTTACTACTGCTGGAGTTTCAGTCTCATCTCTATCTGATGAAAGGAATGACACATACTTAAAGCTTCAATTTATCACCTCATGCTACAGTGATATTTGGATCTCAGAATGGAAAGATGGTCCTGCTGAACTCAGTTTAGGGGGAAAAAATATAGCTTATTTATTCTCTTACACTCTAGACAATGCCAGGAATGAAAAGGAAGATTTGTGGGCAATGTCTTACCAAGTGTTTGAAGCTAGGAATTTAAAGACACAAAGGTATATTTGTACGGTCCAAAGTCAGATTGCAAAGAAGTTACCCATGGTGAGAGAGACAGAAGAGCACTCAATGAATTGGCAGAGAGATCAAAGCCAGATTACTGTCAGTGCTACTGACAGCACCAGATAGAAAGACAAAACAGCAAATGTCGCAGTCTAAGAAGCAAAGAATCAGTACATGTTATGGTCTCCTCTGAATCCACTGAAGTTGAAGGGACAGGCCAGAGTAGCTATTGGCCTGCAGAGCCAACAAGCAATATGGTATCTGCAACAACTCCATGAGTCCATAAGCCAGAAAACTGATGGAAGGGTCAGGTTCTAGTGGAACACCCAACCCAAGAATTTGGTGCGCCTACAATGGGCCAAGCCAAGGCCATCAATATGTTTCCTTGAAGGGAAAGGACATCAATGTCCCTAAGCAAGCCTACCCTGGAACTATATAAAACTAACTTTCAGGTCCTTGACGGATCTCCTTCAGGTGTGTGTTCCTTATTCTTATTCTCTCCCTTTCCCAGCCTGTTGAATTCTCAGGTGTTCAAGTCCCAGACTGTTTTAGACAACTCTTGTGCCTCTACCTTTTTCCTGCAAGGAGTTAGTCCATGGAGATTCTCAATCATTCAGGTCATGGTTGTCCCAAAAGATGCTTTTCAACTGGACTTTCTTGTTGTTGTTTTTCCTTGAAAATATTTTGCTTCTCATCCAAGAAGCAGTTTTTACTGAACGGTGGGAAATGGAATAATTTATATTCTTTGCAGCCATCTGGACTGTTAGCACTCTGAACGTTGGTTGTTAACTGATTTAAGAATATCAAGAGAAAAATTCCAGTTGTCTTTTGGAAAGCACCTTTGGGCCTGCAGGCAGATCATTGCAACTCATTTTACAAAGCAAGTTTATGGAAGCTTTGACTCTGTGAAGTTTTAAGTATTCTGTAGGTAATTATTTACTCAATTCTCTATTATTATCAAAAACTTTATGACCCAGCAATAAAACATTTCAACTCTGTATTGATGTTGCTGTCTGAGTTGCAGTTGTTGGCTATGTGCTATAACAAGTTACCTGGTACAAAGACCAAATGGGAGTATCCAGATACCTTCTTCTAAATTTAAAAGAGTCCATGACAGATGGGATCCACAAGGTCAAATTTCAAGGCTGGCATGTGAAATGAGAAGAGTTTACAGCCTCTTCTTGCCATAAATCCTCTTTAAAGGGGAAGGAGAGACAAATTGTATGCCTGAAACAAGCTACAATTAAACTCTGCAATGTGGAATGCTAAGAGCCCATGCTTACAGGAGCTTGGCCACTGTTGAAAGAAGGGAACCCAATAAAGGAACCTCAAACAAAGCCAACATATATTGTAGGTTCATAAATTGCAAGTCTAAATGGATTATGATACATATCGCAGTCTAATTCAGCCATAATTCTCATAGCCAACACAATAATCCTAGCTGCCATCTTCTGACAGATTTAACTTTCTCTGAGAATAGGCAAGATATATACGCATCTGATTTCTCCAGGGAAACAAAAGAAGTAATGGATTAAAAATCAATACATGCATTAAATACAAGAAACAAAGGAGAAATACCCATCCTATAGGGACATAATCTGGTTAGATAGTGTCATGGACACAATGAATATGAATCTGGGCAAACTCTGAGTGTAGGATGGGGCAGCTGGCATATTAAGGTCCTTGGAGTCACGAAGAGTCAGACACAATATAACAACTCAACAACAGGGACACATTCACTGCCTTTAAAGCTTTTTATGGCTTAGGACATGTAGAAGATGACCAGGCTTAGCTTGAGAGAGGGATCAAGCACAACCATCAACCTGCTGTATCTCTGCTTGTGAAATGGAAATACTCTTAAGAGGAGATATATTTCTTATTTATCTGTTCCTTGGAATGTTTCTCCTGCCTTTGTTTTTTAAAAAAAAAAACACCCAGCTTTCACTAATACTAGGACATGAGTAATAATAATAATAATTCATAGCATATGGTGATTCTCATGCAAATACCATGCCTTGTTGCCTGCCAGCTAAAGAGGCATCTGAAAATATTGAAGGAGGGTGATTTACACTTGTTTGTGTGAAACCGTGTTGTGCTTGTCCCCTGATGTGCAGCCAGCTGAGCCAAAATGCAAAATTACATTCTTCGTATACAAACCTAGATGCCTCGGGAGCAAGAAGGTTCGTGCCAGCCATCACAAACCACAAAATTTGGGGTTTATTTTTTCACACTGGAAAGGCCAAATCAGGGACAGAATTAGAATGTGCATTTTTAAAAACTTCTTAGAAAAATAAATAGGTAGCCTTAGTAGAGACAAATAAAAGTTGAGTTCCTCCACTTTTTTTTTTTTAAAGAGGACCATAAGTGGCATGGTGAAAACATCATTCCTGCTAGTTTAACTTCCAATTAACTTCCAGTTAACTTCCAATTGTCATAAATCCTCAGTGCTGAAACTGGGGGGGTGGGGGGGGGTATCAATTCATGGATTGCAGATGTCCATATGATGAAAGTATCTGTTTTTCTATGGTAAGCTTCATGTTCTACTCTTACAAAGGACGTTTCTCTATTTTAGAAGGAATCTTCTGGTTTAGGGGAGGACAATCAGTGGCCTGTAACCTCCATTCTGCAAGGCAGGAGCTTGTTTCTGACCAAAAATCAGCAGAAATATTTCCTAATGGGTTGAATTAAAACATTCACGAATATTGCCATATGGACTAAAACGAATTTAATGCAGCTTTTAAAAAAGGAAACATCCATAATCCCCCAAATCCAGCCCTGACAGCCTATTGCTTTGCATCATCAACCAGCTCACAATGACATTCTCAACTTCAAAAGAAAATACAACCAAGCCACAGTCCATAACAATTAAACATTGTGGCCACCCTATTTTTTCTAGAAAGCCAACCCAGTTCCATGAGAATCAGTGTGGTAATCCGATTAATGTTTTGAACTTGGACATGGAAGACTCTATTCAATTCACTCTGGTCTAGTGAAACCCCTCTTTTGTACAATGCCTTAAGTGTGCAGAGAAGAAATGGGCCATAAATGTAATATAGGGATAATGCTGACTTAAAAATAAACAAACTACAGGAACAGAAAGCGGGCAGTAGCCTCAGAGATGCCATTTATAGTTGCATCTGGACAGAATCTGCACTTAAAGACTGAATTATCAAGGGCAAATGATGCTTGACTGCAGAAATCATCTATAGTCAATTTCTTAATGGAAGCTAAATAGTAAAGTCCAGTCACTAATTTCCTTTGTGCCAAAAAATAAGAAAAAAGAATGTGTGTGAGAGAAAGAGACTATTAGGAAAACAGCCATGGGCCTGTTTTAACTAGTGCTTCACTATCTTTGCTTAAACAGAATTTTCTCCTTCTTTGCACACCGTAGCCTCAAGGTGTGCAAAATCTGAGAGATTTTGCTGCCAATTGCCTTATAGGGAGATCACACTATAGCAGTGAATTGGGAACAGAAGCAGAATAAGGAACAGCAATGGGGAACACAAAGTTCACACCCATACTTTTTTTTAACCAACGCAAGGAAGAGTGGAAACTATTTTTGAGTAGGAAACAACTCTCATTTGCTATCCATTAAGGTATTACTTTTGAAAAAGCATCTTCTGGTCTGATAGAAATGAAAAAATGTACTTCCCAACAGATGCATTACTTTAAAAAAAAAAACCACTAAGTAAAATGTCAGTCTAATTTACTCTAAGGCTTTAGAGTCAATCTCTTCACTGGAGAATAAGATATATGAAGAACAATTGCAGGAATTCAGTATGTCTACTCCAGGGATCTTCAAACTTGACAGCTTTAAGACTTGTGGACTTCAACTCCTGGAATTCCTCCTCCAGTCATGTTAGCTCAGAAATTCTGGGAGTTGAAGTCCACAAGTCTTAAACTTGCTGAGTTTGAAGGCCCTTGGCCTAGTTTAATAAAGAGAAGGACGAGGGGTGACATGATAGCAGTGTTTCAATATCTAAAGGGTGCCACAAAGAAGAGGGGGTCAACTCAGCAGTGGGCTTCAAAATTTTTAGCAACCGGTTCTCTGGCTGGTTGCTGGGTGGGCGTGGCCATGGTGGGCAAAGCCTAGTTGACCTCCTGCACCGGGGAGGGGGTGTTTTTGTCTTCCCTAGGCTCCGGAGGCTTTCCTTGAGCCTCTGGGAGGGCTAAAACAGCTTCCCCCGGGCTCCCGAGGCCCTCTGGAGTCTGGAAATGGGCCTGTTTCTGGCTTTCTCGAGCTTCCGGGAGGCCTGTTTTTCACCCTCTCTGAGCCTCCACGAACCCTGCACTTACCTCACATCTAAAATGGACCACGTGGAGACTCCTGGGAGGGGCAGTGTGGGAGGGGCCAGCCAGGGTTTGGATTTGATGGTTTTCTGAACCGGCCATAAGATTAACTATGGGTTCTCCCGAACCGGATGAACCCATAGTAGCCCACCCCTGGGTCAGCCTACTTTCCAAAGCAACAGAAGGCAGGACAAGAAACAATGGATGGAAACTAATCAAGGAGAGAACCAACCTAGAAATAAGGAGAAATTTCCTGACAATTAGAAGCATTAATCAGTGGAACAGATTACCTTCAGAAGTTGTGGGTCTTCCATCACTGGAGGTATTTAAGAAGAGATTGGACAACATTTGTCTGAAATGGGATAGGGTTTCCTGCCTGAGAAGGGGGTTGGACTAGAAGATCTCTGAGGTCCCTTCCAACTCTGTTATTCTGTTAAATAATAAGTCATAAAGGAATTAAAACTCTGCTATAGGAGTGAAGAACCGTATGATGGAAGAACCAATCAACCTACAGAGTTTCTTGCTTATCAGCTTTAAATTCCCTTGGCTGTTTATTCATCTTTCTCAGTTCTCCAATTCCTGTAGAAATCCAACAGAAAAGCAAAGAGTGGAGAGGCCACATCTGACTTTGAGAATTTTGATAAGTTGCTAATGAAGTGGAACTGATTGCTTCAGAGTGAGCTAGATATTTGCAAATCAGCATCTTGCCCTGATTTGGGGCAAAAATGGTTTTTTTTTTTTAAGTGCTGCTTTCTTAAAAAAACACAGGCAGAAAGCTAGATTATACCTGAAAATGGATGAGTAAATATGTATTTTTGCAACTGTTGAAGTTCAGGGATTAACAATATCACTAAGTGAATGACCTTTGGAGAATGCATTGTAACGTTTTGTTTCTTTCTCTTTTGTTCTGTCCAATTCCTTTTGTCGTGTCCAATTCATGAGATGGCCTTGATAAATCCCTATGGTTTTCTTGTAGGTTTTTTTTAGAAGTCATTTACCATGGCTCCTTCTTAAAGCTAAGAGGGAATGACTGGCCCAAGGTCACCCAGCTGGCTTTGTAGCTAAGGTGGGACAAAGAGTTCTTGGTCTCCCAATTTCTAGCTCAGGGGTGTCAAACTCAAGGCCTGTGGGTCACATGGAAACAGCAAAGGACCGGCCCACAGTGCCTCTACCAGCTCCATATTCACTGGCAGAGGGTTGCAGGTGGCCGTCATGGCTGAAAATGAGTAACATCAATGAGTAACATCAAGCTGGCCATGCCCCCTCGCCACGCCGCCACCCCCCACAGCCCCACGAGGTCAAACACAACCCTGATGTGGCCCTCAATGAAATCAAGTTTGACACCCCCGTTTTACCTCAAGGCCTTAACCAGGACACCAAACTGGCTGTCCAGTCTAACCTTTTCTTACAGCATTATATCCAGATGCTGTATTAATTGTGCTATGACACACAAACTTGAAGCCTTGAACCAACCTAGGAAACGTAGCCACAGGCATCTGATTTTGTTGTTCGCAATTGCCTTTTACTGAATTGCCAGGATCCAAATACTTCAGCGGCAGAACTGTTCAGGCAAGGTTAGGCAATGTTATGCCTACCAGCATCAGCATACCCATGGACACCTCCTCTGGTATGTCTAGGAGCCCTAAGTGAACTGCTTTTCTTATTATTCTTTTAAATTTCTTCTTCTTCTTCTTCTTCTTCTTCTTCCTCTTCTTCTTCTTCTTCTTCTTCTTCTTCTTCTTCTTCTTCTTCTTCTTCTTCTTCTTCCTCCTCTTCCTCTTCCTCCTCCTCTTCTTCCTCTTCCTCTTCCTCTTCCTCCTCTTCTTCCCTCTTCCTCTTCCTCTTCCCCTTCCTTCCTCTTCCTCTCCTCTTCTTCTCTTCCTCTTCCCCTTCCCCTTCCCCTTCCTTTCCTCCTCCCCCTTCCCTTCCCTTCCTTCCCTTCCCTTCCTTCCCCTTCCCCTTCCCCTTCCCCCTTCCCCTTCCCCTTCCCCTTCCCCTTCCCTTCCCTTCCCCTTCCTTTCTTCTTCTTCTTCTTCTTCTTCTTCTTCTTCTTCTTCTTCTTCTTCTTCTTCTTCTTCTTCTTCTTCTTCTTCTTCCCTTGCAAAGCAAAAGACCAGACTTTAGCATCCTGTTTAGCCTCCAGTGATACTGCCAGAAAATAAGTGGGGTTTCTGACTCCTTGCAATGCTTTGTTTCAATTGGAGCTGAGTTGCCTTGGAAAAGGTAAAGGTAAATGTTCTCCTTGCACATATGTGCTAGTCGTTTCCAGCTCTAAGGGGCAGTGCACATCTCCGTTTCAAAGCCGAAGAGCAGGTTGTTGTGGCTCCGGGCTTGGATTCAGCTCCTGTGACTGATATGAGTTCAAGTGAGGAGGACATGGCAGAAAAATATGAGCCGGCATGGCTCAGTGATTGGACTGGTAACCAGGATGAGGAGATGGACGTGACAAAGGAAGACAGACCTGATCTATTAGAATTGTCAGGACCTTTGACCTCCTCTGGTTCCTTATCTGATCAACAGCCGGGAATGGCTGACAGGGAAGTTTTGAGAGAGTCTTCTAGTGGAGATGAGAACTTGGAAAATTTGTGGTTAAATGTAAGGAACAGAAGACGGTTGAGAAGGCAAAATCAGCTGGAACGAAGGAGGAGGGCGAGTCAGTAAATTAGCACGTTGCCTCAATGAGTATAAAAGGACACAGCTGGGCTGGTAGAATTTGCTAGGAACAAAGTGACTTATTGAGTGAGGACGTTACAGCAAGAAGCTCTGAGACTTGAGATTTATTGCCAGGACTGGTTTGCCAGACGGAGTAAAGATTTATGCTGTGGATTGAGATTTCTGCCAGCCGTTATCTTGTAAGACTTCTTTCTGTTTGATTTAATTTGAAACGGCTGCTTTCTGTTTTGTTCGTTTGAATTTTGAAGGGGAGTCATAACAGCAGGCGCTGTCCAAAGATGTCTCCATGGTCATGTGGCCAGCATGACTAAATGCCGAAGGCGCACAGAACGCTGTTACCTTCTCACCAAAGGGGTCCCTATTTTTCTACTTGCATTTTTACATGCTTTCAAACTGCTAGGCTGGCAGCAGCTGAGACAAGTAATGGGAGCTCACCAAAGGGGTCCCTATTTTTCTACTTGCATTTTTACATGCTTTCAAACTGCTAGGCTGTCAGCAGCTGAAACAAGTAACGGGAGCTCACTCCATTACATGGCACTAGGGATTCGAACTGCTGAACCTTTCTGATCTACAAGCTCAGCGTCTTACCCACTGAGCCACTGCATCCTTTATAGTAAGGTCTATGTCAGGCCCAAAATCAAGAATGGTGCATTTATTTATTTTTTCCAAGATGGGTCCTTTATTGTTTTTATGCCTATAGACAAAATTCTTGCCAGGCTGAGAAAGCTACTATCCACATCTACAATATATTCTCTGAACTGTTAAGGAGGGATTGTCTTCACCCACTTTCTCTCACACAAAATACCCAGACTGTGTTGCCTCTTGCTCCTCTGGAATGCACCCCCTCCCTCCTGGGGATCCACCTTCTCACTACCTTCCATCAGAGTGTGGTGACAGAGGAAGAGAATGGCAGAAAACCATTTCCCAGTTGTACTCTGGGGCCCTGCTCATGCAGCAGCCATACTGAATAAGAAACGAAGAAACGTCTTGGATGAGAAGCAAAATGTTTTCCAGGAATTTTTTTTTTTTTTACAATCCTTCAGATGCATGAAACAATGATTTTGCTTCCTCAAAAATGCCAATATTTTGCTAACGACATTTGAGATGAGGGACTATGTCTGATAAACTTCTCCCTGTAGCACTGAGCTATACATAATTTTTAGCTATGGAAGTTATTAAATCTGCATTTACAATTTAACCCAAAGGTGCTTTTTCAAAAGGCAAGTGGACTTCCTTGTTTTTTTCCTTAAAGATATTTCATTTCTTATCCAAGAAGCTTCTTCAGTTCTGACTGAATGGTGGAGAATGGAAGGATTCTCCACCACTCAGCAGAACCGAAGAGGTTTCTTGGATGAGAAGCAAAACATCTTCAAGGAAAAAACAAGGAAGTCATTCGCCTTTTGGAAAAGCACCTTTGGGACAACCATGATGTGGATCACTGAGAATCATCTGGCCACAAACAGTGAGGCTTGGGTCTGTCAAATCCACCTCCCTGGCACCCCAGAGGGCTGTGTGCTCAGTCCCTACTTATACTCACTGTACACACGTGATTGTGTATCGTCTGACCCACCCACTGTGATCATTAGGGTCACAGATGATACCACCATACTGGGTCTTATTACAGGTGGAGACAAAACAGTGTAGAGGGGTGAGGTTCAAAAATTATCCACCTGGTGCTTGGAAAACAACCTGCACCTGAACATCAGCAAAACAAAGGAGATGGTGTTAGACTTCTGGAAGAAGAAAGACCTGCCCCACTTTACATTGAGCGGGGCTGTGTGGAGAGAGTTTCCTCCTTTAAATTCCTAGGAGTCTACCTCAGCGAAGATCTCACCTGGAAAATCAACATGACCCAGGTGGCCAGAAAGGCCCAACAGAGACTCCACTTCCTCAGGGTCTTACGAAAAAACAAAGTGGAACAACGTCTGATGACCTCCTATTGGTCCACAATAGAAAGCATCCTCATTCACTGCATTACGGTGTGGTATGCTGGCTTGACAGCCATGGGTAGAAAGACACTACAACACAAAACATTGTGGGCTGTTCCCTGACACTACCACAGCTAGGGCTCATTGCCTTAGAAGAGTGAGGAAAATCCTTAGCGATGACTCACACCCGGTGAGTGCTCACCCGGTGAGCACTTCTTCACTCTCCTACAATCAGGTAGGAGATATAGAAGCATAGCCAGCTGCACCAACAGGCTGAAGAACAGGTTCTACCCGTGGGCTGTCAGACTCCTGAATGAAAACAACCTTACAACGACATAGTAAGAGTGCGGCGTGCAATAAGTTCACATGGTGCAATAAGATTGTGTGTTTGTTGGTAGGATTCACTGGGTTAGGGATTTTCTGTGAGTTGTATTGTGTGGCGGGGGTTGCACGAAGGGAGGCTCAGCCAATCTCATTGTACACATGTTGTACTCTGGCAATAAAGGTTTGGATTGAATTGAATTAAATTGAGAATCTCCATAGACATACGTATTATGCCACACCACGTCACTAAATTCTGTGTAATACCAGAATTTAGTCCCAAAGCTTGAATTGTCCTATGTTAAGATTTCCACCTTCTAGTGCTTCAAAGATTTTTCTCCACTGCGTGGGGATTTTGCATTTCAGAAGCAGCCTACAGCTGCGGAGAGTTTTTATATATATATATATATATATATATATATATATATATATATATATATATATATATATATATATATATATATATATATATAATCAATTCTCAGCTAAACAATCTGCAGGTAAGTATTTCTTAGAGAGCCAAGGGAGGTGTAAACAAGCTATTCCAATATATTTGGAAATAGCCACAGGAAACTTTAGTTAGACTTCTTTCAGCTGCTAACATGATTCCCTTTCTTTCTGCATCAGAGGGCAATGAATGGGGATATTGTGGAGCCAGACGATCGAGCTGGTGGCAAAAGTCAAATGGCTGCGCAAGCTTCTTTACAAATGCGTAAACTGTTGACTGTGTTGAGGGTTTGAAAGACTCCTCTGTTAGATGTGCAGGACAGGCAGAATTGGACCTTGTTTTGATCAGGGTTTTTGGGGGATCTTGTCTGTGTTACCATCCTCCATGCCTCCAGCAGAAACCTAGGAAGGAGAAACAGAAGAAAGAACGGAGAAAATCATGAGCTCAGTTATGCATTTATTTTAAATGTAAGGTTGCATTTTCCCGGGAGAATAAGTCAAGCCATAATTGTCACTTGAGGCGCCAATTACCAAGCTCGGTATATTGTATTTTGGACACACTAAAGCAAAAACTGTATTTGCCTTCAGAATTTTGCTTTTCCATGCTGCAAATATCTGAAGAATGGCCAACTGAAAGGTGGGTAGACTCTATTACAACAATCATAAATATACCACTGAAAGGCCAGGTGGAAGACAAAACATCCTGGAGAAAAATCTATGTATTTTAATTAATGTATCTGTTGTTTCATAATCAATTTGTTGTGGGTTCAAAACTGGTGGTGGCTGGAATCAAAGTCAAAAATGAATGGTGTCACTCCCTCTTCTCTCTTTCTTATTTTCAGCTTTTCCCTGGTTTTCTTGGTCTTCTCTCTCTGTCTCGCTTTCCCTGTTCTTCTTTCCTGTTATACAGGCCAATGGGAAAACAGCAGATCATTGCTGATATAAAATAGGTCTGGCCTATTGAGCTAATCTTGCAGAGGAATTTTGAAATTATGGCTTCAAAATTCTGGGAACTAGGGCAGAACTCTGACATTCTGATGTCCTGGAGTTTTTTTTTAGACATCAAATTTCATCAGATAGCATGGACAGTGATAAAGAATAGCAGGTGTTAGAGAATACTAAGGAGTCCATTTGTGGTTTCACCATGGATGTAGAACTCTAATGGGGTCAAAGTGGTGGGATTCAATTCTTTTTTACTACCGGTTCTGTGCGCGTGGCGTGGTAGGCATGGCAAGGGAAGGATACTGTAAAACCTCCAGTCAGAGGTGGTATTTGCCAGTTCTCCGAACTACTCAAAATTTCTGCTACCTGTTCTCCAGAACTGGTCAGAACCTGCTGAATACCACCTCTGGGTCAAAGGCTGCCTGATGGTTGATTATAAGTCAGGTATCAGTAGGATAAGGTTAAGTGGGTTTGGACAAAGGCACTCTCTAGATTTCTGCAAGATTGAAAGGAAATCAACATTGGTTTGTACTTGAGAAGGTTCATGTTGTGGTAGTATCATTTCTGGGGTGATATTCTTGACATTTCACTAGCTTGCTCATATGAGGGCCCTTCCTATCCATCAATATTAGGTCATGATAGTCCAAATATCTTTTGTTTGTTTGTTTTTTGTAGATCCTGCAACTCCTTCTAGTTCCATGCTGAATTTCAGTAGATTTTTTTTTCCAATTATCACCACCATTGTCTTCATTGTGACATGGCAAACAAAGGAAAGCAATTGTATAAGCTCTCAAATTTCCTCCAAATCATTTTTCCCAGTCCCCTCCCCAAAAGGAATACAAGATCCGAAACCCATTTATAAGCAGGACACTTTATATTTTGATTCATTATCCTTCTCCTAAGAATGAATACAGTACATGTGAGTTTCCATACTGGATGCTGGATTAGCACTAGGATTTCCTGAGTCATACTACTAAACCATAATTACACCTAGATCCTATACCATACTAGCTCCTAAGCTTCTAACGTTCCATATAAAGGTTTGTAAGCCTGTTTCAGATGCTGGAAAGTTGCTATCAACAGAATAAGACCTCTTGCCAGGAATGAAGACCTGGGACCAGACATTAAGTTTCAGTTAAGATTCATTGCTCCTCCCTCTACACAAGAATGTAGTCCACTAACAGCATTAAACTGGACCTAAATAAGAGTCAGCAGAATTCAAGAGGTGTTGCACTTAGATTGTTTGTAAGAACATAATGACTCTAGGCTGACTCTCATGACTCTGCCTGTTGTTCTGCTACACTCCTGCCAAGAAGCAATTCATTTACTCATGAGATTTCTGTATTCCTGTATTTCTTCCAACAATTCAAGACAGCACCCATGAGCATCTGCTTTCATTTTATTCACAAGCAGCAATTCTTTGAGGTAGGTTAGATTGGAACTTTTAACTTCCAGAAAAGAAGTTGAGTTGGAGCAGGAAATACAACTTCAGCACAGAGTGGTCAATGCCTAGAATACTCTACCTGACTCTGTAGAGTATTTCTTCCACTAACCCTAAACTGTCTACAGACTGTCTACTGTTGACCTCACCCCTTTCCAAAGAGGTCTGTAAGGGGTGTGCATAAGCACACCACCGTGCCTGCTGTCCCTGTCTTAATGTTCTCTTTTATTTGTACCCATTTCATGTATTAATAATCATGTTTATACTTATATCTGTTATCAAATGCATGCTTGACAAAATAGGCATGTAGGTAGGTAGATAGGTAGATAGGTAGGTAGGTAGGTAGGTAGATAGATAGATTGATTGATTGATTTTACCCTGGATCTACCAGTTCTAATTTAACATCTTAACAGCTACACCATATTTGCTTAAGGGCCTGGAGTAAAACCAGAAAGATCCAAGTTTGGGGCCATGTTTACTGAGTGACTTTGGCTCCAATACAGGTAAGTCCTTGACATATGCCCATTTGTTTAGTGACTGTTCAAAATTTCAACGATACTGGAAAAAGTGGCTTATGCCAGTTTTTCGCAGTTGTCAATGGGGGAAACCATATATACTGTACATTAATTAACTGTGGTAATGTGTTCTCATTCTTGCTTAGTATAATAACACTGGTTTTAACAGCTGTTCAACAACTGTTAATGAATCTATTGGAAGTGCTATTTAACTACTAAACTATTGGTATGCATCACCTACCCATCATGGTTATTATAGAGCTCTTGTGCAATTTCTATCTCTGTGCAGCCAAGGAGAAAACTTATGGGGATTTAATCCTGATGAAATAGATATCAAAATTGCAGGTTAGGTATGACGCACATTTGTTTTCTGATGAGCATTTCAGGACATATGCTGAAGCGCATAGAAAGAATGTGCAAGTTGTACAGCCGGTGATATTCGTCTCCCTTGGCCTATTTCTACATATTGCATGCTCTCATGACATATAGAGTTAGGCCTAACCTAACCAGCCATGATGAGAATTATGAGACCTAAACTTTATGTATCTGACAAGTAGCCCCTTTTTACGACTCTGTGATCCCTTAATTTGGGGTAGAGTCGGGATGACTGATCTGACCTGAGCATTTACTGGCTGGATGCCCTTCCTGATGCCATGCGGAGTTCACAGCAGATATTTTTCTTTGCGCCCTAGGAGAGAGAAATGTGCTGCTACCTAGGATTGAACTCTCAACCTTCCAAATGGGAGGCAAGCATTTTTACCATTAGGCCACCACACCACTTCTATCCAAGTATCCAAGGTCCAAGAAGGCTGGTACATCACCTCTTTAGTTCTCCCTTTATTTCTTTCTGTTTTATTCCCCCTTTTTAAAAAGAAAATATAAGAAGGACACCACTCAGAAAGAAAGTTTCAGTCTAGCATGATGAAAAATTCATGTTCAATTTCCGGCAGAGTGACATGGTAGGAACCTGGACTAGGACCATTTCAGATTGCAAGATCAAAGATCACATTTGTAAAACTCACTCACATTTTTTTAAAAAATCCCCTGCATTGCAGAGCATGAGTCATACTGTACTATTTTACAAAAGGGTCATGCGTTCAGATTATCTTACCTGCTGTCTGAGATGCTGTAACCTACATTCTAATAACGTTAGTCCTGCAATAATGGCGCTTTTTGCTAGCTCTACCCAAGCAATTTTTCTTCTTGCCTGCTGCACTCTTTCAGTCTTATTTGCTATGGTGTTTCCATCTTGGTGTCTCATAGTCTTGGGAAAAAATGAAAATGTCAGCTTCTCATAGGTCGTAAAAGGCCTGTATGCTCATTTACTAGCTTTGCATTATATGTGGATTTATGGCCCATATTGATTGGAGGAAGGATGTCATAGCTACTTTTAAACATTGTGGCTTTCCGTGTGGGGATGTCAAGGCATCCACTCCAGTTGTTGCCAACCAGAGAAGTTATTTATTCAATTAAGTAATAACAAGACATATTGACTTCCTTTGAGGTCAGCTGCTGATGGTTATATATTAAACCTGACTGCCAGCAAAAACAACAAAACAAAGGAATTAATTCCGTGCATCCTGTTTAAAGAATGATGACATTCTGCTTTATTTCTAGATTGCTTTCCATCCAAGTTCACATTTTAAGCCATCTCAAGCAAGCAAGCTGGAGTTTGAAGGCAAAAAAAATACAATAATCGGATGACTTTTAGTAAGTACAAATATCTTTTAAAAAATCAAGGATTCTAATTCCTTCCACAATGTTCAGTAAATTTCCCAGAAGAAGGCTCTTTTTTCTGAAAATATTGGAAACCCAGGGGCCTAGTAAGGAAAGGGTGAACAGTAAGTACAGATAGTCCTCAACTTGTGACCACAATTGGGACCAGAATGACTGTTGCTAAGCAAGGCAACTGTTAAGTGAGTTGCACCTGATTTTATGACCTTCTGCTACGGTTGTGAAGTGTATCCCAGCAGGAATCACATGGCCATTAAGAGAATCCAGTTTTCCTCATTGACTTTGCTAGTTGGAAGCCAGCTGGGACTCGTTTAATGACTGAATGGGAAGTGACATTGCATATCCATCACAGTCCTGTGATGTCTTGTTTAGTGACAGAGTTAGCGATCTCAGTTGGGGCTGCTAAGCAAGGACTACCTATATTCCCAACAGGTGGCTCTCTAGCCTCTGCTTGAAAACACCACCTTTCTGAATTATACTTTTGATGTATACCTCTGTGGAGTTTTATTTTCCTGACATTCCATTGGAATCTGCTTTCCTTGAACTTAAATTTATATCTGAGGAGCAAGAGAGAACACGCCGTGGTTTCTTCTGTGACATCCTGTCAGGCATTTGAGCAATGTTATCATATTCTCTTTTTTTTCCCTGATCTATTGATGTGACTCAACATCCTCAGATAAGGGACGTGCAGATTCTGCACCTCACACACCTCGTATGTTGTGAAAGGCAGAATGAGGTAATTTCCATGGGCAGTTCCAGACTGAAAGCAGGGGATGTAGAATGTATGTCTTTAGCCTTGGCTGTGGGTGCTGCAAAAATAGAATAGAATAGAGTAGAGTAGAGTAGAGTAGAGTAGAGTAGAGTAGAGTAGAGTAGAGTAGAGTAGAGTAAAGTAGAACAGAACAGAACAGAACAGAACAAAACAAAACAAAATAAAATAAAATAAAATTCTTTATTGGCCAAGTGTGATTGGAGACATAAGGAATTTGTCTTGGTGCAAATGCTCTCAGTGTACATAAAAGAAAAGATACATTCATCAAGAGTCAAGAATCATAAGGTACAACACTTAATGATAGTCATAGGGTACAATAAGCAATCGGATCATTGTTTAGAATAAATGCTTCAGGCCACATAGAAGTGTGGGCAAAACTATTCTGTAAAATTGCTGTGCTAAAAAAAAAATCCAGAGCTTGGGAGTGGGCAGGGGGAGTTGCTGCAACCTTAAAAGTAAATTTGAAGCAGTCTTTTTCAAATCTGGCAACTTGAACATCTGTGGACTTTGACTCCCAGAATTCCCCAGCCAGCATGTAATTTTTTTTTTTAAAGCCTCATCTCATCATCTTTTCAGGCTGCTGTAGTTGCAATTACTTTTCCATGGGAAAACAGGAGAAGACTAACAGGAGTAGCTTAAACAAAACCCGTAGACCTTTTTCTCCAACCATTTCTCTGTATTTCTAAGCAGCTTTGGTCCCTACGATAAATCATGCAGTGTTGACAAGTTTGCATTGCGTGACTTTGGCTTAAGATGATGACACTTCAGAAGTCCCTCAGATGGAGAATACTGTTTGATACCCAGACATTCTGGAAATACAATGGAAGTACCCAGAGGTGGTATTCAACAGGTTCTGACCAGTTCTGGAGATCTGGAAATTTTTACTAGTTTGGAGAACTGGCCAATACCACCTCTGATTGGCCCCACCCCCATCTATTCTCTGCCTCCCGAGTCCCAGCTGATTGGCTGGGTCTTCTTTTGTTGCCCTGCACAGGAGAACAGAGCTGGAAAGCAGGTTAGTGGGTTGGGGAGGGAATGGGGATTTTACAGTATTCTTCCCCTGCCATGCCCACCAAGCTACGCCCACCAAGCCACTCCACGCCCACCAAGCCACGTCCACAGAACTGGTAGTAAAAAAAATTGAATCTCATCACTGTAAGTACTCCTATTATGTATAGCAAAGGTGCCCAACCTGTGGGCTGTGGCCCTTTATCGGGCCACGGCCTATTGGCCAGCAGGCTGTGTGAGTAGCTGGCCACTGTACATGTGTGGCCACTGTGCAGAGCCCCATTTGCATGAATGTTGCCACATGCATCGCAGGTGTTTGCGGCCCCATTCAAGCAAGCATTGTCCTGAGCATTATGGGTGTTTGTGGGCCCACTCATGTGAGCATCACCCCAAGCATCATGGGTGTGCTCGCAGCCCCTCTCGCACGAGCAATGGGTGTTTGTGCGCACACACGTGTTCTCCTCACACCCACAAAACCATTCCTTCTTTCCTCCCTCCCCCACTCCAGGCCGCCAGCCCCAAAAGATTGAGGAACTCTGATACAGAGTATGTGAAATGTTAATTTGCAAAACCACAACCACATACATTTATGAAGGTAACAGAGACCAAGAGAAATTACGGGTAATCCTTGACTTATAACCACAATGAAGCCTAAAATTTCCATTGCTAAGCAAGGCAGTTGTTAAGAGAGTTGTGCCCCCATCTTATGATCCTTTTTTGTTTGTTTGTTTTTCCTTTTTCAGGTGGTTTTTAACAGCGGGAATGTAATCAGAGGCTGCTGGCAAGATATTCCTATTAAAATAAATCAGTGGCTTAAAGCAATAGAAATAACACTTAGACTTATATACCGCTTCACAGTGCTTTATTGCCTTCTATAGGGGGTTTACAAAGTCAGTATATTGCCCCCAACAATCTGGGTCCTCATTTTACCGACTTCAAAAGGATGGAAGGCTGAGTCAACCTTGAGCTGGTGAGAATTGAATTCCTGGCAGTAGGCAGAATTACCCCGCAATACTGCATTCTAACCACTGGGCCACCAAGTAACTTCGTAGCCTCTTTTATCAGTGGCAATCTCTATGATTCAATTAGCAGCAAAGAAGTCTATACCAAGGTACGCACCTACTCCAAACACTTCTTCCAAATTGTTTTTTTTAATACATGCACACGTACTCTGTTTAGCCAGAGGAAGGTGACTTTTGAATCGGCAGGTGATGCAAATGACTTCAGATGTTGTTGAAAAGCATGAATGTTTTTGGAGTTTAGTTGTGGCTTTAAGGTGTTGCTTTAATCTTAATCGTTTTTTGGAACACCTGAGCCAGACCTGTCTTACTTTGCTTTGCCTTCTGATTCAGATTCCTTCTGCCTCTGTCTTGCTTCTTCTTCCTGTTTCTTTCCAGGGCAGTAAAATCATATTTTGACCCACTTTCTCTGTTTCTGTTGCAAGGGTGTGTGTGTGTCCAGTGTATGAGCCTACGTGTGCACTTCTGTTTGTGTGTTTTATGAGAGTGGGTTTGTGTGAGACAGACCGTGACTGCCATATACAAGAGGAGTCCAATTAGTTGTATAAACTGAGTACTTCGTTTTATAGGCAATTACTTTTATTCAGTGTATATATTTGGAATATGACTTCTGGCAGACAGGCAGAACCATTTATGTACATATTTCTTAGGAAGCAGATACTTCTATGACCGATTTCAGCTGGAGTTAGCAATAGTAGGTAAATAAAGTGAGGAGCTGAACATCGCACAGGATTTTAGTTATACTTGTGCAATAGTAGACCTACCTATAAAAGCAGGCATATCTACAGGCTGAGTTAACATTAATGTATTGTTTTAAGCCTGGTATGTTTAATAAGACATGGTGGCTTCTAATGGAGTCTGGTTGAGATGAGAGAGAAGATTCTGCAGGTTTAAAGAATTTGTTTATTAAAAGTTAAAATTATGCTAAAATTGTCTGGAGAACAATTTTTAAGAGTTGAGAAAAAAAAAGTTTTTTCAAATAAAGTTTTGTCATCCCTTTGAGGTTATCCAGACCAAGATTTCACAAGAAAACTAGCATTAAAATTTCTTACAGTAGGCCATAATTGCAGAATCCTGCAAGTTCTTTTTATTCCTCCCCTCTCTCTTACACCTCAGTGAGTTAAGAAGGAGTTAACGCTACTTTTCCCAGGGGTCGTATTCTTCTTGGTGGCTCTTATACTGGCTTCTGAATATTTCCCTCAAGCTCATCTCCATGGCTTTCTACAGTCTCCTTGGATGCACAACACAGAAGTGCTCTCACAGGATCCGTAATGCTTCTCCAAAATCATTTTAATGCCATGCCCTCATAGAAATAGCAGACCTATTCTCTGGATTAGAATAGCCGGGCAGCCATATTGAAACATCTAAACCAGGGGTGTCATACTCAAGGCTCAGGGGCCAGATCCAGCCTGTGGGGTACTTAGATCTGGCCCACTGGGCTTCCCTGGAAACACAAAGGACCAGCCCGCAGTGCCTCTGCCAGCAAAAATAGAACTCTTTTCGCTGGCAGAGCACTCAGGCCACCACAGGCACCCCCAGCATGAGTGGTCAAGCTGGCCACGCCCACCCCAGCCCCCCCGAGGTTAAACACAACCCCAATGAGGCCCTCAATAAATCAGGCCGAAAACTAGCCCCATTTCATCACTTCCTGTTTTTCCGAAAATACCAGAAGTGATGAAACGGGGTTAGTTTTTGGCCTGCAAAGCCTGCAGAAGCCTTCCTCAAGCCTTTGGAAGGCCAAAAAAGGCCTCAAACCAGCCAAAAATCAGCTGTGAGGCGCAGTGCAGGTAAAGGGACCGTGATGGGTGGATGGGTATTACATGCGCATGCGTAGGGGGCATGGGGTGTGTGTGCACATTGCTTTCTGGGTGCTGGCACGCGAGTACAAACGTGTAAGTGCACGCACAATTTTTGGCACAGGAGCCCAAAAAGGTTAGCCACCACTGTAATAGTACAATAAAGAATGAGCATGCTCAGCCACAACATTGAGAATCTCTTTGGGAAGTTGAGAAAAAAACAAGAGGTGGGAAGATAGAATGAAATATTCTGATTGGCTAGAATATTACAGTTAGTCCTGAGTTAAGAACTTATTTATTTTATTTATTTATTTGGTTTGTCAATTGCTTACAAGATAATAGGTATAAGTAAAAACGTAGTTATGAATACATGGATACATATAAGAACAATAAAAGAAACAATAGGACAGGGACAGTAGGCACGTTGGTGCGCTTATGCACGCCCCCTACAGACCTCTTAGGAAAGGGGTGAGGACTCACATGATCATCATTTGAGACATCCTGCTGGTTTCCCCATTGCTTTTGCTATTTGGAAGCCAGCAAAGAAGTTAGTAAATGGCGGCCACATGACTACAGGACACTGCAGTGTTGTAATTGTGAACCAGGTCACCAAATGTCTAGATGACAATCATTTGATTGTGGAGATACTGCAATAGAACTCCAAGAGCCAGCTGTAAGTACCACTTGTTCAATACTATTGTAAATGCAAACAATTGCTGAACAAGCGGTCAGTAATCAAGGATTACCTAATTAATGGTTGTACTCCAGATTCAAAGTAGGCTGGGGAAAGGAGGAACCTCTAGAGATAGGTGAAACTGTCCATGTTCCTCACCAGACTGTCGTATGTCAAAGTCCTTCAAGAAACTATGCATCATTTTGCAAAGCCTTGCAAGACAGCCATTAAAAATGCATTCAAAAATGTCCATTTTCTTAACCTTTCACTGGGCTGCCCTGGCTATTTGTTGTTTTTCTTCCCAAGTGGCCATGATGTATTTGTGGATCAACGATTTCCAGAGAAGTTGTTCTCTCATGCAGCTTCAGAGGGCTTCCTTGGTACTGTTTGAAGCTGAGGGAGTTCTCTATGTTTTCTAAGAAGACCAGTTTCATTTCAGAAGAGGGCAAGATGTCAAAATAATATATTCCACTTATCTTGGAAACTTGGGACTTAGCTTCAGGGAAGGCCTTGATTATTTAATGATATTCATTTTTTAAAAACAGTGGCCAAGATTTAAGGGAGTGAGAGTGTGTTGAACTTTGGTTAGGCTGGCAAAAGTTCAGTGGTGTGTTATGATTCCGTTCCTGGAACCACAGGGAATATTTAAAACCGGGAATTTTCTTTTCCGCTTATATAGTCTCTATGATGAACTGTTAAAACTTACACTTTCTGGCAACTATCCAAAGACAATACCTCAATTGCTACAATACAATAGCTTCTCCTGCATTCAGATCCTCCCGCGGGGCTTTTTCAGACTGAAAAGTGTGGACCAACAAGGAAGCTGTGTAGCAGAAAACAGCAGGACTCTGTGGTTATGTCAACTCCAGCAAATAATAAACCTCAAAAGCACCACTGAGAGACATGTGAAAGAAATCCACAACCAACCTGAGAATCTGGTATAAAAGCAGAAGCCTGTTTCAGAGTTTTAAAAAATGGCAACTAAGTTTGTGACCCAGCATTTTTATAGAGAGTCCTCAACCAATGACCACAATCTCCATTGCTAAACAAGGCAGTTATTAAGTGAGTCGCTCCTGATTTTACAACCTCTTTTGCCACCGTTGTTAAGCACACCACTGCTGTTGTTAAATGAATCATGCTGTTGTTAAACAGATCTGGTTTCCCCCGCGAACTTTGCTTGTTGGAAGCCTGCTGGGAAGGTTTCAGATTGTGATCACATGGCTCCAGGACACTGCAACCATCACAAATACATGCCGACCAAAATTTGATCACACGACCACGGCAGTGGTGGGATTCAAATTGTTTTACTACCAGTTCTGTGGGCTTGGCGGGCGTGGCAGGGGAAGGATACTGTAAAAGCTCCAGTCAGAGGTGGTATTTGCCAGTTCTCCAAACTACTCAAAATTTCCACGACCGGTTCTCCAGAACTGGTCAGAACCTGCTGAATACCACCTCTGGACCACAGGGATGCTGCATGTCATAAGTACGAGGACCAGCTGTCAGTCTCTTTTTTTCGGTTATGCTGTAACTTCATACCTAAACAAATGTTTGTAAACCAAGTGCTACTTGGGTTTGTGTTTTCATTGCTATCAAAATGTATTTCTTACATCCACAATAGCAATAGAACTTAAATTTATATACCACTTCACAGTGTTTCACAGCCCTCTCTAAGTGGTTTACAGAGTCAGCCTCTTGCCCCCAACAATTTTGGGTCCTCCTTTTACCCACCTAGGAAGGATGGAAGGCTGAGTCAACCTTGAGCCTAGTGAGCTGGTAGGATTCGATCTGCCAAATTGCAGGCAGCCAGCAGTCAGCAGAAGTAGCCTTCATTACTGCACTCTAACCACTGGGCCACGGAGGCACAAAATTTCCTCCAGGATCCTATGCTGAAAAAAGGCACCCATACAAGCAGTATACAGCTCTAGGTTAATTTCTGTTTATTCAAATAAATAAATAATTCACATTTGAAATTTTTGTGGATGTAAATATGCTTAGTCTTCACCCAGGGTTTTGTTTTAAGTGCATTCTCTTTTGTGGGTGATTGTTTAAATGTTAATATTTATTTAATGATCTAAACACATGAATTTATTATGAACACATAATTATTAGTGGGGGGGAGTTCCCTCATTTTTTGCCATATAAAAGTGTAATAAATGATACATTATTATTGAAGAGGATTTTTGGATGTAGAATAGTTTGTTCCTTTGCTTCCATATAATTCTGACCTCCGATTCCAACTTGCTTACAAACTTGTACATGTAGCGCTGTATGTATTAAACATGTTTATGGTATGGGTGACTGCCGCTCTGAATTGGGAATGTGATGTTATCATGAGGTACAGGATTTATTGTCACGGCTACACACAATTGTCACAGAGCCTAAAATAAAATAATCCAGAAGTTGTGAACACTGAAAGTTTTTAAGAAGAGATTGGACAACCATTTCTCTGAAATGGTATAGGATTTCCAGCTTAAACAGCGGGTTGGACTAGAAGACCTCCAAAGTCCCTTCCAACTCTATTATTCTATTCTATTCGAAGTAAGCCGGGCTTGAATAAATGGAGGAAGGGCAGGCTGTTTACTGGATGCTGATTGGTCAGAACAGTCACATGACTGGGCAGATGTACTCTTTTATACCTGGCTTTGATTACTTGACTCCATCTTTGTTCTGAAACACACAACAACATCATCGACTATCTTTTAGTTTAGCATGTTGCATAAATCCAGCTCAAATGGTTAATTTTATTATGTTATTGTTTGTAAGCCTCCTAGAGTCACTGAAAGTGAATGGGTGGCCATATACATTCTCTAAATAAACAATTGTTCAGGGTGTCACAAGAACTCATAAAACTATATTATTTTGGGAGGTGGGGGGAAACATAGTTAAACCAACCTATTACTGTTTGTGTTTTACTGCTGATTTTCTACTTTATAAGATCTAGAAACAAGCAGCAAGATAATTAAATCTGCATTATAAAATCCATTTTGTATCCATTTAAAATCACCCCTGAAATGTAACATACCTTTTTTTTTTTTTTAATATCAATTAGTCGGAAGGAAGAGAACCAGAAAAATGTACTAAATAAAAAAAATTTAAAATGCCAGACAGGTAAAAGATACATGAGTAAATCTATTCAGCCAGTGTCTGGTACACTGGCCTTTGTTAATTCTATCCTAAGCTGGTTTACAGTGCAACTAAAACATGCTCTGTGAGGGATTGTGAACTTTTTAAGGCATCCAAACAATGACAAACCTGAAGAAAAAAGCTAAATTGCTCAAATTAGATGTGTTCATGGAGTACAGCCAAACAAGAGATGATGAAAGCATGATGGTACAATCGGTGCTTTGCTTTTTTCTTTTCTTTTTAATGGAACTGCACATAAAATAAACAGCTTCAAGAACCTCCTTGCAAGGCCCTTCAAGGAAGAGTTTAATTATTTACTGAGATGCATTAAGGATGCGAGATGCAGTGCCATGTTGAGGCTGAGGCCAAGACTTCTGCCAGCTTTCTCCACCCCACCCCCCCCTCCAAATGCAGCAGGCTTACATTGGTTTTGAAACTCTGCCCCTGCCGATAGCTGCCAATTCAAGGCTGCCTGCTGGCTGTGATTGTCTTGCACGCTTTCTTCACTCAACGAGGAGCCAACTACTTCAGAAGGCATCTCTAGACAAGGAACAAATTACTGCTGTCCTTCAGACTGTATATACAGCTGCCAATTTGTCTGGGGGGAAACTTGCCTTTTGTATTTCACTTGTCCTACAGCCTCGAGAAGACTTGACATATTATTGCATTTGGCAAGAGTGGATTTTTTAAAAAAGCTTCTGGTTTTAAGGCTGTTGCCGGCATAAAAGGAGAAAAAGCCAGAGGGCTGTAGATGGCTTTTTTTTTTTTTTTTATAATATAAGGGTTGTGCTTGGTTACTTTGAAGTAAGTCCTTTTTTTTTTTATTGCTTTAGTTACGGTTTTCCTAATGCAGCCCTCCAAATTTTGCAGTCACCAGCAAGTCACACAAGTATAGACACAGGTAGTCCTTGATTTATGACCAAATTGAGTCCAAAATTTCTGTTCCTAAGCAAGATAGGTAAGTTTTGCCCCATTTTAACAACCTTTCTTGCCACCGTTGTTATGTGAATCACTGCCGTTGTTAAGTTAGTAGATGGTTGTTTAGTGCTTTCCCCACTGACTTTGTTTGTCAGAAGATCACAAAAAAAGGTGATCACATGATTACTGCAACTGTCGTAAATATGACTCAGTTACCAACCATCCGAATTTTGATTGTGTGACCATGGGGATCTTGCAATGTCATTAAGTGTGAAGAGCTGTCTTAAGTCAGTTTTTTCAGTGCCACTGTAACTTGGAACAATCACTAATCAATGATCGTTAATACAGGAGTACCTGTATTAGGAGAAAGGGTAGCAACAGCACTTAGTAATAACACTTAGACTTATATACTGCTTCACGGTGCTCTACTGCCCTTTACAGAGTCAGCATATTGCCCCCCCAAAATCTGGGTCCTCATTTTACTGACCTCGGAAGGATGGAAGGCTGGGTCAACCTTGAGCCTGGTGAGATTCTAATTGCCAAATTGCAGGCAGCCGGCAGTTCACAGAAGTAGCCTGCAGTACTGCACTCTAACCATTGCGCTACCGTGGCTTATAAAAAATCAATGTCCTGCATATACTTATGGATAAGCCAATAATTTTAGGTACCAAAATCTACGGAAAAAGTTGGGTTCAGCTTATCCCTGGATGGCCTTATCCACAAGTATATATAGTAGTACTTTTTGAAAATACCCATATATCCTGTATATATACTTGTGCGTTCACCGTGGATATATATTCATTGCTGACACATTTGGATTTTTTTTTTAAAGAAACTGAGTATTAGCTTCTCTGCAGACAGGCTTATTTGTCAGTATATATGGTAAAAAGATGTTGTTTGTGAATTGCTGGACAAAGAATGCCAACAAAGTGTATTAGCAGCCCTGCAGGATCAGATAAACCATGTTCTCAACCATCTTGAATTTATCATTCTGAGCTCAACTGAACATCCAATTTAGGGCAGCCTTTAAAAGAGATTCTCTTCTTTCTATTGCCAAACTAATTTCTGCGTAGAGTTTGACTAAGAGCCAATTTTAAGCTGTATGAAGATGGGTAGCAAATAAGGAACGAGCCCTTATCTGAGTCAACCCACCATCTGGAACAGCTGCTACATCGTGCCCAAAATGCATAACTTTCTTGGAGGTGGTTCTGCTTTTTCCTCCTAGCTGACCTACGCATTATTCTTCTCACGATGTGATAAATAACTAAGTATGATTTGTTTGGAACTGTGAAGTCCTGATCCAGAAACTGTTCTCAGAGACAAACAAAAAAGGAGAAGAAGCTTTGTCTAGAGCTCAGCAACTGGCTTCTGCATTTTTTATAGAAGTTCATATCCAGTTCATTGCAAAGTGTTTGCTTTCAAACCAGTGGCTCTCAAAACAGAGAAATTATCCTGAGTATGGTGCTGTGTTCCTCCGGTTATTTCTTGACAATGCAGCCAAGGGGTGTGTAGAATATCCTGTTTTAATTGGACAATCAGACAATACAATTCTGTACATTGTTCCAGTGAGCTGAAGAGTCTTTGGCTTTTGATGTCTCAGTTCAGTCCTGAAAGAAGAACTGTTGAGGGAAGTCAAGGAGTGGTCAAAACGTTTGAGAATTTCTGTTTCAGGACTCGAGGAGACTGCAATAGTCATAAATAGGAGTCAATTACCAAGCATCTGAATTTTGATCATGTGACCCTGGATATGCTGCAGTGTTCATAAGAGTGAAAAATCACACAGTTGTAATTTTGAATAGTCCCTAAATGAACTATAAATCGAGGACTGCCTGTATTAAAGAAGAAAGATGTATGGAAAGATAAATATGGGTGCTTTTCATTTAACAGAGGACATTTTTGAATGATCTGCCATTCTGTAAGGTCATTTTTATTTCTTTTTCTTTTTCAGCTAAAACTGACATATGGCTGACCACGCTGGAATACCAATTTCTCCACTGTACATCCCTTAAGATTCTGAACCAAGATGGAATGTGGATACCTTTGCATATTTGTGTGCCAGAGAAAGAGCACATAAAATAATACAAAGGTGGGGGCCTTTCTTCATGCACTTAAAGTTGTCACTTCTTTAAAAGCCACAAGTCGAATCAATTCCTTGCTACAGGATGGGAGAGAGAATGAGGATTATGAGACTGACTGGGAAACTGTCACAGAAAATTGAAAATGAAGATCACATGACCACAGCACCAGTTCAGCAGTTTAGTGGTTGCCAGTAGCACTGAAGCGGTCAGAATTTCCCCAAATTATATTCCCTCATGAGTCATGGGTTTGGTTATCCCATCCTTGGTTCAAAAATTGTTGTCCTATGATGCACCGTTTAATCCAGGTAAAAGTCTCAAGAGTTTTAGTGATATATTTTAAGAATCTTTCTGATATTGAAGACAACCATCAAATTTTGGAACGTCTTCAGGGACAGGTGGTATGGTAAAATTCTCACCCCGCAGGAGATCATTGCTGTGGCACAGAATGATTTTCCACAGGATAATAATTAGCAAAAAAGATTTCATTATCATTGGCAATCTGGTTTGTTATAATTTACTTGTTATAATGTTTGTTATTGTTTGTATTTTATTTTATATTATTTGTAGAGGCTTCATGGGGGACTGAGAATGTAGCAGCAAATAAATAATAAAGTTTTGATTGCAGAAAATTTAGAGATCGAGGCTGCCTGGATAATTTATCCAAACAGTGCATGCAGACATTATCAGCAAACAAAACAGAGCGTTTTGGCTCATAATTCAAAGCACTGACTTTGACCTATAAGCCTTATCTGGCTCACCATCAAGGCATCTCCGCAACCATCATCTTCTAATTGGAGAGGCTTCTGATTATCCCATATTTTTGCGAGATTATAGAAGCAGGAATGAGCTTTTCTTCCATGTAGTGTTTGTCAACATTAGCAACTGTTAAGATGTGCAGATTTCAGCTCCCAGAATTCCCCAGCCAGAATGGCTGCCTGGGGAATATTGTAAGCAGTGTTGGGCTGCTGCCAGTTCAGACCGGCTCGCCCATACTGGTATTTCCAACTACCGGCTGCCTGCCCCAGTGCTATCCCGTCATATATATCCAGCTTGCTCGCCCCACCCACGCAGCCCAGCTGATTATCGCACCTCACCCAATCTACTCACCACAGCTTCCGCACTGCAGGAAATCTCCTTGTTTTTGCTGCCGTGCACAGATGGCGTGCACATGTGTGAAGCAGGTGGGCATGCTCACATTTTCAGTTCTGCACTAGGTGAACCAGTTGTTACAGTCTGTGCAACCCACCTCTGAATGTAAGTTGAGGTCCACGCATCTTAAAGTTGCTGAGGTTGAGAAACACTGCTTTAATGACAAAAACTTTGGACAATAGTCTGTTTTAGATGCTTATCCTTCACAGTACAAGCCTTCTGGGAATCCATGAAGACAGCACTGTTCCATAGGGGCTTTGTGGCTGATGGCCATCTTGAAATATTCCTTGAATTTTTGGTAGCAGTCTCATTTATTATTTCTGAGTTGCTTAGAATGATTTTATCACGGACATTTTAATATTTAATGTGAAATTATTGCAACAGTTATTTTAATATTAATATTGACTGTGCATGTTGTTGATTGTACATTACTTATGGACTTCGCTGCTAGCAATTTTTTATTTTGTTTGTGAGCTGCCAGGAGTCCATTTGGATGTAGGACAATAATGAATGAATAAAAATATCCTAATTTACTACTTTTTTTAAGGCATAAAAAAAAACCCTGCTTGGCACAGATATGAAGGAGAATTTATTGTTTAAATACAGAGAACTAATGTCTGCCCTTAATTGTTTCTGAATGCTTGCAGGTAAGTCATTAATTAATAAGGGCAGAGGGTTTCATCACACTGGAATTTATATGGAGGCAATTAGTATTTCAAAGGAAAAACCACAAGTGTTGAATGCAGCAGTCATATGCTTTTATTTGACTATTGAAGGAACCAAATAAAAGTGTATTCAAACAACAGCAAAATTGCTTTGGTACAGCGCTTCATCAAACAACAGATAGATTTGTAGAACAAAAAAATATATCCAACATTCGTTTTATATCCTAGAACTTGTAGAAAGTTAGCACCCACCCCTCTCTTAGAAGAATGAAATATTCTAGGAAATATTACAAAGGCAGAATATTTCCCCTAAAAGAGAAATAAAAAAACTTAAATGAAACAGAAATTCATCCTCAGCTCCCTTCCCCCAGCAGATATTTTGATGCCAGCCTATCTACAAGACAAAAGACCTTCACCATCGGGACATAATAGGATTAGCCCTCTACCCATCTAGCAGCAGAACTCACCACAATGCACCTGGGGATATTACATCAGCCAAAGGATCCACCAAACTTGACTCAGACAAACATGACTCCACATGGGAGTCTGACAGCAACCAATAGAATACATGCTCTTGGCACAGGAACAGGAAGCTCAAGTTCAAAGTCCAAGAGAGGGTATAAATACCTCTCAGTGTCCACTCCATGTGGTCAGCTACCCAGACTCACACATGCTTGGTGGTTCTGCTTTACCATTAAACCATCTTTCCAATCAGCCTCCATGTTTCCGGTATCTTTTTCCCCACTTGAAACTGAACCCAGATGGACATTTCTTCCAACAAACTATCAGCATAAAATACCTCTCCAATTATATAAAAGTCTATATAATTCCTAAACAGCACAATATAATCAACATCTATATACTACTAAAACTCTCGTTGTCATGCTCTGTACCTGAGCAAAGTGGTTGAACCAAGTTATCTCAAGTGGGCTAATTGACAGAATGTATCCAAAACCCAAGACATATGACTCTCAAGAGAGTGAAATTTGGAGAGGTTTTGGCTGCTTCAGGGCTATTGGCTGCTGATACACTGCAGACCTGCTGCTGCAGTCACATGGTCTTCATTTTCAATTATTTGTGACAGTTTCTCAGCCAGTCTTGCAATCCCTTGCTCACCCTCCCACCAAACAGCATTTACCTGCCTGCTAGAAAGGAAAGGGACAGGAAGGAAGGAAGGAAGGAAGGAAGGAAGGAAGGAAGGAAGGAAGGAAGGAAGGAAGGAAGGAAGGAAGGAAGGATTTTCAATGCTCCCTACTAGTTTCCACAAGAAAACTCATTGGGGAAGCCAACAGGAAATCAGAAGTCACCTTTGCTCTCACTGATTTTTTTGCCCACCTTGGTCATTCTATTTCTCTGTTTAAGTAAAAAAAATATTTCTGAAATGATGATCCAACAAGTTATGGGTTTTCTAGTTTATTTTATTTTTAATCCTACTTTTATTCTATTCTACCTGCATTTAGCACATCTGATCCTGTAATACTCTAATTTAGAAAGAATGCCTTTTGTTAATTTGTCCTTTATTTTTTATTACACAGTTCAAATGAGATGTCACATTTTTGGAAATTGAATCCAGCTGAAGATGCGCTCTATTTGAAAACAGTTGTGCTGTCACAGCTTGACTGTGTCTGCAGATGACATGCCTAATTTGATTGAGACTACTTCAGGATAATTTAGATCAGCTTGGGAAGCCACTGACTAAAACCTGGCATTTTATGGGATGCCTTTGTGATTCCAAAGGTTCTCTTTAGATTTGTTTCCCTGAGAGAGAGAAAAAATCAGAGTAAGGGAAAACAGTGGGGTTAATTAATTGACACTTCTACATTTAAATCACAAACAAATGTCCTTCAAAATTTCACTTTACTGCAGACAGGTAGCAAGAAAGAAGATCCAAAATTTGTGCGCCAATGTTTCTGGAATTGATCAGACTTCATTCTTCAGAAGAATCTACACTGATCAGCAATCAGTCCATTTTGTAAGAGGTAAAAATTTACAAGGATTTGTAACTATTCTACTAGTTCAGACCAATGATCGGCTGGCTGTGACCAGCATGTGGGCCTTGTCCACTTCTGCTCTTTCCTGTCCTTTATTTCCTTTGTTTAGAGCACAGCTGATTCGCATGGCAGAGTGATTTGCTGCACCTCAGCTGTTTGAGTCACAGAGGCTGCGGTTGAAGGTAAGTATGGGATTTTTTTTTAATGCAGAGTTAGGGTTAGGGTTAGGATTAGGCACGATCACTGAACCAGTTGTTATACTGGTGGAATCCCACCCCTCATTGTAACCAGAGGTGGGATTCAAAAATGTTTACTATCAGTTCTGTGGGCATGACTTGGTGGGTGTGGCTTGGTGGGCGTGACGGGGAAGGATACTGCAAAATCTCCATTCCCACCCCATCCACTAACCTACTTTCCAGCTCTGTTCTCCTGTGCAGGGCAACAAAAGAAGACCCAGCTGATCAGCTGGGACTCAGGAGGCAGAGAAGAGATGGGTCAGAGGTGATATTTGCTGGTTCTCCGAACTACTCAAAATTTCCACTACCAGTTCTCCGGAACTGGTCAGAATACCACCTCTGGTTGTAACGTTGCTTTTGTATCACTCATGTAACTGTGAATAGTCACTAAACAAGCCACTAAATGTGGACTACCAATCTATGCTGGCTGTTTTCCAAATTCCCTCCAATCAAAGAAAAATAAATGATTTATTTTTTCTGCATCTATGTTAATATGTCGCATACACAGACAGATATTGTTAAATCTTTAAATTTAAAAACTTAACAGCTAGACATCAAAGGTATAAAGCACAACATTTTCACAATGTTGGATAAAAAAAATTCCAAGAAAACCATTTTCAAGGGCAAAATTATAGACAACGATTTTATAACACAAAGCCTTGTTAAATTGGGATACCCCAGAATGTGAATGGTAGCCAGTAAACAATTTAATGCACTGAAGTCACATTAGATCCCTAAAGACCTGTGCTATGAAGTTGTTGTGAACTTGTAATTTTTGAAATAGGAGGAAACTTTAAAAATAGGGATTAATCATATTAATTGTGTTTTATTTTATTTAGCCCTAAATGTAAATATAATCAAATCCCTATTGAGTCTGATCCCACTTACTTTTTACATTGTGGCTTTTGACATTTCACTCAAAAAGAAATGCAATCTCAGCTTACAAAAAAAAAAAAAAACCTGTATGTTCAAATGTTCTCTGTTACCTGGAAAATTTTGCATAGGGATTGCAAATTATGAGACCCCTACGCCTCTTTATCCAAAGGTTTTTACTTCAGAAAACACTGGTTTTGGTCCTGTGATTTAGGAGAGGTAGAAACTACAGGACATGTCCTTCTATGTTGCTCCCTTTATGGGGACATGTGAAGCAGATTCATACGTCCTTTGATCAATTGATAGCCTGGTCACCCAAATTCAGCCTATGTCCAGATGCTGCTTATAGGTGAAGAGCCCTTGTTACAGCAAATTTGCATAGCGGCACAGAAGATCAGTTGAATTCTGATGGAACAGACACAAGGACAGTTTTTCCTTTTCCACTCTGCTAAACAGATAATTCCCTCAACACTGTCCAACTATTTACAAAGTCTGCACTACTATTACTGTTAATCTCCTCATCACTCCTTATCACCCATCCCCTCCCACTTGTGACTGAATGACTGTAACTTTGTTGCTTGTATCCTTACGATTTATATTGACTATTTTTAGTATGATTTGATTGCTTATTGTACCCTATGACTATTATTAAGTGTTGTACCTGATGATTCTTGACTTTTGATAAATGTATCTTTTCTTTTATGTACACTGAGAGCACTTGCACGAAGACAAATTCCTTGTATGTCCAATCACACTTGGTCAATCAAGAATTCTATTCTATTCTATTCTATTCTATTCTATTCTATTCTATTCTGTTCTGTTCTATTCTATTCTATTCTATTCTATTCTGTTCTGTTCTATTCTATTATGTTCTATTCTATTCTATTCTATTCCATTTCATTCCATTCCATTCCAATCCATTCCATTCTATTCTATTCATTGCATTCTCCTGCAAGGCATTCCCAATAATCATAATTCATTTACATTTTGAATGTTACTATATTGCTGATACTAATAGATACTTTTACTTTGGTGTAATTTTAGATATGATGATGGTGGTGGTGATGATGATGATGATGACAACAGTGATGTCCATTCAGTCAGTCCACCTAACTCTTAGCAATTCGATGGGCCAAGTTTCTCCACATCTTTTGATCTTGCGCTACTTCCTTGAGTTTTTCTATACTCTGGCTGGTGTCAGCTTTGATGGTGTCCAGCCATTGTGTTCTTTGGTGGCCTGGTTTCCTTTTACTGCTCACTCTTCCCAATATAATTGCTTTCTTCAGTAATTTCCCCCACATGATATGGCCAAAATAAGTGAGGTGCAGTTTTGTGATTTTGCCTTCCAGTGACATGTTTGGTGTGGTGTGCTCCAATACTTGCTTGTTAGCCAAATTAGTGACTATATTATAATTTAATGTAGGCTCTATCCTGGATTTTATATTTTATAAATTAGGTTAGGTTAGATTATTTTACAAATATATTTTAACTCTAATCTAAATTTTATTTTCTGTTATCTGCACTGGTCTTCAATTACAATACATTGAATTGAAACTGAAACAAAGTTTTATTTCAGAAAATACTGGGGTAGTTCAGAGCTTTCAGTGTTGCAGAGATACAATCTACCTCAGGGGTCTTCAAACTTGACAACTTTAAGACTTGTAGACTTGAACTCCCAGAATTCCTCCTCCAGTCATGTTAGCTCAGGAATTCTGGGAGTTGAAGTCCACAAGTATTAAACTTGCCAAGTTTGAAGACCCTTGATCTACCTAGTGTGTAGCATGCCGAGTATATAACTGAAAGCAAACAAATTATGGGGTTGCACCGACTAATGTGCAAGGCACAAGTCAGTGCATACCGTACTTTTATTTAATTAGCCACCTATGGATGCTGAGGAACAACTGTTTACATAAAGCATGCTCTGCCAAGATTTTGGTCTAGAAATATTGATTCAAATGTTCCGAACCTCTGGAGGAAGTACATATATCATTAAAATCCTGGAAACTGTGTTCCCAAAGGACTTGCTTTCCCCTAAAAACAAGAGTTCCTGGAGGAATTTCCACAGGCTACTGTCAAGGAATTTCTGGAGTTTGCAAAACGTTGAACATTAAGAACTTACTTCCTCTGAGCAAAGCTAGATGTGGAAAAGATGGTTTCATTTTGTGAGAGGACCAAATCCCTAATTTTGGATGTAAGAAAGGTTTGCTTTCATAAATTTATTTCAATTAACGTCTCTGAATGCTGGAAAGAAGTGGGGGGGGGAGCCAAGAATCCATGCAGTTAATTTACTACCAGGCATCAAAGTAATTGGAGGTCCTGAAATTCTCTTTATGCATAAGGGAACCCACTGAAAGGGGTTTTAAATAGATCCAAAGACCCATCGTATTAGTCAATCTATTCCCCAGCTTTGATGACCTTGAAGTGAGAACTGAGTGCTTTTATAATGTAATTTTAGGGACAGTTATTCAGCTGTGAAACTGATTCCAACAACTTGGAATGCTTTTTCTAGTATTCCATTTTTACAAACATTTCCTTAAGTCTCTCTCCATGGGGAAAACACTCATCCAAATGAATAATTCTTAAATTCTGAGAAATGGCTCTTGGTTTTGTTTTGTTTTTCCTATGCAATCCACAACATTTTCTCAGCTTGGTGCTATCTTTGAATGATTTGGTACGACAATCCCTAGGATACCCAGTCAGCTTAAAAAGTTAAACCATTGGAGGTTATAGTTACTGCAGACCTAAAGATCCAGATCGAGAAAGTTAATGTACACAAAATGACCATTCTGAATTCACTAATGATTGAAAATTCACTGAGATCTGCCTATATTTTTAATTATTGCTTGACTGAAACTTCAGCCTTGGAGTCCTTGTTGTGTTCAATTTATAAGGTATTAGGACTGTGCAATTTCCAATTCCTCAGGAAGCTGCATCTTCTTCTCAGTTTTGTATTTTGTATGTTTTATATTTATTTACATCTTCTAGTAAATATAATTCATTGACTTCAAAAGTCTTCCCAACCTTTTTTTCAGGCAAAGATAAAAATGTGACTGTTACTTGGCTATTTGCCAAGAGAAGATCATCCATCCATCCTTCCTTCTTTCCTCCCTCCCTCCCTCTCACATCCTTTCTTTCTTCCATCCCCCCCTCCATCCTTTCCTTCCTTCCTTCCCATTAGGAAATGGAAGACCTCTAGAATAATAGAAATCGAATCTAAACCTTCATCTTCATTGTGACATTTTTCAAGTACTGATTGAATTCTGTTCTGTCCAGTATCTCTTCTTTAAGCTAAGCATGTCCAACGGAATAAAAATGAATGATTACTTATTACGATATGGAAACTCTTGTTCTGTTGATGCAGCCTAAAACTTTTGACAGCCATATCATAATTTTCACTCAATTGATCATTACTCCAATATCTTTTTTCACAAATATTGCCATGAGCTAGTCCAATTCCAAAGTGCAGGTGTGAATTGTCCCAACCATATGCTGGTCTCACAGTGTAAAAAGGCCTAGTTTTCACTGATATTGCTGGACTTGAACAATGGTCCCTTATGTTTTCTTCTGAAGTTAAAATAACCCAAAAATTGCTTCCGTTTGAAGTCAATATGCTCTTCCCTTCCTCTCTATCTCTCAAGCAATTCCACCTATGGTAACACTTCCATCAGTCGTTGGGCAGCTGGCTGGTTGACTTACAGGTCTTGCTGTGAGAAGATTGTCAGGATCACGCCTTCTGAGGATTTGCATGACACACTGAGGCACAAAAACAAATCTATGTTAAAACCAATCAAGCTTAAAATGGATTATGAATGCAGCTGCTGCCTTTTTTAACTGACCTGGTTAAGTGTATCGCATGAACATACCCAGTGTGTCACTCTATGCTGGGCTTTCTGAAATTCTCCAGTTTTCTGGACTTCATCCTCTGGTATGCTCAGCAAATCCAGCTGGCTGGGGGATTCTGGAAGTGACCTCCACTGCTAGGTTGGTCAAGACTGATCTAAGTTATTTTATTGACTATCTTGATATGACCCATATAGTTGGATTACAGAAAATACCATAACCCAGTTAGCCCCAGAGGGAGACATGATTCGCTTCAGC
Organism: Pseudonaja textilis; assembly: GCF_049901715.1. Lineage (NCBI taxonomy): Eukaryota > Metazoa > Chordata > Lepidosauria > Squamata > Elapidae > Pseudonaja > Pseudonaja textilis. The sequence goes on from NC_141994.1 coordinate 64,844,473, forward strand.
AAAAATTACCCTTCTATAAATGACCTAAAAATGAGCCATTTATGATTCAATCTTATAGTCCTTCATAATTCTCTCTCTCTCTCTCTCTCTCTCTCTCTCTCTCTCTCTCTCTCTCTCTCTCTCCTTCCAACGAAGATAGGTAAGAAGCAATCTTGCCTTCAAGGGATTTTGTATTCAGGGAAACCAATTCCTGCTAGGAAATCGGGTTTAGGCAGGAATTTAATTCATGTGAACAAGTGTCCCTTAAACATACAAGTGGCTGAGGTTATTTGTGCCTTTCCAGGCACAAGAGTGACACAATTCATTCATGCCTCAGCTGCTGTTTGTTAATGAGCACCATGGATTTTTTCCCACTTCCAATGAAGTCCTGTTATATTTAATTACTTCTCCAGAATTATTGACTGGGATATCTTTACAGGGGCTATATTTCCTTCCAGGGGATACACAAGATAGGGTCAATATTTATTTTATGTGGTACAGTTCAATTAAGTTTCAATTGTAAGAGTGAGGGGGGAGAGTGCAGGGAGAAGGTTTCTAGTTTGTAGGATCAAACACTATCATGCTGAATAACAATGGCGTGGCTCACAGATGCTGTTCAGCAGGTTCTGGCCAGTTCTGGAGAACCAATAGCAGAAATTTTGAGTAGTTTGGAGAACCAGCAAATGCCACCTCTGACTGCCCCCATCTATTCTCTGCCTCCTGAGTCCCAGCTGGTCGGCTGGGTCTTCTTTGGTTGCCCTGCACAGGAGAACGGAGCTGGAAAGCAGGTTAGTGGAGTGGGGAGGGAAGGGGATTTTGCAGTATCCTTCCCCTGCCACGCCCACCAAGCCATGCCCACAAAACCGGTAGTAAAATTTTTTGAATCCCACCACTGGAGTGGCTGCTGTATATCTCTAATCACTAGAACTCTTATGTGTTAATTGAGGATAGGGGTTTGGGGAGGCAGATATTTTTCTCCATGTTATATGCCAGGGATGTCACTCGCATTGTCATGGCGGCATCACATGACATATCGGGACTTTGCCCTTCTTTGGTAAACCGGGTGGGGGTGTGGCCAGTGTGTGACACATCCGGCCTGCAGGCCATGTGTTTGGCAGCCGTTATATGCCCTTCTTCTAGATTGGGGGCAGATTTAGGGCAGAGAGTCACAGAGGGCTCTCTACCTTGACTTATAACAAGTTACCTTGTGATGATTCAATGTCCCCCAAAACTACTCATGACCTCGTTCCAAATTTCAATGGCTGCCCCCATTCTGCAATCACGTGACCATATTTTGGGCGCTTGGCAACCAGCCTGCATTTACAGCCATTTGCAGCATCCCATGGTCACATGACCTCAATCTATGATGGCATTTACTTCTAATTTCCTGCCAAAACTGGCCTATAGCGAACAATGAGTTTGTTAACTGCTACAAAACAATATATATAAAATTGGGCTGATCACATGATTATCATTATAATCATGATGGCTCAATTAAAGTCATAAATTGAGGACTACCTGTATAATCTGTAAATTCTTATCGAAATATCGCAAGATATTCCAAAATCCCACATATATTCACTGTACCATACTCTACACTCCATTGACTTTATTTCCTACTTTCCCCTCCTAATATACTTTATTTTTCCCTTTCCATTCTTTTTTAGCTCTCCCTACTTCCTTCCTTTACGAGATAGCAGCATTTCTCCTTCCCTCTTTTCCTCTTTTCCTTTGTTCTTTTGTTCCCTTTCCTTTCCCTTTTCCCTACTTAAGTTTTAAAAGTTACGTTGGCATCTCTATAGCACAGGGGCCTTCTCTAGGGGTAGGAAAGCAAGATAGGTCTTGTCTTGGTATTTTTCCATTAAAAATATGGCAATGCTGAACTGTAAACCGAGAGACCCAGAAACCTAACCGGGTGTCCTGCCTCAGTGTCACCACCACTAATGGCCATAAATAAATTTTACTGCTGACAAGAGTAGTTGCAAATATCCTAATTTAATAAGCTGAGACTTCTGCAAAAAAAAAAACATAACCACCCTACATATAAGCTATCCAATTAATACTGACTTCACCTAAATGCCTTTAATACGACAGTTTAGAAGCTTCACCTTCCTTTTTAAGAGACTAAGTGGCTTCAAACTATTGGCCGCACCCTTGGCGTTTCTTTGATTTTAAGTTCCATTTAAGTCAGGCAGCCGTGTTTACACCAGGTAGAACTGGTTAAGCATTTATTTCACAGATACAACTGTTCCGTTTAAGGCGAGACAAGCTTGGCTGGAAATACCTGTATTTCTTAATTATCATGTTTAGCCTTGTCAGCCACCTAGTGTCCCCCATATTATCTACACAGAAAGGTGTTCCTAAGTCTAGTTGTTGTGTTTATGGGCTTATATGATCTTCTGATTTAAAGGAACTCATGCAAGTTACTACAGGTAGATCTCAATTTATGATCAGAGTTGAGCCCAAAATTTATGTTGCTAAGTGAGACATTTGTTAAGTTTTACCCCATTTTATGACCTTTCTTCTCACAGATGTTAAATGAATCACTGCAGTTGTTAAGTTAGTAACATGGTAGTAGGGAATCTGGCTTGCCCATTTACTTTGCTTGTCAGAAGGTCACATAAGGGTATCACATGACCCTGAGACAGAGCTACCGATGTAGAAATGAGTCAGTTGCCAAGCGTTTGAATTCTGACCACGTGACCACAGAGATGCTGCAATGGTCATAAGTGTGAAAAATGGTCATAAGTCACCTTTTTCAGTGACTCTGTAACTTCGAACAGTCGCTAATTGAACTGTGGTACATTGAGGACTACCTGTAGTATGATGATGTTCGAACTTGAAAAGAATCCAGAGCTTAAGAGCTGTGGTGGCGCGGTGGTTAGAGTGCAGTACTGCAGGCTTCTTCTGCTGACTGCCGGCTACCAGCACTTCAATAGTTCGAATCTCATCGGCTCAGGGTTGACTCAGCCTTTCATCCTTCCAGGGTTGGTAAAATGAGGACCCAGATTGTTGGGGAAAATAGGCTGACTCTGTAAACCGCTTAGAGCACTGTGAAGCGGTATATAAGTCTAAGTGCTATTGCAATTGCTATTAAAATATCTAGCTGTGGGATTGTTTGCCTAACATTTAGAGCATGCTAAGAGACAGCTCAACTGTGGGATAAATCCACTTCCATATTTTTTTGATCACCATGCAAAAACTGATGCATTTTAATAATATCACCCACAGAACAATTCAAAAGTTCTAAGAATTTTGCGGATGGGAAATACTTCTCATCCGATCTTGCTAGTTGACATGTCAGCTTTGCCTGTAGCTTCTTGCTTTGCTTTTCTGCAAAGCATGAAAACTCAAACAATTGATATCTCCCTCTTGAGAAGAGGTGTCAAACTAGTGGCTTGCGGGCTGGATGCATCACGCACAGGCCAAGCCCACCCGAGCTCCACACACACAAAAGAACCATCCCAATACATCACATGACATCAGAGGTGGTATTCAGCAGGTTCTGACCAGTTCTGGAGAACCAGTAACGGAAATTTGGAGTAGTTCAGAGAACCGGCAAATACCACCTCTGACTGGAGATTTTACAGTATCCTTCCCCTGTCACACCCACCAAGCCATGCCCCCAAAACTGCTAGTAAAAAAATTTGAATCCCTCCACTGCATGACAGGATCAAGTTTGTCACCTGTGCTCTTGAGCAAGGATGGTGGCCTTTTCACTACAAAGGGAATCAGTTTGGACAATGAGTTCCCTGTTATTGCATAAAATAGCATGTTGATCATCTCCCTTAAACCTACGGATTGGGTGGAGATTAAAATTGCATTGTTAACCATTCCTTAATTTATATCTTTTCTTTCCTAAGGACTTAAAATGAATTACAGGATTACAAAAGTGATTCACACCCCTTTTCTATCTACCTTAAAATGAGCCAAGAAAGCTAATGAGTAATACTTCAAAAAACATAAACAGAAGCAAGAGAGAGAGAGAGAGAGAGAGAGAGAGAGAGAGATGGACGGGGGGAGGGAGAGGGGGAGACAGAGAGAGATCAATGTCCAGTTTTTAATGTATTATTTTCTACAAGGACTCTCTTTTTGAAGCATCACTGGTCAGTCCAGTTGTCATTAAAAGAAGTAGAAGGCTATCTTATTGATTAATTCTTAATAAAAGTAACTTGCTAACCTATATGCCAAGTACATTATTTCTCCTGCTGTAATAAATGCAACTCAGATTATCTAATATAGGTTTTACACGGTTACCTAGATTGAATAATGGCCTTTGAGATATTGCTTTTGGCTAGCAATTCATTCTTTCAAAAGAGATGACACAGGAAAAACAAAAAAACTTTCAATTAGGAGTCACTCAGAGTATGACTTTGCAGATGCATCGATTTGGTTGATTTATATTTTAGTTATTGTTCTGATATAAAAGATAAAGGTTTCCTTGTCCAGTCATGTCAGCCTCTAGGGCAGGGTGCTCATCTCTGTTTGTTGGACAAGGGAGCCAGCATTGTCCAAAGACATGTTCTGTAGTCATGTGGCCACCATGTTTATATGCAAAAGTTGCATGGAATGCTATTGCCTTCCCACCAAAGTGGTACCTGTTAATCTACTCGCATTTGCCTGCTTTCAAACTGCTAGATGAGCAGGAGCTGGGACAAGGAACGGAAGTTCACCCCATTGCATGGCAGTCAGGTCTCAAACCAGGTCAGTTCAGTGATTATTCTGATATAAACCAAATGCAAAGATAAAGAACTTGAGGCATGGCGCAATGGGAAGTGTCTCTTTTGATCATTAGAAATTCCAGGGTTGATCTGGACTAGAACTATAATGAAAGTGGGAGAGGAGTAGGAATTAGTACAGATAGTCCTCAACTTCCAATTCACTTAGTGACCGTTACAATGGCACTGAAAAAAGTGACTTGTAACCGTTTTTCACACTTATGGCTATTGCATCATCCCCATGGTCACGTACTTTACATTCAGATGCTTGACAACTGACTCACATTTATGACGGTTGCAGTGTTATGTGAAACACTGCAGTTAAGTTAGTAACATGGTTCAGTAGTGGGATCCTATCTTAGTCGCTACCAGTTCGGTGGGTGATTGTGTGTGCAACTGACTCACATTTATGACGGTTGCAGTGTTAAATGAAGCACTGCAGTTAAATTAGTAACATGGTTCAGTAGTGGGATCCTATCTTAGTCGCTACCAGTTCGGTGGGTGATTGTGTGTGCAACTGACTCACATTTATGACAGTTGCAGTGTTAAATGAAGCACTGCAGTTAAATTAGTAGCATGGTTCAGTAGTGGGATCCTATCTTAGTCGCTACCAGTTTGGTGGGTAATCGTGTGTGCATGTATACACACGCACGCCCCTAATGTGCGCACCGCTGACAAGCCAATCAGCTGAGAGGATGAAGAAACGAAAAGCTAGGAGCGACCCCCCCTTTTTGGTCTTTTATCCTCTCAGCTGATCTGGAGGCTCTTTTTTTTTTTTACTGCTGGTTTGGCTGAACCAGTCTGAACCAGTAGCATACCACCATGGACATGGTTGTTAAGTGAATCCGGTTTTCCCATTGACTTTGCTTGTCAGAAGGTTGCAAAAGGGGAACACGTGACCCTGGGACACGGCAACCGTCATAAGTATGAGCCAGTTGCCAAGTGACTGAACTTTTATCATATAACCATGGGGATACTACAATGGTTGTAAATGTGAAAAACAGTCAGAAGTCACTTTTTTCAGTGTTGTTGTAACTTTGAATAGTCACTAAACGAAATTGTTGTAAGTCAAGGACAGTGGTGGGATTCGAAAAAAATTTACTACCGGTTCTGTGGGCATGGCTTGGTGGGCGTGGCAGGAGAAGGATACTGCAAAATCCCCATTCCCTCCGCACCCCACTAACCTGCTTTCCAGCTCCGTTCTCCTGTGCAGGGCAACAAAAGAAGACCCAGCCGATCAGCTGGGACTCAATGGGAGGCAGAGAATAGATGGGGGCAAGGCCAGTCAGAGGTGGCATTTGTCGGTTCTCCAAACTACTCAAAATTTCCGCTACCAGTTCTCCAGAACTGGTCAGAACCTGCTGAATACCACTTCTGGTCTACTGAATACCATTTCTGGACTACTTGTAACTCTTTGTCAAACTATGGTTAAGACAACCATGATTAAGCCAAACCTTTGGTTTCTTTGGTGGTAAAATGCCTCCTGGCACTGACTTAAAAGCATCTGGCTCACTTTAACTGCGGGAAAATTACTATTCATGGTCACTCTGAACTTGGTTAACTACAAGTCCATACAAGTTGTTCTCATCTCATGCCTGCCTTTAATTATGTTGAGGCAGCCGCGGGATGTTTCCTCTTTTGATGAGGAATCTAGGCAAATTTAGAAGATCAAAATGACAGAGAAAATTTGATCCTGAGTCTTGGAGAGCAGATTGAACTGTGTTGATGCTTTCTTTGTGACATAATTATGTGCAATCATAAATATTAAAGTTATTACTTTTTCTATGAGTAAACATTAGCACACCCAGTAACACTGGAGTGTTAAGTGTTTAGTTCCAACAATTCTCCATTAATATAGGCACAGCGGGTGAGTTTATATTATAAAAGCTTGGACAATTTCTCTCCCTGAACAACTGAAATCAAATTAAAGATTTCTGCCTTGTTCCCTTGATTAACATGAAATAAATTAGACTGTGTTATTATTGTTGGGCTTTAATTATTGTGCAGGTTAGTTTATTTCAGTCAAATCTCAAGCAACCTGCTCTTCCCCCTTCCACCCATCCTAATCTTATAATTCCAGATCTACAGAAACAAAATAATTTTGGAAACTATAACAAGCAAATGTGAATGATTCCTATTAATGGTTTCTAATAGTTGCCATTTTCCTCCTATGCATTACTAAATACTGTACAAAGGTATGAAAACAGGTAATAGATTTCTGATTAAAATATGCAGGGGTCTCAGAAAAGATACAGCTGCTTTAAGCAGTTGAATGCAACAGGGAAGCCAGAATAAAGAAGTGAATGTTTTAAAGGGTCACGACACTAACGTACCAGCAATTCTGCAGAATCACAACCCAGCTTTTCACGCACTTAGTAATCTTTCTATCACTTCAAACTTTAATGTTGGATGGCAACACCTGGTGGATTGCAGTATAAAATTGTTTTGAAATTGACAAACTGATAACTTTAAATGCACACCCAGTTTTTGGTTTTCCCAGATGACTCTATTCTTGCCATTACTGGATTTGTTTTGTTTTTAAGTTGGCTTTGTTTCAAACTTGCCTTACATATTTTTATTTTAATGTGTTAGGGTGTGTTTTTGCAGTATTTAGTGTTATTTATGTGAAACACTGGTGTCTTTTGGCAAAAAGGGCTACACAAGTATAAATAATAATATGCTTTATGGAATAATTTTTCTCTTGTGCTACCAAGCGAAGCCCTGAATAATAATTACACTAAAATAGGTGAGGAGCTGAGGTGGTATTCAGCAGGTTCTGACCAGTTCTGGTAGCGGAAATTTTGAGTCCTTCGGAGAACCGGCAAATACCACCTCTGACTGGCCCCACCCCCATCTATTCCCTGCCTCCCGAGTCCCAGCTGATCAGCTGAGTCTTCTTTTGTTGCCCTGCACAGGAGAACGGAGCTGGAAAGCAGGTTAGTGGAGTGGGGAGGGAATGGGATTTTGCCCTGCTACGCTTTCCTCTGCCATGCCCACCAAGTCACGCCCACAGAACCAGTAGTAAAAAAAATTGAATCCCACCACTGGTGAGGAGAATTCCATAAATCCATGATTATTTTTGTTTCTTTGCTTTTCTTTTTGGCAGTTTCTGAAGTTTTCTGGGTGAATCCAGCTACAACTGTCCAAAAATCAGTGACCTGGTTTTCTGCCATTTTGAAGTGGGAATCACATATGTATAGCAGCATATACCCACAAGTAGGCTTAACATTTAAGGGACACAACACTCTATCCTAATCTATATAACCCCGTTTGTTTGTTTGTTAATTCATGTCAGAAGAATCACAATTAAAATAAGGCATACTATATAGGACATAAAATTTACTATATAAAACACAATACTAAAATACTAACAGATTAAACAGATCTTGCCCAGAAACTAGCAACATTAATTGTGTTCTGTTACACTGACAAGAAGTCCTCAACTGTACACTGATCAGGACACAAAGAACAGGTATACACATGTGTAGTTGTCTGCATATCACCACACTCACAAAGGGCAGAAACCACAGGATAGCCCTATTTGTTCAGAGTTTCTCTGGATCTTATTGTACCTGTGTGTGGTCCATTCAACAATTTCCATACTTCTCAAAATTTTGCTGGAGCCAAGTGTCAGCTCCTCCATTGGTTCCATCCAATGTTGGTTCTTTGTAGCTTTCCATCCGTCCACCCTACTTTCAAATTCTTCAGTCTTCTGTTGACCTAAGGAAGCGTTTCCTGGAGTTTAGTCTCTGATGTATAAACCTGTTATAATTAAGTTGAGAAATATATGAACTGGCAGGGATTTGCCAAGAGAGTAAGGAAATTAACTTGGGTACTGAGGATTTGGTGGCACAAGGCTGTAACAGTAAGCAAAAAAAAAAAGGATCCCAAAAATGCTTAGATAAAGATTAGTGGAGACTGTGGGAAATGACAGGAAACTTCTCACCAGTAAAGAAATCAGATTTAGAGATCTCTGCAATAAAGATTTTTATTTAAAGATTGGTTAGCCTTATATGGAGATTTTCTGAACGAGGAAAAGACTGAATTGATGATTTATGGATTTAGTGGTTAGAAGGGGTTAAAGAGGGAGTTGAAATAGTAAGATAACAATTAATAGAAAGAAGAGCAGAAGTCAAAATTCTGTTTTCTTCTTTTTTTCACATTTCACATTTCTGTTATTTTCTTTTTCCTCACATTTTAATACTTTTGTTGTATTCTAATATTTTTTTTTTTTTAAAAAATAGGGCTCTCTAGAAGGAGGGTGTCTGCCCTAAAAAACAGGAAGGCAAGCAACAAAAGTCAGACGTTAGGAAAAGTATAAAAACAGTAGAATGCAAAGAGAGAGAAAGAGGGAGGGAAGGAGGGAGGGAGGGAGAGAGAGAGAGAGAGAGAGGGAGGTGTACATTTGGGAGAGCAATGAGGAAATAGAAATTCAGCCTGGAACAGAAGTTTAATCTTGAAAAAGAGTTTATGGAAAAAAGAGAAGGAAGCATTTAGCTAAGCAGGCAGCCTAGGATATTAGCAGTTGATAAGTTGACCACACTTTCAATGCTGTGGCCAATTTTGGCCACCACAATACAAAAAAGATGTTGAGACTCTAGAAACAGCGCAGATAAGAGCAACAAAGATGATTAGAGGGTTGGAGACTAAAACATGATGAAGCGCTGTGGGAACTGGTTACATCTAAGGTGATGAAGAGAAGGACTAGGGGTGACCTGATTATAATCTTCCAATATTTGAGGGGTTGTCACAGAGGAGAGGAGGTCAACCTATTCTCTAAAGCACCTGAGAGCAAAACAAGAAGCAATGGATGGAAACTAATCAAAGGGAGAAGCAACCTAGAAGGACGGACAAATTTCCTAACAGTGTGAACCATTAAGCAGTGGAACTACTTGCCTCCAGGAGTTGTGGCTGCTCCATCTCTGGAGGCTTTCAAGAAGAGACTGGCCAGCCATTTGTCTGGAATGGTATAGAGTCACTTGCTTGAGCAGCGGTTGGTCTAGAAGACCTCCAGGGTCCCTTCCAACTGTGTTACCATAATGAAGCCTGGAATTTCTGCCATAAGCCATGACCGTCATAAGTCTAGGCACTCTTGTGAATGAAGCCAGTTTTATGACTTTTTTGTGAAAACTGTTAAGTGCATGCTATTGTTAAGTGAATGCCAAGGTCATTAAGTGAATCAATGTATTTCTATGGGTGGTTTTTTTTTTTTGCCAGAAACCTTCCAAAAAGGCCTGAAACCAGCAAAAAAAAAAAAAGTCAGAAATTGAAGCCATGTAATTCTGGAATGTTGCAACCAGCCAGATAAACGAGTGTTTGACAAGTGCCTAAATATGGTCATATGACTCTATCCATATATGCAGCTGTTGGAACCTGGAATTAAGCCCGAAGTAGTTTTTGAGCAGTTTGTTATAATTTTGAATGTTGTTAAACGAAGATTAACAGACAGTAGTACAGGGGCCATCAGAGTAAGCTTTAGGGGAAAGGAAGACTACTTGTGAGTAGACAAGAGGTTAAAAAGCGGGGAAACATTTTTCCCCAGCTAGGAAATGGCCCATTGAATCATCTGAGGAAGAACTTGGTTTGAAGAGCAACAGAAAGGAAAAGTGGATTGGAACCAAACATAATGGGGAGAGATTTTATAGATCAGTTGTTGTGGTATTTCTGCCAAGGAGGAAGTGGGCTGCTTGGTTTAAATGTGTACTGTGGTTAGAAAAGTTTTGCACCTTTAAGGAGCCTCTTTTGTCTATTGTGGGTGAGAGGCTATGAATTATCAGCTTTGAGTGAGCCACCTAGCACACAAGGCAATTCATCCCATTAAATTCAATAGCCTACTGTTTAAAAGTTATTTTTCTATCCATGTGACACAGCCTATGTATCTCTGTGTGGCGATTGTTTTTTTAATGGAAGCAATAAAGTTGTTCTTGTCTGATCTATCTGCTGCTAAATTCTCATTTTTACGACCTTGAACTGGGCAAACTGGTGCATCATAGGGCAATGGTTTTGGAGCCAAAATATGTCAAATTTGCTAACTTACGGAAGGTGTCCAAAATCTGGGGCTCATGAACTCCTGAGGGCATGAAATTTCAGTTGTACCTGCTTGAGTGGTACTGCCTGCTGCTGCTGTGCTGCTGCAGTCATGTGATCATCATCTTCAATATTCCATGACAGTTTCCCAGCCAGTCTGGGAATCCTTCACTACCTCCTCCACCTACTTATCAGCCTGCAGGGAGGGAGGGAGGAAGATGGGACAATGGGAGAGAGAGAAAAGGAAGGAAGGAAGGAATGTATTCATAACTATGTTTTTACTTATACCTATTATCTCATAAGCAATTGACAAATAAAAAAAGGAAGGAAGGAAGGAAGGAAGGAAGGAAGGAAGGAAGGAAGGAAGGAAGGAAGGAAGGAAGGGTTTCTGATGTTCGCTGCCATATTCCTACAAGGACATTCAATCGGAGGCTAGCAGGAAGTTGGAAGTCGGAAGTCGCCACTGCTTTTTTGCCTGCCCTTGGTCATTCTGATTCTCTGTTTAGGAAATGAAATGCCTCTGAAAAAAATTACTCAATGGGACATAGGTTATCTAGTCATCACTAGAGCCTGGGTATATATATTATTTACTGGAGTGTTAACATATTAACAGAGTTGGAAGGGACCTTGTAGGTCATCTAGTCCAACCCCCTCCCCACTGCCCAAGCAGAAGACTCTACACCATTTCTGTTATGTCCTGAGGACTCAAGGAGTTCTCACTCAGGTCCACTCACTTTGTGTGGGCGTTATTCCCCCATTCCCATTGGTTGGCTCTCCCCAGCAGCCAGCTATAAAAGCAGGCTGCGGGGTCCAACTGCTGCTGATTGCTGCGAGCCAGTTCCAGGCTTGGCAAGCACGGTCAGCCCTTTATTTGTAAAATAAAGTACTGTTGCACTCATGCTCTGGTTCAGCCTCTCATTGCTCAAACTTAACACTGGCGACGAGGGTGGGATGGCTACCAGAAGCACCTTGCAACCGCTGAGTCACTAGCCACCGATCTACAGCCCAGAGAGAGCGATCGGCTGGCGACAAGGGAAACGCTGATCCGCAGCCAGAGAGAGCGGTCAGCTAGCGAAACGAGCGATCAAAAAGAGCAAACGCAGATCCGCAGCCAGAGAAAGCGGTCTGAGTCAAATAGTTAGAAGCGTCTGTAGCCGCTTGTTAGCCCCGCTACGGGGAAAGTGAAGCGCTGCGAGCCGCAGCCGCTCTGCACTTGGCGCGAAATTCAAACGGGTGTCATTTGAATTTCGAGCCAGTAGGAATCACAGCACAGCGCTGTAGAGAGTCACTAACGCCCACTTTTTTGGCGCGAATCAGGACACCTCCAACGGCTAGCAGCCAACGTGGTAACCCAGAGAGAGAGAAAGAGAGGGTAGCAAAAAACCTCTCCAGAGCTGATATCACTAGTAACTCACGGCGTTCGTAGTCCCAGAGAGATTTTTTCCGCAGGTAGCCCAGCCGTTCCAGCACCATGAGTTCCAATCCAGTATTCCCGGCGTTTAAACCAGACGAAGAGAAGTGGGAATCGTATAAGAACCGTTTCAATCATTACATCGATGCGGTCGGCCTGTCGGATGCGGGAGAGCATCGGAAAAAATCCTATTTCCTAATCTACTGCGGAGCCACCGTTTACGATACCGCTGCAGCACTTGTGGCGCCGAGAGAATTGAAAAACGTTCCGTGGTCCGAGTTGCTTGAGATCCTCACAAACCACTACGCTCCCAGGCCTTCACAAATCGCCAGGAGGTTCACGTTCCGAATGAGGAAGCAATCAAGTAAGGAGACCATCAACCAATATATGGCCGCCCTCAGAACAGCAGCCCTGCACTGCGGGTTTGGAACATACCTGGAGGACATGCTCCTCGATCAATTAGTTTGTGGGGTCAAGGATCTCAACCTACAGAGGCGACTGCTAGCTAAAAAGACCTCAACCTCGCAAGCGGTAGAGGAGGCCCTAGCAGCCGAGCTAGCAACGAACTCAGCCACCAAAATTCAGGGCCCAAGCGCCAAGCTAGCAGCGTTCCCAGTCCATTCCGAAGAGGTGGAAGCGGAGGAAGGCCACAACGATGAGAACGATGTCCATCGCCTCACCAATGACAGACGGTCGCAGGTAGGGGCCAAACAAGAATACACCGGTCCACCCAAGCACATCACCCTGTGCCTAGCCTGTGGGGATCACATCAAAGGGCCACCTGCAAGTTTAAAGGAGCCGTTTGCAACAACTGCCATAAGAGGGGGCACATTGCGAGAGTCTGCCAAGCCCCCAAAGCGCTGCACAAAGACCCCGTCCTCGCACTCGGGACCACAGAGGCAAGTATTAAACTGTCGCACGCACCGCCTTGCCAGGCGTACTTGCCACTCTGTTAGTAAAATTTCTCTCTCCGTTTCCCTAGAAGGTAAACCGTGCCACATGGAGGTTGACACAGGGTCAGCGCTCTCAATAATCTCGTGGAACACCCTCAAGAGACTCCACCCCAGCCTATCTACTACCCGGCTTCAGAGATGCCAGTTCGGTCTGAAGGACTACCAGGGAAGGCCATTCCCGTGATCGGCAGAGGCAAGTTCTTTGTCAGTTTTAGAGCTTTTAAAGGCCACCCACTCTAGTGGTAGTTAACGGCAATCTACCCACCTTATTGGGGCTCGATTGGTTTCCCCACCTCGGCCTAGGGTTAACAGGAGTCCATGCTGTCTCAACCTCAGACACTGACTCCTTATTCGCTGACTACGCAGATGTGTTCAGCGAGGAGCTGGGGTGTTATAATGGAACCCCATCTCGTTCACCATTGACCCCCAGGCAGTCCCAATCAGATTAAAACCACGTAGAGTTCCATTTGCTATTCGACCAAAACTAGACGCTGAATTGGATAAACTACTAAAACAAGGGTCATTGAGCCAACAGATTTCGCCAAGTGGGAGACGCCCATTGTCACACCCTCAAAAAGATGGTAGCCTGAGAATTTGCTCGGGACTACAAGACAACAATCAATAAATATTTACAAGTTAGCGCCTACCCCGTGCCCGTCATTCAGCACTTATTGCACACATTCGAACCGGGCAGTATTTTTGCTAAATTGGACATGTCTCAAGCATATCAACAGTTCCCTGTTGATAACCAAACAGCGGAACTTCAGACCATCGTCACTCACAGGGGTGCCTTCTGATGCAAGCGTCTCCAATTTGGCGTAAGTGTTGCCCCGGGTATTTTTCAATCCCTCATGGAGCGGATTTTACAGGGCCTCCCTGGTGTAGTACCCTACTTCGACGACATCTTGGTCTCGGCCAGGGACAGACCCCAACTCTTCCAGAGAGTGCGAGCAGTGTTAGAGAGGTTCAGACAGCATGGCCTCAAGTTAAAAAAAGAAAAATGCGCCATTGCCACTAGACAGGTGGACTTTCTGGGTTATAAAATTGACGCCTCTGGCATTCACCCCCTGGAGTCCAAGGTCAGGGCGATCCACGAAGCTCCCACACCGACCTCCAAACGGAGCTACAAGCTTTCTTGGGGCTCCTAAACTTTTATGCATCCTTTTTGCCCCATAAAGCCTCAGTAGCCGAACCCCTACACAGATTACTAGACAAAAAGTCACCGTGGCACTGGGGGCACAAAGAAGACCAGGCGTTTAACGCCGTCAAATCACTACTTACGTCAGAGGCAGTGCTCATCCAATTCGACCCCAACCTTCCTTTAGTACTGGCAGCAGACGCATCCCCTTTGGAATTGGGGCGGTCCTTAGTCACCGACTCGCCAATGGCGCCGAGGCCCCCATCGCCTTTTTCTCCAGGACGCTCTCGGCCACGGAGCGAAATTACAGCCAAATAGACAAGGAAGCCCTAGTAGCTGTTGCAGCCGTGAAAGTTTCACGAATTCCTTTTGGCCACTTCTTCGAGCTGGTCACCGACCATAAGCCCCTCCTGGGCCTACTGGCCGGCGACAAACAGACACCTCAAGTCCTCTCCCCTCAGATGACAAGATGGACACTTTTCCTAGCGGCCTACTCATACAAACTTATCCACCGCCCAGGCAAAACCCTATCCCACGCTGACGCGCTCAGTCGCTGCCCCTTACCCGCTCTGGCTGAAGACCCAGCTCCTGTCAATGCCATTTTTGAAATCACCCAGTTGGACCTGCCCATCACCGCCCTTGACATCGCCGCCAAAACCAAGGCAGACCAAACGCTCGCCCAGGTGCTCGACTGGGTGAGGAGGAGGTGGCCGGGAGGCAATGTTGATAACAAATTCGCACCCTTTAAGACTCGCATGCAGGAGCTGTCCAGTTTGCAGGGTTGTCTTCTGTGGGGCACTCGAGTGGTCATTCCGACCTCGCTGCACTCCGAGTCCTGGAAGCGTTGCACGAGGGACACCCGGCATTGTGAGAATGAAGGCGTTGGCACACAGCTACGTGTGGTGGCCGGGTCTAGACGAGGACATTGTCAATTGGGTAAGTTCCTGCAGCATTTGCCAGGAATCCCGTCCTGCTCCCCCATCGCCACCCCTACCAGATGGGAGAGCGCCAGCGCCCTTGGTCTAGAATCCATATCGATCTGGCCGGCCCCTGCATGGAAAGATGTTCCTAGTGGTCGTGGACGCTTATTCCAAGTGGATAGACGTGGCGCAGCTATCCACGACCACCACACTAGCAATCACCAACGTGTTAACGCGCCTGTTCGTTACACATGGACTACCCGACTCCTTGGTCTCCGATAATGGCCCACAGTTCGCATCAGTAGAATTCAGCCGTTTTGCAGCCAACCTAGGCATTCGCCACATTTTCACAGCCCCATTTCACCCTGCGAGTAATGGGTTGGCTGAAAGGGCCGTCAGGACCACCAAAGAGGCCCTCGCTAGGTTTGGCAGAGATGACTGGCACCACAAACTCTCACGGTTCCTGATGAGCCAGCACTCAACCCCCTGTACAGTCACCAATAAGTCCCCAGCGGAACTTCTGATGGTCCGGCGCCTGAGGACTGTATTAGATAGACTGCACCCACAATACTGCCTGACTCTCCCTCGCTTCCACTTCGGGGTTAGACATTTTATGTTACAGGAGCCGATATTCGCAAGGAATTTCGCTGGGGACCCACTTTGGATTCCGGGCGAGGTCATCGCGCGTCACCGGGCCGAGATCGTATAGAGTAAGGCTGGAGGATGGTCGCGTCTGGAGGAGACACATAGACCAACTCAGAAGGCGCCTCAGCAACCTCGCAAACAAGAATCCAGAGTCTCCAGTCGAAGGGGAACCATCTCATCCGCCACCCAGCCACACCGCACCCAGTGACCAGTCTGCGCCAGCGGTCGTTCCGGTCAGCCCAAACTCGGACGACAGTGCCCAGAGAGTTGACCAACCGGATCCAACCCTCGAGAGCTTGACCCCAGAAACCAACCCGGCGGTTTCCGAGGATGCCCAGTCCAGAGAGAGTGTTGGCGACACTATGCCAGCTCAACCGTCACAGACTGATACCGAACAGTCAGACAATGTTCCCGAGTTGCGCCGCTCCGGGCGCCAACACAAACCCCCATCTACCTCAAGGACTATGCGTGTTCGCATCTGGGGGGAAGGGGTGTTATGTCCTGAGGACTCAAGGAGTTCTCACTCAGGTCCACTCACTTTGTGTGGGCGTTATTCCCCCATTCCCATTGGTTGGCTCTCCCCAGCAGCCAGCTATAAAAGCAGGCTGCGGGGTCCAACTGCTGCTGATTGCTGCGAGCCAGTTCCAGGCTTGGCAAGCACGGTCAGCCCTTTATTTGTAAAATAAAGTACTGTTGCACTCATGCTCTGGTTCAGCCTCTCATTGCTCAAACTTAACAATTTCTGACAGATGGAAGTCCGGTGTCTTCCTGAAAGCTTCCAGTGACGAAGCTCCCACTACTTCCGAAGGCAAGTTGTTCCACTGGTTGATTACTCTCACAGTCAGAAAATTTCTCCTTATTTCCAAGTTGAATCTCTCCTTGTTCAGTTTCCATCGATTATTCCTTGTCTGGCCTTTGGTCCCTTGGAAAATAACTTGACCCCCATCCTCTCTGTGGCAGCCCCTCAGTCTCATCAGTTGATGAGAATGGAGAGGAATGACCCCTTAGAAACCTCCCCCCCACCACAGACACTTGGTAGCAGGTTGGTTTCAAGTATATTTGATAAGAGCTGAAGAGATTCTGCCTGGAGTGCTGGCACAGGCCTGTGTTCTCAACCTCAGCAATTTTAAGATATGTGGACTTCAATGCCCCTAATTCCTCTCCCCGCCCTCAAGGCAGCATGGGGAATTCTGCCAGAATTCTGGGAATTGAAGATGGACATCTTGAAATTGCTGAGGCCTCAGGGACAACTTCTGGGTTAAACCAGGACTGATCCCAATCCATCCCCTTTGCATTATTGCCTTGTTATCTGCAGTTCTCATATCCCTTGAAAGCAAGGGGTTGCCGACCATGCCCACCTCATGGCTGGACAAATAGGACTGGTGTAACTGGGGCTTTTTTTTTATTCTGTTGTTTTTATTTCTGTGTTTAGAATGTTTTTCTGTCTTCCATTTAAAAAAAAATAGGCTGCCATGTGGAAAATTAGATATAACAGCACTAACTCAATTAAGATGTGTTAATTAAAAGAATGTTGGCAGGTGCATTTATATAAGGCAGCTGGTCAAATTATATTTCCCATTATATAGTTAGTAAAGGCACAGGAGCCCCACACAGTCTGGCTTCAAAACAGTAGATTCACCTAACCAGTTTTACCTGTTGTGGGATTTGTGTGGGTGGATTTCCTTTAGAAGTTCTTGAAAATGGAGTCTTTACCCGACTTGGACTTTATGGGTTAACCTTGTCTTAATAGACAACATATTCCAACTTTTATCTGCCTCTACAGTTTAAAAAAAAGGCAGTGCAAGATGTTTCTGTGTTACCTACTTAAAGTACCTATAGGCTCTTTCTTGGAAAACCTTATTAAAGGAGATGGTGAAATGTTGTGTTGCCCAGCCACAAACATTCCCTGTAGGGACATTCAAACCTCAATACTTTGCTCAGTTTATTTAAAAACATTTATTGCTCTTGCATGCCTGCTTTCATGTGTGTTTGTGTGTTTTAAAAAATTGTTTTTCTTCCCGTTTCTTTAATATGCATCCAACTGTATCAATGGCAAAAGGAAACAGGCCATTCTAATTTTACTGATGAGAAAAGGCCTGGGTGGGAACTGAGAAGCATAAAGCAGTATTGTAGGGTCAGAAACCAATTTTGTTACTTAGCCAAGAGCTTCTCTTCCTTAAAATGTGCCCCAAAACAAGAGATGAATTTGCTTTAATTTTTTCTCTCCTGTTGCTTGTTATTAATTCCTCTGTTAGGTTCTTGGTTTCTCTGAGCTTGATTGCTTTCCTGCAGATGTTTCATTACCACCAGGGTAGATAACATTCCTGATGTTAATAACAAAACTGATGATGTTATCTAGGATGGTAATGAAATGTCTGTGAGAAAACAAAGTACAGAGAACTCCAATATATACCGTATGTTTTCTGTTATTGCAATTCTTGTGTGCCTGTATAATATGCACCTAGCTTTCTATAGCAGAGGATCAGGGGTGGGAAAATGAACATGTGGGGAAAACAGGTGGGTTAATTTTTTTTTTAATTCATAGTGAAAGTGAAGGAGGAATGTCTTGCAACTTTTCTGACTGGATATGTCTATTGTGCAGGGCATTATTACAGCTAAACACAGAGAGTGTGTTTATATGACATGCTCAACCATGTCATTTTAGCTAATATACCAAGCTAGTTCAAATCATAGCATAGGTAGTTCTTGACTTATTACTATAATGAAGCCTGCCTATTAGGTTCATGGGTTGGGACATTTGTAAATGGGTTACCATGTGACTAGATCGATTTTCCTTACCTTTTTTGTGGTTGTTATTAAACAAATGCCACAAACACAAAATGAATGTCATGACTGTTAAGCAAACGCTATGACTCTAAAGCAAATGCTGTGGTCATAAAGCAAACTCATTGTTCACTAAGGGCCATTTTTGCCAAAATCTGAAAGCAGATGCCGGGCTGGTTGCCAAGCACCCAACACGTGGTCACGTGACCAAGGGAAGGGACCCTGTCATCAGAACTGGATCATAAGTGTCTTTGGGAGGGGAGTCCTCCATCCTAACCTTGAATGGTTGCTAAGCAACCAGTCATAAGTCAAGGTCTACTACTACTACAGGAGCACTATAAATGTGTTCATAGAGAACACAAGGAGGTCAGATAAAGGTCATCACATAATATGTTGAGAATTATTTTTCTAGATTAATTCCGCTGTGGCCAGTGATGTATTAACCTTTAAGCAGATTTTGCACGTGCTTAGGGCACCAGGCCCAAAGGGGGCACCCCACAAAAACCTTTATGTAGCCTAAGATTGGCTTTATTTGTAGAGTATGTACAAAGGTGGGAGGCACCAAGAT
Source organism: Pseudonaja textilis (assembly GCF_049901715.1). Taxonomy (NCBI): domain Eukaryota; kingdom Metazoa; phylum Chordata; class Lepidosauria; order Squamata; family Elapidae; genus Pseudonaja; species Pseudonaja textilis. The sequence goes on from NC_141994.1 coordinate 64,863,616, forward strand.
TTGTCAGTGCTTAATCCACCAGTGTCTGTGCCTAATTGTGTTGTATACGTTTAGCATATCTGGTTATGTGGTTACCCTCATCCCCCCAAATGGATTAATTTAATAAATGTGTTGTATGAAATCAATCTGAAACAAAGGTTCCTAAAATACAGTAATTTCCCACCTTAAACATATGTTATGTGGTCCTGTAAGAGTTAATATGCAATTAATTCTTTCTTCCAGCCTTTAGACATAGATGTGACAGGACAAAGCAGAGAATAAATGAAATGAGTCTCAGCCTTCTACTCTCCAGCTCACAATGATTTTGATCTATGGTGTACATTCTCTTTTTTAACTGAAAAATGTAAAATAAAAAGCTTTGAAACAGAACATAGCAATGATCCAGAACGAAGATGGTTAAGATATTGGACAAAACAGCTAGTATTCAGTAAACCAAGGCCAATAGGTTGTTCTTTTCTTGCACCAGACCAACGAGGAAATCCTTTACCTCTGGATTAGCTTCAGAGGTGGCTAAATACATTATATAAAGCAGTAAAACATGGAAGACAAAGTGACTACTATGTGTGGGAAGGGGCAAAAAGATCTGTGCCAACAAAAAATTTAAAAGGCAGTGAGAGACCTCCAGAACCAGTGTGGTTTTCCTAAACTAGGACTTAGGAGAGTCCTGCCAAAGCAGAGGAGAGAAAAGAAAGGCGTATATAAATTATGTGATAAATGAATGGGATTTTTCCTGGGGATCTGTTGCGAATGGCCACTTGAGACAGGGGTGTGATAAAGATGCTTGATCTTAAAGCAAGGAACTCCCAACTTGGCAAATTTAAAACTTGTACACTTCAACTCGCAAAATTGGCTGAGGAATTCTGGAAGTTGAAGCCCACAAAACTTAAAAGTTACTAAGTTTGGAGACCCCTGAACTAAAGCAGTCTGCTCCTGTTTATTGATCCTTTTCAGCTTCATTTCTGAGAAGGTGAGATGTTAAAAGTACCCAAAGTTTTATTGAGAGAAGAATGAAGAGTGAATCTGATTGAAAACATATACGAGTCCACATTAGGGATTATATTATGGCGGCAAGAACTGTTTTGTGGGTCTTCACATATCTGCAAATAATCAACTAGTGCAAGGGTCCTCAAACTTGGCAAGTTTAAGACTTGTCGATTTCAACTCCCAGAATTCCTGAGCTAACATGACTGGAGGAGGAATTCTGGGAGTTGAAGTCCACAAGTCTTAAAGCGGTCAAGATTGAAGCCCCTGAATTAGTGGTTGGTTGTTGCTAAGGGCCATTATCGGGAATAGTCATTTGGATTTGTTCTTAATTGGACAGCAACCAGGCAGGTCCAGTTGAGTTGAGTAAGACACAGAGTGGATTCTTTGGCGCAATATTGGAAAAGGCCCAACATACCACCGATACACATTATTATTCAAAAAATTTATGAATGTGCTGAAATGGAGAGGCTCATGCTCAAATTAAATGGGAAGGGTGATTCCGAGTACTACCTGATCTGGGATAAATGGTACAATTGGGTAGAATGCAAGAAAAAGAATGTATAGAATAAATGAACCCAGGAAACATATTATGTATATACAACTTGTGTCTTCCAGTCAGTGTTGACTCCTGACATCTGCCTGAACAAACCCAGTCTTCTTGGAAAGATTTGGGAAGTGGTTTGCTCTTTCTGCCTTCTTCTTAGGGCTGTTTGGCTCAAGGTCATCTAGTTACATGGTCTCCTGGTTTCTAGCATGGTGCCTAAATCACTACTCCAAACTGATTCTCCCAGTTCATGCTGTTAAGAGTTTGGTTTGCTTCTTTCTGCTTCTTTCTTCTGCTTTTGGCTGCACGGAAGGAAAGCAGCCAAAGTCTTTCTTTCTCTCCCCCAAACTCTGCCAGAAATTAATTTTTGGGACCCTGCGAGGCATCCTGCTCCAAGAGGCTGTGACGGCACAACAAGTCTCACAAAGATTCATTTCTGGTGGAATTTGGGGGAGAGAAAGAAAGGCTTCTGCTGCTTTCCTTACATGAAGCCAAAAGTCTCCCTCTCTTCCCCTGAAAGAGCTGGAAATGGTATCCTGCAATCCCAAATAAAGAATGATTGATCAGTAGGAAAACAGGGTGGGGAATTTTCCTGCAGATTTTTTTGGGGGGATTTCCCCAAGGTCTCTGGTCCGCGGGATTTAAAATTATGAGTTTGGTGATTCCTGAGGTCCAAAAGGTTGGCGACCCCTGCTTTACGTGGTGTATCTATGCCAGCATATTGCCCCCAACAATCTGGATGCTCATTTTACTGACCTCGGAAGGATAGAAGGTTGAGTCAACCTGTTAAGTTCGGATAATGAGAGGCTGAACCAGGGCATGGGTGCAACAAATACTTTATTAGGATAATAAAGGACTGAACGTGCTTGCCAAGCCTGGAACTGGCTCGCAGCGATCAGCGACTGGTTGGACCCCGCAGCCTGCTTTTATAGCTGGCTGCTGGGGAGAACCAGCCAATGAGAGGGGGCAACCGCCCCCGCAGCGCGAACGGACCTGGGTGGGAACTTCTTTAAGTTCCAGGGACATAACACCCCTTCCCCCCAGATGCGAACACACATAGTCTTTAAGGTATGCAGGAGGCTTGTGCTGGCGCCCAGAACGGCGCAACTCTGGGGAGTTGTCTGGTAGTTCAGAGTCTGCAAGGGAAGGTTGGACCGGTGGGGTGTCACGAACGCGTTCTTCGGTCAGTGCCGGTTCGGGACTCGTAGGGCTGGTCACTGGGGATGTGCTCCCATTGACTGGTCCGGACTGGTCAGCCATCTGGTGGTCACGGTTCGTGTTCAGGCTCCCCGACTCGGCTGCAGGCGTGAACTGGTCCCCGGAATTGGTGCTGATGTGGGGTTGATGCTGTAGCCTCGCCCCGGTCTGCAACCAAGAGTCACTGCTAACGTGAGTGCCTTGGTGCTTCCTCAGCTGATCCAGGTGCCTTCTCCAGATTCGACCATCCTCCAGTCTGACTCGATACGACCTGGGTCCGGTGATGGCCACGATCTCGCCTGGGATCCACAGAGGGTCTCCAGCGAAGTTCCTCGCGAACACGGGTTCCTGTAAGACAAAATGCCTAACCCCCGATGTGGAAGCGAGGGGGGAGTCAGGGCAGTAATGTGGGTGAAGCCTGTCCAATACAGTCCGCAGGTGTCTACCCATCAGGAGTTCAGCCGGGGACTTATTAGTGACTGTGCACGGGGTTGAGTGCTGGCTCAGCAAGAAACGGGAGAGTCTGTGGTGCCAGTCTTCCTTGCTGAACCTAGCTAGAGCTTCTTTAGTGGTCCTAACGGCTCTTTCTGCCAATCCGTTACTGGCAGGATGAAAGGGAGCCGTGAAGATGTGGCGGATGCCCAGATTGGCAGCGAAGTGACTGAACTCAGCCGATGCGAATTGGGGGCCATTGTCAGAAACAATTGAGTCTGGTAGCCCGTGCGTTACGAATAGGCGAGTTAATACCTTGGTGACCGCTTGCGTGGTGGTTGTGGACAGTTGTGCCACGTCAATCCATTTAGAGTAAGAGTCCACGACCACCAGGAACATTTTGCCGTGCATCGGACCCGCGAGGTCGATGTGAATCCTGGACCAGGGTGCGTTGGCACTTTCCCACTTGGTGGGGGAGGCGATTGGAGGGGATGGACGGGATTCCTGGCAGGGATGGCAGGAGCTTACCCATCTGATGATGTCATCGTCGAGGCCGGGCCACCATACGTAGCTGCGTGCTAATGCCTTCATCCTGACGATGCCAGGGTGGCCCTCATGCAACGCCTCCAAGACTCGGGTACGCAGTGAGGTCGGGATGACCACTCGTGTGCCCCACAGCAAACAGCCCTGCAAACTGGATAACTCCTGTAGGCGGGTCTTAAAAGGCGTGAATTTGGTTTCAACATCACTGCCCGGCCACCCCCTCCTCACCCAGTCCAGTACCTGGGCGATCGTTTTGTCTGCCTTGGATTTGGTGGCAATGTCAAGGGCAGTGATGGGGAGGTCCAGTTGGGTGACCTCAAAGATAGCATGGACCGGGGCAGGATCCTCGGCAGGAGCAGGCAGGGGGCAGCGGCTGAGGGCGTCTGCGTGGGACAATGTTTTACCTGGACGGTGTATGAGTCTATACGAGTATGCCGCTAGGAAAAGAGTCCACCTCGTCATTCTAGGAGACAGGACTTGAGGGGTCTGTTTGTCACCTGCTAGTAGACCCGGGAGAGGCTTATGATCCGTGACCAGCTCGAAAAAGTGGCCAAAAAGAAATTCATGGAATTTCTTCACAGCTGCGACAGCTGCTAAAGCTTCCTTATCGATTTGGCTATAATTGCGCTCTGTTGCAGAGAGCGTCCTGGAAAAAAAAGCGATGGCGGCTTCGGAGCCATTGGGGAGCCTGTGGCTTAACACTGCCCCAATTCCGAAAGGTGATGCGTCCGCTGCTAGCACTAATGGAAGGTTGGGGTCAAACTGAATGAGGACTGCCTCCGACGTGAGTAGTGATTTGACTGCGCGAAAAGCGGAGTCTTCCTTGTGTCCCCAATGCCAAGGCGAGTTTTTGTCCAAAAGTCTGTGCAGGGGTTCCGCCACAGATGCTTTATGGGGCAGGAACGACGCGTAAAAATTCAATAGCCCCAAGAAGGCCTGCAGTTCCGCTTTGGAGGTTGGAGTGGGTGCCTCGTGAATTGCCTTAACCTTGGACTCCAGGGGGTGAATGCCTGAGGCGTCAATTTTATAACCCAGAAAGTCCACCTGTCTAGTGGCAATGGCACATTTTTCTTTTTTAATTTGAGGCCATGCTGTCTGAACCTCTCTAACACTGCTCGAACTCTCTGGAAGAGTTGGGGTCTGTCCCTGGCCGAGACTAAGATGTCGTCGAAGTAGGGTACTACACCAGGAGGCCCTGCAAAATCCGCTCCATGAGGGATTGAAAATGCCTGGGGCAACACTTACGCCAAATTGGAGATGCTTGCACCGAAAGCACCCCTGTGAGTGACAATGGTCTGGAGTTCCGCTGTTTGGTTGTCAACAGGAACTGTTGATACGCTTGAGACATGTCCAATTTGGCAAAAATGCTGCCAGGTTCAAAAGTGTGTAATAAATGCTGAATGACGGGCACTGGGTAAGCGCTAACTTGTAAAAACTTATTAATTGTGGTTTTGTAGTCCGAGCAAATTCTCAGGCTACCGTCTTTTTTGAGGGGAGTGACAATGGGCGTCTCCCATTTGGCGAAATCTGTTGGCTCAATGACCCCTTGTTTTAATAATTTATCCAGTTCCACATCTAATTTAGGCCGAATAGCGAATGGGACTCTACGAGGTTTTAGCCTGATTGGGACTGCTTGGGGGTCGACTGAGAATGAGATAGGGGTACCGTTATAACACCCCAGTTCATTGCTGAAAACGTCTGAGTAGTCAGCGAATAAGGAGTCAGTGTCAGAGGTTGAGACAGCATGGACTCCTGTTAACCCTAGGCCGAGATGGGGAACCAATCAAGCCCCAAGAGTGTGGGAGGTTGCCGTTAACTACCACTAGAGGTAGGTGGCCTTTGAAAGTTTTAAAATTAACAAGAAACTTGCCTCTGCCGATTACAGGAATGTCCTTCCCCTGGTAGTCCTTCAGGCTAAACTGGCACTTCTGGAGCCGGTTTCTGGATAGATTGAGCTGTAGTCTCTTGAGGGTGCTCCAAGAGATAATTGAGAGCGCTGACCCCGTGTCAACCTCCATGCGACAAGGTTTACCTTCTAACAAAACGGAGAGAGAGATTTTACTAATGGCATGGCAAGCGTGCTTAGCATGGTGGCGAAGTGCGACAGTTCAATACTTGCCTTTGGGGTCCAGAATGTGAAAAGGAAGGGTGCCTTTGTGCCGAGTTGTGAGCGGCTTGACAGACTCTAGCGATGTGCCCCTTTCTGTGGCAAATGTTGCAGGTGGCTCCCTTGAATTTGCAGGTGGTCCTCAGGTGAGATCCACCACAGGATAGGCACAGGGTGATGTGCTTGGGTGGACTGACGCTTTCTTGCTTGGCTCCTACCTGCGGGTGTCTGGCGTGGGCGAGGCGGTGGATGTCGGCCGCCTCGCTGGGGCCCTCTTCGATGACCACCTCTTCAGAGTGGACTGAAACTGCACTTTGCTTGGAAGCAGGACCTTGGATTTCGGTGGCTGAGTGTGCTGCCAGCTCTGCTGCCAGGGCTTCCTCGACGGCTTGCGCGAGGTTGAGGTCCTTCCTAGCGAGTAGGCGCCTTTGGAGGTGAAGATCCTTGACTCCACAGACTAGCTGATCGAGGAGCATGTCCTCCAGGTAGGTCCCAAACCCACAATGGAGAGCTGCAGTCCTGAGGGCAGCCATGTACTGGTTGATGGTCTCTTTGTCTGATTGCTTCCTCATTCGGAAGGTGAACCGCCTGGCAATCTGTGAGGGTCTAGGAGAATAGTGGTTAGTAAGGATTTCTAACAGTTCTGTCCAGGGAACGTTTTTTAACTCACGTGGAGCCACGAGTGCTGTGGCAGTATCAAAGACGATGGCTCCACAGTAGATCAGGAAATATGATTTTTTCCGGTGCTCCCCTGCATCAGCCAGCCCTATGGCGTCGATGTAGTGGTTAAAACAATTCTTGTATGACTCCCACTTCTCCTCATCCGGCTTGAACGATGGGAAAACTGGGTTGGAGTTCATGATGAGAATCTCGTTGGATAATCTGTTGAGAAAATCTCTGGGGCAGCAGCAGGAAGGTTTTTTGTGCCTAAGGCAGGCTAGTGATTTCAGCTCTGGGGAGGTTTTCACAACTCTCTCCTCTCTCTGGATTAACACGAGGTTAGGCTGCAACGGCCGTTGGCAGCGTTTTGAAATTCGCGCCTGCGTGGCGCCAGTGACTTTGAAATACAGCACCGCTGTACTCTTGGGCGGAAATTCAAATGACAGCCATTTGAATTTCGCTACCTAAAGAAACGAGCGGCTGCGGCTCGCAGCGCTTCACTTTCCCTGTAGCTTGGCTAACTAGCGGCTACAGACGCTTCTCACTCTCGCTGTTTGCTGACCGTTCTCTCTGGCTGCGGATCAGCGTTCGCTCTTGTTGCCTGCTGATCATTCTCTCTAGCTGCGGATCAGCGTTCGCTCTTATTGCCTGCTGATCGTTCTCTCTGGCTGTGGATCAGCGGTTAGTGATTCAGCGGTTGCATTGTGCCTCTGGTAGCCATCCCATCCTCGTCGCCAGTGTTAAGTTCGGATAATGAGAGGCTGAACCAGGGCATGGGTGTAACAAATACTTTATTAGGATAATAAAGGACTGAACGTGCTTGCCAAGCCTGGAACTGGCTCGCAGCGATCAGCGACTGGTTGGACCCCGCAGCCTGCTTTTATAGCTGGCTGCTGGGGAGAACCAGCCAATGAGAGGGGGCAACCGCCCCCGCAGCGCGAACGGACCTGGGTGGGAACTTCTTTAAGTTCCAGGGACATAACACAACCAGTCAGGATTGAACTACTGGCAGTAAGCAGAGGCAATCTGTAATGTTGCATTCTAACCAGTGCCAGCACAGCTCCTGTAAATCTTGTGGTAGCGTTATTTTCTACTTACCTACACAAGAAAGGTAAATAGCACCTTAGTACAATAGTGAGCATACGTTCATTCAGGCTCATAGAAATCTAGGATGGGAACAAGAATATGTTGTGATGATCATGCTGAAAACATCTATTTAGGAGTAACACGCGCACACACACAAAACCTTACACCACAAAAAGACCTTACATTATCACAGCTAATAAACACATCTTTTCACAAACAAAAGCTGTCCAGTCATGCTCCCCTCCAGGTAATGTCCATGCCCAGACCTGTTTAACTTGCAAGGTGGAGCGCCAATGTCTACAGAGTCTACTTTTCTGATTAGTTTTCTGTTCAGAGTGCAGCCACTGTCATTACACATTCCCACCGTATGTTTCCTTTTTCTTTCCCCTCGATTCCCTTTTCACACGACCCCTTCTTTGACCTTTCCAATTACTCATTTTCAGCGGATTTTTGAGGCTGCAGAAGGCACAATTCCTTATATGTAATAGATGCACACATAGTTATCCATTAAAGAGAAGATAAGACATGAAACAGGCTTCGAGCAAGAGTAGAGAACTCTCTTCTTCATTCTTACAAATCACAGGATAAAATTTGGCTAGCTAGAGTTTGTTGAATAATTTAGAGCCAGCAAAATTCACCAAGTACAACTAAATCAAACCCAAACAAACTACAGTGAGTGTGCTTGCATAACATACTAAACCAGCTCTAACACTAATGATGGATATGTTAGGCCTGATCCAACCTTCCTTCCTTCCCTTCCCTTCCTTCCCTTCCTTTCTTCCTTCCCTTCCCTTCCTTTCTTCCTTCCCTTCCTTCCCTTCCTTTCCTTCCTTTCTTCCTTCCCTTCCCTTCCTTCTTTACTTTCCTTCCTTTCCTTCTTTCCTTCCTTCCCTTCCTTCCTTCCCTTCCTTCCTTTCCTTCTTTACATTCCTTTCTTTCCTTTCTTCCTTTGCTTCCTTCCTCCTTCCTTCCTTCCTTCCCTTCCTTCCTTCCTTCCTTCCTTCCTTCCTTCCTTCCTTCTCTTTCTTCCTTCAAGGCTCAATTGGCCATTCTAGATGGAGTGTTAGAAAGCTTAGATTCCTCCCATCCTTTTCTTTCTCCTGTGTTATTCCTGCATAGGCACAGGAGGAGGAAATACAGCTAAGTGTAGTAAAGATGCAACGGCCTGAATGGTTCCATTCTACTGCCCTTCCTATCTCTCTTCTTTGGCTGGAAGTCTAAAGCAGGAATAATTAAATACACATACCTGCATAAGGGGATGGGAATAAACAGGCAAGCCACAACACAAAATGTAGTTAGGACGTATCTCAACCATAATCCTTCATCTGAATTTGTATTAGACCTACCCATGTTATGTTTGAATGTATTGTGTAAACTAGGTCAGTAGGTTAGCAAAATCTGTGAATGAGTACAGAGAGTATTATATCTGAGGTTTTCTTTTCTCCCGGCATACAGAAGGAGACAACCATTGCAGCAATCATTTTTAATCCTGCCTAAATCTGTGCAGGATGGCACCCGTTGTAGAAGTGGGTAGAGAAATGGAGTTTGCAGTTTTAGATTTCCCACCTTACTTGGTGTCACTGGGATCCTTCTTTATGACAAAGGTATCATTCCAACAGTTGGATGTTCCAATATCTTTATAAGCAAAAGGCAACACCTTAAACTTCTTCACTTTATGATCACCGCAATTAGTCACCTTAATTCAAATCTTATATTGACCAATGGAAGGCTAGTGTCCAAATCAAGGGAAGAAGTTGATCAAGCCCACTTTGGGGTACTTTTGGGTACTGTGGCCATTGTACCAACACTTTAGAAAACATTCGGAGAAATGGAGTAAAAAGAGGACTTTTATAGCCCAGAGACTTGGATTAGGTTCAAGCTTCAGAAAAGATAGGTGACAACACTGTTAACAATCCTAAACTGCAAAAAGACAAATTTTTGATTGAATGTTAAAAGTTCCTAAAAGGAAGAGCGGCTCTGCAGTGAACCAATTTTTGAGAGGAAGATTGGGTTTGCCTTCACTAAAGGTGTTAAAGCAGAGGCTAAAAAACAGCTGCTTGATTAAAAAAAAAAATTCCTTAAATGTCAATCCCTACTTGGGCAGAGAATCAAATGTTTTGGATTTGGCTAGATCTGGGATGCTCACGGTTCCCCAGTCAACAGAATAACAGAGTTGGAAGGGACCTTGGAGGTCATCTAGTCTAAGTGTGGATCACGAAGTGCTTTCCAAACCTCACCGAAGTGCTTTCCAAACCTCCAAACCTAAATGCAGCAGGGCCTACTTCAGAGAAAGCAATCCTGAAATTCTATTATATATTATATATTCTATTCTGTTTTGTAAAATGGATCTAACCTAGGTCTACAGCAGGGGTGTCAAACTCGATTTTATTAAGGGCCGCGTCAGGGTTGTGTTTGACCTTGGGGGGGCTGGGGTAGGCGTGGCCAGCTAAACATCACTCATGTGCCAAGGCAGGACTTCCCTCAGACCCTCCCTCACTCTCATTATAATCTCCTTCCTTCCTTCTCTTCTTTTTCCTTCCCTTTTCCTTCTCCTTTTTTCTTCCTTCCCCTCTTTCTTTCTTTTTCCTTCCTTGCTCTCTTGCCATCTCCCCATATTTTTCTTTGTCTTTCCTCTTTCCCTTTCTCCTTTCCTGTCCTATCTTGCATGTTCAAATGCAAAGGGGGAAACGTTTCTCCTTTTGTTTTGTTTTTAGTTTGTTTTCACTGGCAAAGGCACTGCCGGCCGGTCCTTTGCTGTTTCCAGGGTAGCCCTGTGGGTCAGATCTAAGCACCCTGCAGGCTGGATCCGGTGGCCCGCGAGGCCTTGAGTTTGACACCCCTGATTTAGAGTCACCTGTCACACAAGCCCTACAAAAATGCATTTCTTCCCTTTCCTTCCACAACTGGGTTTCTGACTGCAGCCATCGAAACCTTCTAATTTATTTCCTTCTGCTTCCTATTGACTGCCATGGATTCCTCTTTGGGAAAAGTAACAAGAAAGGTAATTCGAATATGTTAATCTATTTGTTTTTGCATGGCCCATTGATCAATCCCAACATACATCTCTGTCAAAGAAAACAGCCGTGGAAGTTATTTGATTGGATGTAGGAAGATGTCTGCATTTATTCAGAGGACGTCTATGGAAAACAGCATCTATCTGAATAAATGTATTATAAATGTGCAGGGGGTTCTTATCACTCCTTTAATACCCTTTCTAAAGTTTGAAAAAAGCAGATGATAAGAGATGATGGCACTACTGAATGGTGATTTTCTGGTTTCAGAAGAACACACAGTTCAGATTTGGAATGCAGGAAGCAGCCAAGAACAAAAGCCTAAAACTGCCTAAAAGTAGATATAAAGTGCACTAAACAGGAAAATTAGGACTAGTTTTGTGTGGACAGAGTGGGCCGTTTTAAATAATGGTATGGTATGTTGATTTTTTTTAGGTGGGAAATGGTGAGAATAATGCTTGTGAACAAAGGAACATCTCAGAAAAAAACCCAGAAATTTTATCATTATTATTATTGTTGTTGTTATTAATTATTGTTATTATTATAGTTCATTTGACTACATTTGCAAAACAAAGAGCCACTTATAATGTTGCAATGCTGAAGAGTGAGCTATGGCTGCTTTCTCATATTTTATTGTTTTATTTATGTAATCTTAATTATATATATTTAGGGAGTCCAGATTTACCAAATATATCATATTTACTTTTTCAAAAGAGACAATTAAAAAAAAACTAAGAAGATAAAACAAGGTCCAGAACACATCTTCCCCATTTTACATTCAGATAAGCAATGATTGATTCCAGACATATAATTAGTGAAAAGCGGTACTATATTTAAGGAGAAAACCACACTCCTAGCAAAGTTGGCAGGGCAAACTATTATATATAAAGGAAGCAAAATTTATTCAAATGGATTATTACCTAGCCGGGTAATAATGCATCTGTAAACAATCAACCCTACCCAGTACCAAGGACTGCACAGTTCAACCCTGAGCTACATATAGCATATTCTCTTCTATTAGAATATACCTTTTTGTATACATAGACAAGCACACTCATAAACTACCTGATAGTTATTCAGGAAGGAATGAAGGATGATGACGTATAAAAGGGACATCACTAAAATGTGCCAGGGCCATACCTCTTAGAATCAACAGATACATTTTGAAGAAGTGTGTACACTTATTACTGATGCCATTTTGGAATACATGAGAAGCTACTTAATGCAACTTCAAGCAAGAATACAGTCCTATTTAAAGGTGATGGAAATACAGAGGCTGAAGAAATGGAAGAATCTGGAGTAGGAAGCTCTAAAGTGGAGTACATTAACAATGTTTGGCAAAGAGAGTTCTTGGTTTATTGCTAACAGCTGTTTCAGGCAACACAAACACAGACTCTGTGAATCGTTTGGTCATTGCTGACTGGACACTGTTCTGTATTCTGTACAGTGGTAGATTTTCTCTTCTGTACAGATGCAGATAGATAAATTGAACAAAACATTCATACAAAGTCTTTATTATTGGTTCATCAGGTATCCTCATAACTCACATTTGTGATGAAGTTCTTCTTAATGTCCAATCCTTTGCATATCTGTCTTGTAGGTAAAAAGTTGGTTATCTCCTTGTCCCTTTTCTCCCATCTTGTAGCGGTAACAGTTACCATGAGTCCATGAGTTCAGCCAAGAGTGAGGAAACTGTTATGTCCCCGGGACTAACACAAGTTCTCCATCTGGTCCGTCCATCCGGTGGGGGCGTTCGCAACCCCCATTGGCTGGCTCCCTTCGACAGCCGGCTATAAAAGCCGGCTGCTAGGTCGAGCCAGTTGCTGTTCGCTAGCTAGTCTGCTGTTAGCTGCAGACGCGACAGCCCCCTTTATTCCCCTTGAATAAAGCGTGTTACAGAATGCTCTGGTGTGGCCTCCCCTTTCTTCGGAACTTAACATTGGCGACGAGGATGGGATCTGGCCAACCAGCAGCAACTAACAAGAGCTGAATTCACACACCAAACGCTGAACCGTAGCCGCGTCGCTGAGAGCTCGGTCAGTTGTGAATGCGGAAGTGAAAGCAGAGCGTGTAGCCGCTCGTTAAAATAAGCTACGTGAAAGTAGGGCACTGACAACCTCAGCCGCCCAGCATTGAGCACAGAATCCAACCGTCACAGTTCGGATTCTGCTGTTAGCGAAGTTCCGGCGCTGCACCCGCAACCGCCAAGATACAATTAGGCGCGCATTTTGAATAGCTGTCAGCATGGGGCTACAGCCATAGCCGCCTATGCCCTTGTAAGGGCGTGAATTTCAAACTGAAGTCAGTTACGGCTATACAGCCATAGTCACATAGAGCGTGTAACCCAGAGAGATCCTATAGAGCTGAAGCAGCACTGCGTACTGCAGCTGCCACACTTATAGGGCCATTGCATTCCCAGAGAGAGTGGTCAGTCTACAACAGACTGAACTGCAACATGAATTCAAATCCAGCAATTCCAGCGTTCAAGCCAGATGAAGACAAGTGGGACTCGTACAGGAACCGCTTCAATCACTACATTGATGCCATCGGTCTGGCCGATGCTACAGAGAACAGAAAAAAGTCGTACTTCCTGAGTTACTGCGGGGCCGCAGTATTCGATACCGCCACAGCGCTATTCACCCCCAGAGAGTTGAAGAACGTTCCGTGGTCCGAGCTGTTAGAGACGCTCTCCAATCATTACTCCCCAAAACCATCACAGATAGCGAGATGCTTCGCCTTTCGTATGAGGAAGCAAGCAGATGGGGAATCTGTCAATCAATATATGGCTGCTTTGAGAACCGCAGCACTCCACTGCGAATTCAGAAATTACCTAGACGATATGCTCCTGGATCAACTCGTCTGTGGAGTCAGAGATACAAAATTACAGAGGCGTTTGCTGGCCAGGAAAGACCTCAACCTCACTCAAGCAATCGAAGAAGCTTTGGCAGCAGAACTAGTAACTCAATCGGCCGCTGAAATTCAAGGTAGCACAACCAAAGCCAACCCGGTCACTGTCCACTCCGAGGAAGTGGTAAGCGAAGAAGACTCCATCGAGCACTCAGAGGTCCATCGCCTCAAACCTTTCAAACAACCTCAGGTAGGAGCTAGACAAAAAAGCAGCAGCACACCTAAACACAACCTGTTATGCCTCTCCTGCGGGGGGTCCCATGCAAGAGCAACTTGCAGGCTTAGGAACGCCACCTGCAACAATTGCAACAAGAAGGGCCACATCGCCAGGGCCTGCCAGGCAATGCACACAGCGCCACAAAGGTCATCATCCTTTTACTCTCCTTCAGAGGCAAGTAGAAAATTGTTATACGTGTTACCAGGCTAACCATACCTTTTTGACCCCTAATAAAATCACACTTTCTATCCATCTAGAAGGTAAACCCTGCCTTATGGAAGTCGACACCGGGTCAGCACTCTCGATCATCTCGTGGAGCACGCTCAAGAAAATACGACCTACTCTGTCCAGGAAGCAGCTCCAGAGAAGTCGCCTCACCTTGAGGGATTATCAAGGGAAGAATATTCCAGTACTCGGAACAGGCAAGTTCCTTGTTAGATTCAAATCCTTTAAAGGACATCTGCCTTTAGTGGTGGTGGATGGGGCCCTCCCTAGCCTTTTGGGGTTGGATTGGTTCCCCTATCTCGGCCTTAGCTTAACGGGAGTACATGCTGTCTCACCTTCCAATATCGACACCCTATTTTCAGATTATGCTGATGTATTCAGCAATGAATTGGGCTGCTACACCGGTACGCCCATCTCTTTTTCAGTGGACCCGCAAGCTGTCCCCATCCGCTTGAAACCACGGAGAGTACCATTTGCTCTGCGTTCTAAGCTGGATGCTGAACTAGATAAATTGCTTAAGCAAGGGGTGATCGAGCCCACAGATTTTGCTAAATGGGAGACTCCAATTGTCACACCCCTAAAAAAAGATGGCAGTATAAGAATGTGTTCTGACTACAAGACCACAATCAACCGCTATCTACAGACTAGCGCATATCCAGTCCCAGTAATCCAACACTTACTACACACATTTGAACCGGGAACCATATTCGCCAAATTGGATATGTCACAGGCGTACCAGCAATTTCCTGTGGATAACCAAACGGCCGAATTGCAAACAATTGTCACCCACAGAGGGGCTTTTCGATGCAAGTGCCTCCAATTTGGCGTTAGCGTCGCCCCAGGTATTTTCCAGTCATTAATGGAACGGATACTGCAAGGCCTCCCTGGCGTAGTTCCGTACTTTGATGACATCTTGGTTTCAGCCAGGGACAGACCCCAACTTTTCCTCAGAGTCAGAGCAGTATTGGATAGGTTTAGGCAGCATGGCCTCAAACTAAAAAGGGAAAAATGTGCCATCGCCACTAAGCAGGTGGACTTTCTTGGGTATAAAATAGACGCCTCAGGCATCCATCCAGTGGAGTCCAAGGTCAAAGCCATTCATGAGGCACCCACTCCTTCTTCCAAGTCAGAATTACAAGCCTTCCTGGGTCTGCTAAATTTCTATGCGTCGTTCCTACCCCACAAGGCATCAGTAGCCGAACCGTTACATAGACTTCTAGACAAAAACACTCCATGGCATTGGGGACCCAAGGAGGAACACGCCTTTAAGGCAGTCAAAACGCTAATCACTTCAGACGCTGTCCTAATTCAATTCGACCAGCGCCTCCCACTAGTCTTAGCTGCAGATGCCTCACCTTTTGGAATTGGGGCTGTTTTAAGCCACAGACTCCCCAACAGCACCGAAGCTCCAATCACATTCTTTTCTCGAACCCTGTCATCAACCGAGCGTAACTATAGTCAAATCGACAAAGAGGCCCTAGCCGCCGTTGCCGCGGTCAAAAAATTCCATGAATTTCTTTTTGGACACAATTTTGAACTTGTCACAGATCACAAACCTCTGTTGGGACTCCTCTCTGGAGAAAAACAAACACCACAAGTCTTATCTCCCAGGATGACTAGGTGGACCTTATTCCTGGCGGCTTACTCGTACAAACTGGTTCACCGCCCAGGAAAAAACCTTAGCCACGCCGATGCTCTCAGCCGCTGCCCGTTGCCAGCACCCGTGGAGGACCCGGCCCCGGTCCATGCAATTTTCGATTCCAGTGAGTTTAACATCCCAGTCACCGCCGGTGACATAGCTCTCCACTCCAAGAAAGACAAACTTATCGCCCAGGTCCTGGACTGGGTACGGAGGGGGTGGCCGGGCAGTAATCTGTCAACTGATTTCTCACCGTTTAAAACCCACCAGCAGGAACTTTCCAGTTTACAGGGCTGCCTACTTTGGGGGACCAGAGTGGTCATTCCAAAACAGCTGCGGACGCCTGTCCTGAAAGCGTTACACGAGGGGCACCCCGGCATCGTCCGGATGAAAGCATTGGCGCGGAGTTATGTATGGTGGCCCGGCATAGACGACGAAATCGCGAAATGGGTAAGCTCATGCCGCCCCTGCCAAGAATCCAGGCCAGCACCACCGATTGCTACCCCAACCAAATGGGAGAGTGCCAATGCACCGTGGTCACGATTGCACATTGACCTGGCAGGTCCCTTCCACGGCAAAACTTTCTTAGTGGTTGTGGATTCATTCTCCAAATGGATAGATGTGGCCCTCCTACTCACTACTACCACCCGAGCAGTTGCCCAGGCTCTGACTCGCTTATTTGTTACACATGGTCTACCTGACACCATAGTTTCAGATAATGGCCCCCAATTTGTCTCAACAGAATTCAGCCGGTATGTCACCAACCTGGGCATCCGGCATATCCTAACAGCTCCCTTTCACCCTGCCAGCAATGGGTTGGCAGAGAGAGCCGTTAGGACAGCAAAAGAAGCATTGGCAAGATTCACTCAAGATGACTGGCACTCTAGGCCCTCTCGTTTTCTTTTAAGCCAACACTCGACCCCTTGTACTGTCACAAACAAATCCCCCGCCGAGTTACTGATGGGCAGATGTTTAAGAACAGTATTAGATAGACTGCACCCCCACTACTGCCCTGACACACCGATTGGTTCTAACAGTAGAGTCAGGAGTTTTATGTTACAGGACCGAGTGTTCGCCAGAAACTATGCCAGCGATCCACTGTGGGTGCCTGGAAAGATCGTGGCCATCACCGGCCCAAGATCATACCGCATCCAGCTTGAGGATGGTCGTATATGGCGGAGGCATCTGGACCAGATAAGAAGTCGCCAGAATGAGCATGCCAACGCCGATCCAGGGACTCCGGTGACTATCCAATCGCCGCACCCGAATTCCAGCTGCGACCTCCCAAGTGACCAGCCATCACCAGCCGAGCCAAGAGAAAGGACGGTAGACCGGGACCGTCCTACAGAGGCGCCAGTCGTTCCCACCAGCAACACCCCCGGGTTGCGGGACAATGACAATTTAACAATCCAACCCGGGGACTGTGACTTTTCCCATACGCCAGACCGGGGCCCAGTTCGATCCGAGGGTCCAGCAGAGCCAGTTCTGGACTCCCAGAACCCCATGCCACCTTGTGTCTCGCCAGAACTGCACCGGTCTGGACGCTCGCACAAACCACCCGATTATTTAAAGGACTACTCGTGTTCGTATCTGGGGGGAAGGAGTGTTATGTCCCCGGGACTAACACAAGTTCTCCATCTGGTCCGTCCATCCGGTGGGGGCGTTCGCAACCCCCATTGGCTGGCTCCCTTCGACAGCCGGCTATAAAAGCCGGCTGCTAGGTCGAGCCAGTTGCTGTTCGCTAGCTAGTCTGCTGTTAGCTGCAGACGCGACAGCCCCCTTTATTCCCCTTGAATAAAGCGTGTTACAGAATGCTCTGGTGTGGCCTCCCCTTTCTTCGGAACTTAACAGAAACCTCCCCCAACCCATTGAGGGTCAATTTAGTGACCAATCAGGATTACAGATGTGGTCACGTGACATGGACTATATTTCCCAGGATACCTTAACTACATTTACCATGATGGGGGACAGCTCACAATTGCTAACTAACTATCCAATTCCCATACACTGTCTGGACAGCACAGACACTGAAATCCAACTTATTATGTATTAGTAACAGAAATTGGAGAGATTCAGATCATTCAGACCCATCACTTCCAAGTGCAGATTGTGGAACCGATCATGAATTATTGGTGTCAAAGAAAGAGTTGAGTTGATAAAACCAAAGCAACTAAATTGAAGAGTGTAGATGTGCCAGCAGGATTTGTCTTGAATGACATGCAGTCAGAATATTAATTCACTGATAGGGAAATTTAATATTTATAACTTATGGGAAAGAGACCTGGAGAAGCTATGGGAATTATAAGTAATATTATGACAACCAAGTTGGAAAAAAAATCTCAAAAAGTTCAAGTGGCATTGAGAATAATTTATTATGGTAGCTACAGAAAGATGGAGGTCTTCAACAAGGATGGGAAATAATTAAAGTATGCAAACTTTCAAAACCAGATAATAAAGAACAATAAAGGTATCTTAATTAAGATGACAATGGAGAGAGGAAAGTGACAGAAGGAAAATGAAATGTTTGTAAGAATTTGAGAGAAATCACAGGAAAATGTTAATTAGGGTAGGAAATTATTTATTTTTCAGATTTCTGAACTGCCCATCTTCCTCAGAAAGGCACTCTAGGTGATGTACAATAAAATGCCAGAATATAAAAACACTGGATGAAAAATTAAAATGTTAGAATTAAAATTTTGAAATTAAAGTCAAAAGAAACACTGAAGAAATATAACCCGAATTTGCTAAGAGAAGCAAATGAAGTTAAGAGATTGAATAGCTTAGAGTCTATACAAAATCTTTTACAGAAGGAGAAAGCTTTGTAAACATCTTCAGAAACTAACACCACTAGAAAGTAAGATGTATGAGATATTACACCAATATCAAATGGAAAAATACTTGGTGTGAATGAAATACTTATTGAACTTCTAATGTTGCACAAGAAGAGGCCATTAAAACAGCCACACCTCTATATCTGCAAATATTGAACAAAATTGTGTAGTGTAGGGATGGAGAACTTTGGCATCTGAGCAAGTAGCGAGATTTAGCAGGGTTGTCCACATGGCATAGCCCAGAAAATCAAGATGGTGGACTGGAATAGTGTGATTTAAACCCTATTTTTTATCTGCATAGGATCTTATAAGGAACATATAGAACCAATGAACAGGCAGGTTTCAGCGAAAAACAGAGTAACACAGAATCAGATTGCTAACATAAGGTGGATAATGGAAAGAATAGAAAGATTTAAGAAGACGGTTTATTTTTGCTTCATTAATTGCAGCAAGCTTTAATTGCATAGATTATCTCAGAAAGTGAATGTATTGTTCTGAAGAGTCTTTACAATGAATTAGACTCTATTATTACATGAATTGAATTTCAAGAACAAGAATGGTTCAGAGCAGGACAGGGAAACAGTTAGGGAAATCTTCAAAAGTGTGCAAGAACTCACATGGAAACTACATTATTTCCTTTTGAGTGGGTAAAGCTCCAAGACCATTTTTGAGGCTTAAAAGGTGCTTCAGGCTGTCTCATCCTGCACAGGGACTCACAACCACTTATACAGTCCTAGGAGACACATATCATCCCAGCATTGCTTTAATTTTTATATAGAATGCAAGACTGGTCGAATAGGAAGCGAGGAAGGCCGGAATTGAAACTGGAAGTCAGAAATGGTAACATGCTATATGGACATAAGTAAGATTTTGTCAGGTTTATTGCAGGTAGTTTTTTAAATTTATAATTGGAATTGAGTTGGAATTACAAACATAAATTATTCTGGTGCTTATACGGGTCATCGTGTGTCTGGACCCGATTTTTGCTATTTTTTGCAACGGTCATTAAGCTAGTGCAGCGATCATTAAATGAACACAGTGGTTTTAAGCAAATACTGTGGCGTTTAAGAAATTCTATTTCACCCAGTCTGGTGGGGGTTGCCAGAAACCTGAAGTAAACACTGTAATGAAGCAAAGAAAAAAGAAAAAAAAAACCACCAAAAATTGCACTTATGTAACCCTGGAATGCTACATGTAGCTGAAAAGGTAAGCTGGTTGACAAGTGCCCAAAATGTGATCTCATGTGTTTGTTTGTGTGATAACTTTGAGGTCAGGTTGTAAGTAGCTTTTGGGAGATGAACTTTGAACAAATCGATCAGACAGAAGTCGACACCTGTTTGTATGAAAATAAAAGTGGAATATAAAAACCCCAGGGTTAATGTGAAATAGTGAAAGGAAGGCCATGTCACCCAGCCTGCTGCTTGATCTCTCCAAGGTGGATGGAGAACTGGACCTGGCAATTTTGCTCTCTTACAATTTATTTATTTTATTTGTCAAGCGATTATAAGATAACAAGTATAAGTATAAACATAGTTATGAATACATGAAATGGATACATATAAGAAACATAAAAAGAAACAATAGGACAGGGATGGTAGGCATGTTGGTGCACTTATGCATGGACCAACATATCAATCAAGCACATACAATTAAGAACATCAATCAATACATTCAAGCACATACAATCAAGAAAATACATGATATAAATGGACACACATCCGAGAAGGAACAAGAATAATCCTCCAGAGGATTGACAAGCTTGACAAGATAAGGATTATTTCTATGACAACCCTAATAATAATAATAAAAAAAATAGTCGAAAAAGCAATGGTCTTCCCAACAGTAACCTGTCGGGAGACCTTGTGGCAAGCCAGAAAGAAGGGAGACCAGCGCTCTCCGGATCTACTAGGAAAAGGCATCGGAATCCACTTCTACAAGAAAATCACTCATAGCAATTGTTCAGAGGGGCTTTGGGTCGCTTTGGGTCACTTTAGGGATATCCGGGGGGTTGCAACGGAGTCGCAATCCAAGTCGCTTGGTGAGGAATTGCCCTGAAAGGACCGCGGACCGCTCGATCCGTCCTGGGACGAGATAAAAGCTCGACTGCTCCTGGCAGGCAACGATCGCCAAGCAGAAGCTCCCCTACTTTGGGCACAGGGCGCCTTCGGCGGAGCGACGGGAGGGTCGGGGGTTGCAATCCCCCCCCCCCAAGATTGCTGGGAGACGCCGTGGATCAAGCGAGGGGCAGAGAGGATCCGCGGTGGGCGTCCCTGGAAGAGCCTCGGAGGATCCCGAGAGCCTGGGCGACGTGAGGGAGGGGGCGGCGATCGACACGGCACAGCCACCAACGAGTCCAGCCGCCTCGACGGCACCTTAAACTAAATTACCTCGCGGGCGGGGTCCCGAGGCGCGTGCGCGCGCGGGCGGGCTGGACGGGGTCGCGGGGGTGGGGCGGGGAGAGAGAGAGAGAGAGAGAGGCCGGGAGGGGCGGGGAGGAGGAGCCAGGTTGGAGAAACGAGGCGCTGGTTGGCCGCCGCTCGGCTCAATGGGCGGGGCGTCTCTTCCACCGCCATCCACCACTGCTCACTCACTCACTCACTCACTCCCCCCCATCCCCGCTCTCTCTCTCTCTCTCTCTCTCTCTCTCTCTCTCCCCCCGCTGGCCCAGGTGCTGGTTGGCGGCCTCCGGCGCGCCCCCGCCGGCGCGCGCCTCCCACTCCTCCTCCTCCTCCTCCGCTGACTCCCTCCCCTCGAACTCGGCTCGCCGTGCCCGCGCGCGCCGCTTTTCGCCCGGGCTGCGCTCGGACATGGCGGCGGAGCTGAGCGCCGAGCGGCTGCGCTCGCTGCCCGCCAGCTGGAGCTTCGGCATCAGCCGCGGTGGCCGCATCTTCTTCATCAAGTAAGCCGGCTGGAGCGGGGGCGGGGTGGTGGTGGTGGTAGAAAGCGGGGAGGGGGGAAGGGAAGGGAGGGGAGGGCGGCCGAGGCTGGGTGATTCCGGGGGGATGTCGAGCTCCCCTCCCTCAACATCTTTCCCTTCTCTCCCCTCCCCCCACACCCTTTGGCAGCGAGGAAGCGAAGAGCACCACTTGGCTGCACCCGCTGACGGGCGAGGCGGTGATCACCGGGCACCGGCGCAGCCCAGGTAAGGCGGGCACTTTCCTCTGGAGGGCATCGGGCGGGGAAGTGTGTGTGTGTTGGGGAGGGGTGTGGGGGGGAAGGGAGGGAGTTGTTTCCACCATCCCTGCTTTACTTTTCCCTGCCCTGCCCTCCCCTCCTCTCCGTGCACCGGTGCCCCTCGTCTCCTGCCCCCCTGCTGCCCCCCCCCCTCCCGTTGCCTCCTTCCTAATTTTAAAATTTCCCACAACCAAAGCAACATTTTAATGCTGCCCCGTTTTTCTCAACTCTCCTCCTCTCCCTTGCCTTGCCTTCCAGCCTCTCCCTGAGTTGGCCTTTGGCCACCGAAGCTGACCCCCTTCTCTCTCTCTCGGACTTCCTTAGGTGTATATTACTCTGCATTTCTCCTCTCCCCCCCCACTTTTCCCAATTTCCCCCCTTCTCGGTTCTGCCATTCCCAAATTTTCCGGTTGGTTCCCTCCCTCTGCTGCATCCCTCTAAGCTTTAGCCTATTGTTTCACTGTAATTGAACATAGACACCCATCCCAAAAGTTTTGTTACTTGGCTGGCCTTTTTTTTGTGGTGGTGGTGTGGGGGGGAGGGATGGGTATGGCAACTCAGGTTTGGGAAGAAGAACCCGTCCTTTTCTTTCCTTCTGTGGCTCAAAACTTTCTCTCTGGATAAAAAAACCAAAAAAAAAACCCCAACCTGTTTCCTTGTTTTTCCTTGACCTTTTGACTCACCTATTTGCTTTTCTTTGTGCCACTTGCCCTTTGGTTGAATGCAAGATTTTTTTTCCCCCCCTGTTCAGTTCAAGACTACTGTACTGTCATTTATTTTGTGGCATTACGTTTTTCTCTGCTCTGTGAAAATTGTTCCTCTCCCTCATAACTTGAACCAAGGAGATTTTATTAATTGTTTCACCTTTCATGCAATCATCACTGAAATACCTTCTCTCCCTCCCTCCCTCCCTCTCTCTCTTGCTCTAACCTTATCTCTTTGTCATTTTATCTGAAGCTCTTCTTGTGGGATCATAAACCTGCCCACTCCTTTCTCACACCCCATCCCTTTCACAGCATCACCTTGTCTTTCTGTTCTCCCTGTTTATCCTTTAACCAAGTAATTCCTAAGTTAAGGGTCCTGGACTTCGAATATTGTTTTGAACTCTGTCTAAGGCAAGTCAGGCATCTGATTGGAGCATCCCTGTAAATCCATTGTTATCTCCTAATGATTGACAGTTTGGGCATCTATGGCCCTGTATTTATCAAGTAAAAAATTCCTCTGGTTTCTTTGTCATCCTTTAAGCCAGCTTTCTCCCTGTGTTTAAAATGCCTTTTCCAGCAGTATATTGACTCTGGATGAATATTAGCATCCCTGTTCCAATTCTGACCAGGACCTCTGTTACTAATCTACAAAATACTCGCGTTATTGCCATCACATTTCTATCATTTATTTTCAAGTTATTGCATCCTTAAACCCAACTAACTTTTAAACTTTCTCATGTATGCTCACTTTTGCTGCTTTATTAGCCTACCTCTCTGCATGGTTGCTACTCTTCTGTCTCCAGGTACCCATCCGGAGAACTAAGAGATGCCCATGTATGTTATTTGACTGCATTTGCTCAAATGAATATTGGGGCGGGGGGGTTAGACTCTGCCATTTGTTTCTCCGGAGACGAAAAGCAGCAGAGAAGGTTCTGGCTGGAAAAAGAATAATTGGTTGCTGGTATAGCACATCAATCAACAATGCCATGGGGAAATGGGTGTTGCTATTCAGCAATGCAATTGCTCCCCCCCTTCTCTTCCTTTTATGCAACTGGATGTATGAAATAGGGGGAAAAAAGGAAAGGCAATCCAGGGACATTTGGATTAGGACGACTGGTCTGGCATTTTTGCATTAATTTTTTTTTTTTTTTAAGATTTCATTAGTCTTTGCTTTTGACTCCATGTGACCTGGGAGCAGTTTCAAGGCAGAGTGAAGTTCTTTTGTTTATCTCTCTTCCTAGTCATAGTTATGGGAAATGTCATGGGATAGTTTATAGCCAGCTGTGTTTCAGAGTCAGAAACCAGAGCTGCTGGTTAATTGAGAAGAGTTCCCTGCTCCTTGTATAATTAGTGTTTGTGTTAATTGAAAAGTCCAGCAGGTAAGGGGAAGGGGCAGATGCGCTTGAGTAATTTGGCTGTTGAATGCAATTGTTTTTCTCCTGTAATTCCATCCTGGTCTTAAATTAATGCTTTTGCCTTTACTGAAGGAAGTTTTTTTTCTTCTTACATTTCAGATGTATTGTGTTTCATTCTGCCATTTAAATAAGTGTTTTGCTTTGTTTTGTAAGTGCCAAAATATGTTAATGTCTCTAAGAGAAAAAAAATCAGTTTTGGTTGCTTTTAAGGTATTTTGGATAATGAACAAAGCCTTGTTTTTAGACAAATGGAATTTCTTCTTCAGGCTTGCATGGCGAATTCCGAATACTCTTGTGATAATATTTGGATAAGAAATTGTACCAATCAGACCTGCTCTTTTACTCTTACACGGAAATAACATGTGAAAAGCTATATTACGCTGGCTTGTATAACCTTTTAATTGTGATTGTGGGAACTTGTTATGTTTATCTTGAGGAAAGCATCTCTGAATTTAATTGCTCTTTGTTTATAGAATGTTTACCATGCAGAAGTGTTCTACATCAAGGTCCCAAAATAGCTTTAAATGTCTCACCAAAATATTCTAACACCCAAAGTATTTGAATTACCTGTGCTCAAACATATATATGGGACTATTATAAAAAGCAAAGCCAGCTGTATTTATGCATAGTGCAGTAGGTGAAATGACTATTTTAAGCGGTGAGCCTTGTAATTAAGCACAGCTTTAGTGATCTATTTTCTCCACAATGCTTTGTTTTTTGTTCTAAAGATGAGATTAGCTTTTGAATTTTGTTTTTAAAAGGAGATTCAAAATATTGATGCTTAATTGATGACTATAGAGAAGCAGCATATCTCTCTTGCCTCGTCACTAAATTAATAGTGAAAATTAAATCTCTGTACTACAGATAGTCCTCGACTTACAACAGTCCATTCAGTGATCGTTCAAAGTTACAATGGCACTGGAAACTGTGGCCGTTTTTCACAGTTTCAGTCTTTGCAGCCTCCCCGTGATCCTGTGATCAAAATTCAGCTGCTTGGCAATTGGTTTATATTTAGGACCATTGCTGTTTCCAAGGGTCATGGGATCACCTGTGGTAAAGTCAATGGGGAAACCAAATTGACTTAACAAGAGTGTTAATTGCAGTGATTCACTTAACAACTGCACCAAGAAAGGGTATAAAATGGGGCAAAAATCACATAACAAATGTCTTACTTAACAACAGAAATTTTGAGGTCAATTGAGAATTGAGGATTACCTGTATTGGTTTACTTGTGGATGCTTCCAAGTAAAACTTGAAAGTATAGCTAGATCAGGGGGGTCAAACTCAATTTCACTGAGGGCCACATCAAGATTGTGGCCCCCGGGGGGGTCGTGCCAGGATTGGTGTGGCCAGCTCGACGTCACTCATGTCGAGGGTGCCTTTGGTGGCCTGAGCGTTCTGCCACCGAAACTGGCTTCCAAGATCCATTTTTGGCTACAATGGCCTCCTGCAACCCTCTGTCAGTGAAAATGGAGCTTGGGGAACCCTTCTGAGCTCTGTTTTCACTGGCAGAGGCACTGCGGGCTAGTCCTTCACTGTTTCCAGGGCGGCCCTGCAGGCCAGATCTAAACACCCTGCAGGCCAGATCCGGCCCCAGGGCCTTGAATTTGACACCCCTGAGCTAAATGTTGATACTTGGACATCAACTATGTGTAATAATATTTCACTAGATGCCATTTTAGTAGTTCAGCTCAGGTATTTTATGATTGGCACAACAGCTACATGAAGTGAATGAAGCTAGTTAACTTAAGATGTGGGAAGACATTTTTCAGTATCTCTATCTGTAGTTGAAGAGATGAACTATAATACTCAGGAATATTTGTGGCAATACTTAAAAGTCCTTAGGATTAGTTATTGAGCTGTGTTTTACTTTCATAATTTAAATCTTATTTGCTCTTGAGTTCATAATGAGTCAGAATTTGGGGCATCTATGAGTTATAAAATTGTTTTCTTTTGAAACATTGTAGAATAAAAAGCTAAAACAATTGCAAATGCTTAGTGCAATAAAATGATTTTCAAACATATGATGAGACTATTTTTTTCTACTCTAGATCTACCCACAGGTTGGGAAGAAGCATATACTTTTGAAGGTGCAAGATACTACATAAAGTAAGTGAAGCTCAGCATGCAATATTTTGCTGAGCCTGCTTATTACTATATACTTTGTCTTAAGGAGCCTTATATTCTTTTCAGAGGGCAGTTTGGTGGCAAGATGGATGTGTGAGATAATCTGTAGAATGGGATTTTGCTATGTAACAACAATGCCTCATGGCAGTAGTTTAAGGGAAGGAAGAATGGCATATGTTTCTGATTCTTGCAGTGATTGTTTGAGATAGGTGAAACTAAGGAATAGCAATTTGATCATGACAGCTAAGGACTACAGTATTTGTAAAGGTTTGTCCCTAATGGGAAATCCAAATTTCTCACATAAAAATCCAACTTCTGCACTTATATCCTATATTTGGGCCACTCTAGGATGTTTAAATTGGGAGTTATGCCTTTCTGTGCCGTGGTGCTCTTATTTTGATGGAAAATGTAGTGTGGGCTAAGGAAAACATAAAACCCCACATCCATGGGAGTATTGTATATGTTTGCCATCTTGAAATATTTATTGAAATAAATAATAAAAGTGGGTAAAACATCTAATAAATAAAATACACTTACATTTGAAGAAAAACAAACAAAGAGTTACTGCTCTATGGGTCCTCCTGCCTACCTAATCTGAGTCTTGGATGGCTGCATTTATCTGTTTATATCTGTGACCCTGGAAATGTGGGGTAATAATAATAATTGGAGGATTTTGCAGCATGTGAGGACTTTTATTACATGATGAAAAGCTTCAGAAAACGGTCCATATGTATTTCTATTTAATTTCTGGCCATTGAATAAAAAAGAATGGTTTCAATACTTTAGGTAGTCTTGGGAAAGTGTTCTTCATGGAATGTAGAGAAGCCATTGGTAGTTACCATAAATAGCATCATGGATGGTTAGACTATGTACTTCTTTATTCTATAAAAGTTTGAGATGATGTCTGTTGTCCTACATAAAGAACCTACTACTTAGTGACAAACCTGGTGTTCTCGTTTTGATATTCTTAGGAAATGGACATACTTGTGTATTAAATGTGACTCTGTATTCTACACAGAAATACAACTTATTCCACTAAATTTCCTAATAGGCCATTGGAACAAAATACTGCAGAATAATGTAGAGAAAGAGTGGAAAATGCTGAAGTCAGTAGCATATTGGTTACCGTGCTGTTTTTGTAGAAAATAAGCATTTTTGAATTTTCCTGTTTTATGATTTTTGTGGTACGTTTAAGTACAGGATGTTATCAGAACTGTTAAATGGTGGGCATGTGGCTGATAGTGCTTCATCATCAAGTTATTCTGTTGTCATTGAAATAATTATCTAAATATTATGCCGAAGCTCAGAAAGCATATGCTCCTCTTCTTTAAAGCTTTCTTGACATAATTTGGTAATGAAATGTTGTGCGACTCTCTGGTGTAAATATGCATATCTTGCAGAATGCATTGAGTTTATGTGGTGGAATGTAATCCCAAGAGGAAGGGGCTCTTTTCCAGGGAGCAAAGGGACAACGTAGCTTGCAATCTTGGATATGCAGGGAAAGGGTAAAGATGGACCCCCCTCCCCAGAGGTTTATCTAACAATGATGCAAATAATCTGGCAATAGCTTTAGTCTGGCAAGATTCCGGTCTATAGATGAGCAACAATAGAGAAACTACTGTGTCATTCTTGGGGCTGACAGTTCATGTCATACAGAATATTTCGATAGGTGAGTGAGATGGGCAGATTCTAAATTTAATAAATACAGGTCCTCGACTTATAATCATAATTGAGCCTGGAATTACAGTTGTAGGCTTTGTGGATCGTTAAACAGGTCATCATGGTGGTTGACTTGATTTTCTGATATTTTTGTGGCAGTTGTTAAGTGAAGCACCATGATTGTTAAGCGAATTCATAGTCATTAAGAGAACTCTGTAGTCACCAAGTGAACCCATTGTCGGTAATGGTGGTATTTTCCAGAAATCAGAAGTAACCAGTTTCTGGCAAAAATAAAGTAAAATTGTCAATTGCAGTCATGTGACTATGAGGGACTATAAACGGCCATAAATGTGGGCCAGTTGCCAACTGTGATCACATGACTGAATTGGGGGAGGGTGGCTATTAGAACTTCAAATCTGGGTCATATGTACTTATTTTGGTTTTGTCGTAACTTCGAACTAAGCAACCTGTCATAAGTCAAGGACTACCTGTAAATAAATACCTTTGTCATATAAATAATAAAAATGGCAGCTTTTCTACCTTAGGCTGGTAATCCATTTATTCTGGCAGTGAAACATTCTTCAGAGATTGATTCACAAAATTTCTTACAGCTGGATGTCAGATTCTTCTCTTGAGAAGAGCTCCCATTCATCTTTTTTATTTATTAAGTTTCTGTTCCTTAAGGTAGATTAAATCAGGTTAAGCACATAAAATACAATAATATAACAATAAAACTACCTGACACCTCTAAGGATCTAATAGTTTGGTCTAGCTGTTTTAGCTGTGTAAATTTGCTTGTATCATTCGCTTTCATGTTTACATGTGAGCCTAGAAAGGCACTCAAACTTTGAACTCAGATCTTTAGGATCGTTATAATTTTCTCAGCACAGGCTGTATTTGAGAAGGCAAATGTCAATTGTTTAGGTCTGAGATTCATAGATGAAAATGGTATCATAAAACTACTATAGACATTCTAGCACTTGACTGATCTGGCAAAGATATTTACACATGAAGCTTCTAATCTCACCTGGTATTGATTTCCCTGAACCGTGGAGAGGGTTAGGGTTTAGGGTTAGGGTTATGCTGTTGTGGTCCTTCCATTTGCAGAATAATAGAACTCAGGTCTACCATTTGATCCCTAACTATTTAGTCATCTTATGAAATGCTCTGCAAATTTTCAGAAGGAAAACTTGTAAAGTGAAAAATGAGGAAAACCTATATGCAGTCATAACATGCAGGTAGTCCTTGATTTATGACCATAATCAAGCCCATGATTATGGTAGTTATTCCTTGCACTTGGAAGTCAAGGCATTACATGACTGGAACTGATTTTTCAGCATTTTTTGTTTCCTTTCTTTAAGGAAATCCATTATACCCAATTAGGCATTTTTTATGAAAACCAGAAGTAGATGCCAAAAACCAGTAAACAATGTCAAAATTTGTGGTGACGTGACTATGGGATGCTACAAATCGTTATATATATGAGCTGGTTGCCAAGCACCCAAAATATGATCACATGAGCATGGGAGTACAGGGTGCAGATGTTGTAACTTCAAAATTAGATCTTCAAATAGTGTTTGAGGGAATCAGTCATAACTTTGAAGGGTGGTAAGTTGAGGACTCTTTGCACATATTTGTTGTATTTATGGCAGACTTACTTGAGACATCACTAGAAAGCAATTGCAGATTTGAAAGGCTTGATCTCAAACATAGATAAAATAACAATATGATTACTTAATGAAAGCAATGACAGGAAATAGCTTGTTCAAATTGCAAGAAGGATTGCAATGAAGTTTCCTAACTATACATTTTCATCAGGTCCTTTAATGAACTGTGATTATAAACAGAGGTAAAGAATGTGGTGAAATCACAGAGAGAAACAGCAGTGATTCCTATTAACAACCAAGAAACCTTTTTAAAAATGACCACAGTAAAACAAGGAACATGTTCTCTTTCCTCAGTAAAATTGCTTATGACAAGCTAAGCTAATAGCAATTGTTTATCATTCCATTTTTTCACTTGTATCTTCCATCATGCATTTCCAATATTTTTCCATGGGATATTTGATGCTTCTTCCATAGGCATGGTACATATTTTTTTACAAATGTAGTTTCTGGTCTGGAGTTAGATCTGGAGACTTTCTGAATTATGGCTGTCGTACCAATAAAATCTGATAAGATATCTTTTTGCAAACAGGTGCCATCATAGATAGCTTGAACATTTATTGCATAAGTATTCGAAATCATATGGGGAAATTTATACTAATTAAAAAGAGTATATGATATTCATAACATTAAATTACTGTTGTCTATATTGTTACCTGTTTTTCCTTCTTGATGTTGTTTCTGTATTAATTACATACTGGAAGTGTTCTCCAGAACAAAGACTGGTAAATGCAGTCTATTTGTTTTGGGTAATAAGGTTTTGTCAGAAGTTGTGATAGCATTTTACTTTTAATGAGCTTAGTGAAGGATTTCAGGTTTTATTGTAATTCAATTTAGTAGAGGAATACAGATACTGCAGTTTGATAGTACGGGTTAAAGGAAAAAAATAGATTAGTTCTATCTGAAAAAGTAGATACTTCTAGCATTGGAAAATCAACTATTTTATTTACTAAGAATTTAAAATAGACAAGCGTACTGAAATTCCTCATAAACAAATTGTTCTTTGAATAATCAGAATTTTAATGCTGAACCCTAAAAAATGATATTTAGTTCATAGTAGATTTCAACTCATGGAGAAAATATGTGGACAGTAAGAGTCAAAAAAGAATTGATGGCTTGTAATCAATAATGTTTTCAATAGAGAAAAGTAATTGAAAATAACTTCACTAGTTTCCCTTTTACCATAAGTTGCTATATTACAAACTTAATTGATACTTTGGTACTATCTCTTACAATGACTTGAAGCATCAGTTAAAGTACTTCGGGAAGTAAAAAGGGAAAAATGATCTAAGTGAAGCATTTTCTCTCTCAATTTTTTTCGTGTCTCTCCATTTCATGTTCTTGTTCAAGAAAAGTGAATTATCTGTATTGCATTTTGCATGTATGAAGCCACCTAGAAATCAGAAACGTATACTTAACTTCTAATCCCTGGTGCTTTCTTTGCGCTGTGTGAGAGAACAGGTGGCCCCAGAACCAAGCTAGTATCATATTGATCTTTTGTTCTGAATTGGGTGGTGTTTGGGGTGTTATCTTTCTGACCTGTGAATGTCCCAAACAAACACAAAAAGCAGTGTTCCACTCTGCTGATTTTGCTTCTAGTATACATTTTTTTTGCAAGGTGACAAGAGGTCAGGCACATAGATAATTGCAAGAATGTTTGACACTGTTAAAGAGATGTTGATATAAATATGAGATGTTGACAAGGAAGATTTATCCCAGTGCTTAGTATTGTGACCATTGTATTCTTCAGTTTTATATCAACAAGACATAGTATTCTTCCAAGGAAAAAATATTTTCAGATTAAAATTTCTTCCAGATTAGTCATTGATAAAGTCTTGTCTGGTGAGAATTTTAGAAAAGTTAGGAATCTGCATTTGGAGGGCTTACACAAAGAGGCTACAGATAATCCTCAACTTATGACTACAATTGAGCCCAAAATTTTGATTGCTAAGCGAGAGAGTTTTTAAGTGAGCTTTGCCCCATTTTATGATTTTTCTTGCCACTGTTGTTAAGTGAATCACTGCAGTTGTTAAGTTAGTAACACAGTTGTAAAGTGAATCTGGCTTCCCCATTGACTTTGATTGTCAGAAGGTTGCAAATGGGGATCACATGACCCCAGGGACACTGCAGCCGTCAATGTGAACAGTTGCCAAGTGCCTGACTTTTGATCACGTGACCATGGGGATGATACAACGGTTGTAAATATGAAATTTTTATTTATTTCTTTAATTTAAATAGGTGGTCATAAGCCACTTTTTTTCATTGTAATTTCAAATGGTCACTAAATGAACGGATGTAAGTCAAGGACTAGCTGTATGTTGTCTCATGCATCTTGGCTCAACTTTTCTATTTTAAAATGTCCCAAGCTTCATGGTTTTTTAGCTTAGCATATTAGTTTTATTATCTAATGTATAGTTAAGGTAAGAAGTCACTTTGTCAACTATTCCAAGGGACAAATTTACTTAAAATATATTAAACATAAGATCAGTCTATTTTCTATTGAAGAGGATGGCCTTTGTCTACAGGGAAATAAAGTATTGTTTCCCAAACCAATTAGAAAGGAACTGGTAAAAAAAACAGTGTTTCAACTTGTGTTGCATTTAGTTAAGGGGGTGATTACCCGGAAAGATACAAGGGATTAGTCTTGATTTCTCCATGTTTACTTATGTTTCTTCGATTCACTGCCAGTTTTCTGCACTTGTGAAATGTTCTTAATTGAAATGTACTGCTAACTCTCTTTATTTTCCCATGGTAGATGCATCTTTGGGAGGCTTTCAATTATGAACTCTTCCTGACAAATTCTTTTGCTTTCCTGAGTGCTGAACCTGAGGCAATAACACTGCTAATCAGATTGGGGTCTACAGCCACTACAGTAATATAAATGTTAATTTAGTTCTGTATTCTGACTCCACATTAGGTCAAAATGTCTCTTCCAAGAATCTAAACACTGTACCTAAACATTCAGCATATCGTTCCCCCCCCCCCCCAATGCAAAACTAAATTAGAGTACTTCATTGGCACAGCTTCACCTTTTGATCTGGGATTACTCAAACCCTCTTATGATCAGATAAAATAGAAGCTATAAACATTGAATATATCCTCTATTTAGGATGTTCATGGAAGCAGCACCGCTGTCCTTAACTTTTAATATCTGGAATCAAATTTGTTCTTGATTATCAGCTTTTTACCTTACCATCAAGCTACAAGCAATCCTGAGTTAACAAGGTGAGTGAGACTGAAGTAATTGGGATCAGGAGCTCATTGCTGAGCTATATGGTTGCAAAGCACGATGTCATATGACTGTGTTTACTTTTGACAGCAGTTCCGGTTGCAGTCATTAAGTAAATCCTACACAATTGTTAAGCACAGCGTTATGTGAACACCATTTGCAACCTCTTGATGGCATCCCCATTGACTCTGCTTGTCAGAAACCAAGAAGTGAAAGTCACAAATGGCCATGGGGACATTGCAAATGGCTGCCGTTTTAAGAACAGATATAAAGCATCTCATTCAGTGCAGTCATAACTTGAGTGGTTGTTAACTCAGGACTACCTATATGTCTATTTAAACACACATTTAAATAATCTTTATGGTAAATCCTTGTGGGGGAAAAGGAGGATTGGTTGAAGCCAGTCTACAGTCATTTGCCTTTGTTTACATCATTTGCAGAATTCTATAATTCAGTGTTATTTACAGCCAATGATAAATTATAATATAAAATGATGTAAATTGCTTTTGTTGATTGGACTACTTCAAAGGGATGGACTTTGTCCATTAAAGCATAATGAAGTGGTATATAAGTCTAAGTGCTATTGTTATTTCTTTTTTTTTCCAGTCCATAGTAAAAAATCTTGGCCACAGCATTCAAAATGTACTCTATGAATGGTGTTGCATAAGACTGACATTTTATTCTATGAGCGTTGTCTCTGTATCTGTTCTTCGAACAGTGGGTAGGCTGCCTTAGTGCCTTTTCCCCATTAATATTGAGAGATGGGAATTTACTTTCCAAGCGAGGGGGATTATCTCTGCGCTTTTGATGTTCCATGCCTTTGCATTGTAGTGCTCATTCACTTAACGTGCATGCCATTATACGGTCAGTGAGTAGGAGTGCTGTCACTGTTGCAATTCAGAAATAAGATACGTCTATTTTCCAGCAAGTATAACATGGTTTCATGCATATTAGCACATTCTGGAATGTAAGTGGAAAATTGAAATCCTTCTTTGAAAAGGTTGTTTATGTTAGGATTTAGAGAACTGCAATTCCTTTTGTTTCCCTGATATCCCTTTTGATCTTTTTCTAATACTTCTTTGGAAGTACTTAGATAAAGAACATATCAAATCCTCTTCTTTGACTATCGAGAAGAAAATAAAAAATATCTGCTGTAATCATTCATAATATGAAAGCTAAACTCTATCTGGACAGTTAAAATAATGCAAAGCTGTTTAATGTTACGAAAC
Source organism: Pseudonaja textilis (assembly GCF_049901715.1). Classification (NCBI taxonomy): domain Eukaryota; kingdom Metazoa; phylum Chordata; class Lepidosauria; order Squamata; family Elapidae; genus Pseudonaja; species Pseudonaja textilis. The sequence continues at coordinate 64,897,200 of NC_141994.1, forward strand.
TAAAATTGGATTAATTGGGAAGATACTTCAGATCCAGAAACCAATAATAATCTCTATTCATTTTAAGTGGCTCCACTGTTTTTCAGAGACAGATGCTTTTTTTGCAGACTTGGTTTGACTTGTTTAATTGAATAGAAGCGAATGAACTACGTATGACTTCTGTTCACTATTTGGGCTTTCGGACCTCGATCTTAATAATTATAATATGGAAGTTCCTCAATATCAAATGCAGGTTGCAAAGATCTGTTGAAAAATCCTACATTTTCAGACCTTTAAAGCAGAGATCTTTATTTTGTGGTCTTTGTTGTGTAGGAGAGCCTTAGGATGTGTCTTAGGATGTGTGAATACATATAGCCACATCTTGGGAGATTGCCAGAATATTTGGAGTGAAAAGATTGGCGCTTTGTAATTTTGGCAATCACCCATGGAATTCCAGTAAAAGAGTGTGTGTGTGTGCGTGCCTGCCTGCCTTTGGAGTCTCATGAGTATCAATTGGGTGGACACAGATGCTAGAATAGCATAGCATAGCATAGCATAGCATAGCATAGCATAGCATAGCATAGCATAGCATAGCATAGCATAGCATAGGATTCTTTATTGGCCAAGTGGTTGGACACACAAGGAATTTGTTTTCGTGCAAATACTCTTAGTATACATAATAGAAAAGATACATTCGTCAAGAATCATCAGGTACAACACTTAGTGATAGACATAGGGTACAAGAAGCAATCAAATCATAGTAGGAAACAGTCAATATAAATTGTAAGGATACAAGCTACAAACTTACAGTCATACAGTCATAAATGGGAGGGGATGGGTGATAAGGAGTGATGAGAAGATTAATAGTAATAGTAGTGCAGACTTTGTAATAGTTGAACAGTGTTGAGGGAATAATTTATTATACCTATAGAGGGCATAAAGAATAACCTAAAGTACAGAGAGTAACTTAACTTAAAGTACAGAGAGTCCTACAGTTCAATTAGTGACGGTTCAAAGTTACAATGCTATTGAAAAAAGTGACTTACGACCGTCTTTCAGAGTCACGACCTTTGCAGCACCCCCATGATCAAGTGATCAAAGTTCAAATAGTTCCTATTTATGACGGTTGCAGTGTCCCGGGACACGTCATCCCTTTTTGTGACCTTCTGACTAGCAAAGTCAATGGGGAAACCAGATTCACTTAACAACCCGGTTACTAACTTATCAACCCCAGTGATTCACTTAACAAGCATGGCAAGAAAGGTTGTAAAAGTGGGGCAAAACTTATTTAACATACATCTCACTTAATGACAGAAATTTTGGGCTCCATTGTGGTCCTAAGTCAAGGACTGCCGGTACAAATGGAAGATCAGTTAGCCAGGCAACAATCAGATAAATGTGGTTTAAGCTCATTCCAAGAAACAAGAGTTGAGAAAAAGCCTCGACAAGCCCTTCTCTTAATTCATATGATGATGGACAGAGGAAGCACATTGCAAGATTTGGTTCTAATAAATGTAGTTTTAGACCCATATGGTATTTATTACTTAGTGTAATCTATCTTATAGGACCAACCATATCTTGTTAACAGCCAGATATATATTTTGTTACAAGTCCTGCTTATATGACAGTGGTCTGCATTAAGAAAAAACTCAAAAACTGCTGCTATTTAAATTAGCAGAAAGCTTTCTGTTATCAATAAACAGTTCATAAACTCATCTTCCTTCCTTCCTTCCTTCTTTTAAATAAGGAACCTTCTTCCATGTGGCTTCGATATTGACAGACTATAATTGCTGCTTTCCAGGTGAAAACCATTGAACAGTTTTTCAGGGATAATTGAAAAATTGTAGAAGAAGGAAGGGTGTGATGTAGACACTGGTTTGTGTTTACCATGTGAGTGGAAAGTTGCACTCAACCTTGTCTTTAACCATTTCAGTATTTTTGACAGCTGTTAGCTATAGTATATATAGCAAGGGTAGAAAAGTAATCGGTAGATTGCGGTCTGATTTCTGTTTTGATGAATTTAGCAATCCATTTTTTTTCCTATCTCCAGGGTATTTTTTTTTTTGCAGTTTACATTTGATGATCCTCGGTTTCTCATCTTATAGTTGAGTTGACCTTCTCTTTTTGTTTATTGAAATTGGTCAGGCATGTCAATTAATTAGGAGTGACGCTTCCTTTACATAGCTGGTAGTGCTTTGGCTCTCTGTGTGGTGAAAATTGCAACACTGCAGTGGCGGATAAAACATGGTTATGTAAATCTATGCTAAATGGTAGATGAACCACTGGCTTCAATTTTGTTTCTTCTCCTAGCAACCATTGTGAGCTACACATTATAGGCATTTGCAAATATAATACACAATGTAGTGCTTTATGGAGATTTTAACAAAACAACTACATAATTCAAGGCACCTACCATGTAGAATGTGTGTTGCTTTTTCTTTATAGTGGAAATAATTATTTCCATTTTCTGCTTACACTCATTGTCATTATACAATTGAAATAACAGCTAAAATAATGAATAGCAGTTTGTAAAGTTGTCACCTGAGTCTGCTTGAAGTTACAGCGCTATAACTTAACCAAAAAGTATTTGTCCCTGTAAAAGTTCTACAGAACATAATAGTAAAGTGATTTTCTACTTCAGAAATAAAAGCTTGTTATTTAATGGCAGAAAGTGAGATTTTACGCATTACTCAAATAAACTTGAGGCACACAAAGATAAGGTAGAAGGAACAGGAGGTATCATAGCTATACGGGGACAAAGCAGATAAAACCAAAGCTATAGGACAGAATTATCATTGCAGAATTATCTCAGATTTCACTGCCTCAAATGTATCTGAACAGAGAAACATAAGAGGAAATGAGTGGGAATAACAAAATCATCTTGCATGTGTATGATCTTTAAATTGTTGGAAAATGAGGATGGATTTCAAATAAGTTTAATTTTTTATATATATCTGGGTGACTTCTGTCAAGTGAAAGATTTGGACAATAATTAAAAGGCAAAAACTTTCTGAGAAAGAATATCAAGGCTGTAGAATATCAAATACTATAAACCAACTAGAGTTGTCTTGAGGAAATGGGCAGCAAAGAAGTTTAATAAACAAACTTCTAATGAGAGATGTTGCTGTGATGTTATGGGGTAATCTTTTGTTTAAGCTATATGACCTGTCATACATCAGAATGTACTGTAATATTATTTTTTCCTGAATCCTGTCGGTGTCATAATCAAATCTTATTTTTCCCCACTGTACTTTTTCCTCTTCTCCTTTTACCTGACTTGGATGTAATTGGGAAGTTTTGCCTAATAGTAATAATAGTAAAAATGAGGTTTATTATCTTTGCCATCGATATCACCATGGAATGCCTTATCAAATTTTATTACAAATTTAATTCTGCCATTTAACTGCATAGGCAAGATTGGTAGTAAATGTTTTTATTTAAAGATCCTACCCCATAAATTTACATGCATTTCTAGGATTACACAATATTAGTTTTGGATTCTTAAAAGGGCAATGCCTGGAGTGATTGGCAAGATAAATTGCTTGGTGTGAGGTATAGATTAATTGTAAGGTAGTTACAGTTGTTATAGTGTATTAAAAGAACTGAATAGTAGAACAGCCCTGTTGTCCAAGGTTGCGTTATTTCTCACAAACACTGTCACTGAATGTATCTGGGGAAAATGAATTGTATTCTATTAAAAGTTAGGGCTGTTTCTTTTTCTTTTTTATTTCCCGTAGTGTTTGAGGCTAGGTTACCTATCCTTGCTATTTCAAACTATCTTGATTATTTATTCATTTAGCCTATTGCAATTTTACAGTTAGGCAGAGTTGGTACAAAGTACAAAGTAATTATTTGTAAATTATCAAGATGCTCACATGCCTATTTACAGTACACCACAAGGGTGAATTAGCTCCATACCAGAAGGATGAACGGTGTCCTGCAGCGCCATCCAGGACCTGCTCTCACTACCGATGTCGCTGGACATTGCATCCAGGCAGGTCCAGCATCAAAACACCGCCATGTTTCCCACTGAAGTGGTACCTATTTATCTACTCACAGACAACATGCTTTCAAATAGCTAGGTTTGATAAGCTGAGACGAGTGACGGAAGCAGACCATTTATTATCAATCAACTGTGTTTACTCTTTTTAAATCATAATGACAACAGAAACTACCCAAATGACCCTGATCAAAAGTTTACATACCCCATTTCTTAATACGGTGTATTGCCCCCTTTAACATCAATGACAGCTTGAAGTCTTTTGTGCTATGTGTGGATGAGGCTCTTTATCTTCTCAGATGGTAAAGCTGCCCATTCTTCCAGGCAAAAAGCCTCCAGTTCCTGTAAATTCTTGGGCTGTCTTGCATGAACTGCACGTTTGAGATCTCCCCAGAGTGGCTCAAGGATATTGAGGTCAGGAGACTGAGATGGCCACTCCAGAGCCTTCACTTTATTCTGTTGTAGCCAATGACAGGTCGACTTGGCCTTGTGTTTAGGATCATTGTCATGTTGGAATGTCATAGTATGTCCCATGTGCAGCTTCCGGGCTGATGAATGCAAATTTTCATCCAGTATCTTTTGATAACATATTGCATTCATCTTGCCATCAATTTTAGTTGGTTTACCTGATAGTGGTTTGGTTTCAACAGAACTCCTCATTTTCACTTCTTGATCAGTGTTTGAACACTGCTGATTGGCATTCTCAATTCTTTGGATATCTTTTTATATCCCTTTTCTGTTTTATACAGTTTATCTTTTTTTGCAGATCTTTTGACAATTCTTTTGTTTTCCCCATGACTCAGAAGCCAGAAACGTCAGTGCAGTACTGGATGAAAGATGCAAGTGTCTGTCGAGAGTCCAGGAACTCATTGACCTTTTATACACACTAATTACAATCAAACAGATCACAGGCAAGAATGGTTACCTTTAATAGCCATTCAAACCCCTTTGTGCCAACCTGTGTGCATGTTATCAGGCCAAAATCACCAGAGTATGTAAACTTTTGATCAGGGTCATTTGGGTAGTGTCTGTTGTCATTATGATTTAAAAAGAGTAAACACAGTTGATTGATAATGAATGGCTTCATTCAACCACTAACCATGAATGAAAGAAAAGTTTTTGTGTTACCATTCATATTCTCTGAAAAATGGCCGAGAAATCATAAATTCTGCCAGGGTGTGTAAACTGAAGAGCACAACTGTATATTCCATGTGTTGGCTGGTTAATGTAGTTAGTACATTTAATGAGGTCAGTGGGTGTGGTGGTATGAACCCACTAATCTAACTGTTGGGTTTCTACAACATGATTATGTTGATTTAACCAATTCCTGAACTTAATATAATATGCTGCACCCAAACCAATAAAGTATATTGTTGCTTAATATGATGAAACAGTGAATTTCTTCCTATCGAGACTAGACTAAACTAGTTTAGCATGTTGCACTAACCCAGCTGGTGGATAATAGACCAGGTTTTGCCTTAAACTGTATTAGGTCTATTGTTGAGTCAGACTACTCTGACCCAGACAGATGTGTATTTGTAGATATGAAATCTAATCACCTCTGAGCCAGTGTTTAGGCCTGGCCTAATTAATTCTCAAGGAAAAGGGTAGAATTGTAGAGCATCTGAAAAACCAAAGTACTCCATTAAACCAAAGCCAATAATGTTGTCTGCCTGGATATTGTCAAGGAGCCAATACTTTGATGGTGCTTTATGAATGTACTTTTTGAACAAAATGTCATGGAATATAAAGAAAGAACAAAAGGTTTAGGTAGAGACTTTGTGTTTCCTAAAATGGTAATATGATTGGTGTGATAAATAGCTTAAATAGCTATTACTGATTGGGTTACGTGCGTTACATAAATATATCCAACAGGTCAAACCCAAGGAACTAATTTTCACTTTTTCTTTCCTTGAGATGTGGAAGAAACTTACGCCACTCATTTTTATGTGCTAAAATGCTGAAAGTAGGATTTTTAAGAAGGAAAATAGGTTTGTTTTAAATCCATCTGAATGCTTCCCAATATAGTTGGGAAGTTCCGGCGATCAGTTGGCCACCTGCCCCTGCCCTTGTCTGTCCTTTATTTCCTTGTTTTGAAGCTCAGCTGATCGACGTGGCAGAGCGGATTGCCGCACCTCAGCTGTTTCACTCACCGGAGCTGCAGAAGAAAGTAAGTTTTAGCAGAAAATGGCTGTTTTTAAAATGCTGCGCGTGTGTGTGAACCACACAAAGCACGTATTCATTGAACCGGTTGTTACACCGGTTGAATCCCACCCCTGTATGAAGTATTCTGGCCCAATGGTGTAGCATTCTTAATTATAATGTTTGTAATATTTATTGTTTTTCAATCCATTAATGACTTTAATGTGGTAGGGAATATATCTTAACATATACATAATTTGCCTTTTACTGGCAAATAATTTTCCTAGTGACCAGTATAGCAAAGCGACTTTGTTGCTGATAAAACAAGAATTCACTTTCCTGCTTGCATATAGATTTAGGATATAGACTTTATAGCTTTACCAATAAACAAAATCTTTTGGGAAAAGTAAAAGGACTGGTCTGTACACCAATAGGCTCGTGCTTTAAAAGCTAAGTACTACTGAGATATAAAAATAAGGGAGAGCAGCAGAGACAGGAATATACACATTAATTAGGTTTGATAACACCATGGTTTATGAACTAGAGAATTGTACCAAAGATAGACATGCTGCTTTGTTTAACCATCCAGTTCCTAGTTGGAAATAAAATAGGGCTTTCTGTCAAAGATGTAGGCCTGGGAATTGTAAAACAAGAGGAATAAAGCATATGATCCATCATACAAAATACGAATGTATATGTGCCTTATTTTAATTTGGTTCTAGTATAATTCTCCTCCATGCTGCAGTGAGAGCCCAGGATGGGTAGACTCCTTCTTATGACATCATTAAGCTGAGTCTGTACTTCTATATAAAAAGCCAGCCCCTGAGAGAATCCCCAGCTTTGACTCAGCTTTTTAAAGTCACAAGCTGTGTCTCTGAAAGCGTTAGTGTTTTATTTAATGACTTTCTACAGAAGCTACCCTTGCTTCGATCAGCTCCTGGGGATCTGGGCAGCTGCAACTTCAGGAGAGCGGGGCTCCGTTCTCCTGCAACGTTGGGATAAACTTTTTCCCAAGTGCTGCTGGGCAAGCAGGGAAGTGTCTGAGACCTTCCCCATAGCCACAGTTTGCCTGATCGTAAAACTGATTGGCAAACTGATAACAGAGCCAGCCAGCTGATCAGGTGGGAGGTGATCTCTTCCTTCTCTGGCTGATCTGATCACTCGGGGCTTGCAATAGCCTATGGAGCAAAATTCACTTCTCGGAGCCATCGACGAGCAACAGCCATCTTTAAGTGCGGTCTCTTCAGACCTGAGGTGAGTGGCCATTTTAAGTGGCCTGGCGGCCATTTTCAGGGCTCCAAAGACCCAATTCCACCCTCTGCCATCCTTAAGCACTTTTGAGAGCCATTTTCTCAATGCTTGAGCCTTGCTTACTTTAAAATGGATCAGGACAGTGCTCATGCAGAGCTTTCTCCCCCAGTGGAACAGACCCTTCAACCCACTAAAAGGAAAAGATGCAGACAACGTACTGCTCAGAGGGAAGTGGCTGCAAAAATAAGAGCTAAGGCTTTAACCCCTAAGAAGACAACTCAGGCTGAGTTGCAGAGAAACGCAGTCATGCAGCTCTAGAGAGACAATTTAACAAGACTATTCAACAAATGAGAGGGCAACTGCAACAGGTTTCCCAGCCAGCCGAACATCAGGGTTTCCAGAGAAGCCCCCCCAGGGAGGGAAGTTGTTCATGGAGCCTTTGAACACCCCCACCCCCTTCCTGGTCTGGTCCCCTGAGGCATTTGAGGAACAACCTCAGGATTTCAGCAAGTATGGGCCATATTTCCAGCAAATTTCTGGGCCCTATGCCCCCCTCTCTTCCCTCCAGAGTTCAGGCCTCCCAGATCAGGCCTGAAGCCACTTTCACACCCACTGCAGCTGGCCTTCGGCCCTCCACTACCTTTGACAACAGGCCCAAGGAGATCCAAGATGTTGTTTCCTTAGCCATTACGCAGGGATGGGCTGAAGGTTTTCAACAGATTCTTCGGCCTCTGGAAAGGGTTCAGGCCCTTCTCCCTTCTCAGTCTATGGCTTCCTTACCTCCGCAGTGAGATTTCCACAGACCCCAAGACCTCAAGGTCCATTCTTCACAGGCAGAATGGGAGGAGTATGAAGGGGAAGAGGGTGCATCCCCATCTGAACACAGTTGCTCCTCTCGTTCAGAGTGCAAAGAGGGCGAAATCTGTGATTGTAATCTTTCAGAGGAAGAAGACTCTCATCCAGATCAGCCCTCCTCTGCATTAGTCTTTAAACCAGCCCTCTTTAAACCCCTACTTAGCAAGGCCCTGGTCGCTGTCAAGCTGTCACCTGAGGAAGCAGCACCTGAACCACAAGGGGAACCCTCTGGGCAAGGAGACTCTCTCTTCTCCAAGCTAGTAGTACACACGGAGATTTTGCCTTCTCCCCTTTTGTTTCTCGACATGGTCAAGGAGCAGTGCGCTTCCCCTTCAGCAGGTCCTCGTCCATCATCTTTGGACAAGCAGTTCTACAATGTCAGCACATCCCTAGCCAACGCCCTTGCAGTGCCCTCAGTAGACATCATTCTCCTCTTCTGGCACTCCCACCGAGCCAGAGGATGTCCTTAAACCATAGGACAAGCATTCCGAACAGACCCTCAAGCTCAACCATCAAGCAGCTGCGTGGGCTGTCCAGGCTTTGACTGCTACACCGTTTTTCATGAGGGCATCTCTATGAGGGCTGCACCAACTGCAGGACCGATTGCCTGCCTCTGACCTCAGGTCTCGTCAGGACCTTAACAAAATTATAGCAGTGGCAGAATTCACTGCGAATGCCACCCTCAGTTCTGCCAAAATTGCATCAAGGGCCATGGCATCTTCAGTAGCAGCAAGAAGGCTTCTGTGGCTCTGAAATTGGCAGGCGGAGTCATGCCGCAAATGGAAGCTGGCCTCTGCCCCCTGCGTAGGAGACAGGCTTTTAGGCGAGGCTTTAGAGCCGTATCTCATCAAAACCAGAGATAAATGTATAATTCTTTCCTCTCAGGGAAAAATGACTATCGCCCGGCTCTTTATTGCCCATCTGCCTTTCGGACAGAGTCCACCTCCTGCTTTCCTCGGCCACAGAGGGCATATTCTCAACGCCAAGACCAGCGTCAAGAACCACCTGGCAGACAACAACCTTCTGCTGGTAAACGGTCCTTTCGGGGGGGAAGGGGTCGTGCCTTCCATCAGTCTAAGCAATACCTCGTTCTCCCCACCCATCAGAGGTCACTTAGCCTTCTTTGCCTCCAAATGAGAGGAGTCAACGACGGATGCCTGCGGGCTACAATTGGAATTTCTATCATCACCCCTAGAAACATTTTTGATTTGTCCCGTTTCACGGGACACTTCAAAGAGAACCCTTATGAATTCGGCCATTCAACACCTACTTGACATAAGAGCTATTCAGCCAGTTCCCAAATTACAACGGGGACGTGGATTTTACTCTCATCTTTTTGTTGTTCCCAAAGCCTCAGGGAGGTGGTGAGCCATCCTTGACCTAAAATTTCTCAATCAGTTTGTCAAATACAGGCGATTTAAAATGCAGACACTGCATTCTATTTTATAGAGCATTCGGGAGGATGACCTCCTCTCTTCCATTGATCTCACGGAGGCTTACCTCCACATCCTCATCTGGCCTCATCATCACCAGTTTCTACGTTTCTGTTACCAGAATGCCCACTTCCAGTATCGAGCCCTTCCCTTCGGTCTCTCATTGGCTCCAAGGGTCTTCACAAAGATTCTAGCAGCATTGGTGGCTTCACTCTGTTCTGTTCCAGTGTGGATCCAATGCTACTTGGACAACATGTTGATCCTATCCTCCTCCATCCGCTCGGCCCATCGGGACTTACAAATTACCCTGTCTTGCCTCCAAAGCCATGGGTTTTCCATCAACACCAAGAAGAGCCATCTCTCACCCACGACCAAACTGCTACACTTGGGAGCAGTCATCGACATGACTTTGTGCCAGGTTTTCCTGTCTCCAGATCGTGGAAAAGGCCCTGTAGAGACCATCAACCAGATTCAATAAAAACAGACTGTTCCACTGTCGCTGCTGTCCAAACTACTGGGGAAGATGGTCTCCTGTATTGGCATTGTCCTGTGGGCACAGCTTCACTCCCGATCGCTCCAATGGTTTCTGCTCCCCTTTCAATGAGCAGGAACCAGCCACTCATCAATCAAGGTCCTGCTTTTTCAACAGGCCCGGTGGTCCCTCAGTTGGTGACTCTCCCCGTCCCTCTGGAAGGGGCTCCAACTCAAGAAACCAGGCAGGCTAGTAATCACCACAGATGGCAGCCTTCTGGGTTGGGGCTCCCATATGGAGGGTCAGATAGCTCAAGGGGTTTGGTCCAGATCAGACAGCACCCATCCCATAAATTGGTTAGAGCCCAGAGCTATCTCTCTGGCTCTCAAGCATTTCAGAGCCTCGGTGACTGGCTCCCATATTCTTGTGTTGATGGACAATATGGCCGCAAAGGCACATGTCAACAGATGGGGGAACGAGATCCAAGGCATTTATGAGGGAGGCAGAACGTTTGGGGTTATGGACAGAGAAATACCTGCTGTCGATCTCAGCGGATCACATTTCCGAAGTCAACAATTCCCAAGCCGACTGGCTGAGCAGGAGTTTAGTCGATCAGGCAGAATGGTCCATTCCTCCGTTCCTGTTCAGGGATCTTTCCCTCAGATTCGGAACTCTGGAGGTGGATCTCTTCTCCACTCCTCAAAATGCCCAAGTCAACAGATTCTTCATCAGGTTTCCTTGCCAGGGAGTGGAGGGGACCAATGTGCTTGGTTGCAAATGGCCTGCAGGTCTCCTCTATGCTTTTCCCTCTCTTCCCATCATTCTCGTGGTTATACGGAAGCTGTTGGCGGAACAAGTGGAGCTAATTCTCCTGGCACCCTATTAGCCAAGGAGGCCCTGGTTTGCAAACCTGGTCAACCTGTCTGTGGCTTCCCCTTGGAGGATCCCAGCCCATCTCCCTGCACCAAGGGCCCCTGATCCATCTAGAGCCCCAGTGGCTCAAGCTGACCATGTGGTGCTTGAGCGGCAGTGGCTAAGGGAGGCTAATCTCCCAGAGGGTGTTATCCTCACCATCTAGGCATTTCGCATACCTTCTATGAGGCACCTCTATGATACCACCTGGAGGGTTTTCTCCCAATGGTGCCTCAAGGAGGGTCTTTCTCCTTCCTCAGCCCAGTTGGCAGTGGTTCTTAGATTCCTTCAGGATGGCTTGGAGAAAGGTTTAGCCCCCAATACATTAGGTTGCCAGGTAGTGGCTCTCTCCTCAGTTCTTTCATGGGGTTCGCTTCCTTCCTTGTCCCATCACCCCTCAACCAGGAAATTTTTGAAAGGTGCTTCCAACCTACACCCTCCTGTGGTGCACATGTATCCTTCATGGGACCTTCACTTGGTTCTTAATGCCCTTATGAAGCCCCCTTTGAACCCCTTAGAACAGTGTCTCTTCAATTCCTAACTCTAAAGGTAGTTTTCTATCACTTCGGCCAGAAGGGTGTCAAAACTGGCCGCCCTTTCTATCAGGCAGGACCTTTGCATCTTTCACAATGATAGGGTTGTTCTCCGTCTGGACCCCTCCTTTATCCCAAAGGTTAACACTTGGTTCCACCGGTCCCAAGACATTGTGTTACCTGACTTCTGTCCCCTTCCACTGCATGACTTAGAGTGCAAGTGGCATACTCTAGATGTCAGAAGGGTTCTTAGAATTTACATCAAGCGTACTTCCCCTTTTAGAAAGACAGAAGCCATGTTTAACTCCTTTTCACCTTCTCACTTGGGGAGCAAGGCCTCTTCCCTACTATTAGCAGGTGGGTCAGGACGTGCATCGCACAAGCCTACAAAGCGGTGGCTCTTCTGGTATCCCATGGTCTAACAGCACACTCTACCAGAAGTGCGGCCACTTCAGCCACCTGGGCTATCCAGGCATCCTTGGAAGAGATTTGCAGAGTGGCCACGTGGACATCCCCATCTCCCTTCATCAGACACCACCATCTGGATTCCTTTGCCTCAGTGATGGTGGCCTTCAGCAGACGGGTTCTTCATCGAGTGGTTCCATCGTCGGAGTGATTGGCTGGACGAGGCTTTAGTATGTCCCATCCTGGGCTCTTGCTGCAGCATGGAGGAGAATGGGCATTGGTAAATTTACCTGTGAACGCCCTTTCTATCTATGCTGCGAGAGAGCCCAGCCCCTCCCTTGGTTCGTCCGGAGATGGTAAGGCATGTTAATGTATTGGATTGTTTGCTTTCAGAGACACTTCTTCAGTCTGTCAAGTATCTTCGCCAAAGCTGGGGATTCTCCCGGGGGCTGGCTTTTTATATACAAGTACAGACTCAGCTTAATGACATCATAAGGAGTCTACCCATCCTGGGCTCTCTCGCAGCATAGATAGAAAGGACGTTCACAGGTAAATTTACCAATGCCCATTTTAAAGTCTTGTATGTTCAATGATGTGCCATGTTATTGAATATTTCTTACTCTGTAGGACAGGAAATTTTGCAAGTTGATTACGAGTGCTAATTTAAAGCCTAGCGAATAGCCTATGGCAGGGGTGTCAAACTCGATTTCATTGAGGGCCGTATCAGGGTTGTGTTTGACCTCAGGGGCGGGGTGGGTGTGGCCAGGGTGGAAATGACCAGCTTGATGGCACTTGTGTCAGGAGGCGTCTGTGGTGGCCCAAGCGCTCTGCCAGTGAAAACAGGCTCCAGAGCTCCATTTTCAGCTATGATGGCCTCCTGCCTCCTTCTGCTAGTGAAAATGGAGCTCGGGGTGCGGCCCCCTGAGTTCCGTTTTCACTGGCAGAGGGTGGCAGGAGACCGTCACAGCTGAAAATGGGGCCTGGGAGGGCCGCACACAGCTCTCCCGAGCTCCGTTTTCACTAGCAGAGATACCATGGGCCAGTTCTTTGCTCTTTTTAGGGTGGCCCCCACAGGCCAGATCTAAGCACCCTGCGGGCCAGATCCGGCCCCAAGCCTTGAGTTTGACATCCCTGGCCTATGGCGTATTGCAGTAAGCTGATTACTAGGCTTATGAGGGAAGAAAAGGTGACCCTCTTTCCTGCAATTTAAGATTATTTGTCTCTTTTCTTAGTGTGGACAGTCTAAAATGGCAGACCATCTTGATCTGGCTGATTGTTGTGGTTGTGAAGGAAGGTCTTCCTATGCTGAAATTCATACATTGTCATTTTGTTGTTCTATGGGGTTGGGTTGCCCTCCTAAATTTTAAAAACTGCATAGTGTTAACATTGTGTAGATTATCTGTTAAAAATCCCTGTCTATCCTGGCTTTCATTCCATGAATGGCACCAGATCTTAAAGTATTTGTGTTCTATTTCTTTTTTATTTCTCTTTTTCCACTCCACCCCGCCTTACCCCACTCACGTTTTAAAATACAATATTATCCACCCATAAGAAGTAGGTTTCTCCCCCTCCCCCCAAGTACTTACCAGCTGAGTCGACAGATGGTTTATATTTTTTGTTAGGAACTTGAAAATAAAGGAATGGGCAAGAGGTGCCAATGAATACAGGCATGTATTTTGAAAACAAGCCTCATTATTTATCTTTGCTTGGGAGTATTGTTTGTCCAGCGAATTTTCCCTTTCTTAGACCACAAAAACATAATATCTCCCTCTCTTATTTTCTATTGTTTCCTGCAAGCTTGTTCTTCTTGTTTAATGTAGCTACTCTCCCTCTTATCTTGTCTTCTGCTTCTTCCCCCCTTTTTTTTTTTGCTATTTTTGATGGAGGGAAAGAAATGCATGTACTGTTTCAGTCTGCTTCCATGTTTGCATGAGAGAGACTAATTTATAGAGAGGTGAGTGTACTTTATGTCATAAACAGTTTTAATACAGTAATATTGCTGCTGCTTTTATTATTATTGTTGCTAGTTTGTCCTGAGTCTAGCAATATACTTGTATGCCACCTCATAGTGCTTTACCGCCCTCTCTAAGTGGTTTACAGAGTCAGCAATATTGCCCACCCCCCCAATAATCTGGGTCCTTATTTTACCGACGTCGGAAGGGTGAGTCAATTTTGAGCTGGTCAGAATCAAACTCCTGGCAGTGGGAATGCAGAGCTAGCCTGCAATACTGCATTCTAACAAATGCGCCCCCACTGCTCTTAGCAGTGTGTGGTTTGAGCATGTGTGTGTTGGGGGGAATGAGAGCTGGGAGGGCAGTTGATTTATGTATGTATAGGAGGGGGCTGTTCAGAAGCCACCTAGTGAACTAGACTTGTATATCTGGTGAGGGTGCTATGATGATGTTTGGGATGATGCTTTTTGACCTGCAGAGAGGCTGGCGTGGAGGAAGCTAAAGATGCTGTGGTGATTAGCAGAAGTAGATATGGTGGAAGACGGGATGAGTTGCATTGAGGGAAATGTCCTCTTAGTGTATTATATCAATACCATGTTCCAGTTCACCCCAGTGCCTGGTCATCAGACTTTCAAGAGTTCTGGGTTTTGGCAACTACTGTTGAACATCAAGACAGGCTATAATGAAGTTTCTAATTATTGTAATTATTATTCATGATCTAATTATCAGTGAGGAGCTGGCAACTTGGACAGATATGGAGGGGGAGTTTTCAAAGGTGTTTATCTGGCTTTTGGCTAAAGTACCATCTGAGACTCCAGGTCAGGCACATTAAAAAAGCTATGGTAATCCAGGATACTCTGGTAGCTTTTAGAGTTGCTGCACCGCAGATAACTGAATGTGACGTCCTGTTTGTAAAGTTGGACTCAAGGGATCAGTTGGAAATGTTGGTGCTGTACCAGCCTCCCTGCTTCATAATAGCTTTCCTACCCGAGTTGTTCAATTCCGTGGTCAGATTGGCAGTGAAATTCCTCTGGTTTATGGTTTTGGGGTCCTTCTGGGTAGAGATTTGGATGAAGCTTGGGAGTTCATGGTCATCATAGATCTGACAGAGATTATTAGGGGCCTGACATACAGCAGCGATCATATGTTGGTACTGATGAGTTTGATTCTTGACTCTGTTAATTCAGAGGCAGCGGACTGTGTTCTTGTGACTGTGAGCTTAGCAATTATATATTTAGATCCATGTCTTTTCTGATTGGCTAAGGTTTCCTGGGAATTAACATGTGGCTAATCCAAGTGGAATTGAGAGTGTGGTGATCTTTTTCCTGGGCCTGTCACTTTATTGGAAATTTACAATAACAGGGAATGGTACATGTGTAGGGTTAGTGTCAAGTAGCTGAGATTGCTGAAGGCCTTGGACCTCTAACTCATCCTCAGCACCACCACCACCACGTGCCTCTGTGCAGGGTGCCCAAAATGTGAGGGTAATATAGCAATAGCACTTAGACTTATATACCGCTTCATAGTGCTTTACCGCCCTCTCTAAGTGGTTTACAGAGTTAGCATATTGCCCCCCAACAATCTGGGTCCTCATTTTACCGACTTTGGAAGGATGGAAGGCTGAGTCAACCCTGAGCCTGGTGAGATTTGAACTGCCAAATTGCAGTCAGCAGAAGTAGCCTGCAGTACTGCATTCTAACCACTGCGCCACCATAGTTGGATGGAAGGAGCTGAAGATGTAGACAGTCCTTTACCTTATCAAGATCTGGGCCTGGGAGAAACCAAGCTAGAAATACCTCTGATTAGGGTGGGTCCTCATTTAATAACTGATAAGATTTGGTTAACAGTAGCAACAGGGAATCCTGGCATTGTTGTTATAAGTAATACAGTCATATGATATCATATTTTATTACTGCATTGCTTAGCGGTGATAAATCTGGTCCCAGTTGTAATTTGAGGACTACCAGCATTTGAACAATTTTGGCCGAGATCAAAATATGCTCTTTGCCTTGTGATTTTGGGTCCAGCCTTCTCTAATGAGAGATTGGTCCTGGTAATTAATAATGTTTCAACACCTCTCATATTAACACATCTCTCTGGTTAATAAGATGCATAAATTTCAGGCTTTTTAATTAAACTTGTCCATTGTGACTTTAAAAGAATATTAGAAAGAAGCTAATGTTATGTCTAGCATATAATCCTGGCATTTTGGGTAATTATAGAGTATAGATACCTAGTAAGTTCTTTGAGCAGCTTCACCAGATTGTTTCTAACTTATAAAAACCTTTTTTTTTAAGTTTGGCTGGTTATTTTTCAAATAATTCAGCTCTCCACAGTTGTTTAAAATTGGATCTTATGAGACAAAATAGATTTGAGGAATATTGTTTCTTTTGATCCAAGATATGATCATCTTTTTTTTTTTGAGAAAAAAATGAGACAAAGTCGTTACTGAGAAACAAATAATCAATATAGAAACCTCTTGAAAAATAAACTTTTGAGAACTAGGAGAAAAAAAAATAGTGTGAAGATTACAGACTTGCATATCAGAGCAAAATTTATTGATGTCAGGTGTTTAGAGCAGCACTGAGTTTAGGTGCTTACCGCTTAGCACCACTGAGATGGTTGAAAAGTGTCATAAAAATTTGTCTTCAGTTAGACAAGAAGCTTTGGCCTGATAGTTACCTTTATTCTTTATCTGCAGAAATATTTGCACAAGTCGTCAACACGTTTTAACAGCATACAGCTGCTACAAATGTCCCCTCTGATTTTCAAATAAAACTGTTGTAACAGCATAGGATTTTTTTTCCTCTTGATAAGAAATGCAAGGAATCCATTAAAACAGGAATTATATAGATAAATGTGGATATTGAATTCCCTCCCCCCCCAAATATTGCTATTTTCTAAAGAGTTATTCAAGAATTATAATTGAAAACCTTACTCATTTCTCAGTTGCTCAAAATTTATGTCAAGTTCAGATGTTTTGTAATTGCCATCACTTCTTCTTGTCTCGACAAGGGATAAATTCCTAATGAGAAATATTGGTTTTAGCAGTTCAGTCGTGTCTGACTTTTGGCGATATCATAGGCAAGTCCTCTCCCTGCTACCTTATAAAGCACAACTTCTTTCAGTTATTGGATGTTCATCTTTGTATCAGATTTGATGATATCAACCAGTGAGTTCTTTGCTTGTCCCTTCTTCCTGATCCACTAACTATTCCTTATTTATTTAATATTTATTCATATTCACACACTATGAATAAATATTACCGAACTATAATTTTAGAATAGTCTTCTCCGTCCTTGAGTGCCATCCAAATGTGTGGAATTCAGTGCCCAGAATGATTAACAATAGCCATTCTGGTTAGGGAATTCTGGAATTGAAGCTCATCCATCTGAGGGGCATCTAGATTGGGTGATCTGGTTCTGGAAGATTTAACCTTGTCAAATACTTATTCTTATAAATCAGGGGTGTCAAACTCAAGGCCCGCGTGGTGCTTAGATGTGGTCCACGGGGCTGCCCAGAAACAGCGAAGAACTGGCCCATGGTGCCTCTGCCAGCAAAAATGGAGCTTGAGCACGGTCTGCAAGATGTGTGAAGACCCAGAGTGTAACACAAACGTAACAAAATCCAAAATGTAAATAAATGTCCTTTAATGCCTTCAGCTTGGCCCCACTGTTCAATAATACTCAGTTGGAGATAAAACGTACTCAAAAATAGTCTTCAAAAAGAAAAAGCAATACAGTCCGAATTTAATGAGCAGATAGAAGTGAAATAATAATAAAATAAAAAAACTACAATGATGAAATTTCCACAACGGAACAGAAGTATTTACCAACTTCAAGGAGATAACAAGGCACAGTCTGTTGGAATGACGCCAACCAAGATAACTTCAGACCAGAATAAAACAGCTTTGCTTCTGGCAACCTGTGTTTTAACCGTCTCTCCCCAGCTGCAACCAATGAGGAGGCTAGTTGCCGCTTCCTCTCTCGCAAGCCCAGTTGTTGTCTTCTCCGGTCCTCCTTGCGTGTCCTAGGATGCAGAGGGGATGGGCCTGGTTCTTCCTCTGACTGCCCAGCCAGCCTCTGCCCTTTCCCAGCCTCCTCCACACCTCCACTCCCTGTCATCTGTTCCTCCTCTTCCTCAGAGTCCGACTCTACCAAGAGCATGACAAGATGTCCAGCTGGCCATGCCCATCTCAGCCACACCCACTCAACCCCCAAGGTCAAACAGAACCCTGATGTGGCCCTCAATGAAATCAAGTTTGACATCCTTGTTATAAATTCTTCATAATAATTAAATGCATAGAAAACCGGGCCCTTAATTTTAATCAGGTGATAGATTCCCATCAGATGTGATGCCAGCTTGGTCTAGTGGTTTAGGCATCAGGCAACAAAATGGGAGATGGTGAATTCTAGTCGCACCTTAGTCATGAAAACCAGCCAGGTGTCCTTAGGCAAGTCATCCCAACTCAGGATTGTTATTGGGGGGAAAACAGGAGGAAGATACGTCGGATATATTCACTACCTCTACTTGTAAAAGGTGGGATACAATAAAAATAAAATAAATTTTACTTGGTTTTAGCAAGTAAACCTCCTGAAATGGACACCTTAGTAAGATTGCAACAATGAACTATATGCAGCGTTTTAAGACAGGTTATCATGAAGATCTATATGGTCACTCAGATTCAACACCGACATGATAACAGCCAATAATCAGAGTTTTAAAATGTGCATTAGCAGAAACTTGTTCATTTCTCACTTTGCCATACAGAATAGTACAATGAGAAATGGGGGAAAAAATGCATACCACAGTATTAAAGCATCAGTATAACCACAACAATAATAGTCATCATCATAAGAAAGGCTTGGAATGTATATTATGAACAGGATGTATTATCTTTGCTAATTCAGATGTTAACAAATGGCAAACACGAATAATCCACTGCTGAGAATAAGGTAGATTTTTCTTCTCAGTATTCTATAATACCTCCTTTAATCAGTTACATGCCCCCCAAATCTATAACTTGGATTGATAGATTGCAAATATTGATTTTCAAATTTGGAAACTCTTCCAAGAAAAGCACATGTACGGTATCTTAGATTTAGTGGTCCATTAAATTTTATTATGTATTAATGTAATTAAACTAATTTCATAGACAATTTAAATTGACACAAATTATGTTAATTTACATGAATTGTCTGGAGTGGCTCCGATATAATGAACTTTGTTATTTTGGAGTGCTGTTCACTAAAGCGAAGCCTATTAAACTGAGGTTTCACTGCATTAAGGATCCTGCATTAAGGATCCAGTCCAAAATGGAGTAATAAATACAACAAGACCAAACCATATAGGTTAATGAATATTTTAGCTCTTAAATTTAATCTCCAGAAACAGAGCAATTGTAACCAACACTTATTAAACTTTGAGAGATCCAGTATACACAAAATAAATGTCTTTATTGTACAAGTTATTGTCACTTAACAACTGATAACTTAGAAACTATTCGATAGACTTTCCCAGAATTACTTATGACCTGGTTTCAGGGTTCCAATTTCTGTACATAAATATATACCTTGTTATGATGTGTTTGCATTTTGGGCGCTTGGCAATTATTTTTGCAGCATCCTGTGGTCATGTGACTGTAATTTTCAGCAGGGTTTTTTTTTTTTGCTGGTTTCCAGCATTTACTCCCAATTTCTGGCAAAAAAAAAAAAAACACCGGTGGAAGAAAACAGGTTTGTTTAACAGTTGTGGTGTTTACTTAACAACTGCCATGAACAAGCACAGAGTAATTGTGAGCACTAGTGAGTATTTCCATTATTCTAGCACCTGATGCTTAAAACATAGGTTAAAGAGATAATATTAAACTTACTTTATTGGCTTAACTTTATTAGAGTTTGAAATATGCACAATGCTTATGCTGTTCATCATGAAAAGAGGTTCATTGTGCACTTTCAGTATTGCACAGCTAAACAGGTGGAAACAACTGTTGGTAGCAAAGGTAGATTTGAAAGCAGGTGACTAATCTTTGTACTCTTTCATTAGAGGCACAAGTCAAGAAACAAGGGGGAAAAGGCTAGGCATTTAATTGTATTCAAAATAAAGATGAGATTTTGTATAACAATTAAATGTTAAATACAGGACAAAATTCATCAAGGTTGCTGGAAGTACAACAGTCACACAAGCAAACCAGAATAGTAGGGCTGAGGAGTATAAATTCTCTTTTATTTGTTTCCATTCCCCCCCCCACCCTCCTAATTCCTGAACAGAATTTTAGGCAGCACCGCTGTCATCTTTCTTTCTTTTGGCAATAACCTCCAGTCTTTCATCTGTAATCAAATGATAGATAGCTTTCTGGAATGCCAGCAAATCCAACTCTGAGACCAATCTAGAGTTTGTTTTAAGTAGGCAATTGTTCCTTTGGTATGTGAAAAAGCAACCTTAAAAGAAGGGTTCATTATGCCTAGTTAATGAGAGAATACCAAAGGCAGCTGTGCCTAACTAACTTGTCTGACTCACTTCACATTTAACATTCATTTCCACACCTGTATATTTAGGCTATCATATGTCTCGTTTGTGGATTTTCAATTTTCAAGCTGCCAACCTTTCAGGAAGGCGATGTAAGGATTACTTGAGGCATTCAGTTCAGCTTAAGCTTTCTACTGAAAAACATGCATGAATGATAAAATTTGACCACTGGTTTTACCTAATCATTTGTCTAGTTAATAGAGGCATGCCATATGTAGAGCTGTATCTCTAATGAGGGAATGATAATCAGAAACCTATCAGATGCAGATTTTCCTTGCATAGAAATATGGTCCATAGGTTGGACATCTGTGTACTTAGTGATGAAGGAACAGAGAAATTGTGTCATAAAAATAGCAAATCATTTCAAAGCTGGAAGAAAATTCAGAAGCTTAGATACCCACATTGTGGTTTCAGATGTACAGAATTCTGGCCTGTTTTGACATGTCCTGTGGTTTGTTGGATTTAGTTGAAGCAGCTTTATACTATGCTGTCATCTGAGTATCATGAAAAATTAAGACAGTGTGGGTATGTTTGCAAAATTAAACCAGGTTGAATGGGAGCTGAGTAGTTTGTGGTTCAGCAATTTTTGGGAAACGATTCTTGTAGACAAATTAAGCCATATTTTGTTTACTGGCAGTAAGGGGAAAGACACAGCATGTGATAGGCTATGCTATGTTGTGCTAATAAATTTACAAGCTTTTTGTGAATGGAGTCTTCTATGTTTGCTTTGTGGTTGGGACATTTAACTGAGCAGAAGAGTCTTCCAGCAGCTGTAGAGAGTAAATGGAAACCTGATTAGACCCTTAGAAACCTTAGGGTTTAATATTTAACTTTTGTAGTTCTATGTGTGTGAGAGGATGGTGCAGTTGGAAAAAAATAATAATTCTATAGTTAAGATTAGTGATGTGAAGTTCACCAAGTAGACATGCTTGTTCTTAGATTTGTAAATGGTCACTTACTATAAGGAAATAATGATCTAGAAACAGGTTTATATAGCTATAGTTTGTATTGTTACTTATGAGAGTGGCTTGATGGTGAAGACACTCACCTCCCAGTCAGAAGGTTGAGAGTTCAATTCTAGGTAGTGGCAGATAGTTCTCTCCTAAGGTGCAAATAAAAAAAATACCTGCTGTAAACTCCAAGTAGGCATTAGGAAGGGCATCTGGCCAGTAAACACTCAGCTCCATCCAGTTGCCCCGACTTTACCCTGAATTAAGAGATTATTGGGCCGTAAAAAGGGAGTTTTTTTTCTGTAGTTACCAATGGCAGGATCTGAAGAGTCTACCCAACTGACATGATTCATTTGTTCAAGAATTTTAAAAAAGTATTTGTATAATTTTAAAAAATTACAAGTACATGTTTAATTTAGAAAGAAGTTAGCCTTCTTTAATCATTGCCAGTGCATGTGCTTGGTTGTTATATTTTACTGTTCACACATAGTAGCTTTCTCTTTAATAACTGAAATGATAGATTACTTATATTAATTGCTTAAAACAATTCAAGTAGTACAGTATGCTTTGGGAAATTTAAGCATTATATTCACATGGATGCAACTGATTCCCTTGAATTTATGTACATGGCAAATTAAAACACAGTATATAGTTAGGGTATTTCCTAACCTTTTCATTTTCTCTTTAAAAACCTGGTTGCTTCTCTTTCCCAGCCCTCTTATTAAATATGAGTTAGGATTAAAGAACCCATTGAGGTAGGCTTAAATATTTATTTTCATGTAGGGGATAATACATTTCAGGCAACTTCAGTTTACTTCTTTTCATGGATTCATTCTCCCTCTGCCTTGTGAATAAAGCAACTTCTCTAGACTTAAGTGCATGCGATAAAAACCATTCTGTGTCTTCCATAATGTCTAAAAAAAACTAGAGCATGGATGTCCAGCTGTGGAAACCTAAAGGCTTGTAAACTTCAATCCCCAGAATTCCCCAGCCAGCATGGTTCACAGGCTGGTCACTCCTGTCTGGTCAGACAGCATGGAGTAGTAGCTCCTTTTGGGGAGTGAATTTGAGATTGTCTGCTCATGGGAATGGATTTCCACTCTCATCAGTACCAGCTCATTGTATGCATTGAAGGGAGTGTGCAAAAGTTGCTCCCGTTCCTGTGTATAGGGCTTATAGAATAGGGATAGATAGGGATGCAGGAAGTAAGATGCGGATGGCCCTATCTGGATTCAGAGGCTGTGCAGAGTTAGGGCAAGCTTAGCCAATGAATAGATGAACGCCAGGGAATATGAGGTATTGGTGTGGTGGCCTACTGGTGAAGGCACTTGCCTCCCATTCAGAAGGTTGAGGGTTCAATCCTATGGAGCAACAGATTTTTTTTCTCTCCTAGGGCACACACACAAAAAAAATCCGCTGCAAATTCCACAAGGTACCTGGCCAGTAAACACTCAGTTGCTCCTAACTCTATCTCAAATTAAGGGATTACGGGTTCATAAAAAGGGAGTTTAGGCTAGATTGTTGGGAAAGATAGAAGGCAAAAAGAGAAAGGCGTGGAAAGGATGAAACGGCTAAAATAGCATCACTGTTATTATTGAGCATGAGTTTGAGCAGACTCCAGGAGACAGTAGAGGATAGAGAGGCCAGGCATGCTGTGGCTCATGGAGTTGTGAAGAGTTGGACATGATTTAGCGACTGAGTAACAACAACAAAGGCTAGACTGAGAAATGGAAAATACATCCTGGAAAGTACCATAGCAATGACAAGTTTTGATGCCAAGAAAAGGGCGTGGCTATGTAATTACTAAAGGGACTTTTGGAGTTGATTTCTTTGGTACTGATTACAAAACATGGAAACCATAAATATGGTTGCTTACAACATAACATGAGTTTTTGAGCCTTTAGATTATGAGATATTCTGTGTTTCTTCTGTTAAAAAAAAAAAAAGAATGCTTCATTTCTATTTTTCTGAAGTACAAGGCCTGCCACTAGCATGTGTAGTATGTTGTGTCAGATACATAGCTAAGGGAGTCACCTTATTTGCATTTCATAATATAGGCTGCATAACTCTTAAAAGGGTCAAAGGTGGATTTTTTTCCCTTTTGGAATTATCTATTGCATAAATTGTATGATCTGGTAATTAACAGGTTGGCATAAGGAATCTGAGTCTGAAGATTTTGTGGTAGGTATTAGTAATGTATACTGAGTATTAAAATATTTTTCAGACATACATTGAAATACACTCATTTCACATTCTTAAAATAGATATAAGCCAATTGGAAGGTGAAGGTTAATAATCCTTTTGGATGATAATTCAGTAGAGAGACATGTTTTTCTTTATTCTGTAACTGAATCTTCTTTCATGAATAGTTTCTTTTTTTCTCAGCAACAGTTGTACCATAATTCATTTTATTGTGGATTTCTTTTGCAAGCGGCAGCATTCGTTTTTAAAATTTTCCAAATTGGTTTCAGAGAAAGAGAAGGTTAGAATATAAACCCCTTTCATTGTTCAGATATAAAATAAATGCATATTGTACTTGCATATCTGAGCACCTTAATTGCATGATGATATTTTAAATGCAAAGATAAAAGCAAAATGATATAGACACCACAATTTGAAATTATTACAATACTAGTTATTGTGGATGGATGTAGATACTTCTAAAATAATTTGCGCTTGTACTATCCACCTGCGTGTCTTTTCTTCCCCAGATTTCTCCTTGAGCAGGAAAAAGGGTACTGATGCTTTAAGAGTTACCTTAGCTTTAATTAAGCAACTATTTAAAGTGGTGGCGTCTTTTTTGCCTTCCTTGTGGTTTGTGATTGATTTGTTTGTGTATTTTGCAAAGCAGGTGGGAGAGACTCTTTAGGATGGAGAAGACCTTCTGTTCAGTGGTGGGATTCAAAGATTTTTACTACCTGTTCTGTGGGTGTGGCTTGGGGGCGGGCGTGGTGTGGCTAGGTGGGGGTGTCTGGGGAAGGATACTGCAAAATCTCCATTCCCTCCCCACTCCTGGGGGAAGGTTACTGCAAAATCCTCATTCTTTCCCCACCCCACTAACCTGCTTTCCAGCTCCATTCTCCTGGGCAGGGCAACCAAAGAAAACCCAGCCAATCAGCTGGGATTCGGGAGGCAGAGAATAGATGGGGGCGGGGCCAGTCAGAGGTGGTATTTGCCAGTTCTCCAAACTACTCAAAATTTCCGCTACGAGTTCTCCAGAACTGGTCAGAACTTGTTGAATACCACTTCTGCTTCTGTTTCATCCTAAGGAGAAAAATACAATAGACATTTTATCTGAAAATAAGATAGCACCTGGGTGCCACTATCTTTTTTTTAAAAGCCTGTAACAACAATATCCTGAAAGTGAAACCTAAGTATTGAGATTCAAGATGTACTATGTAACAAGATTCCATAATTTGAGAACGGATTTAAAAATGGTATTGTTAAACTTATGTTTATAAATAGAAAAGAATGAATTTTTAATATGTAAATTTGTATTAATGATATAATAACAAAATGCACTGGTGATTATTCAGTGTAAAAGCCTATATAAACAAACAAAAGGGATTGGAAAAACAGGATAAAAGATTAAAATACAAATGAATAAAAAGAGGCTTACAAATGTCAGAGAGCTTTTAATTTTCCAATATTTTATTAGTTAATTTATCAGGCAATTAGTAATTGCATGTATTATATTTTAAAAAAACAATAAATTGCTTTTAAGCTTTAAACAAAGCATGAATATCACACAGCAACCATGAGCAAATCAATATAGCTCACCAAATGAGATTATACTACGCAATAATTTTTTAATCTGTATTTGTAAAAGTATATTTTAACTGAAAAGTCCTGCAAAATTGACGTATAGACTCTAAGCATAGACAAACCTTAATACTGGATGTGGTACAAATTGTAATCCAGAGGTGGTTTTCAATTTGAATTAAATTCTGTGTCAGATTTATGTTTGAAACATAAAGATAGTCTAGAGATGATTATCTATTCTTACAATGGGCATATCAAAATTGAATTGAAAAATAGTTATGAAGAAATATGTGACAAGACTATAAAAGCACTTATTTATCAAGAGTGTAGCCCAGTAGGACTACATTTACATCACCCAGCAACCTTTTCCTAGAAAAATAACTCAATCTTTAAAAGTTAAATAGGTCATTTAAAAAGATTTTCACTGCCTGACAACACATTCTGCTTCCAGACCATGAAGTGGGAGTCAAGTATTTTGAGATTTAAGCATTTAAACATGTATCCACAGGTTCTTAATCTTGGATATTTTGGATTAAGTTTGATTGCATTTGGTTTACTGGTGCCTGAATAGGAAAAAACAACTTAAATTCAAAGTACGCAGTTTGCCAGATGTTCTGCCTACTAATCGTAGTACTAATAGGGGTGTGCATTTTTTTTTTAAATGAACAGTTTGAAAATGCATGCATCAACAAATTCTGAAGGCTGAATTATCCTTTTTATGCAGATATTTATCGACTGTGTTACTTTTCACCCCAGTTCATACACCATTACGGGTAGTCCTTGACTTATGACCACAATTGAGCCCAACATTTCTGTTGCTCACGAGACAGTTAATGAGTTCTGCCCCATTTTTGACCTTTCTTGCCATAGTTGTTAAGTGTATCTGCGGTTAAGTTGAGCAAATCTGGCTTCTCCATTGACTTTGCTTATCAGAGAGGTCACAAAAAGTGAACATATGACCCCAGGAAACGGCAACCATCAAAAACATGAGTCAGTTGGCAAGCATGAAAATTTTGATCATGTGACTATGGGAGGTGCTGCAATAGTTGTAGGTGTGAAAAACTGTCATAAATCACTTTTTTTCCCCCTGTGCTGTTGTAATTTCAAATGATGACTAAATGAACTGTTGTGAGTCAAGGACTGTCTGTATTAAACATCTTTGATTCTATTGCCATTCCATGATATTCTAGAGTGGGTTTTTCCAGAATTAATTCTGCAGATCTACCGAACTTACAGATTCTGCAAGACTTTGAATTGTTTTTGTGTCTCTAAAAGGGAATTCTGCAAGGCACGAAATCTCAGTTCACCGGGAGGGCAAAAATCTGCAAAAATCCCTGGAACTTCTTTGGAAGAATTACTTTTTTTTCTGTTAGTCCCCAGTGGAGAGCCCCCCCCCCCATCACTGAGACACATGGGGGGGGAGAACATATCAGCTGACATTCAAAGGCCCCTCCCTTCTTGATCAGAGGTCCCAGGGTTATTTCTTTTAAAGGTACCATAGCATAAGAAACATTGAAAACTCCTGTTCTAGTCTACACTTTGTTGTATGCCCAGCCCAAAAAGGAAAAAAAAAAAAAACGCCATGGAAGCTACATTTCCGCTTTGCTAGGAACTCCAGCGGGACGTTCTTAAGTGCTGGCTGCCTTGCTTTCCCATGTGAAATTTTGTGTTTTGGTACATTTACAGTACAGTTCCTAAAGGCTTGAAGCTGTGGATGGTTCAGCAAACATGAACCCTGGTGAGAAATAGGAAACAGAGAGAGAGAAAAAAAATCCAATTTCCTGTTTTGAACTTCAAACACTTCTGGAATTGTCAGATCAGCTTGTTTCAGGTTCAAAATACCCGTTTCAAATGCAAAATGGGACATTTTGAGCTTAAAGCATTTGGAATTCCAAGAGTTTTGAATAACCCTGACTGGAGCATCTGCTACAGATGTTTTTTTTTTTCAGGTTGTAGCCTGCCCAGGCCTGAAAATACTTTACACATAATAAATACAGAGAAGCCCGTTGATTTATTGCTAGTATTTCAATTGTTATAGCAGTTAATACCTCAGCTGATTCCTTGGTACTATAGTTGGTCCTTACCATATTTAATGCATTTCCATTAAATCCCAGCTTGGAGCTAGGGTGGGGAATCTGGTTTAAGAAAGGATACATTACATCTTAATTTACAACACTAAACATTAGTGTTGATTACTAGGTGTGATGCTTGTAGCAATGAGAAAATTCTATATCTTCAAAGCCTTATAAATACCTGGCAAGTTTCTACTATCCTTGAAGTAAAACTGAATTGATTATGCTCTTAAAGTACATTGAGTTGCTACATACAAAGAGGTCTTTGGAAAGTTTCCCCTGCTTTTATGACCTTGCATTTCTTTTTAAAAAATGCATTGTACAAGCTTCTTTAAATTCTCAAACATCAGAATGGTATGGCAATGTATTTCAGGACACTTAAGTGCAGGGGTGGGATTCTACCAGTTCACACCTATTTGCTAGAACCAGTTGTTAACATTCTAAGCAGTTTGGAGAACTGGTTGTTAGAAGAAATTACTGGCCTAGTCCTGTAAGGAAGGCAGGAAGGAAAAATTCTGGTGTTGCTTACAGAAACTGCCTCTCTGTTAACCCTTATTACATTCTTGGCAGGACTAGACTTCCTGTCTCAGGAACTTCACTGGAGTTTTTTTCCCCCCCTTCCTTTGCTTGTGTGGAGTGACCATTCAAAGTTACAATGGCACTGAGAAAAGTGACTTATGACCATTTTCCCCACTTACGAGTGTTGCAGCATCCCCACAGTCATGAGAGGCCTGGTGAGGAGATGCGTGCCTCGATGTGATTGATATTGAGTTGGCCACACCCATCCAATAACATGACCACCAAGCCATGTCCACCCAGTCACATGACCACCAAGCCATGCCCACCACCTGAGCCACACCCACAGAACCGGTTGTTAAAAAATTTGAATCACACCCCTGCTTAATTGTAGTTATTGGGAGATTCTCTTCTCCTTGAGTATGTTCAGCCCAATTAGCTGAACTTGCTAGCGTAGTTACTGAAATCTGGGGAAAGGAATTGTTGAGGCTTGCTTTGCCACAAGTAGCTCAGCCAGTTGCAGCGTTTTAAATTACTGCCTTCTGCTCATTTTACTTCCAATAGATTTTAAAACAATATTTGACAAAAGCATTTTCATGCTTCTGCTTTAGCAGTACTTTAGAATCCCAAAATAGAAAATATATACTAAGTGAGGCTGAGAATGAATTAACAATGAAGAAAGCAGAAATGGATAAGAGCTAACAAGCAGCATTTTTTGATTAAAACTGAGAAATTGCCATTTTTTAAAACAACAGTGACAACATAGGCATCAGGTGTGCCTATGTATTGGAGAGGCACTGCACTATCATGGAAACTAATTAGTCCCTAAAAACTAATTGCATTATCTTCTTTACTGAGGTAGTCAGGAGTGACCTCTGAATATAATTTTATGGGCTGAGTAAGTATGAAGAGTGTGATCTTTTAAGTAATGTTGGCTGGTGCTTTAAAATTAATAGTATTCTGAAGAGTACCCAAAATGCCTTGGAAGCAAGTGAAACTGGTGAGACTACTGATACTATATAATCATATTCCACCCCTTTTATTAGCAGTCTTGATGTCCTGTTTCAGCAGAGATAAGCGGCCATTTTATAAGATAACACCGTGAGTAACATTGCAGTAATCCAAATGAAGAATCACCAAAGGATGCTTAGTTACAGGTATCCAGACAGAATTATAGTGTGTATATAAGTTTAAATTGATCAAAGATAATCCCAAACTATCTCTGCTTCCAATGACAAACTGAATTTGGGAGATCACTTCACTGAGCGAGCCAAGCCATCTTTTGAATAGAATATAGAAGGGTTTGCACTACAGTAGAGGGCACCATATGAGTGATACGGATTGGGTCGGGATGTCCTCAGTAAGGAACATCAAATGCTCTACTTCAGCGATGTCAAATTCATGGCGTCATGCATGTCATGACGTATCATGACTTTTTTCCCTTTGCTAAAACAGGAGTGAGCGTGGCCGGCACATGACACATCTGGCCCTCAGGCTGCGAATTTGACATCCCTCCTCTACTTGGGTTAAAGAAGCATACCATCCGCACTGAAATCAATCTAGCCATCTGTAGATAACCTGTCCAAGCCAACTTCTGTAGATGCTGATAGGAGCATAAAAGCTAAAAAATAATTTGTGTGAAGATCATACAAAGAATCCCAAATAGTAGAACAGCTATCCTTTAGAAGTGGGATTACCACAACATCAGGTGTTGCACATTTAATCCAGACAGACTGTCCATAAACTAACAAGGTGATGTATATATAAAAAAAAAATTACTGGGTTACAGTTCTCCCAACTTGCCCTTCTTCCCCGGCAGGTTTCTGTGCCAAAACTATATCTGAAATATGAATGAAGTAATTCTAAAAAAAATCAGCTTCATTTCTGAATGTCTGCACTTGGCTGACAACCTAATCAAACTTCTTTCCCACAAAAAAAAAAAAAAGTTAATAGTTAACACCTGAGTCTGGGTAAAATTTTAAGGTGGTTTTTTCCATTTTAGTTATCTGACTGTTTTTTGCTTTTAATGTTCTCATCCAACAGGTGGATTTTACATAACGTTGTCTTTCATCCTATATTTTCTCTCAGAATTCCATTGTTCATTTCTTGTTGATTTTCAAGTGTTCTTCATTTTACATATATTTGGACAAAATACTATATAACATTAGTGCAAATAAATAACTTTCTGTGAAGCTAAGTCTAAAAGCTCCGAACCCTTAAATTTTACTGGTTTAAATCTGAATCTTTATATATGGTATAAAGCATGATTATTTTGCATTTGCTTGAGGGCCTTTTTCATTTTTACCACTGTTTTTGCTGTGCATATTTCAGCTTCAATAAAATTTCAATAATATAGTATATAAAAATGATAAATATAATCACTTTATTTTTTTAAAAGTTGCACACATTTATAAAGGCAATAGCTGCATCTGTAAACTATAAAAAATTAATCCAGTAGTAATTTGGAAAATAATTTCAAGAATGCTGAAATTTTAATGAGACTTATTAATCTGCTGTCAGCCACTTAAGGATTTTGCAGTTTCACAGTAGTGAACCTTTATTTTCTGAAAACTTTAGCTCCTCCTGTGTTCTAGGAAGAGCACAGCAGAAACACAACTGTTGTATTGTTCTGTGCAGTGCCTTAACAGTTTATAGATATTAATTTACAGATTTACTCTCAATCCCAAATGTGATCTCCTATTTCATTCGGTTACCAACCTCAACTGTTTTGAAAAAATTATACCTACTGAATAAAAATATCTTTAAAATGTGAACGAATGATTATATTTTGTTTTCATTTTCATGTGTTCTTTTTAAGAGAGGATAATCCAGCAGTTTCTTTGGAGGTGGGGAGATAGTTTCTGCATCTAAATTCTGTTGTAAATTAGTTTCATTTAATATTAAAAAGGATTAAATCATAATGCAGTACGATCGGATGAGACTTAAAAAGCCACTTTTATAATAGTGGATACAACACTAATACCAGCATAATAATTATCTACTTCAAAAATTGTTACCTTTGGTGATCTTAATACATGTACTTTGCATCCTCATAATTTATTTATTTAATATATTTTTATTTGTCAATTGCTTACAAGATAATAGGTATAAGTAAAAACATAGTTATGAATACATGGATACATATAAGAAAAATAAAAAATATATATAAAAGAAACAATAGGACAGGGACAGTAGTCACGTTGGTGTGCTTATGCACGCCCCCTACAGACCTCTTAGGAAAGGGGGTGAGGTCAATAGTAGACAGTCTAAGGGTAAAGTTTTTGGGGTTTTGGGAAAAAAAACCACAGAGTATTCCAGACATTGACCACTCTGTTGCTAAAGTCGTATATAATGTAGAACAGGGGTGTCAACTTCAAAGTCCGGGGGCCAGATCCAATCCACAGAGTGCTTAAATTTGGCCCGTGGGTCCACCCTGGAAACAGTGAAGGACTGGCCCATGATGCCTCGGCCAGTGAAAATGGAGCTCTGTTTTCGCTGGCAGAGGGTTGCAGGAGGCCGTCCCAGCCGAAAACAGAGCTTGCGAGGGCCACACATATCTCTCCTGAGCTCCCCCCATGGCGGCGCGAGCATTGGCGGAGTGCTTGGGCCACCACAGGCTCCCCTGACATGAGTGATGTCATGCTGACCACACCCACACCAGCCCCCCAAGGTTAAACACAACCCTGATATGGCCCTCAATGAAATCAAGTTTGACACCCCTGGTGTAGAATATTAGCTTTCATAATTAATAAACTGAGGGGCCTTGCCAAACAGATCTTTGAATGTGAGTACAAAGAATATCTTAGCCCTGCTATTTCCTCCTCTGCCCGTCCCCGATGCCTTTCAGCTTGAGATTCCAGCTGTAGAATATACTATTTTTCACATCTGTTTTGGAGGTTGTGCAGTTGGATGCTTCTGTCACTCAGTTCTTAATTGTTATTCTGGAAGGCATGTGTAAAGCTATGCATTAAAATTCAGATACCTCTAGAATTTCTTAAAAGCAAGATTCTGAAAATGAAAAGGGCTGTGTTTTGAAGACTTGGGCAAAGTTGCCATATTCTTGGGAAGAGATTATCTGATATTGATTGGACCAAGAAAGAAAGCCCTCATTTATCCAAAGTACATAAAATCTTCACTTTTCCGTTGAGAGCGGCGTTTGAGTAGCAGGAGAATAAATTGCTCTAATTAGTTTTGCCTGATGGGTCGATTATTGGATTCTGCAGATCCACCTGCTTCCTTTTTTGTTTCACTTTCCTGAGAACTACTTGATCACATCCAATTCTTTTTTTTTTCTACAGTTGCTTTGAAGAAAATTTGCTGAAGCAAAGTTTTGACAGTCTCTGGGTAGAAGCAACTTAATTGTCCAGGATCTTTGTTTATATGATTTCGTGTTTCTGGGCCATGTTTGTTCTGATAAAACTTTTATTTACTAGCGTTGATAACTATATTTGTACAGTTGACTTAAGCCTGATTTATATATAACCTCAGAGTTTCATTCCAGCAAATAAGAAAGGACAAGAAAACCATAGTGATTTAAATCAGGGTGTAATGAGAATCAAAAAGTTGTATCCTTCCTTCAGAAGCATATGTTTCTATTAGCTGTTTGTATCTGTCACCTAAGTAACATATTTAGAGTTTGGTAGACAATTCAAAGTAAGCTGATAGTTCTTTATTAATACAAGATAAGTTTATCTTGTATTAATTCAAGTTTAGGACTATGCAGGTAAGTCCTTGGGATACTATGGCAATTGGGACTGGAATTTTGAACTGCTAACCAATGTGGTTGCAAAGTACAATGACAATTCCAGCAGTGCTGATTGCTGATGTAACCCAGAGACCACATGAATATGACAAGAGTCCTAGGCAAGCAGGTGAGAACTGTGGTTGGATGGATGAGTGTGATCACTTCCCCAGACATGTCTCTGGATACCTCTCCAGATGTCAGTTCAGAGGAGGATGAACCAGTTCCAGTCACGTCAAGAGGGGAGTTGGTGCCAAGCAGCTGGCTGAGAGTGATTTGATGGAAGCCCAGCTGCTAGAGGACAGCCCTGAGGCTTCAGGTGGGGAAAGCAGGCAGCTGCAGCTGGTTAGCGATGAGGAGGAGGAACTGCCTTCTGTCCCGGATCCAAGAACATGCAGGGCAGAGAAAAGTCAGGTGCAGCAAAGGTCAGCCTGATTACTCCATGAGGAGGCAGCCTCATCCCTCTTGATGGGCTGCACCAGAAGCTGCCCATTTAGCACAGCAGACAGACAAAGACAATGCTGGGAAACAATGTATTCATTTCCTAGCTGTGTGTTTCTTGGATGTTGTGATTCCTGCCTTTCTTTGGATTGGTTTCTTGCCTCGTGAATCCTCTTGTGTTGGGGATTTAATTTTGCCTGATGGATTTGTTTTGTTTGAGAAACTTTCAAGTGCCCTGTGGACTCATTGGCCATTGCTCTGTGGATTAGCATTGGCCTGCTTTTGGCTGGACTCAGTTCTGGGATTTTGGTGAAGGGAATTGCTGGGGAATATTAATAAACCCACTGAAGCATTGTTATGTGTGCAAGTGAGCGGAACATCACAATGAGTGCTGCGGGTAGGCAGTATTCAGCACAGCTGGGCCTGTGAGGACGACCACTGTACACGGGGAAGTGCTGTGAAGTACGAGATCCCTGTATGCTAATCCCCGCAAAAGAGGTGGCTTTTTAAAGAACTACTGACAGAGCAAGCATGTTCGCCCTCGATCCAAAGCATCTCTCCTGCTTTGGATCTGCACAACCATCTAAAAATCATCAACTTTTGCATCACGCACTTGCATCAGTTCTGAGTCAATGTTATCTTCCTCTTTCACATTTTCTGATTTTTTTTTTAATCTTGACTGCTGAATATGCAAGGGCTTCTAGTAAAGGAACTCCAACTGAAAAAGTAACACCAACATTTGGATTTATTTCATAAATAAGGTAATAGAATATGCAGTGCAATATGAAAAAATAAAGAAGAGTTCAATTCAGTTAAAAGCTTTTCCTTTGAATAGTTGTTTCAGTAGCTCATTAAACACCCAGGGCTGATTCTGAGCCAATTGTTGGTTTATTTGTATCCTATCTTTATTATTTTTACAAATAATTCAAGATGGCGAACATCTGCAACACACTTTCCTCTTATTTTTCCCCACAACAAGTGGGTTTGTGCTGAGAATGAATAACGGCTCAAGGTCACTCAGCTGGTTTTTATGGCTAAGGTGGGACTCGAATGCACAGACTTCTGGTTCCTAGCCTGGTTCATTAACCACTAACCCAGACTGCCTGTCTGTGACCCAACTGTGCCCTGTATATGTCTCACAAGCTTTGGTTCCACTCATTACAGTGTTCTCATCACAGAGATTCAAAGGGACATCATAATAGTTCAGCATAAATTTATGAAGACCCTGGTAAAATAATTGCCTCACCATCTGGAAAAAGTTACTAAATTATTTCCAAAGCTCTGGGAACCATTGGTCTGCAGAAATATTGACTTGTAATGGAGAAGACTAGCGGCAAGAGTGAATCTTCCCAAGTGTGGGCATTGCTGTCAAAATCACTTGACTGACATTAATGTTCATGACTACCATCAGAAAAACATTGGCTAAGAACTCACTTTAATTGAGAGTAGCAAGGCAGAAGCTTATTGCTCACTAAAAAGAGTATTGATGCTCATCTCTTCCACCTGGAAGATCCAGTTGCGTGAGGGGCAAAGAAGATAGTTGTCAGTATGTGTAGAGAAAATTAAAGGATCTCCCATTAGCTCTAACCGCAACACAAATATGCAGGGTAGGAAGCCATTGTCTGGATGGGATATGGCAAAACAGATGGGTTCCGGGTCAGCAAAGGAGTGAAAGGAGTTTTAGAACCACACATTAAGAATAGGAACCCCAAATTAAGTTCCAGTTAAGTTGATGCGTTGCTCATGCCTGCATACAAGAATCTAGTCAACTAAAGATCAGCACTAAATTGGTGCTAGATAAAAGTTAACCGAATTCAAGAGAGGCTGGACTTAAACCTTTTGTTGGAAATAATGACTCCAGGCTAATTCCTTTCTTGGCTCTTCCCCCCCGGGCTTTGCCTGTGCTTCTCTGACAGAAACAATGTTTGTATATTCCCCTTATTTATTTTGTCTCTCTCTATAGTTGAATATTCAAAGAATTCATTAAGATGTGGCTTCTGGAATATCAAACAACACAATAGCTGTGATGCACCGCATATTAAGTTCTGCATAAGGGTATAAATTGGGAGGAAGACCTCACTAAAAAATGTCCCAAAATTGGACAACTCTGTGTGTGTTTTAGAACTAGTGTTCTTCATCAATGAAGTTAACTGGTAATGGTATAAAATAAAGTTATTTTCAAACTATTTAGAATGATTTCTCCCCCTCCCCCTCCCCCCTTGAATCCTGGATTCAAACACTCTTCGGACTCTGGATGACAATCCAATAAGAACTCAGATCAGTAATTGTGGTGGAGATTGTGATTTCTTTATCTCTTTATCTTTCTTGTAAAAATATGAAATGGGATTTGAGTTTACCTCAGCTAGAACTCTACATTTCGTGATAACCATAATGTAGTCATACTGTTGCCAACAACAATAATTTTTACATATGAAATGGAAGAGGAAGTTGGACATTAAACTCTGAATGAGGTTTAAGTTCCCCATTTGCAGTCACAGCAAAAACAAACAAAACAAACAAAAAAACCCGGAAAAGCTGGTACTGCTATCACAGATTAATTAAGTATTCAAAGGAAAGCTGACTCGGCACTTAATGTGTTTCAACATGCACATTTGCACTTTTTGTGAGCAAACACTTTGTTGGGTTGTACAACCTGTTACATGGCTCTTAACCATAGAAGCCATTTACGCATCATCTGTCAACCATGAACCGCACATAGGTAGGAAATTGCACACTCTCAAATTGTGCACTCTGAAAGACTATAAATGCAAACAGGAGCCAGGTGTACCTTAGTTTTGTCTGCTGAAGTCTTGGATTTCCTGTATTCACCTATCTAATACCTGTTACTAAGGGGAAGCCCTTGCTAACGTATCAACATGCAAAAGTCCAACTCCTGTCCTTCCTTTTAAACAAAGGAAATTGTTCTCAAAAGCATATTGGATTCATGTTAAGCCTTGCATGGATAGCAAAAAGACCTGGGATTCCCCAAGGTACTGGTGCAACATTGAGAGGGTTCCAGTATAATTAACACCTGCCTTTTGCTGAATACATTTTTATTTTTTGGAATAAGATACTTTAAAATGCTGCATTTTAAAGTAATTATTTTTTAGTTTAGTTCTTTTATAATGTTAAAAGTTTTTAATAATATTAATCCTTTTTATATATTGTTTTTAGCTCTGTTGCACAGTGCCAAGAGAAACGTATTTGTGAGACAGCCGTATAAATACAATGAATAGATAAAATATTAAAAAGAATATTCACTTTTACAGATAGTCCTCGACTTACAACAGTTTGTTTAGTGACCATTCAAAGTTGCAACGGCACTGAAAAATGCGACTTATGACCGTTTTTTCATGGTTATGACCTTTGCAACATCTCCATGATCATGTCATCAAAATTCAGATGCTTGGCAACTGGTTTATATTTATATTTATGTTTATATAATTATGAACAAATTGTGTCCCAAGGCCATGTGATCACCTTTTGCAGTCAAAGTCAGTGGGGAAGCCAGATTCACTTAACAACTGGGTTGCTAACTTAATCAACTGCAGTGATTCACTTAACTCTGGCAAGAAAGGTCATAAAACGGGGGAAAACTCACTTAACAAATGTCTCACTTAACAACGGATATTTTGGGCTCATTTGTGGTTGCAAGATGAGGACTACCGGTACCCTTGTTTAACTTATTGCAAAGGAAGGGATAACAACTGAATTTCAAAGCAGTTTTTGAAAAACTTTGTACTTTAGTTGCACCGCAATGTCTTAAAGCAGATGCAAAAGCATTATGTCTTCATGTTGTGTTTTCCTTGCTTAAGGCGTTACAAGTGAGACTCTATTTAAAGAATGCATAACAAAGTTGGCAGACTGAAACATAGGATGCAACAAATCCCAGAATGACCAAGTTGGCTTCCTTGCCTTCGTCCCCAAATGCCTTTTGTTTATATAAGCAATACCTACAGTTGGATCTCCTGGGACCTGAACAGCGCTAAAGATCCTTAATGATATCAGTCAGCCCTGAAAGATCAGCTGGCCTCAATTCTTCCCATCTCATCTTCCCCTTTTCTTCTCCTGTCACATCGTTTAGAGTAGAAGTATCAAACGCGTGGTCCACGGGTGCCCCGCAACCCACAGCAGTCCTGAGCATGGCTGGAATGGGATTAAAATGCACTTGGGAAATATATTTTTTAAAAATAAAATAGAATAAAATGCAATGCTGCATTTTAAAACTAATTATCTTGGAATGTAGTCTGGAGTTACAGGAGGGAGGGGCTGTTTCCCAGAGGGAAAACAGACAGCTTGAATTGTCTGGTAAGCAGGAAGAGAACAAGGTTGGGGCCTTCTTTAGCAATTCACAGAATATATCTATAGTTATTGCACATAATTGCTTTAGTCCAGCAAGATTCTGTCTATAGATGAACAATAATAAACTACTCAGAAGTAACTCCACAGGTCCTTGATTCTTAGGAACTGACAATAATAATATATTTAATCACCTGCTACCATGATAATCTTGGCTATTAATTTGTGAGGAGTCCTGGACAGGTTTGCTTGGTGCTGCCACAACCCAGGCTGAGTAGGAGCTCCATGTAACAGGAGTTCCCTCCCAGTTTGAGGTGAGCAACCTTGATGGTGCAAATAAGCTAAGTGTCAGGGCTCCGGCAGTTACCCCCATTTAAATCATGAGTCTCAAGCCAAACTTCCAAAACTTAAAAAGGATTTATTGGGAGGTTACCCTGTCCGGCACTGCCTAGGTGTAACCGACTCTGAGACACATAATTCATTATCACCCTTGACCCTGGTTTTCCCTCACCTCCTGGGTGTATCGTAATTCATATTCTCCAATGGACACATCTGTTAGGAATGTAAGTCACCTAACAGCTATTTGGGTTAGAAATATATAAACCAGGATAGACATTTTAATACTGTATCTTTAAGAAAATGCAAAAACTGCAATTGGGTGTGGTAACTCAAACGGCCCTAAGATGGAGCCAGAAACCTGGGTTGTTTAGTCTTAGTCTCAGAAGAGAGTGTGTCTCAGTGAGTCTCTTTTTCCTTCTGTTGGAGAGTTTTGCCATTCTTTCTACTTGACTGATATTCTTGGATTTGATGTAAGTCTGTTACTGAACTGTTTTTGACATTGGACTTTGTTATTGGATTATCCCTGAACTGAACACTGACTGCCATACCTGTGAATGACTTTGGACTGCTTATTTTGAACTTTGCTTAAACATTTCTGGAAGTAAAAACCTACATTTACCGTACTGTATCTGTGTGCTGTGTGTATTATTCAAACACTACTCTCAATATGTCTCCCTGTATGCGCTCATTCTCCCAACGGGGAATTACCTCAACAACATCCATAGCCAAGAGTCATCAATCATGCTCTCCAGTTAGAATTTTGTGCAGCAGAAACTTCAGTCACCTAGTTACTATCTTTGAAAACATTTATGGAATGCACTTTTGGTTTGCAAGCAGCCGCACTGCTCCCCTTCTCTTTCTGTTGGCAACTCTAAAAAGACCATAGAAATATTTTATGAGTTGACACTAAGACTTACACTCCCATACCCCCACCCCCACCCCCAGACTGAAGGTAGGTAGCCTTGCATTAGTAGCAATGGTAGTGGTTGTAATTGGGAGGACCAATCATGTCCCTTTTTCAGTGCTGTTGTCATTTTGAACAGCTGCTTAAACAAATGGCTATAAATCAAGGACTCCCTGTATTCTTGGTCTGCAGTCCTGGCATTCTTTGCTCATCCCTCCTAGGAACACTCCCACCTGCCACAGTAAGGCAGCACAGCAGGAACTGGTGGTGGGGCTTCGTGGTAACTCTATAGTTGCTTTTTGGAGGGAGCTTTGTTGATAGCTTTAAAGGTGACCACCTGCATATTGCTTTGAACTGCAAACTTTGGTCTAGACTCTAGTGGTTAAGGCACTAGGCTAGAAAGTCCAAGTCCCACCTTAGCCATGAAAGCCAGCTGAGCTATCTTGATGCAGTCTTTCTCAGTCCATCTTACCTCACAGAGTTGCTATTTTGTGGGATATAGGAGAAGGAAAGTGTGTAGGATATGTTTTCCACCTTCAATTATTTGTAAAAATAATAATGGCAGGATTCAGACAAACAAACTTCAACTCCTGGGATTAGGAGCGCCATAACCAGAAGTAACCAAAAATTAGTTTTTGCTGTACTGGCTTTCTCAAGCCTCCTTAAGGAGACACAAACAGTTGCCAAAGACACTCTGTGCTTTTATTTCCTATTAACCTTAAAAGCCATTTTCTATTGGTTCTCCTCCTTCTCAGCTTTTTATATTCTGGTCTGAACCAAAGGTCAATTTATATAGCAGAAGATTATATTTTTCCCAGCTTGAGAGTCAGAGCAGTGTTGGAGTAGTCAATTTACTTTAGCTCTTACCTAGTAAATGTCTGACAGCAGTTGATGAGATCATGTGATTCTTGTCTCCCTTTCAAGATTATTCTGTTCATTTAAGAGAATCATAACGTATGACACATAGAAAAAAGACTGCCAGTTGATGGCAACGGTCATTTACAAAGGAATTGGAGCAGATAACATCTGCCGATAGTGACAACGAACTGCTCGGGTTTTTGATTTTGAGGATCATAAGAGTGTCATGTCAAGAAAGGATGGATAGTAGTCCTCAACTTATGACCACAGTTGAGCCCAAAATTTATGCCGCTAAGCAAGACTGTTGCTAAGTAAGATGAGCCGTGTTTTATGATCTTTTTTGCACAGTTGTGAAGGAAACCACTGCAGTTGTTAAGTGATCCATATAGTTGTTAAACAAATCTGGCTTCCCCATTGACTTAGCCATCTGGGAAGGTTGCAGATGATGATCATGTGACCACGGGAAGTGCAACCATCATAAACATCAACCAGTTGCCAAGAACCCGAATTTTTATTATGTGAGTATGGGGATGTTGCAACAGTTGTGTGAAAAGTGGTCATAAGTCACTTATTTCAGTGCCATTGTAATTATGAATGGCCACTAAACAAATAGTTGTAATTCGAGAAACTTACTGTATTAACATTTCTTTCTGAGAGCAAACCTGGTTGTCTGACCTTAGAGGAAAGTGGGCAATGCAGTCTGAGAAGCACCTGTTTAGCAAGAAAGAAAACCCAAAAAGACATTGTTATTAGGGACTTGTTAGCTATGATTGATCAGCTATGAAAGGGGAGTAAATCTATTTCTAGTCATCGACAGCCAGGATAAAAAATATGCCCTGATTCCAGAGGTGGTATTCAGCAGGTTCTGACCAGTTCTGGAGAACCGGTAGCAGAAATTGTGAGTAGTTCGGAGAACCGGAAAATACCACCTCTGATTGAAGATTTTGCAGTATCCTTCCCCTGTCACGCCCACCAAGCCACGCCCACAGAACCGGTAGTAAAAAAAATTGAATCCCTCCACTGTCCATAATCTTTTAATACTTCTCTATAACCTATATTTTATATTGCAAACTAAGTATAAACTATAGGAAATATGGTCCTAATCCAGGGTGACAGAATAGTGTTGGGACATATTTATTCCATTTATATGCCACCATCTCGTCATCAAGCAACTCTAGGTTGCTTAACACAAAACGATAAATATTGACATCATGGCAACTGGACATCTTCCCTTTTTTTTTAAAGTTTGAAATGTTTCACATCTGACCCAAGTATCTTCTTCCCCCAAATTGTGTGGCAATACGCCAGTGAAGATTCATCCAGGTAGAGCTTCGGTAAGCAGCAAAACTTTTCAAAGCAGAAAGACATCCAGTTGCCATGCCTCAACATCTAGGCAGCTCTTCCTGGATGACTGAGAATCTTCATTGATCGATAAATATTAACATTAATGGCGATAGCACTTAGACTTATATATTGCTCCATAGTGCTTTTACAGCACTCTCTGAGCGGTTTACAACCTCAGTGTATTGCCCCCAAAAATCTGGGTCCGCATTTTACCGACCTCGGAAGGATGGAAGGCTGAATCAGGATCAAACTCCTGACTGTGAAAAGAGTTAGCCTGCAATACTGCATTCTAACCACTAAGAAAGGAGCCAATACACAATGAGGTGAAGATGAAGTCTTCTCTTAATCCACTAATCACCTTCCCATATGGGACATCCCCACCGGGATCCCAGGGCATTTGGCAGAGCCAAGTTTTAAGGTTCTTCTGGAAAGCCAATACAGTGGGGGCGTATCTCACTCAAGGGACACGTTCCATATGGTGGGAGCAGTGGTGGGATTCAAATTTTTTCACTATCAGTTCTGTGGGCGTGGCTTGGTGGGCATGGCAGGGGAAGGATACTGCAAAATCCCCATTCCCTCCCCACCCCACTAACCTGCTTTCCAGCTCTTCTGTTCTGTGCAGGGCAACCAAAGAAGACCCAGCCGATCAGCTGGGACTCGGGAGGCAGAGAATAGATGGGGGCGGGGCCTGTCAGAGGTGGCATTGGCCGGTTCTTTGCACTACTCAAAATTTTCGCTACCGGTTCTCCATAAGTGGTCAGAACGTGCTGAATACCACCTCTGGGCGGGACCCACGACAGGAATGGCTCTTCTCATGGACCCTGCCAGCTAGAACTCCTTTACCAACAGGGTCCTCACCATGCAGAAGATAAATATGTATATTATCATACATGTGGTAGTAAATGCACCTGCCTTTCAGTGCATGTAAAGTTTGGCAAATTATATGACCCCAGAATATTTCTCAGAAGTCCCCTTTATAACCATTAACCCAGGCCTGACCTGCTTACTTCAGAAAACTAACTTTTTATTACCGTATTTACTTTCTGCTGTTGTCCAGATTTCAAAACTTTATACTATAGAGAGAATGTGTTTGGAGCAGCTGAATCTGTGCATTTAAAAGCAGATTGATGGAACCCCCTTCAGGCTGGTTACATA
Organism: Pseudonaja textilis; assembly: GCF_049901715.1. Classification (NCBI taxonomy): domain Eukaryota; kingdom Metazoa; phylum Chordata; class Lepidosauria; order Squamata; family Elapidae; genus Pseudonaja; species Pseudonaja textilis. The sequence continues at coordinate 64,939,043 of NC_141994.1, forward strand.
TAATGCTTCTTAGATTTGAATTCTCTCATTTGCATAGTGTCACAGTAAATATATTCAAGCAGCTTAAATGAATGCAGTTATATGGAATTAATGTTGCTTGAGTGTCTATGAAATATTTCAAATGTTACAGAACCAGCTCATAATTGCTTTTATTTTTCAGTGGAGGGAGAAATGTGTATTTTTAATTTCAATGTTCTTTTTTGATGAAATTTGAAAGAAAACTTTCCGTTATTGCTTGGTGAATGCAGACAAACAATGTCTTTAGAAACCTGTGAAAAGCTACTCCTGCAATTATTTTAGATATTCACTTGACTATATTAGGCCGCAAGTGCTGCAGAATATAAATACAGTGGCATTGTTAATATATTGCATTAAATGTTGGGTTTGAATGCAAATCAAATGTGATGTCTTTCAAATGAGAGCAGTATTCTTGAATTAAATAAAGATACGTGAAAATCTAGCTTCTGCATTTCTGTAATCTTCTGTTTGTAGTGCAGCATTCCAGTTGATTATTACAAAACACTTCTTTGCTATTGACAAAACTAAAACTATGCATTTGTCATTCAGATGCTCTTTAGTATTAATTTACAATATATAAAACATTTCAAGTTATCTGTGTTCTGCAGTTATATTGAAAAAGAACAGATATTTTGCATTCTCAAGATTGAATTATCGTGTGAAATCTTTTAACTTCTATCTTTGGCATCATCACTAATGCTAAAATTAATGGTTTCTTTACTAAAGCATTCATTTTCCCCTGGCACAATCCTCATATGTAAGATATAAAATAGCATTTTTATAATAAGCAAAAACAAAAAAGGAATTGGAATATTTACAGACATTTTTGGTAAGCTCTTTGCTGTGCTGTGTGATCAGTCCATATTTTTCCACTATGAAATTTGAGGACAAGACTTTATTTATACAGTCAAAATTAATGTTACCTTAGGGTTATTACTGCCTGTACAAACAGAATTCCATAGCGTTGTAGTTAGACATTTGTGGCTAACCTGTGTTGATAGAACTGTGAAGTCCACAGTTCAAGGAGTTAATACTGCAACTGTGTTGACAGGATAATTTATCTTGCAAAAAGCTCTGTCAAATGTCTCATGCTTCTGGGGTCATTGATTCTTTTATATTATCTGGAGCTTGGATTAGTGACTCAAGGACAGCTCATGGTGATTTGATAGACATGTCCATGCAGTTTTCTTGGCAACACTTTGGAAGCTGTTTACCATTGCTTCCTTCTGGTATTTTTTTCTCCTCAGGCCTATCTTAATTGGTAGTCTGCTGTTAAGCACTAACCATGCCTAAACCTGTTTATCTTTCAAATGCAAATAAGGTGTTGTCACCTGCTTCAGAAGAAGTAGACAAATTAGACACTGAGGTTGTCATCTCTAGCATAATCATACATCCTCCATAGTAGTTTGTGTATTAAGAGCATATATTGTCTGAATTTGAGCTGTGTATTGGTTTCGTTAATTGGAATTGTTTTTTCCAAACTGCATTTTTTTTGTGTGTGTATCAGGGAAATGTTTAGATTTAGAGGTACACTTTGTAGATTAATATAATGTAATCTTCCATTTTGTTATTTTAGCTGGTGACTTTTCTGACAAGTTATTTTCTGCAATTTAGGGGAAGTAAAATATGGTATGAATGCAAATTATTTTTTTCTGTGTATATACAAAAAGAATAGGATTATAGCTACAATTTCCAAATAGATTCAACCTTATGTGTACAATGAATGGAAATTATGTGAAGTAGCCCAAAAGGCAAGGCAATTTGTAATCCAGGACAAATACCACCGCAATGAATAAATTCCCGTACATAAATTTTGAAGGTGCTCACTTTCTTTTAAGATACCTAGAACTAGTGATAATAGAAGGTCCAGTCTTTATTTTTAAATGGATAATGAATATATGCTCCCCACATTTCCTTGACTAGTCACAGTGATATTTTATATTGTAACCCAAATAATGTGTTGGTAATTTGATATTTCCTGAATCATTTACAAATAGCCTAGTTTCCACTAGTATTCTCCCAATGGGTATAAGTATTTGAATGTAAAATGTTAAATGATAATCTGTCCAAGGTAGCACTGGGGTTTGAATGATTACTTAATATTAAAAACACTGCCCTAGTTTATTTTCCTCCTATACGGCTTCAGTAGTTTTAGAACAAAAAGAAGCAACATTTTTGTTGCTATCTTGTGGGTTCTGTGAAATTGAATGTTATGCCAATGAATGTTAACATATACCGCATTGTCAAAAGAAGGTAAGGTTATCTATAAATATGTCACTATTAAGATTTGTTTTGAAGATCTTTTTCCTTGAGTGCAAAAGAGCTGAACTGCTGGATTCTCTCTCTTAAATCGCCATGTGTTTGAAGTTTGACATTTCTCTCTGAAATAGTAGGTCAGAGTACTATAATGAAGGTCAGTCCTATTCTAAGATTCCTCTGCAGATCCAGCAGGGACTCAGGGCCCCCCATCAGTCATTCTGAAGAGTGAGTCACTTTCTAAATTCACACTCAAAAAAATCCAGAATTGTTAATGGGAACAGTAATATGAAGGAAGATTTGTCTTAAAGCACAATGATAAGAACAAGAACCGGTTGGGGGACAAGTTGGACCATGAAGTTCCTACAATACATGGCTTGCTCTCCCCAGTAGTCTAATTTCGAGAGAGAGAGAGAGAGAGAGAGAGAGATCTATCAACCTCAACAGTACTTGAAGAGCCTTGATGGTGCAGTGGTTTGAATGTAGCATTGCAGGCTAATTCTGCTGACTGCCAGGAGTTCAATCCTGACCAGTCAAGGTTGACTCAGCCTTGGTAATCCAACATGGATTATATGACTGATATTCTAAGTATAATTCCCTTACAGAACATTTCATCCTCTGTGTTACTTCGCTAAGCAAGCTGCATCCCACAGAAATGTATCTGATAAAATTATCAAGTTCCTCTCATAGCAGCAGTGGCTGGCAGACTTAAAGATGCTGGAGGTGATCTCTGCTCCAGTGGTTCGAATCCTAGTACAACATACATGGCAGAGTGAGCTTCCGTCGCTTGTCTCAGCTTCTGCCCATCTAGCAGTTTGAAAGATAAATGTGAATAGATAAATAGGTACCACTTCAGTGGGAAACATGGCGGCGTTTTGATGCTGGACCTGCCTGGATGAAATGCCTGGCGACATTGGTGGTGAGAGCAGGCCCTGGATGGTGTTGCAGGATGCCACTCATCCTTCTGATGTAGAGCTAGTTCACCCTTGTGATGTACCATAGGTAAGCATGTGAGCATGGACTAGCAGTCTTCAGCCTGAGAGGATCTTGATAAGTTACAAATAATTACTTTGTACTAACACTATAGTATCCTGCCTATAGGACACTATAGTATCCTGCTTATAGTGTTAGTACTTTGTACGAACATTATAGTATCCTGCCTATAGTAACACCGCCATAGGCTAAATAAATAATTAAATTAGTTTTAAATAACAAGGATGGGCAACCTAGCTCTTCTCACCCAAGCTGCTGAAATGCATTCCACAATTTTTCTATCTCAGCTACCTAATTAATGGAATACTAGGAGCCATGTTGGCACAGTGGTTGGAATGCAGTACTTCAGACTACTTCTGCTGCTTGCCAGCTGCCTGTAATTTGGCAGATCAGATCTCACCAGGCTCAAAGTTGATTTCCATCTTCTTGATGTTGGTAAAATGAGGACCTGGATTGTTGGGGGGCAATAGGCTTACTCTGTAAACCTGTTAGAGAAGGCTGTAAAGCACCACGAAGCGGTGTATAAGTCCAAGTGCTGTTGCCATCCCTACTTAATATAACGGCAATTTATAATTTATGGCAGTGTTTCTCAAACGTAGCAGCTTAAAGATAGCAATAACGCTTAGATTTATAAACAACTTCACCGTGCTTTACAGCCCTTTCGTAAGCAGTTTACAGAGTCAGCATATTGCCCCCAACAATCTCGGTCCTAATTTTACTGACTTCGGAAGGATGGAAGGTCGGGCCAATCTTGAGTCTGCCAGGTTCGAATTCCTCGCTGTGGGCAGAGTTAACCTGCAGTACTGCATTGTAACCATTGCACCACCATGGCTCAAGATATATATGGATTTTCAGCTCGCAGAATTCCCCTGCCAGCATGCTGTCTCAGGAATTGTAGGAGCTGAAGTCCACATATCTTAACGATGTCAAGGTTGAGAAACACTAGTTTATACAGCTGGAAAATGTTGCCAAACTTCCAAACCATGTAAACCATAATTAAGGGAAGCCATAACACTCCGGGCAGTACTGTTAGCTCTTTGATCACACTGAAACAATCAGTACAATCTAATCATTTTTGATTGAGAAACTAAGATTCTTGCTCAGATATCAAACGTAGTTATTAAAATAAACCTGGCTTGAGAACACCCTATAATTACTACCATCTTATTATTCTCTGTATTTCATGGGGCTGTCCGTCCCTTTGTATTCAGTCTCCAGAAGTTGCTTTGAAACATGTAGGAGCACCTATTTAGCACCTGTTTGTAGCTTCTGAACCAGACCTGGGGTGTACTATTCTGCATTTGCCTCTTCGTGGCTTACTACACTTAAAAACAACAGGCCAGGTTCTGTGCTCAAGTTTTTAACTCAATGTTTATAAGGCAAAGGGGAAAGCGGGTGGGGAGGAAGGAATATATCCAGTAGGGGCCATCGGATCTTTCCTTGCTGGCATTCTTCCTTGAATAACAACCGGTGGCATTTGGCCTCATGCTGATGGAGGAGGCAAGAATATGCATTTCAGCTCTCCATTTCCAATACTGTTAGTTTGAACTTAATGACCTCTCTGGCAAAGAAAGATGAAGGAAGCTTCTGTAGCAGCTTCTTCACAATAACGTTCCTGAAAAACAAAACAAAACAAAAAATAAAGATATCCTGTGAGTCTTGGCCAAAATTTTTCTAATCATCCACATTTTTTTAAGTTAAAAACTTCTCTTGTCCACATAAAAGAGGATAGAGTAGAATAGAATAACAGAGTTGGAAGGGACCTTGGAGGTCTTCTAGTCCAACCCCCTGCTTAGGCAGGAAACTTTATACCATTTCAGACAAATGGTTATCCAATCCCTTCTTAAAAACTTCCAGTGTTGGAGCATTCATAATTTTCTGGTGGCAAGTTGTTCCACAGATTAATTATTCTAGCTGTCAGGAAATTTCTCCTTAGTTCTAAGTTGCTTCTCTCCTTGATTAGTCAGATGCTTTGGAGAATAGCTTGACTCCCTTTTCTTTGTGGCAGCCTCTGAGATATTGGAACCCTGCTATCATGTCACCCCTAGTCCTTCTTTTCATCAGGCTAGACTTACCCAATTCCAGCAACCGTTTTTTTATGTTTTAGTTTCCAGTCCCCATATCATCTTTGATGCTTTTCTCTGCACTCTTTCTAGAGTCTCAACATCTTTCTTACATTGTGGCGACCAAAACTGGATGCAGTATTCTAAGTGTGGCCTTACCAAGGCATCATAAAGCGGTATTAAGATTTCGTATGATCTTGATTCTATCCCTCTGTTTATGCAGCCTAGAACTGTGTTGGCTTTTTTGGCAGCCACAGCACACTGCTGGCTTATATTTAAATGATTGTCCACTAGGACTCCAAGAGCCCTCTCACAGTTACTACTACTGAGCAACATATTCCACATATACTGATTGTACCTGTGCATTTTGTTTTTCTTGCCTAAATGTAGAACCTTACTTTTTTCACCACTTGAATTTCACTGTTAGATAGCGCCCAATGTTCAAGTCTATCAAGATCCTTCTGTATCTTAAGCCTATCTTCTGGAGTGTTGGCTATTTCTGCCAGCTTGGTGTCATCTTCAAATTAGATGATTTCCCCATCTATCCCCTTATCCAAGTCATTGATGAAGATGTTGAAGAGGACTGGGCCTAAAACAGAGCCTTGGGGTGCCCCACTGCATACTTCACTCCATGTCGATGCAGTTCCATTGAGGACTACAGGTTGAGTGTGGTTGGTCAGCCAGATACAAATCCATCTGGTGGTGATGCTGTCTAACCCACATTTTTCTGTTTTATCAAGGTTATGGTGTATTTGACCTCGTTTCTTTTTTTTCTGGATTATGCTCAGATATAAGCAGGTGAAGGTCAGCTATGTACGGGTAATCCTCAACTTACAAGCATTCATTTAGTGACCATTCAAATAAAAACTGCACTGAAAAGAATTACTTATGACTGTTTTTCACACATACAACCGTTACAGCATTCCCAGGGTCATGTGATCAAAATTTGCCTACTTGGCAACTGACTCATATTTATGACAGTTGCAGTGTCCCAGGGTCATGTAATCCTCTTTTGTGACTTCCTGACAAGAAAAGTCAATGGGGAAACCAAATCAACTTTAACAATTGTGTTACTAATTTAAGTAGTACAGCGATTCACTTAACAATTGTGACAAGAAAAGTCGTAAAATGGGGCAAAATCCACTTAACAACTGCCTTGCTTAGCAATGGAAATTTTGGCCTCCGTTGTGGTTGTAAGTCAAGGACTACCTATAGCTTGTACTGTGATAACAGTTATGCCCTTGGTTAGATTTATGTTGTGTTTGATGAAACCTCATCCATTACAACTTGTCCAACATACAAAGCTAAATGTCCATGGAGATTCTCAGTCATCCAGGTCATGGTTATCCCAAAGATGTTTTTTTCAAGCGGCAACTGGTCTTTCTGGTTTTTCATTGAGGACATTTCATTTATCATCCAAGAAGCTTCTTCAGCTCTTTACAGAGAGAAGAAAGTTCTTGGATGAGAAGTGAAATGTCTTCAAAATAAAAACAGAAAGTCCAGTTGCCTCTTGAAAAAGCACCTTTGGATTGTCCAACATACATATTTTGAAATGTTGAGAGAAGCATTGCAAGCCTAAACAAAATTTGTTTACTTTAATTTGTTTATTAATTTTAAAGCAATTCCATCCTTTAGAGTTTTGCCTTTTTAAAATTCTTGGGTTGAAACATGGGAAGGAGCAGAGTCACCCAAGAGCTTAATGAGATTCAAGAAATAACGTGGTAGAAATGATGTATGTAGCACAGGTGTCAAACTCTATCAAATCATATGACGTATTTTGACGTATCATGATGTATTTTGCCTTTGCGTGACACATCTGGCCCACGGGTCACCAATTTGACAGGCCTGATCTATAGCTTGTAAAAAGTACTACAGCAGTTGGGCCACAGATGGAACTAGAAGGATTGGAATCAAGTTCTATTTTTGTGTGTGTGTGTGTGTTTTTTTTTGGATGGTCAAAGTAGATTACAGTTCTTCCTCTTCACTCTTTCCCACATTGTTTTTTCCTCTGAAATTGGAATAATCTATATTCATATTTTTCTGAAAGAAATTAAAATGTGCAAATGTATGGTGGGAACAAAATTCATTTTTTGACTGAAACTTAAAAGTTCTTTAGGTATGAAATTAATAATTACCACAGGCACCTTGTATGTATCACTATTGGTTGGGGATTCTGCATTGTGTTGAAAGTTTTAGATTAGGGAGGCATGCACAAACTACACTTCTGCTGCTATCCAGGTGAAGTGATGTTAGCTGTGATCACAGCTGTGATCTGTATATTGATTAATCTGGAATGTGTCAGTGAAAGGATGTGATTCATGAAAAATTAGTTCTGTGTATCTGCAGATACCTTTCTGGCCAGCTGAGGGCACCACTGTCATCTTTTCCACATTCCTGGGATCTCTTTTTAAAAGGCTGAAAGAAATATCTTTTTTTTTCCTTGCTGAGGATCTCCTTAAGTAACATCAGAATAACTGAACCTTTTTATATTTACTAAACTAAACCTCTGTATGATTTTGCAATTTTTATATGGGGGCTTCAATTTAAAAATATATATATATTCGTAGGTAGAATTTTCTCTCGATTTTTTCCACGCTTCAAAATTGTGCATATTTTAGGGCTAGAACTGGAACGGGATTCTCACACTGATCTCACATCTGTTGATGAAATGCAGATTTATAGTATGCTGAAAACCTGCAATATTCTTGGAGCGTCATGTGTTATCTTTAGAATGGAATTAAACTTTGCAATCTGTTTCTTTTAAAGGAGACCAAATAGTGGAGCCACATTTTTTTTTTTACTTGTGCATTTTCAAGTGCATTTTAAGAGTCTAAATCTAGCTTTCAGGGTGTTGTTAATGATGGCTGAAAATATTTCTGAATTTTATAAGGCTCTTTGAAAACCACCATCTTAATTAAGTTAACTGTATTAAATGTGGATTGACATTAGGCTAAGCCTGGGAACAACATCGAACAACTGAGCTAAAGTTCAGTTCTTCATTTGCTTACACACAGTAGACAGAATCTTGCCAGATTATGCCTACACTACTTTCACCCTAATCCGATATACCAGTATGACATCAGAATCTATTCCAAAAGCCTATCTGATGTCACTGCTTATTAGCATAGGACATCCTGTTTCTCACTTTTTATTTTGATTTCTCTTTATAATAGCATCGTTGGTCAGAATAAATAAAACAACAAAAGCTTTTAAGTCCTAAGATATTTCAAGTGTGAATCTCCAATGCAAATGGGACAAATAAATCTGCTTCAAGGCCTGCATGATTCCACATTAAGCATTCATGTGATGAGCTGTCCTTGTGTTTTCTCAGCCAACAATCCGCTGTGATCGTCCGTGGAAGTCTCTGTGTGTGTCTGTGTGTGTGCCGCCACAATTATTAGAGCGGTTTCACAATGTTTAGGTTTCCAGCAGAGCCAAGGTCAATCAGGTGCTGCCACCTACCGGCAGTTTGTGTTAATATAGTGTTCAATATTGTTAAAGTGTAATTCAGGTGTTGCCCTAAACAGATGCTCTAACTTTGCTGCCAAAGCCAAGTGAAAATGTACAGAGCTGTGAAAAAGAATCTTCCAACTGGAGGGGAAAATGTGCTTTAGGCAGAATTAAATATGTGGTGCTTCTCTAAGCCAGAATACATATCATCACTTCAAAATGCCTGCAGTGGTTTCTGTCTATCCCTGGAATGGAGATTAGTTACTACAGGTAGCCCTTGACTTACGACCATTTGTTTAATGACTGTTCAGAGTGACAGTGGCACTGAAAAAAAGTGACTTACAACCAGCACCTAACTATGGTTGCAGCATCCCCACAGTTATTGAGCGCTTGACAACCAGTATGTTTTTAAAATTGTAGTGTCTCAGTTTCATACGCTCCCCGTTTGTGGCCTTCCCATAAGCAAAGGCAATGGGAAAAGCCAGTTTGCTTAACGACCATGGCAAAAATGATCATAAAATCTTATATGGCTCACTGATTGACAGCATCACTTAGTTCTGCTCTCAAGTATGGTTGTAGGTCATAGATTACGTAGATATTTTAGGGCATATTACTACTGTAGACCAGGGGTGTCAAACTTACGTTGTCATGTCATCACGTGACGTATTATGACTTTTCCCCCCTTTGCTAAACTGGGGGTGAGCGTGGCCAGCACATGATGCATCGCCCGCAGACCACGAGTTTGACTCCCTGCTATAGATTTTGTTTTTTACAGCAGAAAAGTAGAAAATAGAGTTTTTAACAGCTGTGGTTAGAGATAGTTCCGGGGATTCAGTTGTGGTTGTAAGTTGATTACTACCTGAATAGCAATATCAAGCCCTTTTATACTAAATAACTACCTGTGGCTCATTTGTGAGGAGAAATTTGGCACAGCTTCTAGGCAAGACATGTTCCAGCATTAACAACACAAATATCTGTTTCGGCGAGCAGATGGCACCCTTATAATGTTGAAAATAATCAATTTCTGCCTGTATAATTCAATAATACATAGGAAAACCTTTAGAGCAAACGGATAATAGTACAGTACTGCTCTATAAACAGATATCTTAAATAGCTTTTTAAACAGATAGCTTTTAAAAGTTCTTCGTTGATAAGATCATAATTTTCTATTATATATTGTGCATGACCATTGTGATGAACAATGAAGAATTTACTTGCCAGGTTTTCACATGCCAACTTTGTGTTAATTAAAAAAATTGCTACAGAGAATAAAGTGGGAATGTGAAAGTTAGGCTATTAAATTATACAGCAAGCCCTAGCTGTATAGTAATAACAGTACATCTGTTGTTCATAAAAAATATTTTGATTTTTTTATTCCATTTGTTCTACTATAAAAAGCAACACTTATGATAAATAGACTTATGCTTATGACTAAAAATGCTTCGTTTAAAAATAAATGAATTGCTGGAATTTTTGTGACATAACCACTTTGTTCAGTGTCTGTTTGAAGTTACAATGGCACTGAAAAACAGCAATAGCATTTAGACTTATATACCGCTTCACAGTGCTTTTCAGCCCTCTTTAAGTGGTTTACAGAGTCAGCGCATTGCCCCACAACCATCTGGGTCCTCACTTTACCCACCTCAGAAGGATGGAAGGCTGAGTCAACCTTGAACCTGCTGAGACTTGAACTGTCAAATTGCAGGCAGCCGGCAGGCAGCAGAAGTAGCCTGCAGTACTGCACTCTAACCACTGTGCCACTGTGGCTCAAAAAAATGACTTATGACTGTTTTTCACACTATATTGCAGCATCCCTATGGTCATACAATCAAAATTTGGATGCTTGGCAACTGGCATGTATTTATGATGGCTGCAGTGTCCCAAAGTCATGTGATCACCTTTTGTGATTTTCTGACAATCAAAATCAATGGGGAAACCCGATTCATTTAACAGCCGTTTAACACTGAACAACTATGTTGCTAACTTAACAACTGCAGCGATTCACTTAATAACTGTGACAAGAAAGGTGTAAAAATGCGGCAAACCTCCCTTAACTGTCTTGCTTAGCAACATAAATTTTGGGCTTCGCTGTGGCCATAAGTCAAGTAGCTTTTAAAGGTTTAGGTTGGTTTCTTCTGTTTCCAGGAGGAAAGGCTGCCCACACCCTTCCTAGCTCTTCAGAAATGTAATTTTCAGCACACTCTCCTGTGTGTGTACATAAACTGGATGGGCAGAATCATTTTGCATATAAGGTGACCCTGTCCCATATAGTGCTTTATAGGTGAAAACCAGCTCTTTAAGTTTGGCCCAGAACTCCATTGGCAGGCAATGCAACTACCACACAATAGGTCCAGTTCTGTGATAATGGTCAATACATTCTGTATCACTTGAACTCTCCCAAGTCATATTCAAAGGCAAAACAGACATAGTATACAACAGATAATCTTCGGGTTATGGCTAGTTGTTCAATGACTGTTCAAACTTTCAACAGTGCTGAATAAGGGGGACTTTCTACAGATCCTCAGAGTTCGGGCCATCAAGTGTTCCCCATAGTCACATAGGACAGGAGGGGAGGGGAGAGGAAAGGAGTGGGGAGGGGAGGAGATAACCTTTATTGTCACTTCTTCTGTGTACAGACAGGCATACGTTAAAATGAAATTCTTCCAGTCCCTTATAATTTTTAGGCACCCATTCAAGATTTAAAGCAGTCTGGCTTGATCTGATCTATATCATTAATTATCATCAGGAACTAATGACACTTCAGCCCAAATTGACAAACTCACATCACGCAATGATTACATACAGACATTAAGTAATATGGGAGGAATATTATGAAGCTTTGCAGAACTCTGTAATGGTGCCAGGCCTCGGGAGATTCATTTTTCACCCATGTAACATTAAAACCTAGTGGTTCTCCCTCAGCCTTTGAGATAAGATGTAGGGCGAGGGGTGCGATTCATTACAGGCAGAGAATGCTGCAGGTCCCCTCCCCTAAGGAGGCCCATCTGGCAGGACCAAAAAGAAAGGCCTTCTCTGTAGTGGCTCCCCGCCCCCCGTGGAACATATCCCCACAGAGATAAGATTGGTTCCAATTTTTACACTCTTTTGCAAGGCCCTGAAGACCTGGTTTTGCCAATGGGCCTGGGGACCTCAGAGTGGATGGAGCTCTTTCAAATGGCTCATTTGATTGTTGTCACCAGGGAGGATGGGAGCTTATTTTTTAATTGTTTTTATTGTTGTAATACGTGGATTTTTTCCTTGTAAGCTGCTTGGAATTATTGAGACTTAGTTGGGTGGCCATATAACTTTTCTCAAGTAAATCAACTTGTAATGGCCGCCGGATGGCCTGGTATATTGTTTTCTTGTTTGGCCAGGAACCCCTTTACTTGTATCCCCCTGTGCTGCATTTCGTTTTCATTTGTACACCTTGCAGAATGATTGGGGGTTGTCAGGCAACCTCCGACTTTGAGTAAATAAACAAAGGACAGCATGGTTAAATGGTGCTAATGGCTGCCAATGGGACTAAAGAATTAGGAAAGAGTTTATGCAGACTGTCCACCAGAATGAACAATACTCCTTTCATCATAACGGAATGTGTAAGAGCTGATGCTAAAAGAGTTTTTACTTGAATGAACACCATCAACAAAAATTACCTCAGGGATAAAAATTGTTTCTGCCTTCTACTTTTATAACATTTCCCAGACTCCATTAAAGCTTACAACTGTTATTCAAAAACATAGTATTTTTCTGTTGGGAGAGCCCACTGAAGATAGACGCTGAAGTATTTGAGAACTGACTAAATATAATTCATCACCAATTTACCAGATGCCTGTAATAAACCAAATTAGTCTATGAGTACAAATCTCACAAAAAGAAAAACTTAACATGAATCAAATAGCAAATATGTATTTTCACTACCGCCCCCAGATGCAAAAACTCTCGTCTTCATGTAATAATCATTTGGAAGTTTTATTAAAATTGATTTCTTTCTGCTTAGTTCTGTATGTCCTGCATATTAATAAAATGGAAATATGTTCTTGCATTGGAACCCGAGCTAATAAATTGTATCAGTTCTTGTTGATGTTGGTGTAATTTTCCCTATCTCTGACTATAAACTCCCACTTCGGGAGTTTAAGGTCTGGATTCTAAATTGCCTCACATGAATTGTGTTTGTTATATAACATAGCAAAAGTTTGATATCTTTGGGGAAATTGTACTGTAAACATTCTGTTTATCATTTTGTTCAAATGGAAGAGCAAAAGCAAACAGATAGCAATTAAAATACTGCAATAGCCATTTCATCTGTGTACAGGAGTTTCTATAAATCTTATATGTCATGTACTTCTCATTAATGGTGTGTTTTTAAATATGATTTGTTCTTCCCCTTAAACCAGCACAAAGAGCAAACCATTGCAGGCCATCTAAGAATAGCATTTGAGATAAGGGTCACTTTATTTAATTAGCTCTATTTATATCATTGCTGGCTTCACTTTATCCATTCATTATTTCCAGGGCTGTGACTTCTGCATTGCCATCTTTCTTAGGTTTAGTAATTTATAATTGCTGCTTCTCTACAAGTTTTAACATAAGGACAAGGTGTTTTTTTTTCAACAGTGATGCTTAAAGAGATGGGGAAAGTATCATTCTGCCCTCTACATTCTTGGTTTAAAGAAGAAACTTATCAAGGATAGAACCAGGATTTGCCTGTGGTGTTCTTGGACTCTGGCCAGATGGTGGAGACTGAGGCCTTTTATTATCTTTAGACTTCCTGATCCACAACCTCTGAGTAGTAAGCACTGCTGCTGCTGTGGCTGAAGTTACAGAGGAAGGAGCGTCATATTTCGTGACCAGACTTCGTGGGAAAAACAACTTCCTCAACAACTGGAGTAGCACGTGGTCAGACTTTGGTGGCTCAGCAGTACAGCCACATTTATGGCTGTTTGCCACGTCCCATGGTTACGTGACCATGTTTTATGACAGTTTTGCTGAAAACCTGGCACTTCCGGGTTTGGGCAAAACCATGCCCCTGGCAAACCACTGTTTCACTTAAGGAGTTGCAGCATTGGCTTAATGATTGTCTCCAGTGGAGGAAGTCGAGACCAGGGAGAGCGCTAAACTCTTTCCTCCAGAGGAGCATTCGCCGTCCCTCTCAGGCCATGCTGAAGACCCCTGGATGGCAGCGCAGGCTGTCCAGGGCCTAGGAAGTGGAGAGCAAGTTCCCACCCTGGTTCTCGAGCTCCCAGGGCACTGGGACCGCTCAACCCATCCCAATGGCCACGGCAGCCTCCTGCAGCACTCTGCCAATGAAAACAGAGCTCTGGACCGGGCCAAGGCACCACGGGCTGCTCCTTTGCTGTTTTCAGGGAGGCCCTGTGGGCCAGATCTGAGTACCCCCTGAGCCAGACCCAGCCTGTGGGCCTTGAGTTTGACACCCCTCCTTTAGAAATATTGTAACTGTTCTCTACTTAGGCCACCATGACATACACAATAAGGGTCTTATCCCATTATCTGTTTCCTCCCCTGGAAGTCCTATCCCATTCACCACCTCCAGAACGAAGTTCCCCTGCTCCTGAAGGTTGGGTGGGGTGCCCTCTTCTCCATTGCGTTCCCATTTCAAGTGGAGAGCTGTCATCAGTTAGGAAAGATACACTTTTCCTGGCTAGGTGTCTCTTTTTTCCCCTCTCTCCATTGGGATTTGGAGGGAAGGAGACAAAAACAGCAGACATAGCTGTGTGATAAGTTCATCTGGTAGATGAGAATGCAGCTCTCTTCCCTGCTTTTCGTGTATGTGCTCTCTTGCTACCGAGACAGATGAAATCTCTGCTTAGTCTCCATAGCAATGATGTCTGTGGGCTGCTGCTTTGCCCTTCAGGATGTATAATAACTGCTTTCCTTAACAGCCTCTCCCCCCCCCTCCACCCCCACCCCCCCAAAAAAAAATCGGGGAAGCATGCTGATTGAATGTACCAGCCGTTCCCCAGCTCCATCTTTTCAACATTGAGAGGACCGAAGGGGAGAAGTGTGGATGCGTAAACAGGTTGTGGATGGTGAGTGTCTTCTCAAGTCCTGCTTATATTGCAAAGTTCTTCGTATTCCTATACAGCTAAATACATTGTTGGCTGTATCCTGCAGGTGATATTTGCATTTGCAAAGGCTTTTTTCGTTGTTCTGGAAATTCTCCTGCCAGCCTTCGCACTTTTATTACTAGGGTCTTATGCACACACTTAAAAATTTAAAATAATAATAATAATAATAATAATAATAATAATAATAATAATAATAATAATAATAATGAGATAGACAATATTTCTCTCCATTAAGGAAGCATCAGATAATCCAGTTGATAATTATTGAATTGAAGTGTGTGTGTGTGTGTGTGTCTATACACATAATATAAATGGCTAATTACACATAAAGTTTTCTTCCCATATATATGCATGTTTGTATGTGTTAAGGCTATGAAAGAAGGAAAATTAAAAGTATTTCATTGTGTTTCTGGTCTGTGCATCTGTGTTAATTGATTTTTAGATTTTCAGTTCTTTGTTGGTTTTAAATTAGGTCATCACATATTACACAGATGACTAGTATTGGATTTTTTCCCAAGTAAATACTGAGCATGCTCATAATAATTTTTTATTCTAAAATCACAGCTTTTCACAGTTTTGTCCATTGTTAGAATATAGAGGAAAAATAGCGCAACATGTTCTTTTGTCGTTATTATGTTCAAAATTAATGTTTCATTAGCGGAAACCTGAGAATTAGATTGAAGCTTAATTCTCACATTTGGAAGACCACAGTTTTAGTAGAAGATTTTTCCAAGGTGAATATGTATTCTTTTCCCTTATATTTAGCATTCAAATATTGTTTCATTTTTCTTTTTAGCCTATTACTGATATCATCTTTTTAATTTAATGGATTAATAGATCCGGTACAAAAAAAAGTTACAGATGTTTCTTGTTCAAGTTTTATGATGTTTTGTGCTTGAATTTTACCTGTTCCATTAAATGAAGTAAACCATTATTATGGGCTTCTATAGACTTTGTAGTTTATGGGACAAGTTCCCTAGACAAATGGAGTGAAATAATGTCAAGTATTGTTTAACTAGCTGCATATGCTTTTAAATTTACTGCGTATCATGGTATGAAGTGACTCTGTTATAAAGATGTGCAAATTCTATAACGTATTTTGATGGTGCAAGATACTTTAAAAGCAATTATAGAAAGAGGTCATAATATCAGCTGTGACTCACTTAGCAGCCTTAGCAGTGGGAATGCTGGTCCCAATTGTGACCATAACTGGAGGACTATCTGTAGTTAATATCAGTGCAGATCTTTTATGATTTATCTTGATTAGTATGGGTGTTTGTGTCTAGTGGTTTTGCTTTGTTTTTTTCTTGAGCCTCAAGGCCATTTTCAGTAATGTTCTGTTTTTGTTTTGTTTGCCATCCAGAGTTTCTTGGATAGTTGAGTAGCCAAATAAATCAGCTTAATAAATAAAACAAAATGCATTGCAGATTTATCATTACCATAAACTAGGTAACATCATGAATGCTGATACTGGATAACACTGATGAGGTTGCCTAGTTGGATAATGAAACATCTGCAAGAAAACAACCAAGCTCAGAGAGCACTAAGGATCCCTCACTTCAACTAATCGCAGATACTAAAAATTCTTATAAAATGTCTAAGAATTCATCAGAAACACAAGCAAATGGAGGCAGTTTGGTGCAGTCATTAACGCACCAGGCTAGACCCTGAGATCAAGTCCCACTTTAAGCATGAAAACCAGTGGATGACTTTGGCCAGCCATTCCCTCTCAGTCAGCCCAAACCACCTCACAGGGTTGTTGTTCTTATGGGGAAAATAGGAGGAAGGAAGTATGTTGGATATGCAGGTGGTTGGACTGGAAGACCTCCAAAGTCCCTTCCAGCTGTGTTCGTCTATTATTCTGCTATATGTTTGCCACCTTGAGTTATTTGTTAAATAAATAAATAAATCTTATTTCTGAATTAAATTTTAGAGAAACTATTGTTTATCAGGTTATTAAAACTTAGAGCTCCTATAACTTCTTGTAAATGATCAGGCCACTATTCTCGGACAGCTATTTTTGTCCGCCCGATTTAAGATAAGAGCGGACTTCAGAACTTTACGATTTAAGGATTGGTTTCAACTGTTTAAATACGGTTTTCAAGATGGCGGCGCATGTATATGCAGTGGCTCGATACTTCAGAGATCAAACTGATTCATGCAAAGAAATCATGCACTTAGGATATATCATGTGTACATGCATTACTTGTGATTCTTCTTGAATTAGTCGTAGCATGCATGTTGAATTATAAGGGAAGTTCTGAAACATTTTGAAATTTCAAAAAGAGAAGGTCATTTATGGAATGTAGATTTGGTTAAAAACAGCTTCCCATAAGATAACGACAAGGGAAAGCATCTCATTTGCTACTTTTTGGTGCCCTAGCATGAAGTCCAGCACATTGGAAAGGCTGCTCTAATTCATTGTGACTATTACTCAAACAAAAATTAAGGTGGGTTCTAGATCCAGTAGTAAGAACAGACCAAGTTGGGAATATTGTGCAGATGCTATTTATTGTTCTGCTTCTGATGGTAGTAGTAATACGGTGATTAAGCCATATCTTATTTCTAGTGCTGGCTCTATATACAACAGTGTACTAAGCTTATTTTGAAAGCATTTATTTGTGACACTATTATTAATCTTCTATTGTTGTAAAATTATGTTTTAAGTTCTAAACATTTCAATTGTGTTAAAAAAAAACCAGGAAACAAATTCATGTACATAAGAGGCTTTTGTTCACACTACAATGCTGTTTATTTATGTTTGAAGACACTGTTTTCTAAAATCAGAAACACATGACATGCTATCCACTTTTAATATTTGCTTAAAATATATACTATTTGCTGATAAACTGAAGTGTTTCATATGTGGTGAAGGATGTTGTGAAAAGAAACGGAGAGAGGAAGTTGCTGATTCTGCTAAATTGTGTGTTTAGCAGATGAATTCCCACAGCACTGCCTTATGCCTAAGGATATCTAATCATGTAGTAGGGCTGTATTATTATCCTTCTCTCCTTTCCTATTACCTACTCCTATTGGTATCCTATGACTATTACTTTGTGAGTTGTATCTTATGATTAATGATTGTATCTTACGATTTATGATTTATCACTTGTAACTTGTATGTATACTGAGAACTTACGCATCGGAGACAAATTCCTTGAGTATACAACCACACTTGGCCAATAAAGAATATTCTACTCCCGTGATGGCCGGAAGTGGCATCCAGAGCCATTTGCCCTGGCCCACGAGGGCTCGCCCGGAAGAGCCCCACTGCACATGTGCGCGTGCCGCCTCCACCCAACAGCTAACTGTCGGGTATCTGGCGCGCATGTGTGGGGATGGGTGGGAGACATGCACATGCTCAGAGATGCACAGCACATGAAAGGATATGCACAGATGTGCGGAAAGGGGATTACAGGCACAGACATGCAACGTGCGGCAAAGGCATCACGCATGCAGGTGCAGGAGTGTGTGAGGGGGCCCCAGCATGCATTGCCTTCTGGATGCTGGCACGCGAGCTCACAAGCGTGCATGCAATTATCAGCACGGGAGCCAAAAAAGGTTTGCCACCACTCTAGTCTATTCAGAATTTGGTTTGAAGAATACAGAATGTTTACATTTCCCCTCCTTTTTTTTTTAAATGTTTTGTTGCAAACCTTTAGACATTGTATTTATCTAGATCAATATTCCTCAACCTTGAGAACTTTAAGATGGGTGGACCTCAACTCCCAGAATTCCCCAGCCAGCAAGTCCCACCCATCTCAAAGTTGACATACTTGCAAAAATGAGAACAAAAACTGGCCTTTTCCAATCTTGAGAGTGAAAAGGAAAACTAAACGCCTCTTTCTCTCAGATAACCATGGCATTTTATTTTGCTTTTCCCTGTGCAGAAGGTTCTCACATTTATTCCTTAGCACAAGAAGTACGAAAGAAGAAGATTACTAATGAAGCTATCTTGGATTACTCATGATCCTATTTTAGCTTTGTATGTTTATATGAAGACTTAGGTTTATAAGAAGAATTGAGCTGAATCTCCTTTCAAGGATGATGGTTTCACACAGCGACTAAGTAGGTATTTATTGGGAAGTTCAAATATAAATGACTGTAGTAACAGCAGGCACTGTGTTCCCCCATAGCTGCTGTGTTCAGCAGGTGGCTTACCTCTGATGCTGGAGATACTACAAAACCATCAGGATTAGTAATTTTATGTGTATTTGGCCTTTTAAAGCTAAGCTTATTGAAAGCCATCGTTTTACCTCTTGGGAATTCCACAGTTTTTAACCATAGCAGAATAACAGAATTAGGAGGGACTTCGGTGGTCTTCTAATCCAACCCCTTGTTCAAGCAGGAAGCCATACAGAAACTGAAGAAATTTGTTTGTTTATTAAATTTATTAACTGCCTATTTTACCACAGAGTAGCTCTGGGCGGTTTCCAATATGAAAAAACCTATACCAATATATAGAACATAAAATAACAGAATTGGAAGGGACCTTGGAGGTCATCTAGTCCAAAAAAAAACCGGGCCTCCCGTATGGCAGGCGAGAATTCTACTGAACCAAGTAGGAAGTAAATAATACAAAAAGATAAATACTCAACCTTAACTGAAAGATGGAGAGGGAAGGAGGGAGTGGGATAAAGGGAAGGAGGGATCTATTATTAGTCTAGCAACCCCCTCCAATGTGAAGATGTACCATTGGAGGACAAGCCAACAGAATATTTTGTCTGACGTGGCCCGTAGCGTGCCTCCTCTGCTGGCACAGGTGGGACAGGCCGATCCTGTTTCAGAAGTACAGGTAGTCCTCAACTTAAGACCACAATTGAGCCCAAAATGTATGTTGCAAAGTGAAACATTTGTTCAGTGAGTTTGCCCCATTTCACGACTTTTCTTGCCACAGTTGTTAAGCGAATCGCTGCATTTGTTTAGTTGGTAACACAGTTGTTAAGTGAATCTGGATCCCCCATGGACTCTGCTTATCAGAAGGTCGCAAAAGCTGATCACGTGACACCTCCCCCAGGACGCTGCAACCGTCATAAATAGGAGTCAGTTGTCAAACATCAAGATTCTGGTCACGTGACCATGGGAATGCTGCAACGGTCATAAATGTGAATAACGGTCATAAGTCACTTTGCGGTTGTAACTTTGAACGGTCACTAAATGAACTGTTGTACGTCAAGGACTGCCTGTACTGTTTCAAGCCTGACTGAATTGTGTACTGCTGAGCTTACTGATGGAGAGATATATGAATATGATTTGCATATTAAGAGGTTGAGTTGAAGAGCCTGTCGCAGAGAGGATGCTGCCCAATTATTTTTGGAATTTTTTACATCAAGCTGAGGCAATGCCAGTGAGATGCCATCTGTTTTGCTTTGTGATGGGTGCAGACAGGTTTTGTACCAAATGTCTGGTTCTCTGTTGGCTTCCTTGATTGGCTTTGATGTAGCTCTTCTGAACACCTTGATATTGACTTTCAAAAATAGCCTATCCGGGAATGATTTATCCTTCCCCTCGTTTGATCATTTTGAGCTTTTCTTTTATTTGTACAGAGTGAGTTTTAATCAATGTTTACTAAGACTATTTCAACATTTTTTTTTTATGTAAGACTCTACAAACCTGAATGCCTTGTTGCTTTATTTGCAATTTCGCTTTTATGAATATTTCATTTAGGTAAGTGTTATCGTGTATAGTCAGAATCAGTAATAAAAGACAAAGGGAAATTGTTCAACCCTTTTTGTCTACGTCATTCATTTTTGTTTACCTCTTCTCATGGCTCTGTGCAATAAGTCAGTTTTTCTCTACAATAAGACTTTCATTCATATATACACACACACACACACACACACACATATATATACATACATACATACATACACATACATACATACATACATTCAATACCCTTCACTTCTGGGGAAAATACTATTTTGTTACATGCTTGAATTATTATCCTCAAATGGTAGATGTATATACTTACCCAAAATTATGATGTAATACATATATCTGAGAGGTTATAGGTCACTTCAAAAGTTTCTATTTCATGTCTATGGAGTATATGACTGTCTTTTTTAATGACATGTTTTTAAACTATTATGAATTCTTAAAAGTACTTTTAACTATGATTAAATTGTCAAACCAAGCAAAGATGGCAATTTTAATATTACACGTAGTCTACAACTTATGACCACAACAGAGCCCCAAATTTTTTGTTGCTGAATCACTGCAATTGTTAAGTTAATAGCGCGGCTGTTAAATGAATCTGGCTTCCCTATTTAACTTTGCTTCTCAAAAAGTCCTAAAAGGGGATCACATGAGCCTGGGGCATTTAACCATCATAAATGCGAGTCAGTTGCCATGTGTCTGGATTTTGCTCACACGATCATGGGGATGCTTCAACAGTTGTGAGAAAAACAATGATAAATCACTTTTTAAAGTGCAGTTGTAACTTCAAATGGTCACTAAACGAATGGTTTGTAAGTCAGAAGGATTACCTATACCAGTAGTGGCTAACCTTTTGGGGCCGAAAAATAAAAATTTCAAAGTTAGACTGCAGCACCCAGAAGGCAATGCGTGGGGGGGGGGGGCATTCCCCCTGCACATGCATGTGCGATCCCTCCCCCACCCTTACCTGCACTGCGCATGTGCACACCTCCCAGATGGTTTTCAGGCCTTTTTCGGCCTCCCAGAGGCTCGAGGGAAGCCTCTGCAGCCTTTGGAGGCCGAAAAATGGACCCGTTTCGTCACTTCTGTTATTTTTGGAAATATAGGAGGTGACTAAACGGGCCTGTTTTTTGGCCTCCAAAGACTGCAGAAGCTTCCCTCGAGGCTCTGGGAGGCCGAAAAAGGCCTGAAAATCAGCGAGAAGGCACGCACATGCACAGTGAGGTGAGTTTGCCTGGGGCTCGTGTGCCTGCACAAATGGCTCTGCATGCCACCTGTGGTACGTGTGCCATAGGCTCGCCATCACGGACCTATAATCTCCTGCGTCAGTGTTTACATTTCTAGATCTGCTGAAGCTTTGCCAGACTAATGATAAAATGGAAGTTACTTTAGGTGTCTCACCAAGTATAAGCGAAGAAAAGGTGGGGTTACAGCTCAGTGTCATCCCACTCCATTAGGGCATCTCTCTCTCTCTCTCTCCCTCCCTCTCTCTCTCTTGTATAATGGAGAATGTCGAGTGTTTTTTTCTCAGCTTTTCACTCCATCTTCGAGTTGCTTGTTAACAAGACCTTGCCTTTCAGAAATTGTACTGATGGGTGCATTACCTGTCACCAACTCTTAGCTTTTCCTTTTTTTTTTTTTTTTGGCCTCATGCTTACGATTATCCCTTAGAACTAGAGCGAAGGAGTGTGGAGAAAGAAAGAATAAGGTGCCCTTGCATTGTTGCAGTTTTTTTCTGTTATTAATAGAAAATTAAATTCGGGATTTGATAAGATCACTTTGGATGTACAGCACCTTCTCTACTAATCCTATGCTCATTTATCAGAATGGTTTGGGGAACATTGCATCCAGTCTTTTACCTGTTGCTTATAGATTATGTTTTATCTACACACACACACACACACACAAACCTTTTTTTTTTAAAAAAAAAGTTCTGGTTTGGAATAACTGGCAAAGAATTTCTCTGATTCAGCTGAAAGAACTGAAGATAACAGCATTTTTTTTCGTAATTCAGTCAAAACTGATTTTGCTTTCGGTAGGCTATCTTACAGTGGAGTTAATTCCACTCATTTGTAGTCATTCCAGATATTATAGAATTATCCTATTCAGAGGAAGTGAGGATGAGAATTGAGAATTGGGAATCCTACGTTTTCTGGGTTTTACTAGAAGGTTAGGCACCTTGGATAATTGCACTTGAGTTTAGTATATTAATACGTGAAAACAAGTACAGTTTGAAATCAACAGTTTCCACTGATCATAGTAAAGATGACCATAAATAAGGAACTATTTCACAATATACTGTGGTTCAGTGTTGCATCCAAGCCAGTCACAAAGCTAAACAAAATGTCAGAAAGAAATACAATAGTAGTTTTGATCTGGGGAATATTTCAGATTTTGAGCGCATATAGCAAATTATTTCACAGAATGCAAAGAAAGTCTTGCTTCCAAAGAAGACTTTCCACTTTACAAAATAGCACAATATAGTTTTAGACAGCTAAGCCTAACTTTTTCCTAACATCTTTCCATTTACTTCTTCCCTATTCATTACTAATATTCTTCTGAGCATGTAATGAAGGCACGTACAACATTAAAAACAATGTATAAAAACATTAAGAAAATTGTATTACAGAAAGGTTAGAGATAAAGAAGCATGTCTTAATTCTAAGAAGTGGGAAATGTATACATAGAAAACTTTTCTGAGCGTGATTTGAGAGTAAGACGTAGAATCCCATAAGGTCTAATCAGATATATAATAAAAGAACTCATTCATTCTTTATAGCAAGATTTTCTTTCATCTCTTTCTTACACTCTACTTATTAGGTAACGTGTTTTAGGCATCCTGTATTGCTGTATGCTTCTTGCACCTGCAAAAAATTGTGTGAGCCTTCTTTTAAATTGTTTTAAATTCAACTATTTTTCACAGAATAATCCTATAGGTTGTTTATTTAAATGAGCAGTTTACTGGGAAGACTGTGTGGTCAGATATATGCGTGATCAGATCATACTTTTATTTGGAATAGTGTGTCTTATTCAATAATGACTATCAGTAGTATTTCCTATTCAATAATGATTCTCAGAATCAAATTAGGTTGTTAAAGTCCTGGAATCTAGTTAAGCTATGGAATATTTTCACCACTAGAGGGAACAAATGTTACTACATTGTTAATGGAAGGTTAGCATGTGGTGTACAGTTACTAGATAGATTGAAGCTTTGCTGCTTTGGGCATTAAAGATATAAAACATATTCTCCATTGAGCCGAAGGGAGAGTCCAGGATGGGTAGTCTCTAGTCTCCTAACTCTGCAGACCGAGTTGAAAAGCTGAGGACAGACCCCCTGGTAACAGTCCCCAGTTCTTCACTCGGTCTCAGAGTGTTCAGACCACCCTTTAAGGGCTCTGAATAGTTCATATTGTAGAAGAATTTTCACCCCCTGGATTAAGCTTTTTGTCTTAGAGAGGCTTATATCAGGTTTGACAGCTAGCCGGCTTGCTGGTTTAGCACTTTCATTTTTTCGCGCCTTTTTTCCGGTTTGCATTTTTTTTTGCTTATTATTTAATTTTTAAACTTTTCTTGCTGGTGGTTTTTTTTCCCTTTCTGCTTGGAATTTGGGTGGAGGTGACCCTGAGAGCCTGTGTGGCCCGGGCTGGGGGCGGGAGGCGGCATCTTATTTAACTCACCTTCTCCCGATCCACTTTCCCTTGACTTGGGCTAGCCGCATCTGCTGCTAAATGCCCCCTTTTTTTCGGCAGCGGCGGCAATGGCCATTTCTCACATTTGGGGACAATCTTGCAGTTCATCTCCAGGATTGTCCCTTGGGGAGGGGGGGTTGGCCATCAGGATTGAATCTTGACCCCCTATCCAGTTCCCAGAGCACCGTGGCAGTGATAGTCTCGCCCCCAATACCTTGAAGAGACAGGTGGCTGCCTTGGCCTCGGTGATTTTAGTCAAGGACTCTACTTCTCTGGCCCAACACTCTAGGGTGAAAGCCTTTCTTAGGGGAGCTATGAATTTGAAGGCACCGGTGGTCCACCGCTACCCCACCTGGGATTTGCCTAAGGTCCTGCAGGCACTGACTCCTCCCCCATTTAAACCCTTGTGTAAAATCAGCCTTCACTTACTCACGTGCAAGGTGTCATTCTTGATGGCCATTACCTCGGCCAGGCATATCTCGGAGTTGGCGGCCTTATCCATCGGGAAGGATCTGTGCATATTCCATGCAGACAGGGTGGTTC
Organism: Pseudonaja textilis; assembly: GCF_049901715.1. Lineage (NCBI taxonomy): Eukaryota > Metazoa > Chordata > Lepidosauria > Squamata > Elapidae > Pseudonaja > Pseudonaja textilis. The sequence goes on from NC_141994.1 coordinate 64,963,799, forward strand.
TGTGGTTGGACCCTACCTTTCTGCCCAAGGTGAACTCCTTATTCCATCGTTCACAGGAGTTGATTTTGCCTAACTTCTATCCAGGGCCTACCCATGCACTGGAGAGAAAGTGGAACACCTTGGACGTTAAGAGGGCCCTCCGTATTTACATTGATAGAACCTCTTCCCTTAGGAGGACGGAAGCCCTGTTTGTTTCCTTGCAGCCGTCAACTTTGGGTCGCAGGGTGACACCTTTCACAGTGGGTCGCTGGCTCAGAGTCTGCATTGCAAAGGCCTATGAGTTACAGAGGCTTTCTGTACCCAGGAGAATCACTGCACACTCAATCAGAAGTGCAACGACCACCACAGCCTGGGCAACGCAGGCATCGATTCTGGACATTTGTAGAGCTGTGACCTGGTCATCGGTGACCCATTTATAAGACATTACAAAATTGACTCCTTTGCCTCAGCAGAGGCAGCCTTTGGAAGATGAGTCCTGCAGGGTGTTCATGTAGAAGTGGGGACCTCTGACCAATCCAGTTCCCACCTATAGGACAGCCATCAGCCAGCTTTGGTATGTCCCATCCTGGACTCTCCCTTCGGCTCAGTGGAGAAGGGGCGTTGGTCCTACCTGAACGCTTCTTCTTGGGGAGCCGAAGGGAGAGTCCAGTCCCACCCTGCTAGGTTGGCAGTTGGGACAAGTAATGGTAGCTCAATCCGTTACGCGGCGCTAGGGATTCGAACTGCTGAACTGCCGGCCTTTTGATCAACAAGCTCAGCATCTTAGCCACTGAGCCACCGCTTCCCTTCGAGAAAATAGGAGGAGGAATTTTTATATATTCCATCTTGAGCTCCTGAACAAAAGGTTGGATATAAATTAAACAAGGGAAAAGAGGAAAAAGTACATTTATGTTTATGGGTCATGAAGTATAACAGAGAAAGAAGGTAAGAGTTTTCAAGTTTGCATTAGATCAGTGGCCTTTCTCCACCTTTAAATTCCTAATTGATCAAATAAACATTCAGGCCACAGGTATATTGATTCACGCTTTGTGGATGCTTTACTGCTCGTTGTTTGAAGTTTATTAGAAGTAAACACATAGACTTTCTTCTGTAGTCAGATTTTAGAGGAGCAAAAAGTACCAAAAGACCTCAAGCAAAACTTGTTACTAGAACCATCAGCTGTATTGTATATTTATCCCCACTGAAAATGTCTGGTTGTTGTGGGGCACGTGAAGAGTTCCAGTGTGATCCTTCATCTAAGAGTAACAGGGAAGCAGTTTGAGGTTTCTCAAATTTGCAAAATAATTAGCATCTTGGTGATAGGCTCGAATCGACTTTGATTAATTCAACCCCACAAAGTATCGGATTATTTCTATGTTTCTGCTTTTGACATCTGTTGCAGTAAAAGTTAACAATGTAATGATGCTTTTGCCATCCTAGCAAAAATCAAACAGAGAGTTTCATATATCAACATTCAAGTTTGAGAGAGACATCATCAGATGAGTTCACTGGAGGGCATAGTGCAGGATTGGGTGAGCACATTTGGCTTGCAGGTGAAATGTTTATGGAGAAAGCAAGGAATACAAGGAAAAAGAGACTGATTAGTAGTACTAAGTGAGAATTATATGACAAAATGTTCGTCTGAAAAGAACAAATCAATTTTTGTAAGAATCAGATAATTTAGACAGGGCTGAAAGGCATGACAAATGCTGCAGAAATCATATACATTTTAAAAGAGTTACGGTTTCATCCATTTTGACAGAGACTATGTCCTTTATCCTAATTGACGGTACAGGTATTCCTCGACTTACGACCACTGTTGAGCCCAAAATTTCTACTGCTAAGTCAGCCAGTTGTTAAGTGAGTTTTGCCCCATTTTACCACCTTTTCATGCTGCAATTGTTAAGTGAATTTGTTCTGACCAGATCCCCAAACATAACAAACCCTCTGAAGTTAACTCAAAGATTCCTTTATTAGGAGTGCCCGGCAGCCCCGACAAAAAAATTTTCTCTCACCGCAGGCTAAAAGAATCTGTCCGGCCAGAAGATGAATAGTTGTCTGGCACATCTATTCATCTCCGTCCCCTGCCTTTTATCCCTAGATTGGGGTGGGGCTTTACTAGCAGCAGTAGGTTTTCCTTCGCAAGGATCAGCCAACGGATTTCCACTGCTCTCCTCTCCTCTGCCTTCTGCATCAGGCACTGGGCCCGACTGTTCCTCCTCTTCCTCATCAGCCACCTCCAGACCTGGGGGCTGTTGACTCTCCAGCTGAGGGCTGACGGGCGGCCCAGGCTCTGCCTCTCTCTCTACCAGCTCCCCTCCCCTCTTCCCCCTTGGAGCTCTTGATACTGACCCCGACTCCCACACCTCCTCCTCCTCCTCCTCTGATTCGGCTTCTGGAGGGGCCTGCGGCGAGCAGGCCACAACAAATGACTGCATTTCTTAAGTTAGCTATAAAGTAAATCTGGCTTTCCCATGGATTTTGTTTATCAGAAGGTCATGAAGTGTGAATCCCCTGACCCTGGAATGCTACCTCCATCATAAAATATGAGTCAGTCGCCAAACATCTCAGTTCGATCACTCAACCATGGGGATGTCATCAATCACTTTTATCAGTGCCCTTTTATCTTCAAACAGTCACTAAATAAACTGTTGCAAGCCGAGGACTACCTCATAGACTCTGAAGGCTGGTGCTCACCCTAATGTTCCTGTTTCCCAAGATCTTTTTGGTCCTGGCCAACTGTTAGAATGAGTATGTTTTTAACCACATCTGAGGAAATTGAAGGCGGGGTGCGAAAGGATTGAGAGCTGTTCTATTCTGGCCCCCATTGGAAATGAGTGCAACCTCATTTATAAATGAGGTGACCCCACAACTTTATGGTTCTTAGCACAGCACCTGCCTCTTGCTGGGAGGAATTTTTCTCATTCAGTGTACTTTATTGTCCCTTGAAAGTAACAGGTTAAAGGATATGTATAAATTAAAGTTGTTTTCTTTTTATTTTAGACCAGGGATCCCCAAACTTGGCAACTTTAAGACTTGTGGACTTCAACTTCCAGAATTCTCGGAATTGAAGTCCACAAGTCTTAAAGTTGCCAAATTTGGAGACCACTGTTTTAGACTAAAATACAGGTAGTCCTCAACTTACGGCCACAACTGAGCCCAATATTTATGTTGCTAAGTGAGAAATTTGTTAAGTGAGTTTTGCCTGGTTTTATGACTTTCCCTGTCACGTTTGTTAAATGAATCACTGCAAGTTATTAAATTAGCAATACGGTTGTTAAGTTAATCTGGCTTTCCCATTGATTTTGCTTGTCAGAAGGTCACAAAATGGGATAATGTGAAAGTAAATCTGGCTTTCCCGTTGATTTTGCTTGTCAGAAGGTCACAAAATGGGATAATGTGACCCTGGCACACTGCAACTGTCATAAACATGAAGCAGTTTCCAAGCATCCAACTGTAAATCACATGACCATGGGGATGCTGCAACCGTCATAAGTGTGAAAAATGGTCATAAGTCGCTTTTTTCAGTGCTGTTGTAACTTCAAACGGTCACTAAATGAACTGCTGTAAGTCGAGGACTACCTGTATCTTGGAAAAACATGTCTTCCTCCCCCTAAAAGCATTGTAAACCTCTGCTATCAGAGTAATAAAAGAGTGGATGCTCCCAGTAGAATAGAAAATGAAGTCTGGGCTTCATTTTCAATAACATTAACACTTGACATGGTTATTTAATCAGATCTATCTACCATTTCACCCCCATTTTCACATGGGTGAAATGGTACTTCACCTTTTCAATCCACTTCCACCATGGTAATCCCACAGAACTGATAGATTATGCATGCATCTTTTTCAAAAGTAAAGACATAGAATTATTCCTATAAGGAGATTTTGTCTGGATCTCTATTTTTATGGGCGAAGATAAGATCTATCAAGTATGGTAGATTTAATCCACATTGAGCAGAACGAATATTTCCTAGCCCTGTAGACCTTTTCCATTTTAAGAAGATTTTACTTCATTAAAAAACCATCATGTTTGGCTTCTATGGAAAGAAGAGACTGTACTTCGGTTTGCTCAGAGAAACAAAGACTCTCATCTTTATAACTGGCAAAGTATGTGACTTAAATTACTACGCTGGCGGTGTTAGATAACAATTATACTTTCTCCCGGTGAACTGGCAACCTAAACTCCCCTCTCTAAAATGGGAGAGTTAAATAAAAGAACTTGCTACCACGAAACCTCATGCATTTGTTGCCTTTGATGTGAGGGGTGTGTGTGTGTGTGTGTGTGTGAGAGAGAGAGAGAGAGAGAGAGATTTGGGAGTTATTTGCATATATTCATAAACCCTCTGTTGCACAACCGTGCTCTAAGTGAGAGAACAGTGCTTGTGATTTTGTTTCTGAAGCAGTGTGACATCACTCCAGTATCGGTTTTCCCACAAAGCTAGCAACTCTTACAGCCAAGATGCTTTTTCTTACGCTCAGGTTGTTCATAGCTCATTGGGGAGCTGCTTGAAGAGTTCTGCCTTGTAGCATTCCCCGTGTTGTTTTCTTTAAGGCTTTGGTGAAGGATGAATTATTCTGAAGGCTGGTAAGCTATTACATATTCTATTTAACCCCAATAAAAATCCTTCTTATTTCCTTACACAAGCCGAGCCGTGTTGGAAACATCTAGTTGTGTAAATTGTCTCAGTTTTACGTTTAAATAAGAGGAAAGAGCTTCCTTGGATTTTCTTCTTTAGCTTTACTTTTAACGGTTTGCTGCTCTGATTCCTTCTTTAGTTGTAGTTTATTGTTTATTGTTGGTCTGATTCCTCATAGCTACAAGGATTGTATTGCAAAAAATATTGTTGTGTGGTTGAAAAAATAGCAATGAGGAATAGTCAGAGGATAAATCCAGAGAGTGAATGTAGATGAATTAGATCAACATTAAAATAGCTTAAACAAAAGCAATTTTAGAAATAGTTTTTACTATGTGTTTCATGTGTGTAGTAGTTACCATCTGGCCATTTTTCCCCATCCAGATTAGTAGACAGATAAAGTATTGAAGCATTGATAACAACCACAGGAATTAGAAATTGTTAAATTTGACACTTTGTATAGATTGTCAAGCTACTGTGCTACAATTGAAGTAGCAAAACAGAAATGACAATAACCTTGAAAGAACATTGCCTTGTTTATGTTACAAAGATAATAAAGAACAACATTTATTCTAGGGATTTCCCTGAAGAGAATTTGATCATTGTTCAAATGGGGGGGGCAGAGAAATAATTACAGTGTATGACATCCATTATTTATAAATATATAGAACTGATACAGTAGTAGAATCTGAAGACTGTTTGAAAGATTGTCTCTTATTCACCAAATGCATAATTTTTGTTGCAGTTATATCAGAAGCTCTTGTTTAAATGTTTTACTATTTCCAGTGAGCCTTAATCCCCAATTCGACTTTTAAAAAGTATGTGTCTGTTGGTTGATTTCTTAAAATTTTGTTTTTGATGGATAATTGTAGCATCCTTTTGGATGACAGTTCTGATAGCTTGTCTTTAGAAATTCTAATATATTTATATAAAATAACTTTAAAAATTCTTAGAAATCCTTATACTAACAAAATAGCATACAGTATATGAAATTGAAGGTATACTTCTATTTGAACCGATTTAGTAGGTATTTGAGCATGTGTGTACTTCTATTAATTTATAAACAGACCCTCTGTTTACTAAAATGATCAAATATATCACTTCTTAGAATGAAAATCCTTTTCAGTGAAACAGCTTTTGATTGTATTGCAGTTGTACAAAATCTTTCCATGCCAAAATTGTTTTTGTGATGATAACATTATTTTCATATAAACATCACTTTAATTTAATGTGTTGAATTTTTTACCATGCAGGATGTCAACATGCATTACAATAAGGATAAATACATTTTTTTCTACATCTTATTCAACTTGTTGCAATTCCTATAGCAAACAAGCCCCATGTCCAACAAATGATAAAGAGAATTCAACCGTGGCTTGAATTCATAGTTTGATTAGGTTTGAATTTTATGTTGTGATGCCATATTAACAGGACAGAATCATTCCTTAGTTGCTATTCTTTGATTTATTTTGTATTAGGAATTTAGAATTGCAAATTTTTGTGTAGTCTTTGTTCTTTAAAATAGTTGAAAATGGTCATTGGTGATATATGGGGGCTTCTTCCTAAAATCACTAAAATCTGCAGCTATTTGGAGTAATTCCTTACATTCCTTGGAATATATTAAAATGTTCTTGATTCTTGCTTACATTATGCTTTCATAGACTTTATATTTCTCAAAACTTCTAAAACATTATTGGTGTCATAATTATTGAAAGCATGTTCATTCCATTTTATCTTAATTAGTTCCATTAAATAGTTTTGACATCTGCTGTGGTGAAAAATGAAAAATGAATACAGGGCATTTTTTATTCTTGATCGTCTCTCAGTATATCATTGAAGAAACTGTAGACTTCCAGATGTTACTGAACCACAATTCCCAGGGGTCTTAAGTCAGCACATCCAGCGAAGAGAGAAGGATGCTGAGAATGTAAATTTAGCAACTTCTGAAGAGTCCTGCCTCTGTTTTTTATTCCTGTTGCAGTTCCTTTTGCAGTTCTGTATCAACCTAATTCAGCTTTAGCAGCAGCTTAGCTAAAATGGGAAAGTATGTGATACCAGAAGGAGACAGATGAGATGGAAAGATGCTGTTGTAGTAACAAGGGTTTTTGTGCTGGTCTGTCTCCACATGGTTAAATTGTTGCATATAACACCACTCAAGAGAAGAACAGGATGATTAAAAAGTGAGATAAATTGATGCATTTCCTAGAAACCTATCTTCCAAATTCTTATGATGAATCTGTGTGGTAAGTCTAGGGACTTTCTCCTGGGATTTGTTTATCCAGGTATTACATGAGTACATTGTTGTTTTAGCTTGGTACACCTTAGTTTTCTAATACCGACAAGGGTATTATGTATTGGAAAGAATTTCATGGTTTTTTCCATGGTTCTCCTGCACATCATAGTTAAAGGAATGGTGGGTTGTTGTTTTTTTCATATTTTAAAAATTTCTGTCACATCTGAACTTAGAGTAGGAAAGATGCTTCTGGAAGCTACTAATTACTATGTGCTACTAGAAATGTCTGGAGTATCTTGTAGTCTCCCAGCTTTTTTAAAAAGATACAGTCAAGGTCAGCTAAGTGTAGATACATGATGATACCAAGATTGAATTTGAATGAATCTCATGGTGGTGTTGGTAATTTGATTACATTTCTTTGGTATATTTTAATGTGCTACATAATACAGGGAATTTATTAGATATATAGCTTATTGTTATTCTTCTCTCATTTTATATTCTCCTTCTACTTTGATACTTATATTGACTGTTTCCTAGTATGATTTGATTGCTTATTGTACCCTATGACTATTATTAAGTGTTGTACCTTATGATTCTTGCCGAATGTATCTTTTTTTAATGTACTCTGAGAGCATTTGCACCAAGACAAATTCCTTCCAGTCACATTTGGCCAATAAAGAATTCTATTCTATTCTATTCTATTCTATTCTATTCTATTCTATTCTATTCTATTCTATTCTATTCTATTCTATTCTACTATTCTATTCTATTCTATTCTGTTCTTCTTAGTCCCACACATAAACGTTTTGAGCATTCTTCATCTTTTTACAGAAACTGGTTGCTGATATTTATAGTTTTGTCCAGTAATTGATCAGCTCTGTCAATTTTGGACTAAGCTTGATCTTATGCCTATTTTGTTCATCCCCAGTGACTTTTTTTTAAATTAAATCTTTCACCCACATTCACATTTTGGAGCATAGCATTTCAAAACAGGATTCTTACATCACCATGTATATTGATAATGCTATTTTCTACATCACAACGTATGCATCAAATGTCTTTTCTATTTTAGCAGTGTCACCACAGAAAAAGTTCTTCCTCTCAAGACTTCAGGATCGAGATTCCTTCTTTCCCCCATTTTAATCTTCTTTTGAAGGGCTAACTAGCTTCTAAAAGCATGTAATGTCTTCTTAGCAATCTTATGAAGTAAATTTGGCTGGTAGTTGCCAGTGTTGTCCATGAGCTTCGTTAATCAGCTACATTGTATCAGCAAGAAAATGATTATTTTATCATCCATTAGAAAGGAATGACTTATCCTAGCTAGGAGAATATGTTGCATTTTATGTTATTTTTCTGTATATTTTTTTCTCATAAAGTGAGAAATGATCTTCATATAGATCGTTCATTTTTGTTATGCCTTAAACCTAGATAATTTGGTTTTACTGGTTTACTAACCAGCAGTTACTGTGACCTTCGTATTGAACAAAATCTGACAATTTACCTTCCTACGGGTTAGTAGGCTTGATTCTTCATCTCTCCTTATCTCTCACTGGGAGAAGAGTGATTGTTGTCCATCATGTAGCACCTGAAGGTGAGACCACAGCAATGTGAAGAAAAATAAGTTGGATTGAAACACCTTTTCTATAAATTGTGCTTAGCTGAGAGAAAAAAATGGAACTTTGCAAGCTACTTGCTAATTCCAAGAGAAGCTACAGCTTACATTGTCACTAAAACTACAAGTAGAATTTAAAGTAATGATTCAAATTTGAGTCTGAAAAGCATGAAAAGCAAGCATGAAAAGCAAGCATGACAGACTAAACATAATTCTTGCATATAGCAAAGCTAAAACTATTTCTACTTTATTTAGTTCAAACTGAATCAAAATGGATATTTTACATTTGCTTTCATAACACCTCTTTCTGTGCTCTTTAGTCTACATAACTGAAACTACAGGCAATTACAACGGTAATGAAAAAGTAACTTTGGGATCACTCCTTATGTTTATAGCCTTTGCAGCAGTGGTGGGATTCAAATTGTGTTATCACCGGTTCCGTGGGCGTTGCTTGGTGGGTGTGCTTTTCATCCGCACGCACGCTTTGCGTGTGCGCAGAGGCTTTCCTACTGACCTCCTGCACTTCTGCACTCTCCCTGTGTCTTCAACAGCTGATGTGCGATACAGCTGAGCATCACAAGTAGGAAATAAAGGTCAGTATGGAACCAGGGCAGGCATGTGGGCCCAGCAGCTGATCGTTGGAGTGAACCGGTTCACTCCCAGATGATCTTCAGGCCAACCAGGCCAACCCGGTAGAATCCCACCCCTGCTTTGCAGGTCTATAAAGCAAAAGAAAGTTGAATAAGATCATAATAGTCATGGCTTACTTAGCAACTGCATTGCTTATCAACGGAGTTGCTTGTCCCAATTGTCACTAAATGAGGATTGCCTCTACATCTTTTATTGAAGAACCCTAGACTTTAGATTTGAGTTGTGAAGACTTTTCTGGTTTTTTTTTAAGATTTCAGGAGCTTTGCTGTTCATAAACTGTGGTTCAGAGAGGTATTCCTGAATCCTGGGGTGTGAGCTATAACATAGTTACTGAGCTTATCTAATCCCTAAAAAGTAAAGGGATCTTTTTTGTCCCCTGTGTAGGCAAAGCTGTGTTTAGAGTTGTTACTTATGAATTGGGTTATGGTTGAAGGGGAATCTGTGTTAAGCTTTAACACTTTTACATGGAAGATCAGACCAGCCTGTTCTGTCAGCTCTCTTCCAGAAACGTGAGAATATAAGCCATACCATCATCTTCCATTAAGTCCAGTAGATGATGGCTATGTCAAGATGGGGAAGGCCAAGTCAGAAAAGGATGAGCAAAGGTATAGCTTCCTTACTCGACGATAGTGTGTTTCAAATATCAATAGATAACATGTCTGTTGCCGAGTTTTGATAAATTTTCATGCAACTTATTTTGAGAAATAAATCTCAATAGCATTGAGCAGTCAAGTCTCATTGAAAGAGCATGTGAGTTTGAACTGCCCTGTTTTGGGTTTTTTTTTTTTTAAGTTGAGAAACCACTTGTACCGATTTCAAGATGGTTAACTGCCAAAAATTCTTGGTACTTCCTCTGTTAACATTGACGCCCCCTTGTCTGGTGTGGGAATAAAAAAAAAACCAGGGTGGTTTTGATACAAAAAAAATTGCTGACATAAGTCGGCGTTCTCAACCACACATACTTTCCCTTTCACATAAACTTGCAAAATAATTAGTAAGGGCGAGCAGAACCATTTGGTAAATTATTAATACTTTGAAAAGCATTGTTTATTAAAGACAACAACAGATTTCATAACTAGAAGAAGAGAAGCAGCTTCAACAAATGAGATTTGTGAAGATGAGATTTTATGAGATTTATCTTAGATCTGAAAGAAGCTTAAATGAAGTGTAGAAATCTAGAACTGTTTCTTGTAATTCTTGAATATGTATTAGGGTGATGTAAAAACTTTTATTGCTGGTGAAACAAAATAATACATAGATTTGCAACTTGGCCATGAAGGCATTTTTTTTTGTCTTAAAATCATTGCTCTACCATTTAATAGAATGGTAAGGTCTATATTCCAGATGGCAGTCAGGTCTCAAAGAAAAACTGTTTCATTTAATATATATATATATCTTTAGCAAAAAATATTTATAGCCAGTATATTTACATTCTAGGGAATTAATAATTTGCCCTGTCAAAATAAAAAAAATACATATCGTGGGCAGTATTTGGAAGGTGTTGGGTTTTTTTCAGCCTTGTTCTATGAATAAATTTAGATTTTCAGTATCAAAGAGAAAAACCATTTGTGACCCTAAAAGGGAAGATTTAAAATGATAGTATTTTTTCTCCCTAAAGTGACTGTTTTAGAATTTTTTGTAGGCGTATTATGTACGTGATCAGTGGGCATATGTGTGTGTGACTTAATCAAGTGGTAAAGAAAAAATGAGTAATGCAACATATGGGTAGATGAAATTAATTTGAAGCATTACATGCAGATGACTCATAATTTGGAATTCAGAGCAAGAAAAAATTTCAGCAAAAAATATACTAGTATTCTGTTTCTGGTTTTGATTGTTTTTTTTAAATGTAGTTTGGTCTAGTGGTTAAGGCATCAACCTAGAAAGCAGGAGACCATGAGTTCAAGTCCCACCTTAGCCATGAAAGCCAACTGGGTGACTTTGGGCCAGTCACTGTCTCTCTCAGTGCAATCCACCTCACAGGGTTGTTGTGGGGAAAGGAGCCAGATTGGGGGCAGATTAAGCTGGAAAAAGTCTTATGTAGTTGCTAAGAGTTGACACCAACTTGATGGCACATAATCGGTTTGGTAAATAAATAGTATGCATGTTCTAGTTACGTTTGCATAGATGTAGGGATTCATATATATTCGAAATATTAAAACATACTAGAACTAAGACACTTACATCAGATACCCAAAAGGAAACAAAGTGTTGTGATTTATTACCTTACATTATTGGTGCAAATAATACAGAAATTTCTTTCCCTTTCATCTGAGGGGAAATAATTTTTAAGTTTATTGTTGTTTTCAATTTTTTGCTGGAGGACTAAGAGTCTATGTTTCATTTAAGTTGGCAAAGTCTCAGTAGTATTTTTCACTTAGCTTGAAAACCTGGTTAGATATTTTATCAATAGAAACAAACCTAATGCTATGATTTCAGTTGAAAGATTCCATGAAAATGAACAATAGCATGTTCCCTAAATTCTTTCTAAAATGAAACTTTTTTCTCTGACAAATGTACAATTTGAAAGAGCCAAATACATTAGAGTGATTCCAGACCATTTGCAGTGCATTTTCTCTGTCAATGTTTCTCAAGCGTGGCAATGTGAATTTGAATGGACTTCAACTCCCAGAATTCGTTAGCCAGCATGGGAGTTGAAGCCCACACATCTGGGAGTTGAAGTCCACAATTCTTGGAGTTAACACATATGTAAGTTGAAGTCCATACATCTGGGAATTGAAGTCCACAATTCTGGGACTACTATTCTGTATTAACAATACTATTTATACTTTTACATGCTCCTTAGATATAAACAAACAAAGAAACAAAAGAAGTTTCTTTAGAAAAATCATAACTTGTCGTAGTATGGATGATTCATATGAAACCCATATGTGTTTCTATCGTGTGATGACCTGGGGCATGGCACAAAGGCAACACAGTCACATAAGTAGGAAAAGTCCCTGTAATGCCTCCAACTTTGCCCCCAATGTCCAGTTGCCATCGGCTGGAGAAAAAAATCTCCTAAGAACAGTCTTTAAGTGGAGGAAATTCAGTCCGAAAACAAGGTACATATAAACTGTAAATAAAAATCCACACAAACCATGCTGCAGCAATTAACTGGACAGGGCAGATAAGGAATTGCAGACTTCAAAGGCCAACAAAACACACACGGTTGGGAAGATGTCAGGAACCCAGATAAGCCTCGACAAAACAAGATAATACACTATTTGTTTCCAACAAGTTGCTGTGTGCAGACTTCCTTTTTAAACACTGTGTTCCCAGCTGAAACTAATGAAGGTAATCAGGGCTCTTTCCTCCCCCATAAGCCATGCAACACACATTGCTCCTTTCTCCGTTCCTTCCTGCATGTCCTAAGATGAAGAGGGGGTTTCCCTCTGCCTTGCTCTACCTCTCCCCTGCTTTGTCCAGCCAGACTGTGCCCTTCCCCAAGTTTATTTCACAGCCAACAAAGCCATACTCCCACTCCCTGTCAGCTGCTTGGCCTCCCACTCGGAATCAAATTCATAAGCTGATAAGTTAGTTTCTTTCTATGGAAAAATATAGGTAGCTGCATTTCTGCATTTTAAAGACATTCAGGAAAAGGGTCATCAGTGGGTTCCTGCTATACTGGTATTGTGAGTCAGCGATGTATGCCCATAAATTAAAATATTTCTAAATCATGTTTTCTTCTTTAAATATTAATATCAATAACAGATTCTTGAAATATTTCAAAATACTGTAGAGCCAATATTTGCACATACACACACTCTGTACGTGTATATGTGTGCGCGCACACATTATATCAAGAATATAAGTGCAAATAATTTAGATTTTAAAAATATGAAGAATGTAATAAGTAGGCATGAAGACACTACTTGTATGCCCTTTTGAGTATCATCACTACTCTATTCCTTTCTATAGTGCCCTCTCTGGAATAATACAAATATTCTAATTTAAAATGTCTTATTTTGATCCACCCACATTTGCTTACAACATAGTCTTAAAACATCCAATTTAATATGTTTCCTGTCTATAGAAGTATTTCATTAATTCCTCACACAGTTTTAACCTTTGCTTTAGATTTTACGAAGCCACAGACTCAGAGATGAATGTTAGTGAACAGAAAATTTTCAGTAAAGGCAAAAGTACAAAAAAATGAGGTCGCTCATATAATTTGGATAATAGAACATTATTGTTTTATTGTCCTTTTATTGTATTGATCTGAGGGGTGGGGAGGAAATCTCAAAATACAAAATTGAGACATTGATCTGTTTAAGAGGCTTCTCAAAGAGAGATTCCACTTAGAATTAAGGAGTTTACCAACAGTGAGAACTATGAATCAGTGGAACAGCTTAACTCCAGAAGCTGTGGGTACTCCATCACTGGATGTTTTTAAGAAGAGATTTGACAGCCATCTGCCCAGAATGGTATATGTCTCCTGCTTAACAACTGAAGAGATTCACTTAACAATTGTGGCAAGAAAGGTCTTAAAATGGGGGCAAAAGTCTCAGTTAACAGCTGTCTCAATTAGCAACAGAAATTTTGGCCTCAATTGTGGTCATCGGTCGAGGACTACCTGTACAAATAGAGAGAAGTATGGTGGTGTAGAGATATGCCTGTCCCCTTTGGTCATTATTCTCTTGTCCAGATGAACTGTGAAACTCAGGCTTAACCTGTGGCCCACTGTTGCTTGTGCATAATTTTATCAGTGCTAATGTCACCCAGTTGTCTTTTCCTTTCATTGTATTATAGCGAGGCACTGAAATTTCTGAAATTATGCCTAGCCATAGTAATGGTCTAGATCAGAGCAAATAAACTGAATTTCATGTCAGAGAAGATGGAGATACTGATAAAGTATTTGCATAGAAAAATGAAATTCAACCTATTCTAGAATAAACACTCAGATCTGAGATTACTTGTAGATCTGTTGATGCCGGAGGGATTGGGGCCTCTGGGAAGTAGAGCCATAATCTTAAATCTACCATAATCTTAGGTTAATTAGAGATAGACTTGCAATAGTAATTGGTATCCTGGTAATTATTGCAATACAGTAGGTTATGTATGAGGCCCCCTTGAAGACAGTGCTGAAATTTCAATTAGTGCAAACCACTATGGGACTAGGTGAGATAAACTCTTCATGGTGGTTATTTTTGAATTCTGCTGATTCCTAGTTTGTTTTTAGTCCCAGTTGAAGGTGCTGAATTTCTCCTGTAAAGTCTTTCACAATTTGGAACCGTAAAAGCTGAGCTTCTTCCTATATATTCTTATTCATACTTAACCCTAAGGTTATCTTCAGAGGATTTGCTTTAGGTACCCTCCCATGCTGAGACACAATAGTTGGCTCTCTTGGAGCATACATTTTCAGTGGTTGCCCCCAGTACATTTCCAGGAAACAATCAAGTGCAAGCAATCACAAATAGCTGTCTTAAGTTTGGGAATAAATTATAATGAAGGGGCCACAATTTATTAAGCATTAGGAGCTATAAAGCAATGTAATGTTGCCTTCACACCAAATTCAATGGGCTATATTTATTAATGAAAATATAGAACTATCTATGAAATTATCAAAGCCAAGAACAAATTTTTGCATTAATGCAGTACACTAATTTCTGAAAGAAAAAAACAACAACACCTGTTGGCTTAGCTTCCAAGCCAGGCAAAACCTTAGCTTGTCAGATAGATTCTTTGATTTTGTTGGAATTTTAGGAGGAACTGTGCCAGTTTTCCAAACTGAATAAGCTCAAGTGACCATAATAAGAATTCCATATTTTTTTCAAATTAAAATTAGTTTCCACTGCAGAGTAAGAATATAAGATATTTTGTGAAATCAGCAATGCGGAATGCAAATACAAAGCATCACTAAATCTTTTAGTGAGTTTGCAGCTTTCTGAACGTCCATTTACCACTATCTTTCTTAAGATCAAAGTTGGAAGTAGATAGCCATTTAAATTTATTGATCTCATTTGATTTATTTTTTGCTCCATAGAAAATCAGCTAAGTTAGAAAAGATTTGACTACCACCTCTGTTTGAATATTCCTTCCCTCAAGGAAAGGAAAAGATATGCAGCAAATTCATCGATTTCAATAAAGTTCAAGTGCGTTAATAGTCCTTTTTATGGATCTTCTGATTGCCATACTTACCCTTCATTATCATACATTTTTCCATAAAGTCAAGTAGCCATGTAAATACATGACTAGCTGAAATGTATTCCATGTCCTCTTCCTTGCATCCCCAAACAGAGTGTAGAAAGTGAGATAAAATAATATGTCCAGGAGAACAAAATGGCTGCTAACAGACACAAGGGCTCAAGGGCTGAGGGAAAAAGCTGAGAAAGAATGAAACAGGGCCCATTAAACATCTTCATCGAAAAATGGAGATGTCCCTGAAACATAAAACCAAATCAGATTCAGTTTATAGTAACCATTGGAAATAATAAAAGCTTAGGAATATTGCGTTGACATTTTGAAGTTCACTGATCTACGTAGACTTTCACAGAACATTAAATTTTTATTACATTTCTATTTTGTGGTGTTGGAGGCTAACGTAAGATCTTTCATACGAGGGATAACACATATTTCTCTTGTTTCATACATGTAAGTTTAAAGGTTAGCACTAGATCAGGGGTCCCCAACTTCAGTCTGTGGGCATGCCGGAAACCAGGCCAAACAAGCAAGCAAAGCCTCATTCGCAGAATGCAGGCAGCACATGAAACCAGCCCCCCGTCTCCAGTCTATGTACAACCCTCTCTCCACGGAACCAGTCCCTGGTGCCCAAAACGTTGGAGGCCGCTGCTCTAGACAGTGTCATTTCTGCTTTGTAGAAAGCTACACAGTACCTTTTAATTGATCGATTAACTCAGCAGTGCAGAATTAATTGGAAGTTCTCAAGAGTTTTATGTAAAGTATTTGCACGGAGGAATTGGTGCACAAAATATTTTGTTAAGAATGAAAAAAAAAAAAAACCACTAGTTGATTAAATGGATCTGTTTCCAGTATGTTAAAATCTATATCCGTGTGTGAAGATGTTAGGCGATGTCTTGCAGAATAACAATCTCTTAGTTTTTTTTCCCCATCAGCACCTGTTTTACAAATCTATATGGGGGAAAATGTTTGGGAAAAAAGTACTTACCTGGCAGGGGAGAAACCATAATCATTGTAGTAGATTACTCCAAATATAAATGCACAGTTAAATGTACCACTTGCTGGTTTCTGCATCACTTATGTTTTGAGAGCTCGTTTTCTTGAACAGGCAAGTGCTTCTTCAGGTTGCATTCTTAACCTTCTACAATACTTTGTATGTAACAGCTCTTTACTTAACAAGTTTTTAGTTATAAAATGTACATATAAACTCTTTCTTGGCTTCAGGCTCCAAAGGATTGTCAGTTTAAAGTGGCCTTGTATTACCCTTGAAATATATCTTGAAAAGAAACAATTTGTAGAAGCCCTAGATCAAACTCGATTTCATTGAAGGCCGCATCAGGATTGTATTTTACCTCGGAGGGCCAGAGAGGGTGTGCTCAGCTCGACATCACTCGTGTCAGGGGTGCCTGTGGTGGCCCGAGCCTCTGCCAGAGAAAACAGGCTCCTGAGCTCCATTTTCGGCTGCAACAGCCTCATGTAAGTAACCCTCTGCCAATGAAAACAGAGCTCAAGAGGACTGTGTGCAGCCCACCTGAGTTCTGTTTTTGCTGGCAGAGGCACCTCAGGTCAGTCTTTCACTGTTTCCAGGGTGGTCCTGCCGGCCAGATCTAATCACCCCGCGGGCCGGATCTGGCCCCCGGGCCTTGAGTTTGACACCCCTGCTCTAGAGGAAGCTAACTCCAGAGTTAAAGTTGTAGCAACGTTTCGGCAGAATCGCATCTGCCATCATCAGGCTTCTGTATTGTGTTCGTCTGGACGAACACAATACAGACTAACACAGTACAGAAGCCTGATGATGGCAGATGAGATTCTGCCGAAACGTTGCTACAACTTTAAAAGCACAACTATAATGACGTGGGAAAATACCCAAACAAAGCTGAATAACATACATACATACATACATACATACATACATACATACATACATAGATACATACACACACACACACACACACACACACACCAGTAGTGGGATTCAAATTTATATATATATAAATACACACACACACACACACACACACACACCAGTAGTGGGTTTCAAATTTTTTTACTACCGGTTCTGTGGGTGTGGTTTGGTGGGCATGGCAGGGGAAGGATACTATAAAATCTCCAGTCAGAGGTGATATTTGCCGGTTCTCCAAACTACTCAATACTTCTGCTACCGACACTTCCGGTTTGCAGCGCTTTGGTGCAGGCAGGAATCCGCGACTGTGCGCAGTCCCTGCCTGTGTTCACTGCCTGAGTGCCCCGAGCCATTTGGCTTCGGGGCTAAGCCACCTTTGCAGAAGGTGGTGAAGACTGGGGGGCTCTGACAGGGACGAGAGACATCGCATTTCTCTTCCCTAGCCGGCTAAATCTCCCTCTCCGAAGGCAGCTGAGCGGCGGTGTGTAATGGCCGCCACATAGAATAGCTCAGCCAGAAAAAGAAAGTGCTGGAGGAGTTGTGAAGAAATGAAAGTGATCTTTGCTGACCAGGACAAAGTAACAGAGAAAGTATCCTGATATTTAATACTTATTAAAGATACATCGTTCCCAGACTGAGTAAGCAGCGAATGGATATTAAAGGGAAAACTTTTTTTCTTTTCACTCTCCTTCCAAACGGAACAGCTTTGAGAGAAATCGGAAAACCCGCATTGGAGGTATGCTAAATGCTAAAGACTATGCTAATGCCAAAGGGATATGGATTTCTAAATATTTAAAGAAAAAATCTTTTTTTGCTGTGAGTGGGAAGGAAGAGGGAAAAAAAATTGAAGTAGAATTTGAAAATAAGGAGCAGACTGCCTAGAATTTTAAAGAGCCATTTGAAGGTTTCAGAAAAACATATTTCAATTGGAACTTTGTGATTTAATAGTAACCCCAGAAAAAGAAACGGAAGAAAGGAAAACTTCTGCTACCGGTTCTCCAGAACTGGCCAGAACCTGCTGAATACCACCTCTGACATGCGCATGTGCACGCACACACACACACACACACACACACACACACACCTTTTAAAAAAACATTTTTCTCATAGGTGAATAAAATAGTATAGATTTTCACTTAAGCTGAGAATATGAAACCTGTGACTGACATGTTGTTATTGACGTAGGATGGATTAGTTTTAATATTAATATTTTCAAGTAATTTACAAACTTGAAAGGATGCAGTGGCTCAGTGGTTAGAGACGTTGAGCTTGTCAGCTGACAGCCCCAGTTTGAGACCCGGCAACAGGGTGAACTCCCGTTACTTGCCCCAACTCCTGCCCACCTAGCAGTTCAAAAGCATGCAAATGCAAGTAGATAAATAGGTACCACTTTTGGTAAGAAGGTAACAGCATTCCAGGCACCTCCGGGGTTTAGTCATGCTGGCTTTGGATAACACAATCCCTCAGCTAAGAAAGGATATGAGTGCTGCCCCCTAGACTCGGACATGACAGGACAGAGGAAACCTTTTAATTTACAAACTTATTTCTATCAAACACCTATTAAAGGGACATAACATTGCATTTCATTTCTCTTTTTGGAACTTGGAAAGTCAGGCTGCTTTTATTTCACACTGATTGATTGCATTATATTGTCTGTAATATCTCTTCGGTGCTACTTAGCCTGTGAGAGTGACAATGACAATTCTGAAATCATGACTTTCCCAGGTATAAAAACCAGAAAGAAACTAACATTAGTTTTAACTAATAAACTCTATAATTATTGTAGTCATATAAATTGTGGGCTTTTTTTATATGTGAGAAAACAGTCTCATAATATGGCCCACACAGCCATTATTTTTTCATGACTTTTCCAGATTTCTGAATTTTTATTGTTAGTGATTTTATTGTCCCTCCAAAATGAGTAGATGTCCTTTTGATGGAAGTCAGTAGGAAAATAGCTAAAAACTAAGTAATTACATTTGTTCTGAGTACATTTAGAATTATTATTTTAAGCATTGCTTAAAAATTCTGAAATCAACCTGTGGTTTATGGAGATAGTTTGTGTCCCTCCTGTTGTCATTTAAATTAGGGTCACTGATACTTTTATACATCGTGTTCTACCCAGGGCAAAGGAATTACTTCATACTCTTTCAGTGAAATGATTTGTATAAGCCATGTATTCCCTCTTACATCAATTATCATTCCATTGTCTCTGCTAAAATCCAACCATATATGTGCCAGCCAAAAAGAAAGAAAAAAATCTTGTTAGGAGTATAAATGGAAATGCTTTTAATCCACTAGCTTGCCGAACACCGAAGCACAAATTATAAACCATAATAAAAACTAGTAATGCTATTGCTTTGTTTATTGGCAGATGAGGATACTGGAAGGCCTAATGGATTGCTAGAGTTTTTGCCGTATGCTCTTCTGCTAAGTGCCAGTTGTAAAACCTGTGATAATTCGAAATAATGTGTGCCTCCAATGAGAACTCAGGGTTGATTTGTTGGATAATCCATTTATTTGTTTTCTTGGCTATCTACCGTATACTTCACAGTCTTCTTTAACACCAAAGTTCAAAAGCATAAATCATCTTCTCATCCTGCTTCTTCAAAGTCCAACTTTCAGTTCCATAGAATGTCATAGAAAAAAAAACATTGTCTGCATGATTCTGATCTTTGTAGGTACTATAGCAACACATCACAATTTCTAAATATCTTTTCCAATGTCTTCATTGCTAGTCTGTTAGGGTGTTAGTTTGCAGTGTATGTCTTGGCTGGTTTTTCTGCTTGATCCTAAAAGGCAGAAGCTATCCACCACTTTGTGTTTTCATTTTCAATTTTAAGACTGGTGGTTGTTCCTGTTGTCATGAGCTTGATCTTCATTATAGCTAATCTTTGGCCCATTGTTTTCACTGGTGTCTCATGACTTTCATTAATATAGATTGCAGATTATTTGCATTTTCAACTTTCATAACAATGTGATTTTCATAGAGCAGGTTTTGTATGTTTCTTCTTACGTTTTTAAAGCCACACATTTTCCAATTCCAGTTCCATCAGTGTATGTTAAGCATATATGTTAAATAAAATCTTTCTTTGCTGACCTGGAGCCAAGCTATTTCACACGTCCCATCTGTGCTGCAGCTTCCTAACTTGTGTATAAGCCTACTATATTTTAGTTGTTAGGGCGTAGCATGTTAACACGACAGTTTCATTTTATTAACCTCATTATAGTGTTTAGTAGATCACGGGAACACAGCCTAAATGTTGCAGAGAGGATTTGTACTGTTTACTTCGAAAATATTTTGATGGATTAAAAAGGACTGAAAACCACAAACTTCCATGGTATCTTCAGTAGATTTTGACATGTACATTTGTAAGGCTCCCCTTATTCAAATACTACCTATTGCATAGGTATTGATGTTGACAGACCTCTCTTATTTTCCTTCACTCCTGCTAAATATATTGTTAAATATTTAAAATATAGTCATGAGAACATCGTGCAAGTTGACCAAATTTACAATTAGCTGAAAGTTCTTAAAGCGTACAGAATGTATGACATATTGAGACTGTCCTAATTTATGTGCTTCAAGACAGTCACTTCCATAATCTTCATGATCTCTAAAGATTCAGTGCTTTATTGCATCTTCTGGACATGAATCAAAAGAAATCAGTAAGATCATGTGTTCCCATATATATATGCAGATATACCCGTGTTAAAAATCGCTTGGCGGTGACCAATTTTACAGTTTGTATTACTACTGGGATATAGAGTAATGCTGCAAATGTTGACAGAGCTCAAAATCCTTCTCTTGTTTCTTAAAGAAATGTTCTTTAACTTATATCTTTTGATAAGATACTAACCATTGTGTGATAATTGGTCCTTGTGTCTCATTTTTGTTTTCTCTTTTGAAGACATCATTTTTCTCTTCGGCTTCCTGAGCTGTCTAAATGAAAGCTTACGATTTCAGTGCTCAAACCTGATAATAGAAGCCTTTCATAAGCCACAGGTGGGGGATGCTTGCCTTCCATCTGGTTACTATTATGTTGTTATGTGCTTTCTAGTTAGAATCTAAGTAAAAGTTGCAGTTTTGTATCTGTTGTGGATAAACAGATGTAGCAATCTCATTTTGTGTAATACTAATAGTTTTGCTAAATCACCGTCCTTTTCTGTGGCACTCAGACCCTTTATCCCTGCCTCTGCTAAGTCCAAACTGAGGGTTTTGAATATTCACAATGAATTTAATGTATAGTTTTCTGAGAACTTGGATTTCTATCTCAGCAAACGATTTAGGAATTCCTAGGCAGGCTAAATCCGTTTTATAATTTGCCTGCAGAATACTGTTGTTAAAGATTAAGCTACCCTAAACCTTGTCTTTCAGAGTTTTAAATTTACTGGGGAATATCTCAACAGGCCAGTCCCTTCAGTAAATAACTCAACCTAAATCAGTGGTGAATTACTACCTCCATAGATGCAGTGTCTTAGATCTTATCCTGAGTTTGCATCAAGCTGTGGGAGCAGGAAAGATTATTAATGTGGATTTCAAATCCTGATGTTTAAAGCTAAAATCACTACCTTTGTGAGAGAATTCAATGACTTTGAAGTTTGTCGTAATGCTCTTTTATTACCCAAGAAATATTCTGATTATGGAGCTGATAGTCATCTGTGTTTCAGAAAAGACTTTTTCATTTTCCATTTTCAAACAGATGTAATTGAGAAAAACTTCATATCTTCAGATAATATGAAAAATCCTGAAGTGACATTTCAGGGGGAATATTAAACATGTACAGCTGCAGATTTCATATAGATATAAATATGTTTATTACATTTTCCCAGAGTATTTTAGTAATTTTCTCAAGGCATCATGTATCGTTGATGCTCATGTATCTCATTGCAAAAGAAAAATTAGGGCAGAAAACAAAAATAGCAAGGAAATATTCCCTCCCCACTGACACATACACACCCACACCCACACCCGAACACAAATACAAACCCACACACACTTTTTCAAGACACTTGTAAGAAATCTACATTTGCCTGTTCCCTAATATATCTGTAAACATGGTAAAATCAGTGCTTTTGTTTTGGTTGAATTAAAATTCTATTTGGATGTTATATACACGTAGTCCTTGACCTACAACAGTTCATTTAGTGACTGTTCAAAATACAGTAGTCCTAAAGTTACAACAGTGCATTTAGTTTAAGTTACAATGGCACTGAAAAAGGTTAGTTATGATCATTTTTCACACGTCTGTTGCAAAATCCCTATGGTCACGTAATCAAAATTCAGACACTTGGCAATTGACTCATATTTATGATGTTGCAGTCTCCTGGGGTCATATGATCACCTTTTGTGACCCTGTGAGAAGTAAAGTCAATGGGAAAATCAGATTCACTTAACATAACAATTGTTATGTTAAGAAAGAAAGATCACAAAATGGGATAAAACTCACTTAACAACTGTCCAACTTAGCAACAGAAATGTTGGGCTCAATTGTTGTCGTATGTCAAGGACTACCTGTAGTTGGATAGGAAAATATAAAATGTGAACAATATTGCAGGAAAAAAGCAATGGTGTTCTGGTTTTACCTTGTTTGTTTAATGAAAAACAAACTTGATAGTGCAAAACCCAGCATGCTCTGAGTTAGGAAGAAGAAGAAACAAGCAAATAGCAAAATAGTAAAGCGTAAAAATGAACCTTTCCAAGATATTGCAGAAAATAATCAGATGGGCACCTTTTTGGTATCAAATAAATGATTTGTATCTTCTACATTAAACAAAATATGTCATCTGTGGCATTTTATAGTTATGTTGATTACCAGAAGACACAGTGTGACTGGTTTTCTCTCTTTGGGGATGGATGACACATATAATCTGTATCTTTCTGATCTGAGACCTTAAGGGCAATGCAGACTGCATACATGTAGTCTTGATTTATTATCACAATTGGGGCCAGAATTTTTTATTGCTAAGTAAAGCAGATGTTAAATAAGTAACAATTGATTTTACAACCTTTTTTTACCACAATTGTTAGGTGAATCACTTCAGCTAAGTGAGTCACGCTGTTACTAGGCAAATCCAGCTTCTCCCCTTTACTTTGTTTATTAGAAGCCATCTGGGAAAATCACACATAACCGAGGACTCTGCAATTATCATAAATACATGCAGAGTCTGAATTTTGATCACCTGACATGGGGAATGCAAGGATCAGTTGTAAGTCGTTTTTCTCAGTGCCATTGTGACTTTGAACAATTGCTAAATAAATTGAGGACTGCCTACTTACTATTAAATTGAGGACTATCTATATACTATTCTGAGAGTATCCATCAGGACAGGGATGTCAAACTCAATTTCATTGAGGGCCGCATCAGGGTTGTGTTTGACCTTGAGGGGCCGTGGCCAGCTTGACGCCACTCATGTCGGGGCACCTGACATGGCACCAGTGCTCTGCCAGCAAAAACGGGCTCCCAAGCTCCGTTTTCGGCTCTGACGGCCTCCTGCAATCCTCTGCCAGTGAAAAAGGAGCTTGGGAGAGCCACCTGCGGCTCTTACAAGCTCCATTTTCAGCTGCAATACCCTCCTACAACCTTCTGCCAGAGAAAATGGAGTTCAGGAGTGTCATGTCAACTAAAAATATACCCCTTTGGTCTTTTTAACTGCCAGAGAAAGGGAGTGGGGGAAAACAAGGCATTTTTGAAATGCCTAGTTATCAACTCAGCAACCCAAAGTTGTCCGAGCATAAGAAGGTTACTGGAGAGCATGATGGATGACTCTTAGAGACTGATGTGTCCTATTGGAGGAGTCACATCCAGGGGGTGGGGAAAAGACCAGGGTCAAGGGGGAAAATGTATATTGTGATTTACTACCGGCTGTACCCAGCAACGCACCAACATGGCAAGTTCTAATAAACCAATTTATTTTTTTCTGAGATGTGGCTAGAGACTTTTGCTTTGAATTTGTTGGAGCCCTCACATGCCACACACAGCCCTCGCAAGCTCCGATTTCGCAGGCAGAGGACTGGGGTCCTTTCCTGTTTTCAGGGCGGCCCCACAGGCCAGATCTAAGCACCCCGCGGGCCGAATTCGGCCTCCAGGCCAGAGGTTGACACCCCTGCGTTAGGAGATGAAGGAGGAAAGATGAAGAATAAGGTGGGGGGGGGGGTTTCTAAAGGATCCCAGAGAAGCCCCATCCTAACATTTCTTACTCATAAATGAAGGTCATGGAATACAGGGCCAGGTTCCCAAACTCTAACCTAACACATTGCCCATTGCATTAAAACCTGCATACTTTGAATTTGTGAGAACATTGCTTTCTAGATTATGAGCTTGCATAAGAAGCTTGGTGGGAATAGAGCATAACCGGTTCTGAGTCTCCTGTTTATGCGAATTGGATAGCCATATATATATTTGTTTAATAATAACACATACATAAACATATTCACTTGCCCAAACTGGCCCAGAATATTCCATCAGAGATGGCACAGTGTCTGGGCATGTAGATCGAAGAACTTAGGTTTATGTTGTTCTGCCAAATAGATACCAGTTTGATAGCCACCTGTGTATGCTGGGCCCCAACCTCTTGTGTAAAATGTAATATTGAGTCCTCGGTCTCCTAACTAAAAAAAAAAATGCTGTTAAAAGGATTTATGATGCAAGCTGTCAGTTGATTTCTGGTGAAGGTATGCCTCAGCCAGCTGTGTCCACTTCTGAAGGCTTCGCTGATGGAGAGAGCTACTTACATATTGATTTGAGAAAGACTGGCCCTGCATGGCAATGAAGTTTTACCATGGAGATTTCTGAGTTTCTGGATCTTAGTTTTTAGACTGGCTGCTGCCAAATATCATTATATTGACATTAAAAAAAATAAAATATACCTCTGCTTTCATCTGTCTCCGGGGCTTTTTAATTCTGCATGATAAAGATAACACGAGTTTGTTAAAGCAAATCTATTTTGTTCCAAGAAGAAACACTAAGTAGGTTACATACTGACAGCTTTCACATAATTAAAAGGATATAAAGGAACAAGAGAATAAAATGTTTACTGCCCAAGAGAGGACAATTAAAACTGGTTTTAAATTCCAGACAGGTAGATTTAATTAACCTGCAAGAAAACCTTCAGGAATTCTAGGCTGTGCAAGAGACGAGAGAATCAGGTTGCAGTATAGCAGTCAAATGAAGAATTTGCCCAGCAGAGCCCAGCCTTTCGCCCAGCTTTTCAAGTATTATTTTTCCTGGGAAGCTTCAGGGAAATCTTTACATTAATGCCATGTATTCTAGGAGATAGAGTTGCAGAGTTGACTTAACATAAATTGCATTCAAACTAAATGAGGAGTGGTAATTGCTAATCAGTGAAACAATAGCCTCAGTAGTTGTTTAGTCATTTTTCTCCCCTCTCCATTCATTGGAGGCACTAATTAAGCTTCGCGGGTCCAGAATGCATGTACTGGTTTCCTAATATGCAAAATGGAGTCTGATTTAATGCATAAATCTTTAATATTTATCTCCGAGTCGTGGATGTGGACTAAACCCTTGGTATACCCATCCATAGGCATACTTACTGTTACAACAGACTCTCAGATTAGTTTTGGGCAGTGATTGTTTTTCTGCAAATTGGCAAAGTACAGGTTGCTTTCTTGGATGGGCAGCAATTGTGTACAGCTTTAGGCAATCATTGTTTCACCCGTTTGACTGGGGTGACATTATCCCACTGTGCAAATGCTTTGCAAGTTCACAATAGGCCTTTGAAAATGGCAGCATTATTAAATCATCTCAGGCAGCTTGCAGTAAACAATAAAAAATAAAACGCAGGGGAAAGCTCTTGTGGTGGAGAAGTTTATTATTTATACTTCTGCTACGCATAAGGATGGAAGATACAAGGCAAAGTTTTAATATTTTATTTAATTATATATTTGGGGGGGGAGGGAGAGAGAGTGAGGGGTGGTATTATTTTAGTTTACTTGGATGTATCTTCTATGCGCCTTGCTCTCTTGCTCTTAAAATATGCCTGGGTATGTTTGAATATGCTTTTTGTTTTGTTTTGCTTAAAGTGTTGTCAGATACTAATCTTTCCTAGAGGAAGTTCACCACCAGTTATCACTATCATGTTGGCAGAATATTCTGTATATTGAAGGTTGTTGTATCATTTGAAGCGTTTCTTTTTCATGTCTTCTCCCCGTTTTGTTTGCAAACTTTGGGAAGTTTTAAATAAACACAACAGCAGGCATAAGGAGAGTGGGATTGAATACATGTTTATTATAAGGCATTTGGTCTTTACCAGAAGAACTAAATCTTATAAAAAGTAGTGAAATGATGAACAATTAATTAGTGATTTACAGAATTTTTGATTAGAGAAGATGAAAAAACTTTTTGTAGAATGGAAACCTTATATGGACTTCTTGCTGAAAGAATTAAAATACGATGAATTTTGGGTTTGCAGATTTAAAAAGTTGTAGATTAAATGAGGAGCTAAAAGGATATATATACTTTCTAAGAGGGAGGAGGGATTATGATAGTAGTTATCTTTTGAATAATGGTCAGAAGATATTACATTTCTTTTTTTTCTTTGCATTTTTTATTCATTTTTTAGATTTTTCACTTTTTGTTTATGTAAAACTCTCATTAAATAAAAAATTAAAAAGAAATAGCAAAATGGCAGACAATTAATGATTAAAGCAACAATCACAAGTATTCCTCCCGATTTTAAGGCAGCAGCTGCAAGTAAGGAAATTTCATAGATAATGTAATATTATTCTTCCTAAGCAGAAATAAGCAAAAAATGTCAACTGCTGCTACTACTACTACTACTACTACCTACTACTACTACCATGTTTCTCCAACAATACCGCCTCCACCAATAGGAAGGCCCAGCATGTTTTATTAGCATAAAATCAAATTAACCCCCCCCCCCCAAATTAAGGCCTATATTAAACATGCAAAATGGGGGGGAATGGCGGGGGGCTTGCCGTTAGGAAGTACTTTTGTTGCATACCCGGATATGGTGCTGCCTGCGTTGACTTCGGCGTTGGTGGGGCACTTCGTATCAGGAGACCTTCCTCCACCGTTTCTTTCCCTTCTCCCTTGCTGCCGCAGCGTTTACAGCCACGCCACGGCGTTTGGCACAGCCACATGCAGCCAGCCAGGGCTCCTCCCTGCAACCGGAGCCTGGCGGAGACACTCGGCTTCAGGCGCTCCTGTCGCTGCCTTCACTTCGCCTTCCAGGGCAAAGGCAATTCTTTTAAAAACGACACCCTACTACCGATACGACAAAGCCTCCCCTTCCTGAGAGGGCAGCCCAAGCCCACGTAGGGAAGTGAATCTTCTGAAGCACCCACCCATCCGTGGACAGGGAGGCAAGGTGACGGCCTGCGCCGCGTCCTCCTCTGAGCTGAGCCCCGCCGAGTCAGCGCCTCTGCCTGATGCCCATTCCGCTGCAGCATTTGGAGCTGCCAGTGCATTTGGAGATGCGTGGGGACGGGGGCAGACTGGGTGAGGGGTGGAAAGGACAGGCAGCTTCGGGCTGTCTCCACCACCCAAGGAAGCAGCGCTGCCATCACCTCGCCTCCCTGTCTGCGGATGGGTGGGTGCTATCACTGCCTCGGGCAGCCTCTCCCGATGGCTCCTTCGGGTTCATGCTGGAGGGACTTGGGAAGGAAGCCAAGCTCAGGTCGGCCCAGCTCTTTTGCTTGGCAGGCAGGTGCGCACCTGCGGCTCGCTTTCCTGGCTCTACCCAGCCCGCACAGCTCTGGCGGGATGAGCAGAGGGCCTGGCAGGGAGGAACTCGCTGCCTTGGTGAGAGCTCTGCTGCCGGGAGGGAGGGCCCACCTGTCAGCTGCGCTGGGCGCCCCAGGCGAAGTTCTTCGCGCTCTGCCTGGCACCAGGCAGGAATGGCGGCTGGGTGCTTCTCCCAAGGTGAACCGATCCTGTGCTGCGGCCCCAGGAGGTTCACCTCCCCATGTGGGGTTGGAACTGCTAATGTGTATATCTGTAGAGATTCTCAGTCATCCAGGTCATAATTGTCCCAAAGGGGCTTCTTTCAAAAGGCCACTAGGCTGTTTTTATCCTTGAGGGAGGAGAAGAAAACATTTCACTTCTCATACAAGAAGCTTCATCAGTTGTGATGGCAGTGGGAAGGAAGGATAGGTGCAGACAGTTGAGCCTGGATGGTGGGAGAATGGAACCTATCCTTCTGTCCCGCCACCATCCAGTCTCAATTGACAGTTCCTATCCTTCCATCTCCCGATACCAGTATCCATTGAAGCTTCTTGGATGAGAAGTAAAGTGTTTTCTTCCTCCTCAAGGAAAAAAGAGCCCAGTTACCTTTAGAAGAAAACCCCTTTGAGACAGTCGAAGTCTGCACCAACATGCAATGGGGAACCGAACTATCTTAAAGAATAGGTGACAAACCAGAATATAAATAGAATGTTCATGCCATTTCAAGCAAAGTCATGAGGAGTCAAAAGAAAAATATGAAGGAAATTACTTCCATCTCTGTTTCAGACTATAAAAATACCTTTACATTAAACACAGTTTAAATTTACATCATAGCTTTTTTTCTTTCTTTCTTTCTTTTTTGTATTGACTACAATGTTTTTCCAATCATCAAATCCATATGTCATTTTCATTTTTTTCTGTTCTATCCAAAAAGGTCAAAAGGGGTTTCCAATTAGCTGTAAAATCAATCAATGCATGCTTAAATAATTCCTGTATTTGTTCCTCCACAGTCACAATGAACGAAAAGTGACCTGCAAGCATCCAGTCACAGGACAGCCATCACAGGACAATTGCATATTCGTCGTGAATGAACAGTAAGTACGTGTTTACAAAAGGTTGTACCAAAAAAATTACATTTTTTGATACTCTGAATATTTATTTATATAGTTATTATATAGTTGTTATATAATACAGAGCACTTGTTAAATAGTACCGTACTGTTATTTACAAAATCCCAAAGTAATTTGTAATGGTAAAACTATTTTAGAATAAGCCAACCCTTTGAAAGAAAAGTGTTAAGGAAGTGAATGCATGCAAAAAGTTGAATGCAAGCATGAATAATTATTTGCTTTTGTTGTTCAACTGATGATCAGTTAATCATTCATATGTGATCAATTGACCAGGAAGTTGTCTATTTATTTATTATTTGATGGCATATAATAAAAAGCTTTTTATTTCTACTTCAGTTCTTGCTTTACGTTTGACTGTTTTTCGGTCAAAAGGAACACTTTTCTGAAAAATCTAAAAATCAATATTGCAGTACAGAAACAACGATCTAGTTACAGGCAATCCTTGAGCCCAGAATTGTAGTCGTGAGTCGTGGTAATTATTAAGGGGGGCATCATGTGACTGTGCCTGATTTTACAACCTTTTTGTAGAGGTTATTAAACAAATGCCATGATTGCTAAGGAAATCCATTTTACTCAACGGAGGTGTCAACTCATAAAACATTTCTATGCCCGTTTTAGAGTTGCCATGAACAGAAAAGGAAGGGGGAGAAAGGCTACACACAGATCATAGTGACATGTTTGCTCCTAATAAATCTTTTGAAGTTTTTGAGGGTTGGTTTGAAGCTTATGATTTAATTAGGGCCACTGCCGGAATCCTGACAGGCAAAAAAATGCCAAAAATTACAGTCATATGATCATGGGATGGTGCGAACAACTTATAAATGCAAAGTGATGGCCAAATGACCAAATGGAAATATGTAACCGTGGGGGTGGAACAATGGGGGAACTGTGATGACCCAGGATGTGGCACAAAGACAACATAGTCACATAAGTAAGAAAAGTCCCTTTAATACCTCCAACTTTGCCCCCAATATCCAGTTACCTTTGGCTGGAGAAAAAACTCTCCCAAAAACAGTCTTTTAAGTGGAGGAAATTCAGCCTGAAAACAAAGTACATATAAACTGTAAATAAAAATCCACACAAACCATGCTGCAGCAATTAACTGGACAGGGCAGGATAAGGAATTGCAGACTTCAAAGGCTAACAAAACTCACCCAGTTGGGAAGATGCCAGGAACCCAGATAAGCCTCAACAATAAAAGATAACTCACGATTTGCTTCCCGCAAACTCCCCTTTTAAGCACTGTGTTCCCAAGCTGCAGCTAATGAAGGGAATCAGGGCCCTTTCCTCCCCCATAAGCCATGCAACTCAGGTTGCTCCCTTCTCCGTTCCTCCCTGCGTGCCCTAGGATGAAGAGGGGGTGGGCCTGGGTCTTCCTCTGAATTCCCTCTGCCTGGCTCTTCCTCTGCCCAGCCGGATTTTGCCCTTCCCCACTTTCTTCCATAGCCACCAGACCCACACCCCTCAGAATCAGATTCCGACAGGGGCATGACAGGAACTCCCATTGTTCAGCAAGGACTACTAGAATACTATTTTTTACTGCAGTTACTGATCTTTATGAATATAAGTACCTGTTGCTTATAGAGCAGGTAAACCAAATATAGCCATGTCTCAGTCATTCTTCAGCTCTGAGCTGAATAGCAATAGCACTTGGACTTATATACTACTTCACAGTGCTTTACAGCCTCTCTAAGCACTTACAGAGTCAGCATATTGCCCCCAACAATCTGCGTCCTCATTTTACCGACCTTGGAAGGATGGAAGGCTGAGTCAGCCTTAAGCCCTTCAAACTGCCAAATTACAGGCAGCCCCGGCAGGCAGCAGAAGTAGCTTGCAGTACTGCATTCTAACCACTGTGCCACCAAGCTCAAAAAGAAGCTTGTTGGATGAGAAGCGACATGTCTTCAAAGAAAAACCAGAAAGTCCAGTTGACTGTTGGAAAAAGCACCTTTGGGACACTTATGGCTATATTGTTGAAATAAGGTACACCTCTGAGGACAACATAAAGGGCAACCTTCATTTAGTTCTGATGTGCCTTAATGGGTGAAAAGCCCAAGTTCCAGAACAATGTTTCCCATATTCCAATTTTTTCCAATTTTATTAGGCAATGCAAAATGTGTTGAGATGTTCTACAACTTGTGAACTTTAAAGAATACAATTTTCTCATGTCATATGTCATCATTCCTTTTTTTCCTCCATCTTCTGTGTCTAAATTGTTGGTATCTCAGTCTTTCAGAGTAATCACCAATCCAACCATCCATCCATTCCAGACTGAAATTTTCTTACTCACAGAGTTTTCAGCCTACAGAATCCACCCTATTCATAGTTCACCTATCCATTATTCCCCTAGCTTGATTTATCTCTTTTTTTGTTTTGCAATAAGCATTTGGCTTCCTTGAATTTCCTTCTCAATGCCCTGGGACTTCCTAAATCCTCTTTGGTAATTATAATTTGCTGATATTGAACAAGATCAATCTTGAAAAGGAGAAATATGGTGAAATTAGACCTACTCCCCCTCAAAATGGGACTGTGACATCAAAGATTAGTTTTTCCTGCTTGACTTGTAAAATTATATAGTGGCACAAAAAATTATATAGTGGCCATCAGTGGCACAGTGGTTAGAGTGCAGTACTGCAGGCTATGTCTGCTGACTGCCATCTGACTGCAGTTTGGCAGTTCAAATCCCACCAGGCTCAAGGTTTACTCAGTCTTCCATCTTTCCGAGGTGTGGAAAATGAGGACTCAAATTGTTGGGGGCAATATGCTGATTTTGTAAACTGCTTAGAAAGGGGTGTAAAATCTATAAGTCTAAGTGCTATTATTTCTATAGTTTTTCTAAACATGTATTTATTACTGTATTAATTCAATAATTTGATATTCAAATTTCAAGATCTCTCACTTTTGCAACCATTGGGTAGCTTACACTGAAGTAAAATGTAAAAAAAGAAAAAAAACCCACACATATATCTAAGACAAGAAGAAAGTTAACCAATAATGTGAAAACCCCCCAAAAATGCCTAAACCAATGGGGCTCATTCAGTCTGGGAGAACAGTCTGAGGTTCAGCAATTGTGATTCATAAAATCGGGCACATCATTTTTGGCAGCCCTTTTGTTTCTTTTTTTTAGCACTGTAGGCTTGAGAGGTTTTCAGGTATAGAATTTACTAAAGTAGGAGATACTTTGCATTAACCTGTTGAGAACCTACTCTAGGATGCTCCAGAGAGAGACATGTTTTACATAGTCATTATTGTTTTGCATCAACATTTGGTGGGAATCTGGACAGGTAACATATTCAGACTCTTATTAGAAACAATTAAAGGTGTTTTTCTTCTAGTCTTGAATGCCCAACAGGTTCCCATGTAACTGAATATTCTGTTTTCAGGACTGCAGCAGCTATGACTTCAGAAGAAAAGAAAGAACGACCATTAAACATGGTGTCTGAAGCTGCACACTATAATTTGACATCAGATTACACAGCACATCCGATGAGTCCTCTGGGCAGAGTAAGTTATTGTATTCAATATACATTATTCATTAGTACAAAATTATTGAGCTAGTAAGCCTAGTGCGGTGTAGAAGCACAATTGTGTAGAGGATGTAAGACAATCGATCTGCGTTTGGAAGTTAAAAAAATTTAAACAGCTTTTTTAGATCCATTGGTTTATTTATTGGTTTTGGTTTTTTTTAATAAATTGTTGTGTGTTGTTTTCTGTGGGAAAAAAATTCAAGTGAAGCGCTAATAAAAAATTAAGTTGCAGTATACAATCTATACAATATGCATAAAATCTATCATGAATAATAATCATATTGTATAACGCATGCTGGTTTTTTAATTATAAACAACTTCATTATTAAATGCCAATAAACAAATATGAGGACTGTGCAGTAGGTCACTTCTGGGAATAGATGTACTTGGCTCAGTTTAAGGCCTCCCCTGAAACACCTTTTTGCTTTCAGATCTAAAGCACTGCACAGCCCTACTAAGTGTGTGGCTAAAATGGATTCCTTTCTTATTTTAAAAAGTCGCAGAGAACAGATAATCCTTTAATGGTTTTCTAATAAGCTATAATCATCATCCCAGTTGGTGGCCCCTACAGTAGTTCTTATAAAAAGCCTGTGAAAGCAGCCTCACTGCGGTCTACTGCTGAGGCCAAGAGGTTAGGGGGAAAAGTCCTCCCGGATCACTTTCTGAGATAATGAAGAACACCACACAGCAGATTTTGTTAGAACAAATCACGCCATACTTTTGAGTTATTAATCCGTAAGGTAGAAGATGTCTGAAGAGGTTTTATCTGTTAAATTGCTACTCTGAAGTGCAAACTTCATTTAAAAAAGAAGAAGAAGGAAGGAAGGAAAAAGAAAAGGAACAGATTATCCAGCTTTTCTCACTCATTTGTTATTACTGTTTCTTTATATTTTTCTATATTCAGTTGCTTGGATTTCAGCCAAATACTTTGGCTGTTGGAAGTGAATGAAAAAGAAGAAAATCATCACCCTTTTTTTCTTCTATCCTTCTTCTTAAGCTGTAATTTTTACTTGAGACATTAATTGCGGTTCTTTAAGAAACCTTACCTTACAAATTGACAATTTTTTTTTTCTATTCAGTGTGGTCAAAGTAAAAAAAAAAGTCGTTTTGCTCTTCAACACGGGCATACAGACATACACACACACTCTAACTTAACAAGGTGGGTGAACATTTTCATTCTGCCTTGTCTCTCTCTTCTGTGGCCCTTAAACAGGGTATAAAACAAACTGAAAACCCTAAATCAAAAAAGGTTGCCTCTCTTGTGTCCTACAGAATAAATAACTCACATTCAATTTCTCCCATTAATTTCAGTTAATTATCATGCATATTGCTTAAATATTATAAATTCCTCCTTTACTTTCTGGTTTCATTAAATGTCTCAGCCTCTGAAGCGTGGAAACATTGTACCGGTGATGGCGAAACTTTTATAGATATCCTATAAAAAAACCCAGAAAATGTCTAACCTGTCTCTATTGATGTGTTTCCCCACATCCACGAATAAAAGAGAAAAAATTCTTTGGATATTGATTTATTTGGAAATAATACAATACAATCATGTATGTTGCTATGCATTATATAAAGAAATGTCAAATAATTGCAGGGTTTTTTCCCATGTTGTTTTCCATAGTGAAAAAAATTGCTCCCGTTGCCTGGGGGCTCCTTTCGTGTCCCCATGAAATTGCTCACCAAAGTGATACCGTTAATCTACCGTTTTTGAACTACTGGGTCAGCAGGAGCTGAAGCCTATGACAGGAGCTCACCCCACCTCTCAGCAGCAACGGGTCTCGAACATGAACCTGCTGATAGGCAGCCAGTATTCTAACTTTGTGAGCCACCATGCTTTTCTCATTACAAAAATGAAATAAAAGTAAAATTCATTTTCAGAGAGTCTGGAGACTGCTTAGGAGAATGGGGCGTGCTTTCCAGAATAGTTGTTGGTAAACATTGGTAAACGCTGGCATGTCACCTTTGACATTTGTCATAAGCTCATCATCACTCCCCTGTGCTATACTTCTGGATTTTTCTAAGCTACAGACAGAAAGAGCATACTAAAATGTCCAGGCGAGAAAAAATGGTAGTAACTAAGAAATCAGGATTTGGAGAGAAAAGATAAACTTCTGAGACCTTGAACGGAATGTTCTGGCAACAACACTAACACTCTCCGCTATAGCTTGAGGCTTCTCTACTTGTGTCTTGCATAATTCAATAATTTTGAAGAATCAAGAGCGACAAGAAAACCAATATCAATTAGGAGTGAGTGCTAATTAACAGTTCTAGCGATAAAATGGCCCAGCTCATTATTTAATCCACACTGGTTGTTTAAAGAAGTTTAACAGCATCAGTCTTCTGTGGAAAAGCCTAGCCTGTAACTGAAACAATTAAATGTTCTTTTACTGTTATCCCAATAATGCTTTCTTCACGTTCTGCTGTTGTTTTCCCTTTACTGAATTTTTGAGCATAAGATCCCTGGAGGAAGAATGTGTCTGCTCATGATTTATAAAGTGTGCTCTCCATACAGATGGAGTAATTATAAGCTAATGACATTAGAGAGTCATTTTCATGACTGAAAATGTCCACATGAGAATTATTAATACTTTTATTAAGCACACAAGTTTATTAGTACAAGTGCTTTCCTGTCAGCACATGCATCTTTTCTGGACTACATTTGAAAGATCCTTGTTGCAATATGATAACTGGGTTCAAACAAGTAGATACTCTTAAGTCTTATACGTTAGTCCCTGACTTACGACTACAATTGAGCCCCAAGTTTATGTTACCAAGTGAGGCATTTGTTAAGTGAGTTTTGCCCCATTTTACGACTTTTCTTGCCACTTTCATTAAGTGAATCACTGCACTTGTTAAATTAGTAACACGCTTAAGTGAATCTGACATCCCCATTGACTTTGTTTGTAAGAAGGCCGCAAAAGGGGATCATATGACTCTGGGACACTGCAACTGTCATAAATATGAGTCAAACACTTGCCAAGTGTCTGAATTTTAATCACGTGACCATGGGAAAGCTGCAATGGTCGTAAGTGTGAAAGATGGTCATAAGTCACATTTATCAGTGCCATTGTAACTTCAAACGGTCACTAAATGAACTGCTGTAAGACAAGACTACCTGTACACGTTTGGAAAGAGTCAGTTTGCGTGGTTACTAAATTTTATATTTACATTGTATATTATATTATTACTTGCTGCTATTACTAAAACCACATTGACTTGTATGCAGGGGTGGGATTGTCAAACACGATTTCATTGAGGGCACATCGGCATTGTATTTAACCTCGGGAGGCCAGGGTGGGCATCGCCAAGACGGGCATGGGCGGCATGACATCACTTGTGTCAGAGGGCACCCGAGCTCCATTTTTGGCACTCTGCCAGCGAAAACAGGCTCCTGAGCTCCATTTTCGGCTATGACAGCCTCCTGCAACCCTCCGCCAGCCAAAACGGAGAAAGGAGAGCCGCAGGCCAGTCCTTCATTGTTTCCAGGGCAGCCCCACAGGCCAGAGTTTAACACCCCTGTTCTAATCCACAACCTGGTCTTCTGATGCTTGACAATAAGTTCTGGCTAACTTTCCTCTCTTCCTTTCTGTGGGAAAACAGCTACATTTTTAATCTTTGTGGTCATGTACATTCTCTGTTACTCATGAATAAAAGTGACAACATTCATTTTGCTATCTCTCATGATGGCAAGATAGTGCCACCACAACAGTGTATCGTCAAGTAGATCAAGCATAAATGTGTAGCCTACAACTGAAGTGTAACCAAATGGGAATCATTTTCATTAGTTCACCAGAATTTAAATCGCCTCATGTTGATGCGATATGGCAACAGTTGTAATTAAACAAAGAATAGAATGGAGAGAGAATGACACAGTGAATGCCTTACAGTGCTAGTTGTAATAAGCTCCCTTTGGTCTTAATCAGAAAGATTTTTGAAGATGGTATCCAGATTAGTTATTTTGCTCATTAAACAATAATGGGCTCATACGAAGTACAGCAAAATTAGGAAAGGTAGCTTTGAAATCTGGAAAATATTAAAACAGTCTTGCAGCTGGGTCGTAAAGAACCTCATATCAGAACCCACTGAAGCTGCATAAGGAAGTATTCAGATTTGGTCAAAATCAGTCTTGGTTTACCATTTTTTGTCCTGAAATTCTCTTTTTTTGAATCGTGTCACTTGACCATATCTCAACCCTGAGTTAGCTGCTCAATATCTTCAGTGGTCAACTGACAAAGCCATGTGATACTTTTCACTTTGCCATCGGCTGAATTATTTTATTTTATTTGCTTTATTTCCATTCAATTTTAGGCATCTTCTAAATCCAAACTGATTATGGTTCCTCTATATGTACAATCTATACAAATGCATTATTAAACCCTTAATTGGCAGGAAGACTTTTTTGGAAAGCGTTTCTTCAAGTAGGTTAAAGGAAAATTAATTATTTCCTGATTTAGAGTGGAGAAAGAAGCGTTTTGGTAATTGTATGGATTGATGGAACCTGATTTCCATTTGTTCCTGTTAGCCCAGCTTAGAAAGGATTTGTGTCGTGGCATAAGATTTCCACCCCGCCTCCATCCCCTATGATTGTGGGTGGAAAAGGGCTGGAAAGAAACAAGAACAGCTACAGAAAAGTGCTTGATGTTTAAAATTGATCTGACATGTTTCAAGTTAGAGTATTTAAAATTTTGTTATAGAATTCCTGTAACCATTTTGTTATTATTATAACTATTTGTTATAATTTCAAGAAAATACCGTATTTCCCCATGTATAAGCCACCCCTTTTTTCCAAAATTTTCAAGCCCAAAAAGTAGGGGGGTGGCATATACAAAGCAGGTACACTTTTTATACGTGAAAAATGCATAAAATAATAAAGTAGGAATAAACTGGTTTTCCAGCAATATGCTATACTTTTTTGTAAAAATTGTAAGTGATGATACGATTACGAGTGCGAGTACGTGATAGAAATGCATACGCTAGGCATCGGCCTGAATGCTTCGTTCCTACTCTCGTTCGATGCGTAGATTGCTAGCGTCGCCGCACCGCTTCGGCGTCATGACGAGTTGTAGATCTAGGCGTCGAATTTTGTTTCTTTGTAAATTTTCTTTCTTCATAACTTGTTTCTCTAATAAAATATTTTTTCAAAACTTCACAGTCCAAAAATTGGGGGGGTGGCTTATACAAAGGGGGTGCTTATACATGGGGAAATACGGTAATTGTGCTTTATTATTTTGTTTTCATTGTCTCTCTGATACTAAACTTAAAAAGAAGTGGGTTTTTTAAAAAGGGAACTTCTGCATTAATAGTTTAAAAAGAGTTTTTAAAAGAATTTTTTTTAAAAAAAATCTCATTTAATAGTGCTTTTTGGATCCAGCATTTAAAAGGATGCTTTTCGACTTTTCTTTTTTCTTTTTAAAATGTTTTGCCCTTCAGATAAGGATAGCATTATGGGGTGAGCATATTAGCCAATTATTCAATCAGGTATTTGCCAGCCAATATAACTGCTAAGAGTTTCTGGGCTTTGTATTCTTCCATATTCTTTGGCTTCAACCAAATTGGTTGCAGCTGCAGCAAATCCTAGTTTAGCCACCTATGGAGGACCACGTGTTTCCCATCTCTGCAGTACAAGAAAGTCTTAATGAAATTTGATGCCTTTATTTTGTATGCCACAATAAAACTCTTTTCCTGGAATTAACCTTAAGTTTTATTTTCACTTTTCCACTGTCAAACACCTGTATATTCCTGATATACAGTATATTCTCATGTATAAGCCCATCGGTCAGGCACAAAAGATCATGACATCAAGTGACCTTGCGGTTAAGATTTGTTGCTCAAGCCTATTCACAAGAATCTATTCAATTAAAAGTACAAAATTGGCACCAGATAAGGGTCAACAGAATTCAGAAGGGGCATGTCTTAAAATATTTATGGGAATGTAATGACTGTAGACTGATGACTTGCTTAACTCTGCTTCCCAAAGGCCATGAAAAATGCATGAATATATAAATGAACAAATATGTTTTTTATTTCTGAGCTATGGTAAACTGTATTTACAGAAATACATTTTAAAAGTTCTGTTAGATTAATATATAATAACTAACTACGATGA
Source organism: Pseudonaja textilis (assembly GCF_049901715.1). Classification (NCBI taxonomy): domain Eukaryota; kingdom Metazoa; phylum Chordata; class Lepidosauria; order Squamata; family Elapidae; genus Pseudonaja; species Pseudonaja textilis. Next base: position 65,002,430 of record NC_141994.1, read on the forward strand.
ATGCAAGATGTGCATTAGCTTTAACTAAGATAATGATTTGAAAACAATGGGAGTATCTTGAATGACACGACTAGCTCATTAGATGGATCAGAGCTTACAGTGTATTGTTTTATTAACTGTAACATACATTCACAATTGTTTATAAAATATGACTTAATTGTAAAGATTCACTTGTCCCTTATACAAAAGTGAGTGCCTGCTATTCAGAGTCCACTAACAGCTGGTTTTATTGTCACAATTATTTTATTCATTTGTTTTTAGCAGCCTCTGCAGAACATGTCTGATGAAAAAAACAGGAGGGTATCACTCTGCTTTTTTACACTTCCCTCTTTAATGAGCAGGCCTGTTTGGCCACATCATTTTCACTTTAAGACCCGCTCCAAGAAATTGTTTGCTACCCGTTCTGTCATGGACCATACGTCACAGAAATATCCACATTAGTTATAAAAATTAATGAAGCTTTATGATTTAGAAGGCCGTACAGTTGTTCAGGGTAATAAGAAGGCAAAATATAACACAATGAGGTTATTTGATAAAGGGATTAAACAATTAACAACTTTGTGTGTCTTTGATCCAGCTGTGTGTTTTGATTAATTCTCCTTACCTGTTCAAAACGTGGTACTTTTTCAGGTAAAAATATTTATCTGACAATAGTTTCTGTGCAAGTTCTTTTTTTCAACTTCTTCTACCATAGTAAAGTGCTTCCTTCTTCCTATTTTCTGAATGATACCCAAGGAAAATAAATAGTGGTACATGTTAAGATGACATTATTCTAATAATGATTTTTTTAAAAAGCCAAATGGAAAATATTGAGTCTGTTTGAACCAATTCAGCTTTAACTTTTTGATCTGAGAGGAAATAATTTAAAAATGGGACACTAGAATGTTGATTTCATGTGAAATTAATGTGACACCCACATGGTCATTCGCAAGTTTCTAACGTCATTTCTTATTCTTGGGCCAGCCTAAGACAGCCTAGGTCTTCTTTCTTTCTCTGTTTTGCAACATTTAAATTTAATATAAAAGGTGAAGTGATATTTGAACTCATTTTCTTGATTAAGTATACACATGCTTTCCATTCCAATTAATGGTTCAAACGACAAATATTTAAAAAAAAATCAGATACATTCTACCATTTTTAACTGAAAGTGTTGTATGATATTATGTACTTCTCTTTTCATGGGATCATATTACTGCTTATAAGCCTGCATTTAAATCTCAAAAAGGCCACAAATGGCTTGTGAGAAATAAATATAGATCTGATTTTTCTGAATCAAGTCACATTTATATCTGGGACACTTGTGATAATAGAAGTGGTTTTACAAGGTGCTGTTCCCCATCTTGCCATTACACTGTAAATTGGCAAAAGAACATCAATGAAAGTCCTTGATAAAAGGTGATTTGAGCACCACCATCTTGAATTAATAACACACATTTGTTGCATTTACTGAGAAACTTCTAAGAGGGGAAAAAAAGCAACCACTTAGTTTACTTATTCTGCATGAAAGAATCTTGGCAAAGTAAGAGATAACTATGTTAGCAATATTAGCTCATTTTGATTATGATTTTAGCTTTCTGGCTAAAATTTGTTTTGATTTTAGTGATTATTTTCTCTGCCCTATTTCCAATATTCTCTGTAAAACCTATATTCTTGTTAAAATAGATGCTATGCTTATGTAATGCTTGGGAGCAGAGTTTTCCCCTTGCTGAAAGCTTCAAGAAAACAGAAGTCAGCAAAACCTCCAAAGTAGTTACTGATTTACCTGGGGAAAGGAAAAAAAAACAATATAGTTTCTTAATAAGTCCTAAGGGAAGCATATGATCCAGATCTGCTTTTCTCTCTCCTATACATCTCCTATATATACTGAGTATTGAAAATTTATTTTTGTTTTATTTTTAGACATCACGCTCCTCAAAAAAGGTCCATAATTTTGGAAAGAGGTCAAATTCAATAAAAAGAAATCCGAATGCACCCGTCGTTAGGCGAGGCTGGTTGTATAAACAGGTAATGTCTTTTTTTTTTGGGGGCAGGTGAGGGGGGTTTGGAGGGATGTTATATAACATCACCTGAAATGTAGCATTGCAATTATGAGATAAGAAAAGTACAGAATTGCAGCTTTGTTCTACATTATATAAGGAAGGTAATCTGCTAATGGTATCTGCTGGAGAACCCACACACTTGCAAATGAGTGATTTTTCTTTCTGTTATTTTAGCCTGCAGGAAATTCGAAAGCTATACTAGTTTGTGAAACATCTTATAACTGTGCAAAACGACAGTGCGTTAGATAAAAGCTTGCTCAATATTTGGATTTGATTTATTCCCCCAAATAGGGCCACATCTGTTAAGAGATTATGTTTGTATTGTGCATTGTTTTATTACAAGCATTTCTCAAAAGCAATATAAATCATTTTTGTTTAATTCACCTTTGCAGTTCTATCATACAAAACTGTAGAACCTGAATATTTTTTTTGCCTTTTACTTTGTATGAATGAAGAAAAGACGTAAGTCATATCCTGAGGTGAACACTGAAGTTTGAGCTAAAGTGGTAATTTATCAGTACCATATGCCTGTGTAAACATTTTCTTAATTTGGTTTATGTAATCCAGATATTTAGCAGATTTGTACTATAGAATTTACTAATAAAATCTCTTTCTGAGTAGTTTGTCATAATCTTTTATTTTACTTGTGACAAGGTTTTGCTCCATGGTCAAAGTTGTACTTTAAAAAAATAGTCGCAGCGGCAGTTAACACTGTTAAAATTGGATGTGGAATAAATTGGACCTTAGCCAACCACAAGAGATTATGTCAGTGTTTCTCAACCTTGGCATCTTAAAGATGGGTGGACTTCAACTCCCAGAATTCCCCAGCCAGCTTTGTTTTCTGGCTTCCATATATCATCTAATATTCTTCCTGTGTCATTTGGAATGTGTATTTCTCAGAAGTTCTAAAGTATTTAGCATTGTCTTGGTTTCACTCTAGGTCAGGGGTGTCAAACTCACATCATCATGGTGGCATCACGTGATGTATCGGGACTTTTTTCCCTCTTCACTAAACTGGGTATGGGTGTGGCACATCTGGCCCACGGGCTGAGAGTTTGACAGCCCTCCTCTAGGTACTGAGATTCATCCTCTTAAGCTTAAGAGTGGAAGATTCAAAGATGAAGCTCAGATAAATTGCTCTTGCTGCTGATATGAATGGTGTTCTTGGAAAGGCAAAGATCGGCTCCTTCAGAAACTAGTTACATTTATATTTTGATCCCCGGGGTTTAAAGCTCATGTCCTTTATGCAATAAGGAGTCTTTGCTGACCATTTCACATCCCCTGATGTTGAAGGCCCCTACCTTTTCTGGTATTCCATTCTTCAGACATCAGAGGAGTTCCCAAACTGAGCATGGGCTCCTCAGTGAGATTGGGGGATGAGGATGACACAATGAAAATGTGTCACTGCAATTCTAGATATCTAGAGGGCAGGCAGTGGTTACTGGGATATGAAGAAAAGATACATATGGGGAGATGTCACATGTATATTGTGTCATTTCTCAGAACTTGACAATTTCCCAACCACATTTGAAAACATTGTGTGTTGAGAAGAAGACTTTTGTGGCTCAGGAAAAAGGCATGTTTAGTTGAGCATTGTGGCACACAAGTCAGAGAGGTCAATTGGGAACTTTCCCAGGGTATGAAGTTAATAGGGCTCTATTATTGGTTGCCTTGGCAACTGTTATACATACATCTTCTGATTCAGGACACAGATGTCAGGCAATGTGGGATTTTATTTGTGATGATAAATGTTTTAATTGTTTAATCACGCAAATACGTAATAACCTATGATACTCCAGAATTACAGAAAGATTCTGATTTTGGTAACGTGCCCAAACTCTTGTATTTCCAGTCTTTATGATTCTGTATATCATTACCTACAGGATAGTACTGGCATGAAGCTCTGGAAGAAGCGATGGTTTGTTCTTTCTGATCTCTGTCTCTTCTACTATCGAGGTAAGTCTTTTAAATGACTCTAAGCAATGGTGTTGAGCTTTGCTTCCAAAAATATATTATGTTATCTTTTTTTAAAAAAAGAAGATGATGACTTTGGAACAAGTAATGGTCATTCTGCCCTTCTGTTGATATAAAAATAAAACTGCTGATTTGAGCAGTACCCTTAATTTGTTCCATGGGAAATTAATGGTCAGTTAGTTCTAACCTTGCACTATCTGGGTCAGAACAAATTCCGTCTTTGTGTTTTGCATGTCCCCTGACCTATATCACAAGCTGTGTGATTGTTGCTGTTCAAATGGAATGTCAGAAGCAGCATTAAATGCTGGGGAAGCTCACAATTATAAATATAAAATAGATCAAATTCTTTTATCCTGTATTCCTAATTTTAGCTATTCCACTGTTGCTTCCTCTGATTGATCTGATATACTGCCACAGGTTCTTCATGAGTACAAATTTTGCACTTGTGGTTTTTTTTTTTGGACTAGTCTAGAGCAGGGGTGTCACACTCAAGGCATGGGGGCTGGATCCAGCCCACGGGGTACTTAGATCTGGCCTATGGGGCCTCCCTGGAAACAGCAAAGGACTGGCCCACAGTGCCTCTGCCAACGAAAACAGAGCTCGGGAAAGCCAGTGTGCAGCCCTCCCAGCAAAAATGGAACTGGCAGAGACACATGCAGCCCACCCAAGCCCTGTTTTTGCTGGCAGACGACTGCAAGAGGCCGCCGTGGCTGAAAATGGACATTGGGAGCCCCTTTTTGCTGGCAGAGAAATCAGGCCAGGTGCCTCTGACTCAAGTGACATCAAGCTGGCCAAGCCGCCCCCGGCCCCCAAGGTCAAACACAACCCTGATGCGGCCCTCAATGAAATCGAGTTTGACACCCCTGGTCTAGAGCAGTGTTTCTCAACCTCAGCAATTTTAAGATGTATGGACTTCAGCTCTCAGGATTCCCTAGCCAGCATGGGAATTCAAAGGTTGAAGTCCACAAAGTTGCATTTAAAGTCTAGAATGTTTGATGGAAGCCACCATACAACTTTTGAAAAATGGGGTACTCTATATTCATCTCATGGATCTCTTTTCTTGAGTAGGCTTGTTCATTGTGGTTTAAAATGTATAAACATGGGCTCTCCAAACTTGCCAACTTTAAGACTTGTGGACTTCAACTCCCAGAATTCCTCAGACCCTTGGTAAAACCCACTCTGTCTTAATTTAGGAAAACCAACATTGTAGCATATGCTTCTTAGCACCCCTGGGCCCTTCTGATGCTTAAGTTTCCCTGTCTTTCTTTTTTTGCTGATAAATAAGGGTTGTTTTTTGGTTTTGGCACAAAATAGCAAACTTCTTATGAGGAAGCTGTAATACATGATGTAGAGGAATGCAAATCTTTCTCCAACTGTTTCAACTGCAAGGGAGATTTACTAGAAGCCAATAAAGGAGTTTATAAGGGGTTATGTCTGAATTACTTTGGAGTTTTGACTTTGGATTTTTGAAGCATTTAATCATTTGCTGTTGTTTCAGACTCAATCTTAGTATTGTTAGATAGGTAGCAGTAATTGCATTTGGATAATCCCAGGCTTAACTTGAGCCCAAAGGATCCTACTCCTTCACTGAAACACTTCAGTGCAATTCAGAGATTTTTGCATGCAACAGAGAAGTCCTTGTTGATTGATGCTGCAAATTTACACATTTTTGTCTTCAGGAAAGTAATCATTATGGTTTCCCCAAAGGATGCTGGGAATTACAACTTGCTGAAAGTGCAGAATGTTCTATTAGAACGTCTGAGCTACTTCTTCTACTTAAAATGTTGTCATTTTGTGGGACTTGAAGGTGGCCTTTTTTGTAGCCATCTCTGCCCTTCAAACTTGCATGGTTCAAACCCTGCTGGGCCTGGGGGATTGTTTCAACATCACATTGGTACTGATATTTTAACTGGCTGGATTTCTATCCAAGTACTAAGCAAGATTAATTCTGACCTTACTTAGTTCCACGTTAAAAGTGATGGCATCACAAGACAAATGATACAGGATAGTTTTCATTCCAATGCTCAAATCTTTTTTATCACATTTTTCATATATGACACAGTAGCACAAAAGATAGTTTGATCAGAGCTATGAAAGTAGCTGTATTTCTATAGTAAAATTGAAAACTGGCAGATAATGGTGGAGAAAAGACAATTGGAACTTAAGCGCTTTAAAGACTGGAGTTAAAAATCATCAAGGAGATTGGGTCTGTGAGAAAAGTAAATGTCCATTGACCAAATGTTAAAAGTGAAAGAATTAATATTGAGCTATGGAGACTGAAATAGAATGCAAACCAAGATTTTCCAGCAGAAATATGGCAATAATTTTAAACTAATTCCTTTCACTTTAAACGATTACAGAAGTACCACATTGCTCATGTTATAATCGGTTTAGAAATGCAGAGCTATTATGTTCAGAAAGATTATAGACTGTTGGAAAAGCCAACCCATTCTGAGTAACAATTAGGGGCACTGCAGTATTGTAATTCAATACATGGAGACTTTGGTTGAGCTAAAATTGTACTGTAATTAGGGAGAATGGCTGTCAGTGGTTTTTTTTTTTCCCTACTAGAAGGAAAGTCAGTTCATACATTTCTGTCAAGGTCCAGAGACCAGGACTTGGCAGTAAATCCACTGTCTTTGCAAAGTTTTACTAACCTGCTAGTCCCTATATACAGTTAAACTCTTAGGTACTCGCATGCACAACTAGATTGGAATATCTTTTGCAAACTAAAATAAAGCCATGCTAAACAATGTATTGCTCTATGTGTGAGGGCGCAGTTCCCATTTATACCCAAATCATAGTTTCTCCTCCTCATCTTTGCCATCTGTCAGAGGACTCTTGCCCAGTTCTTCATAACCTTGAAGCGGAGCAGCTTCAGCTATAACTGGCATTTCTGCCATGGGAACTTCTTGTTCTCAATTTATCTTTCACAATTGCAAATAGCCACACAACTCCCAATTTTCCAAAGCAGTTGTCTTTGGAAGACATCCTATTGTATCCATCTACATTAATAATCCTACCCGAGTTTAAAAGTTCTGAATATCTTTAATGCAAATTATTTCAGTGTTTCCATTTTTTTTAATTGGTTTTAGCCTTAATATTAAATTTATAGGTTAACTTGTTGAGATGATAGACCAGTTATATATGGTATAACCATGGTAAATGAAAGAGATTTTGTTAATAACTAGATGTTCTAAAATTCGCTTGCAAATACTGTATTAGCACAGTAGAAGAAGGGAAAGAAGAATTAAAATAGAAATTGTTCACTATAAAAATTAATTGATAATTAATTCCACTCAGAATGACAGGCTGGGTTGTTTCAGAATCAGAATGTTCCATGAATGTTCTGCATAGTCTTTATTTATTTTTATTCTAATTTTACTTTTATTGTAAACAGCTGTAAGATTCAGTAGCTAGTATAAAATGCAATAATAAAATAAAAACAATAATTAATTCATATTATAGATCCGAATGAGGTTTTTTTTATCCCAAGAAATGCAATGAAAATAACTTGTAAGTAAACATACAACTGTTCTAAGCAAGATTTGTTGCAATGATATAGGAAACCCAAATGTTTATAACCATTATTGCAACTTTAGTGTTATGTTTTTAGTAAATAAATTAGGAATAGGCAATGTTCAGATTCAATAGAGATGCATTGCAGTGTAAAAGAATATGAATGCAAAAGCTCTTAGGCTCATTAAAACAGCCATATAATTTTGGGTGTAGATTCATTTGTTTTAGTGAGACACAGGTAAGTGCTATATTTGCAGCCCAACACATTCAGAAGCGCTCTGCTGAATCAAATCCAAAACATTGCACAGTCCTTTCAGTTTTTATAACTGTTAATTCATCCATATTATTTCAGGCATTGTAGATACTTTAAAGTGACTATAAGTAATCTTAATCTTCATTTAAGATCACATCTATATAGGTAGCCCGTGACTTAGAATTGTAAATGAGCCATAATTTCAAGTAGTGACAGGAATAAAGCAGGATACCATGTGATAAGACCCAGTTTTATGACTGTTTTCTCAATGGTCATTAAGCAAATGGCATGGCCATTAAACAAACAATTTTTTTTTTACCAGAAACCAGAGGTAAATGCCAGTTTTTGGCAAAACATCCCAAATTGCAGTCATTTTTATTACAGATAACAGAAAATCAGAGTTGGAAGGTACTTTGTAGGTCATCTAGTCCAACCCCCTGCCATGCGGGAGACCCTACACCATTTCTGACAAATGGCAGTCCAATCTCTTCTTGAAAGTCTCAAGTGATGGCGCTCCCACAACTTCTGAGGGCAAGCTGTTCCATTGGTTGATTGTTCTCACTGTCAGAAAGTTTCTCCTTATTTCCAGGTTAAATCTCTCCTTGTTCAGTTTCCATCCATTATTCCTACAGGAGCTTTAGAAAATAGTTTGACCCCTTCCTCCTCCCTGTAGCAGCCCCTCAAATATTGGAAGACTGCTATCATGTCTCCCCTGGTCCTTCTCTTTATTAGACTAGCCAAGCCCAGTTCCTGCAACCGTTCGTTGTATGTTTTAGCCTCCAGTCCCCTAATCATCATTTGACTGGGACCCTGCAAATGTACATAAATGCAGGTCAGTGATGCATTGATACGCCCAAGGAAGGAGACACCAGAACTTCGAATGTGAGTCTTAACTCCCATTTTCAGAATCTGTTGTAACTGAGAATGATTGCTAGAGGACCAGCCATAAATGGAGGCCCACCTATATAAACCACTTATAATTTTTACAGTAATTAGGCAAGCTAGGTCAGTATTCTTACTTCATTTCGCAAATCAGAAATGTATTCATGAAAGTTAGTATTTAACCCCACTGTGTTCACGATTGAGCTAAATTATGAAATTCAGATTTTCTGGTTTACAGTTCATGCTTTAATTATTAGAGTAATTAAATTACATATTAGATTTTGACGAAATACAAAATCCACTTTGTTTTGTAGAACAAAGACCACCATTAATATAGAGCACATCAGCAAACTAAAGCAACACTTGGATATTCACATTTGGTCTTTTTTTAAAAAAAATCTTTGGGGCAATGTTTTTTTGTTCCCGTCTTTCTTGCATTTGCTGAAGGATAAAAGAGCATTTGCTGCAAACAATAGAGCATCCTAATTGAATAAATATTTGTACCGAAGGCCTGAGATAAGAGGATCATCATTGTTTGTTTCTTAATCCTATTCATATTGTGTATAAATAAAAATGCACGTAGGAGGCAAAAACATTCTTATAGAGAGGCTCTTTTTAATAAGATGGTGATAATGCAAATTATTTCAGTATAAATATGGTTATCCGTAACCACTTTAATGTACAAATAATTAGAAATAAACTAGACATTTATCTAAGAATGAGTAATCTGTTTCATGGTAGCATGCTGTTAAACAGGTGTTCCCATTTCCTCAGAGTATAGTGACTTGCCATCATTCTTACTTTCACTTACTGTCACTTTTGCTACATTCATGATCTTCAGGCTAGTTGATCTAGCCAAATATTTCTCATTTTTGGTTGTAACCCAAGCTGGAGCCAATAAACCAAGGAATTTGCTATAGCGGCCACTGCCTTGGACAATTTTAAAACTAAGTGATGAGATCCAGGAGATGGGGAATTTCCAGGCCTTCATAAAGATGGAGGATTTCAAAGTGGTGCTTATTTTTATCAGAGGGAAAAAGTATTCATAGCATGGAATGTATGATAATGTTGGAAATTGGGTAAGTATTGTTCCCATATTACGTATTAGAGACTGAAGATCAGAAAGTACCCCAAATTGAAATTTGAACTAAGACTTTCAAAGCTCTGTTTTACACTCACAGAGGCAGGGATGTGCTGCTTCCAGTTAGGAAACTCTTAATTAAATCCAACCGAGAACAAACCATTTGGTTTATTCTGGTTGATATAAGAATTAAACACTGTTTTTCAGTTGTGTAGACTGCCGCAAGCTTGAGCTATGTTGCTTGTCTTGTGGCCACCATAAAGATTGTGGGAGTTCTATATAGAAGCTACAAATGGAAATCCCACTCACACTCTGGCATGAGACCACTCTTATGGTATTCTGTAAATCCATTTGGCACATAAAGTGGGAGCTGACATGTTCTGTCCACAGATGATTGTGATTGTTCTGCGGTACAGTGGTGAAGATATTGGCCATCCTCAGCCACGGAAGCTCATTAGATGATTTTACTCTTCTCTCTCTCCCTCTCATACCAACTTGCCTCATAACGTGGGTGTTGTAAGGAAGAATAGGAGAAGGGGCCACTATGTCCCCCATTTTGAGCTCCTAAATTGCACCCCACTATTTATCACTGTATCACGTTGATCCTCTTGACTGACAGGAATCAAGTGTGCCATTTAATGATGCGAACATAATTTCAGGTGTGTATAGGGTGAAGATATGCATACACGTATAGTAATTGCACAGATTCAAGTAATGCTACTTTCATTTATTGCCTGTGTTCAAAGGTAATAGAACTGCTGTGAAAAGACAGAAACAAATTAGGGGAAAGTTGAGCAAGACAGTTGGGGGAGAGGGAGGATTGGAGGCAGGGAGGGGGAGAGAGAGGGGGGAAGGGAGAAAGAGAGAGATTGAGAATTTTCCAATATAATATTACCTCTGTAGTTTATGCAATGCTTGGACTGTATCATGTTCCTTTATGTACTAATACACTGAAATATGTTCTTTGCATCCAAAGGGGTATTTAATTAAAAGTGACTGTTTTAATTCCAGAAGATTTATGTTTGTCATTAATAGCCTTCTTTGAAGGCCACCTGCTTCTTTTGAAAACAAAAACAAAAACAAACCAGAATCATTTTACTTCAGAACTACCACTAAAAACAGTGGTAGGATACCTTCCCTGAATACTCAACAATATGTGGGCACATGTTTTCTTTTGGGCCAGGCAGACTCTGATTGAAAAGCACTTGCAGAATTCAATCTAGTCTTTAGCAGGAATATGAACTGCTAAATGTTCTAGTCTTTAGCAGGAATGTGAACTGGCCTTAATATACCGGAGAGTAAAGCTTTGCTATGCTTTGGATTCAGTCGGGAAAAAATGTGTTGGAACACACAGAGTACCCATGCTGCTGTGGTATTAATTAATCAATAATTAAATAAAATAATTAATCAAAATAATTATTGTATTAAAGCATCTGGATCCAGGATTGGACCGCTGTAATGGAAGTCTCTTATTTTGTTTTAACGAGTTGCAGACAAATGCTTTGTTCCCACAAATTCCAAGGATGCTTCTTTCCAAACTGAACATGAAACATTGCAGAGCTGAATTACAGAGGCCCTCTACTCAAGAGGCATCACAAGCCCCCTTACTTTAACACCATCTTTAAAATAACAGGCTTTTAATTCAGGTCTTTTATTTAATCTTCCCTATGCACTTAGTCAAATAATATCCTGATGGTTGGGGAAAAATATTTATGATGGCTTGTCAAAAGAATCAGTCAATGGCTCTGAGATGTTCTCTGTTAGGATGGAGGGAGGGAGGGAGGTAACTGAGGCGGCTGGAGGCTTAGGGCTTGCGGTTGGGCTTCTAGATTATTCTTTACTCTTTTTCACTGCTGGAAGAAATGGCATCGTTTAAACCAGGGGTCTCCAACCTTGGCAACTTTAAGACTTCTGGACTTCAATTCCCAAAGCTGGCTGAGGAACTCTGGGAGTTGAAGTCCCGAAGTCTTAATGTTGCCAAGGTTGGAGAGCCCTGGCTTAAAGGAGATTTATAGCTTTATGAGTCCTTTCAGATTTTTTTTCCTATTTACATTTTGTAGAAGAAGGAGTTAAAAGAGGGATCAGCCTAGAATCCCTACATAGTGACAAGCGAACTAAGTCCAACCTCTCTAGAATTTCATGGACCCTTATCTAACTCCAAGGAGATGCTGTTAGTTGAGAATATTCTTGTATATTGGCATGAATAGCAATAAATCAGTTTAATTGGACCTTTATCTGTGGATCTATCTTTGTACCTGACACATTCTTCCTCTAGTAACTTCTTTAGAAGCTTCACTAAAGATAACATATGAAGAGACCAAGTCAGATTGTTAAGTTAAGTACCTTGACCAATACGCCGCGAAACATTGCGTTTAGTGTATACTATACATGAATAAAATAACAATTTTTTTTTTTTTTGGTCTTATTTTTTTTTTTACCTATTCCTCAGCTTCAGTCTTGATGCAAAGTGGAATACAATTAATGCTGGCTCATTCTAAAATAAATAATGATCTCCTTTGTTTTGTTATTATCCAAAACCAGGTTATTTTTATTGCCCCAGTCCACCAGAGCCTTCACTTCCTCCCCATAAAAATCTTCATTGTCATTGCCCAGATAACACCCACCACTGCCGTGTCACCCGCATACTTCACAATATAGTTCATAACAGATTTGACACAGCAGTCATGGGTCATCAAGGTGAACAGTACCGGACTTAAGACACAGCCCTGTGGTAAACCCGTACTCAAGGAGATGGACTTGGAGACTTTCCTTCCAATTTGCACAAACTAGGGCCTATCAATAAGGAAATCAAGCATCCAGTTACATGAAGGAGTATTAAAACCTAACAGTCACAGTTTGTTCACCAAATGCTGAGGAATAATTGTGTGGAACGCCGAACTAAAATCAACAAACAGCATTTGCACATGAGTATTCTTCTCCTCCAGGTGTGTCAAACTAAGATGAAGCACACAAGAAAGTGCATCATCTATAGAGCAAAAAAGTAATTTCTTTAGCCGCAATCATTGTTCTGTGTACACATACCTATACAAATGCACACACATGTCTCCAGAAGATAAGCAGAGAGCCGGATAGAATTAGCTGTTTATCAGATTCTATTCTAAAAGCATTATTATACTTGCCATCTCTAAGAATCTGTTGTGAAAACAGATGGTGGTTACAAAGGGAAAAAGAACAAGCAAAATTACCAAATATAAAAGATTCAGGTTCCAAAAGCCAGGGAAGATTTATATGCATTTTTTTTCTTACACCCTATGACAATTTCCTTCTTTTACTTATCATTTTTTCTATATTTTCTAGATGAAAAAGAAGAAGGAATATTAGGGAGCATACTTCTTCCAAGCTTTCAAATAGCCATGCTTTCTTCTGAGGATCATATCAACCGCAAATATGCATTTAAGGTGAGAATATTCTTCAACTTTGCATTTACGGTGTCTTATATTTCAGTGGAATACAATGTGAACACATGAATTACAGAAAGGGCCTCGGAACAGTTTCTGAAACATAATGCACACGCAGACGTTTTCTTCATTAAATCAGTGTGTGTTTCCATTCTAACCAACTAAGGAATATGATAATTTGATTTGATTGCAGTACTCTTGCAACTTCAGCACAAGGCTTTTATAGATTTCTCAGGAAATAAGTGCATTTTATGCAAACAATTTGCTTATTCAATAAAGCACAATTAATAGGATCTGTAACACATTAAACCAAAATCAAACCAACATTTCAACTCAGCACAACGTATGAGCATTGTCTTTTTGTATCTTTAATACTTGCCAGAGATTCTAATTAGCATTGTCTTTGCAACCTTGTTACTTCCTGTTCCATATAGTTTCCTCATCCAATTTGCATGTTCTTTTTAATGAAGTTATTCTTTTCCCACACCCATAACTCCTGAAGCTGTTAACTCTTGGATCAATCTCCTGTCAGACTCCAAAGAGCCAGGAAAAACATGCTGAGATTCTTCTGAACAGTTTCCTGTATTGCTCCATACCTGCAGACAGCAGTCTTGCCAAACTAAATCAGTCTGCTTCCATTAAGAATATACAGGTAGTCCTCAACTTACAAGCTTATGTTTAGTGACCATTCAAAGTCACAATGGCACTGAAAAAAGTGGCTTATGACCATTTTTCACACTTAACGACCGTTTTAGACTCCCCGTGGTCATGTGATCAAAATCATTGTGATCCCTTTTGCGACCTTCTGACAAGCAAAGTCAGTGAGGAAGCCAGATAACAACCGGCTTACTAACTTATCAACTGCAGTGATTCACTTAATAACCAAGGCAAGAAAGGTAGAAAAATTAATTTAACAAATGTCTCACCTAACAACAGAAATTTTGGGCTCAATTGTGATCGTAAGTTGAAAACTACCTGTAGTTCAGACATTTAAGTTAAAGTACTCTAGAAATGTTTGGCTGGTCTTTTTCCCATATCTTACCTGCTCTCATTAGCGTGTGTTTTACAAGGTGCATTTTCTTCATTGTATGCATAATGAACTCTTTTTCTATAAAATGTCCTGACGTTTCACATTTTGTTTCTTGGATTTGAACTACTTTGGGCTGTTCTTCGCGATGAGTAAACTAAATCACGCTTCATTTTTTAATGGGTGAGTATGTATTTGCAACTTTCTATGCCCCCCGCCCCTCCTCCCAATCCTGGTTATCCCAGCTAATCCATTTCTATAATCTCTGCATACCAGATGCCGGCAGAAAATATTTATTCTATAATTGATAGAAATTATTTGGAAACTCATCAGGGGCTCTGAACAACAACAAGCCTTCCAAATTTAATACTAATGTGCTTTTCCTCGATTATAATTGCCTCAGAAAGATGAGCATGATGATGAATAGTATTGTATTAGTTACAGTGGGATGAGTTTCTAGTAGCAGGTTGCATAAATCTTGAAACAGATAAATTACTGATTAAAGAAACCAGTAATGGCCTTTGATTTTCCTCCTACCTTCTCTTTTCTGTCTTACAGAACGTTGTACCTTTCTCCCCACAAAATGACCCTGTCATTTCCAATCAGGCAGCTCATCCAAACATGAGGACCTATTATTTCTGCACAGATACAGGGAAGGAAATGGAGTTATGGATGAAAGCCATGATAGACGCAGCTCTTGTACAGACAGAGCCTGTGAAAAGGTAATGTAAGTTGACAGCCCCATAGAATCAGCCAGTTACGGTTCCAGCCTTGATTACATATTGTGAGGAGATGTGTCCTGAACTAGGAGTAAAACTAACCCTCATATTTATTAGCTTCCTGAAGACCTTAAAAAGTAACATCGAAGTTTACTTAAGCTGTTTCCCTCGAGGTGCACTTTAAGCATACTGGGAGATGCAAATGGTGTGTCAGCTCCCAAGGCTTTCTGTTGAGGTTCAGTTGTTTTTAGGAGGCTCATACTGGTGCAGACTGATGGAGAGAAACTGTCCCAGTTAGAAGGAGGGCAACATCTGATGACACTCCTCTTCCCCTATGTTTTTGAGCCTTATCTAGTTTTTCCCAGGCAAAAGCTGCCAGTCTGAGGGAGATTCCCAGATTATAAGCAGAGAACAATAAAGTAATTATCCCAAAGGATAATTTTTTTCTGAAGGCAGCTGGACTTTATTTTTCTCCTTGAAAACTTTTCACTTCTCATCCCGTTCTTTAGAACAGAAGAAGCTTCTTGGATAAGAAGTGAAACCTCTTCAAGGAAAAAACAAAAAAAGTCCAGTTGCCTTTTGAAAAAACACCTTTGGGACAACCGTGACCTTGGATGATTGAGAATCTCCATAGACAATAAAGTAGCTAGCTTAGATCCTACATGTCTGGGTCTGGATCTGGATCTGGATCTGGATCTGGTTGTTCGTGGCTGACACAGAGGCATTTTTTAGGAATTAGAAAGCAGACAAATCTATGGACAGTAAAGGCACTCTGTTTACAGCTTGTGTGCTGCACTAAGGCTTGTTCCATTTTGTCAGTAATGGGATGAAGAATTGCAGAAGCGATAAGTGGATTTTAATGGGCTGTTGCCCTATTTTGTGGTATAGTTTTATGTAGCAATAATTCCTTGCAATAAGGTGGTACAGAGCTAAGGTGACTTTTCCCTTGACAACCAAGGCCATAAATTTAATCCATAATATTGTTCTCATGGGTTTAGCAAGGCAGTACATGAAAATTTATGTTAGCCTAGAATTGTTCTCATTCTAGTTTCTGCTTACTCAACTGCAGAGTTACTCAGGACAAATAAATAATAAACTAAAATTAGATATGGGATTTATCTCAAATAAAATATTTAAACTTTACTGTTTTTGCTATATATTTAATGTTTCCATGCCCCAAACAAATCAAAGCAAGTAGTTCTGTTGCAAAACAAATTAGTTGTTTAATCTACTTTGAATAGGATGTACTTTTCCTGATTTGATTCTTGGCTGCTTATGTTACAACACTGTATTTATTTTCAGTTATTTACAGTTTATTATTAAGTTTGATAATGTTTTAGAAAAAGATTAGTGTCCCAAGAATGAAAGCTTTTGTTTAGTTTTGCTTCTGAGCCCTGGGATTTGGAACATGTAAACTGCAAAAGAACAAAACAAAATTCCAACCCTCTTTCTATTTACTGCCCTGATTATTTGCAATAGCTGAAATAAGTAATAATTTTCAGATTGGACTTAGATATTTTCATCTCCATTCTGGAAGTTGAAAAATCAAAATAGTCAACGCTGAGGCCCCTATCTCATGAGCCCCCAGATCCCATGGTCATAGGAGTCCAAACCCATTATGAGGTACAGTGAATCCTCAATTTGAGGTGGCACAGGAGATAACTCCAATATTTAATCAAGTGGAAGGGCTACCCCTTATCAGAGGCATCATGGGTAAAGAGTAGGAATGTCCAAGCCAATCGGCTTGTAGCAAGGTTCCATGCAGAAAATCCAACCAAGCCTGGAGAGGCGGGGGGTTCGTGAGCATAAGCTTCCATATCTGCAATCAAATTGATTTTGTGTGTGTTGTACAGATCACCTTCAAGAAGTGAGGGGAGCCGAATGTCAACTCATAAGACATTTTGTATACATGTTTTATAGTTGACAATAGAAAGAAGGGTTTCAAAGAGCAGGCAATAGTATGGAATCAAAAGTACATTCCATTCATATTTTCTTCAGAGACTGATTAGATGACTGAAGCTTCTGCCACAAAACAGTCTAATTGGAGAGCATGATTGATGACTCTTGGCTATGGATGTTTTTCATTGGATGATACACCCAGAGAGGTGGGGGGAAAAAGCAGGATCAAGGGTGACAGTGAATTACATATCTCAGTTGTAAATGTTTCTACATTCTGTGCGTGTGTGTGCGTGTGTGCGTTGGTTGAATTTCTTCATGTTGGTTATAAATAGGTTCAGGTTTAGTAATGATCAGAGAGATTTATTGAGACTAAATAATACACATTGTTTGAATAAGCAAATTTAACATTCAGACAATGAAATAAATCCTCATTTGGCTATATTTCTGATTATATCTGTTATAATTTAGGTAATTTGAAATAGATTCTGTATAAAATAAAATCCAGATTTTCCATTTAAAAGGTTCTATTTTTTATATTACAGTTATTTTCACTTTTATACTAAGAAATTTTCATCACTTATGGAATATTATCCTATTATAATACATTAGCTATCATACAATATTGGTATAATATGCACTGTTGCTTTCAACCGACAGTGAAATTACCTTAATGTTATTAGTGAAAACTTTCAAATTAACTCCATGCTACAGTTTTTTATATAATTATCCAGCATTCATAGCATTTCTAAGATATTGTAAAGTCTCTGAAACAAATCAGTTAAAAGTAAAATTGGAAATAAAGGGACATGATAACAGTCAGAGAAGGAACAACAGACTAAAAAAGCAGGGAAGAAATTAAAATTAAGGGAGATTATAAATGAAGAGTATGGTTTTAATTTAAGCTACCATATTTGATATAGGTTGGATAAAGTAGAAGCCAAAACAAGTAGGAGGCAATCATCTGTACCAGTTTGTATTCTCAAAATCCTGGAATTTTTCAGCAAGAAATAAAAATACACTTCATCTCTGCTGTAATTTATAGCTAAACATAAGTTTTGGCTGGATACTGGTCCCATTCAGGCTGCATAAGCCATCAGAATATGTTGAAGGATTTTATACAGTGCTTCCCATTCATCCCTTGTGAACATAATCCAGCCTGTTCATTTTACCTTCAGTGCACAGACCAAAAGCATTTAATGAAGCAATCAATATACAAGAAGTGCCTATATCTTGTCCAAATGGAATTGCAAATGAAGACATTTTCAGAAAGAGAGTTTTAGACTGATGCATTCTGTGCTAGTACGTACTTTAGTATCTACAGTGGGAAAACGTGAAAACAAAAATAAAGCTTATGTACCAAATGAAAGCAAGCAACAATTCACAATTAGTGGAAGTTCTCTGAGTCCCTTCATGCTATTTTCAGTTAATAACATCTTAAATTGGAAGTAATACTAACCATTCTAAAACAAAAAAAAAATATTTCAAAGGTGTTCGGTTTTGCCATTGTTTCCTATTTTTTAACATGAAAAAATTAGGGAAACATTTTCAGAAAACTATTCTCCCCATGCTCTATTTTTCCTCCTCCCTCCTTTTTATTTTTTTCTGGGCTTTCACATTCCAAATTAAATTAAATATTCGATGAAAGGCTACAAAATATAAGAAAGGTGTGACTGTAAGAATCCCCATACCTTTTGACAAAGTTGGATGACTTAATAAAGAATGGCATTCCCAATTCTTAAGGAGAAAACAGTAATAGTATTTCTACTACTTAACTATTTTATGACTTAAAACCAAGTCATAAGACTAAGAAAAAAAGTGGTAATTAAACTAAATTGGCTGATGTATGTGACAGGCCACATTTATCACATAGATATGTGCCAGAAGATAGAGAAAGTAAGTTTGAGGTTCAAAAATGAAGTGAGACTTTTAGCAGGAAGTTGAGATTGGAAAAAAAAAAGTGACATACAGCAGAGAAGCAGGATCAAGACAAGAAAACTGTATTTCTAGGGAAAGTACAACTGTACAGAAGGAAAAGAATAAAGTAGAGAAACAGATACTTTCAACTCACACAGTTTGAATGTCAGTGAAGAATTTAAGAAGGATTATTAGCTTATTAGTACAAAGATGGTAGCTAATCATCATAGGATGGAAGGAAAATCTAAATTCAATTAAGAAAACCTGAGACTTGAGGAACTCCTTCATGGTTTCTGCTGGAACAAACATAAAAAGGAGTACAACAACCCTGAAGAGAAGAAGCAAAAGGAACCAGGACAAAACTATGTGATTGTTTTCAAGGGAAAAAGAAGTAAAAATGAAACAGTAGTTTGTGATGTGAAAAATAAAAGAGGAAAACCTCTGCTTCAGCAAAAGAAAAAAACCAAAAACCTTGAAACAACTGTCTCAATGAAGTAAATTACACTTAAAAAAATCAAAAGTAGATTGTCTGAGGTGTGAAGATGAAGAGAAAAAGAATTGGTTGATGAATCCTGAATATTTTGAGAAAGAAACTTAGACAAAAGAGATTATAACTGAAAACAAGAAGGGAGGAGCAACTACATTGTCTTTGTCCCAAAGGTGCTTTTCCAGGAGGCAAATGGACTTTCTAGTTTTTTTCTTTGAAGATGTTTTGTTTCTCATCCAAAAAGCTTCTTGGATGAGAAGCGAAATGTCTTCAAAGAAAAAACAAGAAAGCCCAGTTGCTTCCTGGAAAAGCACACTTGGGACAAACATGACCTCGATGACTGAGAATCTCTACAGACTTTTACATGATCTTTGGATTCATCAAAATGAACAAAACGGGACTGGTCTGACTTTCTAAAGTTTTTTACCTCAGTAGCTTCCTGAAGGTGTTTTTCTAAAGGTCAGTTGACTCTACTGAATTGTGTTGATGCTGGTACCAGCTGCCTTAAAGAAAGAGAAGCTCTTGAAAATCATTCTTGAGCCAAAGGTTGTTCGAAAGGCCATAACTCGGTAGGTTGTAGGACTGGAACTATAGACTAAGCTCAAAAAGAAGAAAGGAATTGTGGATGGAAGCCAAGAGAAATGAGCCTGAATTTTAATGCTCAGTTTTTCTTGGGTAAATATGCTAACCATGCAGCTCTTGCTGTTTCTAAAAGGATACAATTATCGTACACCACAGACCAAGTCAGCAAATACTTGCCTTGGTTATAATAACTAACACCACAACTGTTTTTCAGAAAAGAAGTAACTCGAATTTTACCAAATTTTTAAGATGTCAGTGACCATGAGAAGTTCAAAATGTATTAATGTTCCCCTTTAATATGCTGAAACAGCTGGCACTGGGAATTTGAACTAGAGACTTCTAAAGACTGCATTTTCTGAAAAGACATTTGGCTTTATATCAGTCAGGATTCCCCTGTTCTTGGCAGATAAAAAGAAGCCACAAAAATCATAAGTTTTCCATCCTTGGGGGAGAAAGTTGCCTTGCCTTTTTTATTTCTTCTCTTTATGTTGCCATTTTGAAAATGGAGTTCTTTTGCCTTTAAGAAAAATACAGAAGGCAGAATTTTAGAAGTTTTATTCCCTTGAAATTTTTGACTTCTTCAACATACATATGTTTGATCTTCATTTCAACAATACTGATAGATAGAGGTGATATGATCTACAAGTACCACGTACCAATTACATTTTGCAGTCCATTGTGTAATTTAAATAAACATAAATGAAAATTTCACATGTGGACAAAGTGAATACTTCTGTACATTTATCACTACCTCAAATATTTAATATTAGAATCAGGTGACTTTTTTTTTAGAGGATTGTTAGAATGTATCTGGGAGAAATCCTGTTGTTTAAACTCAGACATGAGTTTGATTTGGTCTTTGTTGTTGAAGTGTGTACGTAGATCAAGAGAGCTCTCTGAACCCATCAGAGGGGTTATAGAAGTCTCTGAGTCTGGGAAGGGATTTAAAAAGATCACCAAACAATTGGACACAATCATTCTGCTGTCTGGAAGATCAAGTACAAATGGAGAAGGTTCCAGACAATCACCAACTTGTCCAAGCAAGCAATCCCAACAAGTTGAGGCAGAGAGCAGAAAGAAAGATGTTGAAAGACATCTCTAAGAACACCAGAATTTCATCATATGTCCTACAGGTAGCTCTCATCAATATTGTTGTCAAATTGCAGGAATCCTTCTATCCTTAGAAGATGGACATATTAGATCTACAAGGTAGGAGTGTCAGGAAGAACCCTTTGCTAAGTTTAAAAATATCAGGTCAAGACCAAAGTTTGCTCATAAATATCTTGATAACGACTAGGACTTCTGGATGGACAAGACAAGGATAGAATTATTGGTATAGTACCAGAAGACTTCTTTGTCAAAGCCCAAAGTCTGCATTTCATCTGAACCTGATATCAGCTATAAGGCATGGTAGTAAAAATATTTTTGACTGGGTCTGCTTTGTTGCATCAGGACTCAGGCAGCTCATAATCCACTGTGAGTTCTTCATTGTACCTTGACAAAATGTGAGACCATCTGCCATAAAATTGAATCTCAACCCAAAGTGGATTTTGCAACATGACAATGACTCACAATATTTGAGTGACTCCACCAAATAATTGCTGGAGGGAAATGGATTTTGGATTCTGGAATGGCCAAGACAAAACCCAGAATTAAATCTAACTCAAGTTGCTCTGAAGTGATTTTTCACAACCTGTAGATGCAAGAAAGCCCTCAAATATCATACAGCTGAAAAACGTCTGCATGGAGGTGTGGGGGTGGGGAATCCAGTGAGTATCAGAAACCGATAGATAGACCAGGGGTGTCAAAATCAAGGCCTGCAGGCCGATCCAGCCTGCGGGGTGCTTAAATCTGGCCCATGGGATCGGCTTGGAAAAGCAAAGGATCACCCCGTGGTGCCTCGGGTACTTCAGTGCCCATTTTGAGCCTGGACAACCTCCTGCACCCTGCCCTTTTGGTCAGCAGGGTGCTGCAGGGGGCATCTGTCCTGTCTCCCCCTACCCCGGCAGCCTGCAGAGGAGAACTACAACGCTGAACTGGCTTTCAAAAAAAACCTGTTGGACACCCCTGAGATAGACAGTTATAAGAAGTATTTCCCTGAGACTGATTCTGCCAAAGGGACAATACCAGCTATTAGAGCAAGGGCTTACTTATTTTTTCCACAGAACAGTTGTTAATTTTTTTATGGCATCAATGATTGAAAAGTCAATTTTCATAATTTTTTTTCAATTACATCATTTTTACCTTTATATATGGTTTGAAATAAGATAAAAGATTGATATGTCCACTTATGCTTTTTTTTAAAAAAAAAAAGACATGTCATGCACTTAGTTTTCCTAGGACTGCAGCTTCATTTCTGCTTTCCTGATTTATTACTAGATAGCTTCTTTTGTGTTTCAAGTGTTTTGTTTTTCTTGTTGCTTTGTAAGCTGTCATGGGAACATTCATTCTGAAGCTTCAGAGTAAAATGAATCATAAAGCAGCTCCTCCAATTGAAAAACCTCTTTTGTGTGCATATATTTAAAGCTGAAGATTTCATTCTATGGGATAGAATTTTGAAACCCTTCTGGGCCTTTTCACAATGTACAGAGTAGAATGCAAATTGCCACCACATTATCCATTGGGTGAGAGTTGTATTTCTTTTTTTAAGGAGTGGAATGCAGACGCATTAGATCTTGGGCAACCTGTTTGCGTGGCAGTGAAAACATGTAAAAAAAACCATTGCTTAAAGCCTAGATTTCACAGACATTCCTTGCTTATTAAGTAGATCCTTGATTGTGCAGAGAAGAAATTGGATGTTTCAGATAAAAGCATTCAGATATTTATTATGCGAAAGGGCCAGTATGCATTACCCAGAATCACCTGGATTGTTGTAAAGATCAATGTTTAGCAAGAGATCAAATTCAACAAAAACAGCCTGGAATATAAAGCCTGGTCAAATTTGATAGTAAAAGGTAGTCTTTGTTTAGCAACAAGTCGCTTAGCGATTGGTCGAAGTTACAACGGACTTCTCCGGAACTACTTACAACCTGTTTTGAAGTTCCTACAGCAGTCACATGATTGTATTTTGGGTGTTTGGGAAACGAATTTGCCATTACAGTCATTTGTAGTATCCCGCACAATTTCTGCATGTTTTGACATTTGCTTCTCTTTTCTGGCAAAAATACCCATTGGGGGAAACAGACTTGTTTAACGACTTCCAGGTTCATTTAACAACCATGCATTTGTTTAAAGACTGCTAGAAGTAAAGGTTGTAAAATTGGGCAATTGTAATGTGTCATGCACAAAGAAAGGTGGAAATGCTGTTACCACTTCATTTTAAAGGTAGTTGCCCTCTTCAACGGAGCAAATTGTAATGCAAAAACTATTAGCAACATTCCTAATCCAAATTTGGAGGAGTTTGTGTGGGACAGTGGCTCAAGGGTTAAATTAGGACCAGGTTCAACATGTCCATCATGGAAGCTGATTGTGTGACTTTGGGCCAGTTCTTTTTTTTTTTTTTTTCAGCCCAAAGCATTTCACAAATTTCTTGAAAGGGAAAATTGGAAGATGTTCGTGTGTGTATTGCCTTGGGCTTCTGGAGGAAAAGGGGGTGTTATTTTCAAAATGTTGTCATACCTACTTTTATTAACCATCAGGTCTTTGGAATGCAGTGGTATAAGTTGTGTTAGTAAATAAACAATTCTATGGTGCTTCAGCATATGAGATGCTGTAGATGTTTTCTGACTGTCCCATTCCATAAAGGATATAATAAAGGTGGCCAAAGGGTAGAGGAGGGAAATCAAAATGTTCGGGGATTTGAACTCCTTTGTTGTAGCAATAGGCTACAATTTTTTGGACACGTTTGCTTTGTAATTTGAGGTGGAGACAGGCATGTCATAAAAAAGACCCCTCTCTCATTCAATAGATGGGCAGAAAATGGGGGAAAAAAGAACAGGTATTGTGGAAAGCTGATGAAGTGATGACATGTTTAAGGTGTAATCTATTCTGCATAGTATGAAGAAAATAAATGGGAAGAATTTTTCCTCCTCCCTTTCATAACAGGGATTCGGGGATCATCATCCATTAAATCTGGTTGGAAGGAGATTTAAAAGAAACAAGACAAAAGGAAAATTGTCTTCCCATAGTATATAATTACCTTGTGAAATTTATTATCACCAAACATAGCAATGGCCGCCCACCTAAATAGCTGTAAAAAGAGATTGGATGACAGGTCAATTAAGAGCTGTTCATCCCGAAAATTTAATGTCACCTCTATATTAGGAGCAGCAGGCATCTAGAAGTTAAAGCAGGATAGTGTTAGGAATATAATAATAGTCCTGTTTATGAGCACACCAGAAGCATCTGGTTGGCCACTGAGAAATAAATTTCTGCCTTAAGATACTGACTTTGCTTTTATCAATCAGGCTATTTTTATGCATTTATATCACAGTATATCATGTGGAAATGTTTATGGCTTAAAGGACTGCACCTTTAATTTCAGGCCCTGGCTGTAAAAATCTGGTTATAAATAAAATTGCTCGGGTTCTTGAATACAAAATTGCAGTCAGGGTTAGGGCTAGGTTGAAGGCTTTTCAGTGGATCTGTGATAGATGGACCCATCCTCATTATTAAAGTGTGAAAGAGTCAGGAACAGATTGTGGGCAATATTTCTGGTCCTTTTCTAGTTACATGAGATTGGCACTCAGATGCATCTAAAATGATACATGTCATTTTCCCCAGCATATTAACAATGTATGTATGTTTCCTTCCCTATAGATATAGATAGATGCCTATGATTCTTTAAGGTAGTGGCTGTAATAAAATAATTATCCCTTTTTGTATGTCATTACCATATAGCTAATATTTGGTTGGTGGCAACAAACTGAAGTGGAAACTCGGTAAGAGAGAGGTTCTGTGTATAAGGGATTTTCAGAACTGGAAACTAAGATGGCACTTACTAAATTTATAGGCCAAGTGACACCCAAAAACTGGGTGACTCACAAAACACATTTTTAAAAATACAATCAGAAACTGAAATGAAGCATAAAAGATAACAAGATGACTAAAACTGGACTGGAACTGAAATACACTTAACACAATCCATGGGAGCATCCCTCAACCCTCACCAAAGGCCTGGGTGAAAAGTCAGGTCTTCAAGCTCCTTCAAACCACCAGTAGGGTGGGGGCTACCCAAATTTCATAGGAAATGTTATTCCAGAGGGCAGGCGCTACTTCAGAGAAAGTCTGCTTCCAGGATCCTGATAGGTGGCATTCCTTTAATTGAAGGAAAGCAGGAAATTTGTCAGGCATATATGGGATATATGTGATCCCTCAAGGGATCCAGCCTTTTGCCATGAAGGGTTTTGCAGGTAACAACTAGGATCTCAAATTGCACCTGGAGCAGATTGGCAGCCGGTTCAGCTTGCGAAGCAGAGATATTACATGGGCGTATTGAGGCATGCCCCTCACTAGTATACCATTGTCCTGGCCACGGCTGCTATCAGCTGCTGAGAATTGTAGTGGAGAAGGTGCCCCTCCCATGAAGGAACAAGTGCATAGCCTGAGGATTTTCCTTTATTTCAACATATCACTGGAGACAAACAAGGAGGATATTGAACCTAGCTGGGTTCAGACCCTAATAATTTATCAACTGGATTACTGTAATGATTCACTTTTTAAAAAATGTCTAAAGCTACAGTCATTACAGAATGCAGCTGATTAATCAATCTCAAAAGCAACATGCAGTAGAACCTCTGGTCACGCCCATAATTTGTTCCCTAACTTTGGAACCTGATTTGGTTGGGATTCGAACTTAAT
Source organism: Pseudonaja textilis (assembly GCF_049901715.1). Classification (NCBI taxonomy): domain Eukaryota; kingdom Metazoa; phylum Chordata; class Lepidosauria; order Squamata; family Elapidae; genus Pseudonaja; species Pseudonaja textilis. Next base: position 65,028,024 of record NC_141994.1, read on the forward strand.
TTTGGAAATTTGGCTTACAAAAAAAAAAAAAAATGGCGTGGAAGAGGAAATTGGCAGTGAAAACAAAAAAAAATGTGGATTTTTTGGTCAGAACCCGATTTGGTGGTGGTCAGAAGCGTTTGTGATCAGAGGTTCTACTGTACTTCCTGCCTGTCAGATACCTGGCCAATTTAAGGACCTCAATACATAAAAAATAACAAATGGAATAGAATAGGAATAGGAATTGAATTTATTTATTGGCCAAGTGTGATGATATCCAGCTAACTATTTAGATCAAAGTTCCTTATTCCCCAACCTTTCCAGCTTTGCAGATGGGGGGTAGGGGGAGGAGAGAGATGATTTTGTAGGAGCAACTGGCAAGTATGTGCATGTAGCTCCATTTGCGCAAGTGACATGAACTTGCGCCCACCACTCATGTAAATAGAGCCCGCTGCTCGTTCAAGGGAGGATATGTGCATTTGTCCTCTGTTTCTGCAGCCCGGTTGCAAATAGCTCATGGCCCATTAGTGGGCCAGAGCCCAGAGCTTAGGGATTCCTGATTTAGATTACCTGGGAAAGTTCTACTTGGATTTATTTTGGAGGATTTGATTGATAGTCCAGAGTCTGTTTTTCTCAGGGGCAGTCCTGCAGCTTAATGAAAGTCTTCTTTGAGTGGGTCTCTTGCCATCTTTTAAAAACATGGCTGTTCACTCAAGTAGTACAGCAACCGTGAAAACTCAGTTGCTTGTTAGGTTTTCTGTTATTTTCCTTTCTTGCTTTTTTAAAATGAAGTTTGATAACATCTCTTTTTTTTTTTAAGCATGTATTTGCTTATCGTATTTGTGTATTGTTCTCAAGAATGTTTGCTGTTTTGTTGTGATGAAACACAGCAAAACAGCCATATTAAAGATTGGCTTTAATGTTATCTTGTAAGCCATTCTGTTTGACTGGAAATGCACCAGAGAAATTAAACGAGTAATGAAAGGAACAGGTAGAGCTATGGAAATGAGATTCCAGTGCCGGGGAATTCAAGAAATGGCTGAGCAGATGAGGGACAGAATTAGGGCTGAATTATTTCTCTGAGATCCCCAACTTCAGCTCCAAACACAGTTTTGAAAACTAATATATCCTACTGTTCTGTGATGAAAAACGAAGGCTGTAATAATAAGCCCTAAAATGTAATTAACATGGTTTTTAAATGACAACAACAGAACAGCTTCTTCAAGAGCCTCGTTTCTCAGCCTTACCTCTAGAATTCTAATACCCATCCAACCCATCCAACCACACTGCAGATACAAAGGGTGTTTAGAGTGGCCTCTGTCCATTAAGGTCTTTCTCATGCTTGACTGAATAATGGGTGATCGATTCCCTGCCATGCATAAGCAGGGAGTTTATTGGAATCATCCACCCAATCCATTCTTTGTTTGTTTTTGCCATTCAAAAAGAATTCACTCAAGCAAGCATGTCAAAACTCTGTTTAAGGTGGTCTCACTACTTGCACTACTTGACTTACCACCATAACTGAGCCCAAAATTTAAGTTGCTAAGCGAGACCTTTGTTAAGCGAGTTTTGCCCCATTTTCTGATCTTTCTTACCACAGTTAAGTTAAGTTACTGGTAGTAACCTGATTGTTAAGTGAACCTGGCTTCCCCATTCACTTTGCTGGTCAGAAGGTCACAAAAGGGGATCCCATGACCCTGGAGTGGAGTGGAGTGGAATGGAATGGAATAGAATAGAACAGAACAGAACAGAACAGAACAGAACAGAACAGAACAGAATACTTTATTGGCCAAGTGTGATTGGACACACAAGGAATTTGTCTTGGTGCAAATACTCTCAGTGTACATAAAAGAAAAGATACATTCGTCAAGAGTCAAGAATCATCAGGTACAACACTTAATGATAGTCATAGGGTACAATCAGCAATCAAATCATACTAGGAAACAGTCAATAAAAATAGGATACGAACAACAAAGTTACAGTCATACATGGGAGGAGATGGGTGAAAGGAAGGATGAGAGAATTAACAGTAATACTATACTTCAACCATCATAAATATGAGCCAGTTGCCAAGTGTCTGAATTTTGACCACGTGATCATGGAGATGCTGCAATGGTCATAAGTTTGAAAAACGGTCAGAAGTCCCTATTTTCAGAGCCATTGAAACTTTGAACTGTCGCTAAATGAACTGTTATGTCGAGGACTACCCATACAGGCCAATTGCCAAGTGTTTGAATTTTGTGATCATGGGGATGCTTCAGTGGTCATAAGTGTGAAAAATTGGTTATAAGTTAGTTTTTTTCAGTGCTGTTGTAACTTTGAACAGTCAATAAATGGTTTTAACCTGAGGATTACCTGTAATTGCATTAGTTCAGCCGTTTGAAGGATGACATCTTCTACTCCCTGGAAGCAAAAAAAAAAGAAAAAGAAAAAAAAAAGGCTCCTGTTGGACAGACAGAATTGTGACCCATTTCCTAGTGATGTTGTTCTCCAGTGCATGTTTCTTCTTCTTCTTTTTTTTAGAGCAGACAAGATAACATTTGAAAACCCAGCACCTCGTGAAGTAAATAACATTCCCAACCATCGAGAGCTAATTAAGCCAGAGACTCAGAACAATCAGCGGAACAGAGAAGTCTGCAAGACGGAAGAGAAGAAATGTTTAGAAGCAGAAAAATATGGGTTTCAGAAAGTCGGGCGCGATAGGCCCTTAACAAAAATCAACAGTGTAAAACTGAATTCCTACGGGTCCGAGTATGGAACTTTGCCAGCCGGTGCACTTTCATCAGGCCATTACAGGCCAGTTCATTTAAATGGGTCAGAGAAAGCCATGAACCTCATTCTGGGAGATTCCAGCGATGGGATCCATCACAACGCCATGCATTCACATATAGAATCTGAACGTGTCATCCAAAGAACGAATTCGATGTTACAGTTGGAGCAGTGGATTAAAATACAGAGAGGGAAAGGACAAGATGAAGAAACAAGAGGGTGAGTAATTTCAGAATTCATGAATATCTGAAGTCTTAATGTATGCGATGATTCATTTTTTGTTCTGTGGAATATTAATTGGATTTGGAAAGGTTCTTGAACGTGTTGCACGATGTTTCAAACAGGTGGTGAGACGCTAGCTGAAAGTATAAAGAAATGATTTGTAATTCTCCTTATTCCAAATATCTGTGTCTAGGGATAAGTATTATTCATGAAAAAAGGGTTATCTTAGCTAGAAAGATTTCTCCTTATTTATTTTTTTGTTCAGCTCAGCTTCCTAAATTTTCTTTTCTTTTTTTAAAGATTAGGCGAGAATCAATAACTTTGACTCCCTAATTAAAGTTTTTAATTCCATTTTTCTAGCAGTTGCTAAGTCACTAGATCTCAATGATCTTGGGTGAAAAATTTCCTACTGTTACTGATGGTGATAGATTTAAATTAGAATTTTTGCCAAGAAAACCATGTGCTCCCTTTATTATTTATTTGTAACACATTTCATATATAAGATTGGGCAGCTAACAATTAAAACAAAATAAAAAGTAAAAATACAACCAATAATTAAAAACATAAATAACTTAACACAGCATAAAACAGCAGCTGAGAACCATCACAGCATTTTACAATCAATATAAGCATGATGGCGGCTCTCCCGCACTATCAGGGCCCCAGTCTTAATGGCAAAGATGTATTTTAAGAGCTTTGTAACCACCTACATCTTGAATTGGTTTATGTTAACTATATAATTTTGCTACAGTCAACTAAAAGTGCAATTATTTTTCTAAACCAGGGGTCCCCAAACTTGGCAACTTTAAGACTTGTGGATTTCGACTCCCAGAATTCTGGTCTAAACCATAAATAGAATTTCTTTAACTTTGTGACAGAAAATGCTAACATTAATATACCTTTGAAGTCTATTTGGAACATGAATCCAATACAGTAGAATATTTCTGAATTATTATAGGTATTTATGCACAGTGTAAGGCATTTTAATGTGAAACCCTAGCAGCTTTAATATAACTGTTACTGGCTGAATGATCTAGGGAATAATTTAAACAGAATGTTACAGAACTAACATTTCTCCTGTGCTCTTGGTTTTTGTTGTATTTACAGAAAGAAACACATAGAAACATGAAAATACATGTTTTTAGTATTTAAAGACTTTTAAAATGTGTCCCTGATGACTAAGGGAGTTAAGACTAGAATATTTTGTTCGGCATGACAAGAGATAGAATTTTTAGGAGTCCTTAGAAATACCCAGTTCTGCTTGTTCCATTTTAGTACAAAATATTATGCTCCAGTAATTAAGTTAAAGTGACACTTTGATAAAATAACTACAAAAATGTGGATTAATTTAAATCAATGAGGTTTCAAATAATAGTATGGGGGAAATGCAGATCTTTCAGGAAGGTAGAAATAGCAGTGATTGGGGATTTTAATCACTGGGAAACTAAACTTTTTCAGGCATGGAGTCTTCAGAAAGTTTTCAATTTCCTTGCTGATAGGAAAGGACAAGATGATTTTTTTCCCCCTAATCCTATTGACCAAACTCAATTCAGAAAGAACATTGAATATTGAGTAGAGTCAAGAATCCCAAAGGTGCTTTTTGAAGAGGCAGCTGGACTTAGCAATAGCACTTAGTAATAGCACTTAGACTTATATGCCGCTTTACAGTGCTTTACAGCCCTCTCTAAGCAGTTTACAGAGTCAGCCTATTGCCCCCAACAATTTGGGTCCTCATTTTACCCACCTCTGAAGGATGGAAGGCTGAGTCAACCTTGAGCTTGGTGAGATTCGAACTGCCAACTTGCAGGCAATTGGCTGCAGCAGAAGTAGCTTGCAGTACAGCACTCTAACAACTGCGCCACTAAGGCTCTATAAGAACCAAAGCAGCTTTTTTGATGAGAAACAAAACGTCTTCAAGGAAAAAACGAAGGAAGTCCAGTTGCCTCTTGAAAAAGCAGCTTTTGGGACAACCTTGACCTGGATGACTGAGAATCTCCATAGATCAGTGGTGTCAAACTCAAATGACATTTTCCCATTTACAGAGCTGGGGTGGGTGTGGCCTGCGTGTGATGCATCCGGCCAGTAGGCCGCCAGTTCAACACCTCTACCATAATCAAGCCTGTCTCTTGGATTTAAAGGAAGCCAACTTTAATAAAGCCAGAGCAGAAGTTTTAATAAACTGAGAGCAATGATACCTTAATATTGTAACAAGCCCAGAGTCACCCTGTGGTAAGATGGGTGGAAGATAGATAGATAGATAGATAGATAGATAGATAGATAGATAGATAGATAGATAGATAGATAGATAGATAGATAGATAGATAGATAGATAGATAGATAGATAGATAGATTCCATGGCAGGAATTTCTAAAGAAATAGATAATCCCCTTCTTATAGAGGGGAAAAGTCCCTTCCTTTTTAGAGTTAAAAATAATAGAGTTGCATTATCTCTGCATGTGTTCCTGATATTTGCTATTGTTATCTTTAACCAACTCCTAATCCATCTCAATGTCTGGTTTCTGTATTATAATTAATGTGATCAGAAATTTTCTGATTGTAGCAAGCCAGGTTTCATTACATTACTCTTATTATGTAATGAACATGTCAAGGAGAAATTGATGCTTGGATCAAATGCCATTGTTTTACATTTAGGCAGGTATAGGAAATGGAAACCTCTGTCATTTGATTCCATCCTTTAATGCTGTTATCAGATTCATTGCACTGGCTGTTCTCCCAATCAATTTCAATCCACTGTAGAAATGTTAAAATGGCAAAAGCCATTAACCACACATTATTAATTGGCAGAAAGCCAATCCTTTTGATCACGGAGAACATCTTGATAGTTAAATATGGATGAAATTATTAGCACAGACCATGTAGTTAGAAATGATGGTTTTGCTTAAAGTGGATTTGTCAAAACAGCAGGATTTATGCCTGCTTTCTCTTTTAGGAAATACGAAAAGCAGTCCTCCCCCTTGACATGCCCACATATGCTATTTAAAAACAATATCATATTAATTTCAGGAAAGTCAATGAAATCTAGAGTGAAAATGGAATGGGAAGATCAGCTCCCAAGGAAGTAACAAATCTCTACTCATAAAAATCTCTAGCATTGATTATCCTGCCTTTCCATAATTTCAAGGCAGTTTGCAAAAATCAAGTTATTTTTTAATTTAAAGAACTTGTATTTTGCTTGGGGGAGCAGAGAAACTGATCTTGAGGACTTATAAAAGCATTCCACTTGTAAACCTGTTCCCATTGTTCCTGTGAGAAATGGGACTTGGTTGAGTCATAGTATTTCCCACAGCAAGATAATCTTCCCTGTCTCCTCTGCCTCTGTTTCCTTTGCAGAAGGCAACTGCATGAAAAGCCAACTATCTTGGGAGTAGGAGATGCTAGATCCATGATGGCGAACCTATGGCACACGTGCCACAAGTGGCACGCAGAGCCATTTGTGCTGGCACGTGAGCTGCAGTAGGTTTTTACTGCACTGTGCATGCACATGCCTCACAGCTGATTTTTTTCCCCAGTTAGTAGTTTGAGGCCTTTTTCAGCCTCCCAGAGGCTTGGAAAAAGCCTCTGCAAGGCTTCTCAAGCCGAATTATAGGCCCGCTTCATCACTTCCTATAATACCGGAAGTGATGAAACGGGCCCATAATTCTGCCTGAGAAGCCTTGCAGCAGCTTTTTCCAAGCCTCTGGGAGGCCGAAAAAGGCCTCAAACCAACTGGGGAAAAAAAATCAGCTGTGAGGCGCAGTGCAGGTAAGTGGGTGGGGGTGGGGATTGCGTGCACATGCTCAGGGGCGTGGGGAGGTGAGTGCGCATTGCATTCTGGGTGCTGGCACGCGAGTACGGGCATGCTGGCGCGCTCGCAATTTTTGACACAGAAGCTCCAAAAGGTTAGCCACCACTGTGCTAGATACAGAAAGGGAGAGAGAAACTAGGTTAGAAGAAGCTGGATAAAGAACTCAGTCTCACTCCTTCACATGCACAGGTAGTCCTCGACTTAGGATCACCACCAAGCCCAAAATTTCTCTTGCTAAGGGAGACATTAGTTTTTCCCCATTTTACGACCTTCCTTGCTACAGATGTTAAACCAATTGCTGCAGTTGTTAAGAGTTAGTGACACGGTTGTTAAGTGAATCTGGCTTCCCCATTGACTTTGCTGGTCAGAAGATCGCAAAGGGGATCCCATGAACCCCAGGAGACTTGCAATGGTCAAAAATCCCTTTTTTTTTCCAGAGCTGTTGTAACTTTGAACTGTTGCTAAATGAACTGTTGTATGTCGAGGACTACTCATACAGGCCAGTTGCCAAGAGTTTGAATTTTGATCACATGATCATGGGAATGCCACCATGGTCATTTTCCAGTGCACATAACATAATAAGTATAACATTGATCACTTTTAGATTCACTCATATCTTATTTCTGGCAATCCCTAGTAATGTATATTATTAAAAAATACATTCATGTGAACTTCTCCAGTTGGTACCTCCCAGATTGCTGAAACTGCAATTATTATTGGTCAGACTAGGGGAAATTCTACCGTTAGTAGTTGCATGATAATTTACATGTGGATTGCTAGTGGTATCACCTTCTCTAAAAAGCAGCCTCTTTTGGCTTGAATGGATGGAGTAAGGTATAAATTTCTCTCTTGTTTGACCTGAGGTTGCAAGTAGAATGCAAGACCAAATTACCTGTAGAGATAAAATGTGGGGAAAGAACATTTAAATGTTACTTATAATGTACCCATTTATTTTCCAGAATGGCTAATGGAGATTTCTTGTTTCAGCATAATTTCTTATCAGACTTTACCAAGGAATATGCCAAGCCATCGAGCCCAAGTCGTACCTCGTTATCCAGAAGGTTATCGCACTCTTCCAAGAAACAGTAAGACCAGGCCAGATAGCATCTGCAGTGTAACGCCTCTTTACGATAAAACCCTTGGATCCTTGCCAGCCGAGGAGAAAAGGAGATCGATGCGAGATGACACCATGTGGCAACTCTACGAATGGCAACAGCGGCAGTTTTACAATAAGCAAACGACTCTGACTAGACACGGTACTTTAAGTAGCCCCAAAACCATGATTAATATATCTGATCAAGCAATGCATTTGATTCCCACATCACCTTCCCATGGTTCAATAGCAGGTTTCCAAGGATACTCCCCTCAGAGGAACTACCGGTCAGAAGTGTCCTCCCCGGTACAAAGAGGAGATGTCACCCTTGAGCGTAGACACAGACCACATCATAACAAGGTGAGGGCTTTTGCTTTCTACAACTTGTTGCAATTTATGTCCTCATAAAAGGTAGGCCAAATGTACAGCAACCACTCTCGGACAGCCATCTCTTATTTGCAATTTTATTATAATACAGATAGTCCTCTACTTACAATAGTTACAACACCTAGAATACTGTATCCAGTTTTGGTCACCATACTATAAAAAAGGTGTTTACACCTTAGAAAGAGTGCAGAGAAGAGCAACAAAGAAGATTAGGGGACTGGAGGCTAAAACGTCTGAAGGACGTTTGCAGGAATTGGGAATGTCTAGTCTAGTAAAGAGAAGGACCAGGAGAGACATGAAAGCAGTGTTCCAATACTTGTGGGGCTATCACAGAGAGGAGGGGGTCAAGCTATTTTCCAAAGCACCTGAAGTCCAGACAAGGAATAATGGATGGAAACCGATCAAGGAGAGATTCAATAAGGAGAAATTTTCTGACAGTGGGAGCAATTAACCAATAGCAACAGCTTTGCCTTCAGAAGTTGTGGGAGCTTCATCACCGGAAGCTTTCAAGAAGAGACTGGACTACCATCTGTCAGAAATGGTGCAGGATCTCCTGCTTGAGCTCATGATCTGCTTCCCAAACTCTTGAAAGTTTTAAGCAAAGTATAGGGAAAAAGCATACCAATAAATATATCCGGATGACACATTTGAGCCTCTGTAGTAAATTTTCTTATCTATTCGCTGCCTTGAGATCTTCCTCAAAACAGGGTGGCAAATAAATGTTACTATAAATACAGTCAGAAGGATGCTGTCCTCTGGGACATCTTGATATTTGCAAAGTTTGAGATGAAAGTGCAACATTTCAGGATATTTGTACTGACAAATTATTAACCAACACCTTCACTTTGGACATTTTTCATAAATCCTAGCTTGACTCGGAAAAGCATGTTGAAAATATTACATTTAACCTTTGGTTCTAAAAGCCCTGAATTACAATGCCCATGGTTTGTTTGGGTTTTTTTCCCTTTCCCATAGCAGCATGGCTTTGTGCCTGACAGAAGGTCGATTCCAGCTGGCTTGAGCGTACAGCCTATTTCTCCCCAGAGCTTGCAAGGCAAAACTGTGAGTGGCATTTTTATATTTAGTCCATCATTTTTTATTTAAGAGCAACCTATAAAATACAGTATACAGTCTGACAACTGTTCTAGTTACAAGGTTCACATTAAATGTGATTTCCTGTCCTGATTCTTTCAGCAAATAAAGGGTATCCAAACAGGTCAATTCTGTCTGCGCACCTTAAATTTTGCAAGGATCATCTATTCTAACTTCATTTCAACTATTGTTTGAACTGCATATTTCCCGTCAGGGAAGGATGTAGACACTTCTGGGACAACAGTAGAGAGCACTTCTAAAGATTTTATTTTTTGTCTATTTCACAGACTATCTTGCCATTAAATGATAAAGAGGAAATGCCAGTTACTGAAGGTTATTATTATTTCATGATGGGAGTCACAATTAGATGGAAAAATTGCTGCTCTAGGTGATTGGTTATATACTGTGCTGTCTTATGACAAAGTTATTTACCCTGTAATTGCAATTTTATTCACATCATTAGAAGTACTTGACAGTTATGTATCAAAGCTTTAGTTCACAGATTATAGATTTCTGCAGACTTTCCCAAAATTCATTTAATTCAACCGTAACTATGTTTTATTTCTTCTTCTTGGGTATGTGTGTATTTTAAGATAGTTTTTCTTCAAATAAAATACGGATGGATTGTTTACACAGATGTAAGCATGTAGTAGAGAATATGCAAGGACTTCTCAAAATACTCAAGGAAATAATAGTTTATTAGTATAAAACATAGTACTGAAGATAAGATAGCTCCCTCTGCTGGGCTTCGTTAAATAGAATCACAGTCACTAATATTGTGTGCTATGAATGCCTTTTTTAAGTTTAACACCATGCAATGTGGATGTCCAAATCTAAATCCATTACAAAAAAATTGAGGGCCTAATTCCAAGGCTTCTGAATGGCCCCGTTCTTGTATACCAGATGCATCTACAAAAATGGGATATTCTCATCAGATATGAGAACAAGTCCTTGGCTCAGGAAAATTGAACATGGCCTATTGTAGAAAGGTTACAGTTTGCTATATAGAAAAGATATGTGATTGGTGACTAAAATTATTTGGGAGTTGTTGATACATGAATCAGTCTGGTGAGATTCATTTGTAGAAAATGGTGCGGACTTACATCAATTACTTCAGGAGCATAAAGGAGGCAGTTTTGGACATGGAAGATTAACACAGTCAAAAAGACAAGTAATGAAAAAGCTGTCTGTAAATAGCTGAAATCAGGATCCACAATAGAACGTAATACATAATAAATATTATTAACCCGATTGTGACTTTTTGTGTTGGACAAAAGACACATAACAGCAAATTATCAAATTAGATCACTAGAGTGATCTAAAATATTCAAGGTTAGGATTCTTCTTGGCACTAGAAGCTTGTAGAAAAGTAGAACAGTTTTCTCATTCTCCAGACATAAGATTTAGTTTAAAACTGCTACATGTCAAAGCAAAATAACTTATTTTGAAGCATTGACTGCATTTGTAGTTTAATAATAAGGTAGCTGTTTGATTCAAAAAGGCCTACACACCAGCTGTCTATCTGTGGATTGCAGGTTTATGAATCAGTGACACACTGATTGCTTTCAGAGTGCTTTTGCTTTCTATCACAATTTATCCTTGATCCTCAAACATCAAGCCGTGATTTTGTGCTTTCAGTTCAAGCTTAAATGTGCTGAGAAATAGCCTGGGGAAAACATGTATTAAAAGAAAGTAGAAAGAGAATTGTATTTTGAGTCTGCCATCTTCAATTGAATATTATTTTTTTGTAAAAAAAAAAAAAGGGTTATTTCATTCTTATTCTTTTTCCACCCTTGGAATCAGTTAACAGTTACCATAGCTTCTACTTTTCTGCGAAAATAATCAAGACATTTGGATACTCACAACCTCTTTATGGCTTTTTCCCAGCTTTGTGGGGTGGGAAGCAAACCAAGTTTGACTATGATGTGCACAAAATAAAACTAGCTGCGGTGACACCCCTTGTTATCCTTCTGTTTGATTCATTGAAGGAGTTTACTCTAAACTGGCTGCCCCTGGTTGAGACAGCTTTTGTTGGGAAGCATCATCGGTTCCCTTGCTCCAAAGGGACTAATATAACTTGGTTATACTCTACTAGCTAGCATGATTGAATGCAAGTGTAAAACCTAAGTTTTGTCTAGGACAAGAATGAACTAATTTTCCACTGTTGGCTTCTTACCCAATGTTCCTTTAGCCAGAGGAGCTCACCCTGCTGCTCATAAAGCTGAGAAGGCAGCAGGCCGAACTGAGTAGTATCCGGGAACACACATTAGCACAACTCATGCAGCTAAAACTTGAGGCCAGCAGTCCAAAGGTCAGCTATGAAGTGATGTTTCTCATGTGCCATTTTCCCTCATTCCAACTCTGTAGCCTTGGGCCGCTATTTCCTAATGTGGATTCTGCGTTCCTAGTTGTCTGTGGTGTTCTGCTATTAACCCTTTGAGTTCTGATGTTGAGATACATTGCTATCCAAACAAAGAGGGTAATTCAAAGGTTTTAATGAACTCTAAATTATGCAAATTACTAGATGACATACAAATCTGAAACCAGAACAGGTTAGAGAGGCCATAGATACAATCTGGCATAAGTGTTTCCTTCTCTTTTCTCATCCCTGCGACAACTTACGAATTGGTTTTAGCTGCAGGAAATACATCCATGTGTATCAAAGGGTTTATAGTTTGAATAGATTTAACATGCTGTATTATTTCCTCCCCCCCTTCATTTTGTTTTAATATTGAAAGCAAATTTTTGTAGCTAATATGACACGTGGAGAGCAATTGCAACCATATTTAACTTATCTCACTAATTAAATTAACTCATTAAAATTAATTTAAAATCCAGTATGGTTATTATTATTTTTAGTTCCTGTATGTCAATGAAATATTACTTAATCCATCTAAAGACCAATGTCAGTTTTACAGTTCCCAGTTTTCACTGAGTTTTACGTATGACATCTGCAGGCATAATCTTAAAATCGTTAAAAGTTAAGATGTGTGGTGTCCTTTTCTTTCCTGAATGACTTTTTCACCTCTTCGTATCTGTCCCCTTCTTTCTTTCCTTCTTCCTCTCTGAATGCTGGTTGCTAGAATGAGATTCTTTCTCATCATCTCCAAAGGAATGCCATTTATTTGGACCATCAGGTGGGACTCATAGCTTCTTTTTTGTATATTTATATGTAACAATATGTTGATTCTTTTTTGTCACGGAACTTGACAAAGTTGCTGAAATCCTGCTACCCTTTTAAAATAGTGAAAAACGTTTCTGCAGCGGTTAAGTGGCGCAAATTTAATTGACAAGGGACCTACCTCTCTTGCTCCTATTGGTCTATTGCTAGATCCCCCCAAAAAAGTACCGTATCATTTGGGATGCACTGTCTGAATTACAACGGGTAATTCTCAACTTACAACCATTCATTTAGTGACTGTTACAGTTCAGTGACCATTCAGTGCAGTTACAACAGCGCTGAAAAAAATGGCTGACAACCCGTTCTCACACTTAACAAGTATCACAGCATCCTAGTGATCACACGATCAAAATTCTAGTACACGGTAACCAGCATGTATTCATTTAATGATTGCAGCATCCCCGGGGTCTTGTAAACGCCATTTGCGGCCTTCCCAATCGGCTTCCAACATGCAAAGTCATTGGGGAAAGCCAGGTTTACTTAATGATCACATGACTCTAATAACCTCTGCAGTGATTCGCTTAACAACCATAGCCAAAAAAGATGGTTAAATCAGAGGTGACGCACTTAAAAACTGCCTTGCCTAGCAGTGGAAATTCTGGTCCCAATTAAGATCTTGGGGACTACCTGTAATTTGTGTAGTCCTTATTTAGAATAGTAATGGTGAAAGACATTTTAAGGATAATTATTTCTATTTCTTCCACTGACTCTCTGTTTTCGGAATTAAATATTATTAAACCTGGAGCCCAAGTCTGTGCCATTGTATTTATATTTTGCAGATGTTTTCCCTTACTGAGAACAGGCTTCACCAAATGCAAAAATGAAAATCTTGCCATTATCTTTTTGACTATTTTCTTTCTAACTTTTACTAAAGAAATTTACTAAAGAAATACTTTTCCTTGACCATCATCTGTCTTTGCGATTATAAAGCTCAATGTTTGATTGGAATGCTGATGAGCCAACATTAGCCCACAATGGGATACTCTGTCTGCCTGAGACCAGCCAACATTTTTATTAATTGGACCCAACATAAAATCTCGTTGTTTTATAAACTTTTTACTCGAAACGTAAAGGTTGATCTTCGTTTCACAATGTATACTGCTGTGATATGCAGTCAGTGTTCATACTGTTTCCATTGGAACAGTTGAAACATGAAATTCAATTAACTTCATATCTTAAGAATTTTGGAAGTGTCTCAAGCAAGAAATTATCAGGATTTTTGATTCAGCCTGCCCAGAAATAAAAATTATACATTCAGAATCATTTGAATTGAAACACTTTTACAAACTTTTAATCTGCAGGAGAAAATGGCAAGCAATTTCTAAAAACAGATTAGCATTCCCTGAGTAGTGTTATTAATATCACATGTTCCTTGAAGAGGCTTCTTTTCATATTATTGTACAATATATTGCACAATATCTTTTTGAAGCAAATATATATTTTCATAAGGTATGACAGTTAAATTTGTTTTGTGAAAGAGCACTTAGGGAAGCCCCTGCTTCATTTAAAATAGGTTTTATGGTGGCTATGTGTAATGCTAACACAGGATTTTCAGTTGTCTGCAAAAAATTTGGCAGACTGGGTTTGCAGGCTTATCATAGCAATGCTGAAAACTAAATTGGATTTCAATGCATGCAATTAATGTGCAATAATTTTAAGTCAGGTTGCTGGATTTATGTTCATCTTTCGGCAGCTTAAAATATTAAAACTAAATGCAGTAGGCTTGTATTTATATTCATTTCAGACATTGCTTGTGGAGCTGACTCTATCCCAAGTTGTTTTAGGAATAACTGAATAACCCTTGAATGACATCAGTTTTCATTCTTCCCTCATATCTGCTTATGAGCAGTACATCAGTGATCAGGTCACTCAGAAACTCTGAAATAGCCTAGTTTTAGCACACTGGAAATTCAATTAACTCAATGTCTCTAGGGACTCCCTATCTGCATGGAAACTCTATATCCTGCAGAGTTTTATATTTATATTTATATATATATATTTATATATATATATTTATATATATATATATATATATATATATATTTGTTTTATATATATATATACATAGGCCTATATGTATCTAGGTCTTTTCCCATGTAAGATTAAGAGTATCTTGGCGACGTTTCAGTGAGGTCCCACTCGCCATCCTCAGGCTGGTGCTTTCGGCTTCGTGCCAGTGCAAGCACGAACACAATACAGAAGCCTGATGATGGCAGATGAGATTCTGCCAAAACGTTGCTACAACTTTAAAAGCACAACTACAATGACGTGGGAAAATACCCGAACAAAGCTGAATACCATACATGTAAGTACCCACGAAAACTTAAAACACACACACACACACACACACACACACACATATATATATATGCAGTTTCACACAAGCTTTTGCTCTGCTGGGTCCTTGATGCTTTTCAAGCTTGGTTGTTTTCTTGCAGACATTTCATTACTGCTAGTACTGATGATGTTACCTAATTTAGTATTGAAACCTCTGCAAGAAAATGGAGATTCTCAGTCATCTAGGTCATAGTTGTCCCAAAGGTGCTTTTTTCAATAGGCAACTGGACTTTCTTGTTTTCCTTTGAAGACGTTTTGGTTCTCATCCAAGAAGCTAAACGTCTTCAAAGGATGAGAAGTGAAACGTCTTCAAAGGAAAACAAGACAGTCCAGTTGCTTCTTGAAAAAGCACCTTTGGGTTTGCAAGAAAAGCACCCAATTTAGAGTGCACCAAGGACCCCACAGTTCAACCCTGAGCTACAGAGATACATTCAGTCTATGAGTATTGGATCTGCTATTATCCTAAATACGGAATCGGACACCTCGCTGTGGGACAATTCAACAAGTACAAAAGTTAAATTAATTTTGACGGACCCGTGGCCAACAACAATAAAATAAAGTCAATTCAGAAAGAGTTAAAATAATTTTGACAAAAACATGATCACTAATAATAAAAGTACCTGAATTAAACAATTAATACAGGATTGAATTGTCCCTCTGAGAATTGTCTTGCAGTGAGTTGGCTGTGGGTAATTGTCTTAGTCCTCCTGAACAGACATTTCATATTTCCTATCTGAAGTGTGTTCATCAAAGGCCTATTTTTGAATAAAAACTATGCTAGTTTTGACAGCTGAGACCTGGTGTTACATTCATTCAAACATTCCCAGTAAATCTTTATTAAGCAAATGGATTGAAGTTGAAATTGCTAAATCAACAATAGAAACTAACTGTTCTTTGAGATAAAAATATCCATGTTTTTTGACCCTACTTCATACATTACCATTTGTTACGGTATACACAGTAGAACTTTTGCAACTGACAGAAATGAATTAAATCTCTGAAAGGAAATCTGTCTTCCCTTGTACTAACAACAGCCACAAAATCATTGGCATAAATAAAATATTGGTACCTAAGGAAATGTGCAACATTATTTGTATTTAGGAAAGATATAGAATTGCCTCTGTTAAATTTTGGTATGGAAAAGCTGTTGCATGAAATAACAGCCCTTTTTTATGATGTTGGAAAATTGTTAGAATGGGGAAAAAATTCTACAATAAAAAAAAACTCAGCTCTTGGTTAAGCGAGGTGCCTTCCTCACATACACATAGAAAATGTACCGTAGTTTGGCACTGACCTCTTACACAGCTATTGCAATTCGATTAACAGGTCCCATCTCTCATTTCAGTGTGTATCTTCTGCCATTTATTTCCTGGTTTTCATCTCTTTTCTAAGTAAATAGATCAGTGAAAACTGTAAAAAGGGACACATATAATCTAAAATTCTATATGCATATTGGTGCATTTTCTTGAACTGTATTAAACGGATACATGTTTTAGTTGAACCAAATTCTTAAAAGCTCTATGTCAAGAACACTTATTCTCCTTTTTTTCAATGGAAAGTCCAATAAATGAATTTAAAGTATTCAGAATTTTCTGTTCGGTCTTAGGACTTTCAAAACTTTATGATTGATCAATGCAGTAATAAGCAAACATGGCTTACAAAGCAGCTAATATAAATACTATGAGTCCTCAGTGATCATAACAGAAAATTGAGGTAGAAGCAATGTAAATATATTAACTGTTTTCAGAAAAACTATTCATATTTATGATGTAATATTGAAGGTCAGGAAATGTATATGAAAATTAAATTGGCATTCATTAAAAAAAAATCTTACAGTTTACACTGTAGAATGGTAACATAGCCACCATTCTTGCTTGTCATATTGCATACATGGCTTATCTTAGCTCTAGACCTGATCCTGCTAAGGTTTGGGAGGAGAAAGAGTTCCTTTAACAGAGAAAAAGTTGGGTGGAGTCATTCAATCTCCAAGTTGGTACGCTGTTGATTGGCTCCAAAAACCTCTACTTTGCCCAGAACAGGTCTTTATATTGCACAGCATTTTTATCCTACACTCTATTTATACGTCTTAATCTTTGTAAACTGAGTATATGTAAACGGAGTAATGAAAATAGCACCTTATTCATCTCAATTAATTATGTCCTGTCTCGGGAAGCTTTCTAGAATCTTATTAATGATATTTATGACTTAATCTAATATGGAATGTACACCAATCTAGTTATAAATTCATAGATATTTTTTTTCCAGTTTAGTTTAAGCAAGCTCTTTG
This sequence comes from Pseudonaja textilis, assembly GCF_049901715.1. Taxonomy (NCBI): domain Eukaryota; kingdom Metazoa; phylum Chordata; class Lepidosauria; order Squamata; family Elapidae; genus Pseudonaja; species Pseudonaja textilis. The sequence continues at coordinate 65,045,176 of NC_141994.1, forward strand.
GAATGTACAAGTTTACTAATCATGAGAGGAATTATAAACTGCTGCACTAATGGAAAACAATTAAAGTAGAGGCTATATTTACAGTGTCGTCTTTCAAATCTAGCCGTGCTGTAAACTGATGTTTGCTGTATGCTCCTCCTGATTTGAAATAGATGAAAGAGAATGAACCTTTAATCATCTTGGTTCACACTATGATTGAGAACTCGGCGCTAAGACCACAACTATACCATCAAGTAAGGTCTTGGATAGTGAATGAAATTGCTTTTTCTCATTGCAAAACTTTTCCTCAGTGACAGTTTTTGGTTGTTCCCCTCCAGTTTATCCATAACATTGGTGTTCCTCCCCTGTTTTTGTTTTTGGAAAACCACAAATCATCCATGCTTCCTACAATGTTGCAGTATCACTAGCATGGCTTTGCTGAACGTACTTGTCCTTGAGTATTAAGTGTCCCTTCTCTTTGGATAACCTTTCCCCCCTCCCCACTTTTCCAGAATATTTAACAAATGACTGCTTTTTGTAGATGAATCCCGTATATTCTGCTTCCGACATTTGTCCTAGCATGGATCTATGCAATCTCCTTTTTTTCTTTCTTTCTTTTACCTTTGAAGGAATTGATCTTGGTTTAATCCAAAAGCATGCCAGCCATGTTGTCATTTTCTGGCAGCTTTTTGTTCAAGGAAAAAAAAAAATTACTAAATGTTGTAGGTTCCTGGACAATTGCGTGCATTCCTTCTCTTGCTCGTTTTCTTGTCGCTCTTGGGAGTTAAAAAAAAAGATCAAAATCATTTTGATCTGGGGAATATAGCTCCTTAAGAGCACTATGTTCAGAAAGTCACAGCAAACAAAGTCAGTCTTGAGTCATGATTATTAAGAGAGGAAATATGCTGAATGGAAATATAACATCAACATATTTGTTAGAAAATCATTGGAATAATCGTTTAAACTTGAGCATCCTATATTTCACAGAATGCCAAATAAATTGATTGGTAATGGGGACGGTGTTTCCTTAAAGTCTATTTTTTTCAATTTATGATCTCAGGGATTCCCAAGTTCCAAACTCAAATTGACTCATAATCTGAGCTTGGACCAACATGGAAGTTCATTGATGCCTACGAATGGAGAATGTTCAATTTTCTTTAGTAGCTGAATAACAGAGAGCTTGGGCAGATAAAATTCTTGACCCTGTAGGCAGTAGATAAACCTGGCTCAACCAGGTGTGTTTCCTAGGTCCTAAATAAATCTATTTAGGACAATACTTGGCAACCTTACTGGTTGCCAAGATTCCACAACTTCAGGGTCCATGTATTCTCTTTATGAACAACCATTGTGCTGTTACAATTTTGCTCAAATGTGTGGGCTTTGTTAGATTTTAAGTAAACACAACTTCTCATTGAGAATTACCATGTTATTTAAAAATAAATAAACTAATGTATAATGTGCAATATTACAGTGAATAAACATCTTGGTTTCACTTTCTTAAATTTCTCTGAGACTGGACAGGTTGTTAATGATTAACAGCCAAATGTGGAAAATAAAATTCTTAAGAAAGTTTAATAGTTTAAAATGAAAAGAATATGAAGAAAGCACAGATTCCTCATGGCTACCTTTTTCTTTACTTAACCCAGGTTCTAGTTTCACTTTTTTCCAAGCTGGAAGTATTGATTTGTCCTTCACAGAATCATTTTGTAGCTGATTGCCTTACGTGAGGTTTTGAGGAAGGAGGGAGCCCATGGGGATCTTTAGCATGTGCAAGCAAACTGAATTGAACGTACAGCTGGGAATAGTTGCTTTCAAGGTTTAATCTGCTATGTTTGGCATGATCCTTCTCATACCCCCTCCTGCAAAGCTTGAAGGGATAGGTCACAGCTGACTAGAGCTGAACTTAACCTCCTGGTGGTTATATGAATACATCCATGCAGTTTTCTTGGCATCTAAACAGCCATTCCCTTCTTGGAGGCTCTGTGTGAGAGATTTTTGTCCCCGTCTACACAATGTAGTTTATGGTTCAAGAGTTTCTTGGTGGATTCTGATCCAAGTACCAATGAGGTCCTATCTTGTTTAGTTTTTTGAGATCAGCTAAGGTCAGCAAAGTGCCACTTGTTGGTGTCAGTTACGCTAGACAGACTAGAAATCAACTCCACAGGAAGGCTATTTTATATTGAGAGTGGCTATAATATCAGAATCTTGCAGGTTTGATTGGATTATAAACCTCTCCTTTTAGTTCAGTGAATTAGGAAGATGTCTGTCCTGGGCTTTTTCTGAACAGTACCTGTCTGTTGTGAACTTAAAGTATTTTTTACACCCTGACAACAGATGGCATAACTCTGTCAAGCTCATCTTCCTTACTCTACAGTTGGGGTGGCTTTCAACATAGCATTTTTATCAACTGCAAATATTTAATTCAGAACATCCAGATGGCGACTGGGGAAAATATATTTGCAGCTTTTATCAATTAGCTTGCTCTGAATGATTTCCTTTAAGATCAGAAACGTTCCCATAGCTTCAAATAGCTAAAAATACTTGAATTCTCTGCAAGGTTATATAAAAAGAAGGAATAAACTGATCTTTGAAGTGAGCAAGGTATTTATGCCAGAAAAGTTAGCATCCAAAATTCATTTTCTGGGCAATTCCTTTGCACAACCCCTTTCTAGTTTTTACTCCTAAATACAACTCTTACACTTCAGATCTGAGCCACTATTCTCTGCACAGGCTCCTGCAGCTAGCCAAGATGATACCAAGATGGCAAAATGAGCCTCGTGCCATGATTTAAGCACTGCTCTTTTATACATGCCTTGTGATATGCAAGTATATAAGAAGAGTTTTCATCATGATGTCAGAAAACAAATTTCATGGGCCTTTTCCCAACCCCTCCCCCACGGATGCCCACGGCTCTCTGGGGCTTTTAAGAGGTTGAGCCCAGTGGTTGAAACAGATTTGCAAATGCTTGTGATCTCATGAGGCTTCCTACTTTGAGTAGCATCGCATGCCTGTTGTTTGCCAACAATTTTATGATCAGTTACAAAAGACGAATAGCTTATTTTTAAATTTGGTGACGGGCAGAAGCTTACCATAATGGTGGATGCATATTATGTACGGAAGCCCCAGCATGAGGGTGAGCTTGGCTTTATTGGTGCCCTGCTCCCACAACTGTTTCCAAATTGAAGAAATTGGTGGAGGCATAATAACTATTTGCCCTCTGTGGACCTAGAATATGGGTATCAAACTCACCAAGTCTCGTTGCTGTCATGTGACGTATCGTGACGTTTTTTTCCTTCGTGGAGCTGGGGTGGGTATGGCCTGTGCATGATGCATTCGGCCCGCGGGCCACCAGTTTGACACCCCTGCCATAGAGGATATGCTTTCTAAACAGTTGTGATGGGAAGTACCTTGTTGTTTGTGAAATCCAAAAATTTGAAGAGGGAGTTCCTTTTTAAATCCATTTTTGTCTGGGTAGCTACAAATTATTTAGAAATACTCTAATTTCATTTTATTAAGCTTCCAAGTACAAAGATATTACCAGAATTAGATAATGAAATGATAGATTTGGGTCATCATTTTGAAAAAAGACATTCTACTAACTACATTTCCACATCTCTCAGTACTCAGTAATATCAGAATCCTCAGTCCAAGAGCACTTTGGACCAATCCAAAGGCCCATCTAGTTTAATTCTGCATTTTAAATATTAGCTTTCATATATACCATTTCCAGAATAGCTATCATGATTAATTCATTTTTTAAATGTAGTACTTAATAAACATATGATATATTGACGTTACAACTAGCAGAAGTAATAGTTATAAATCCCATGTGTTTTGTGGCACTTTGACTGTACTTGAAATGGTTCTTTCCCCTCATTACTCTCTCAAAATTGCCAAAGTTTTCTAGTGCCCTTAGGCTTCATGCTGAATTCTAAGCAACATTTTTAAATTATGCATGTACAAAAAAAAAAAATGATTTGGAAGGTGTCATGAATATAATTGCTATGTTTCTTACGGAATACCTGAAGGATGCAGGTATTTTCTGAGGAGAAGCTGGTAGAACTGTATTGGTGAAAAAAGATTTTGATCTCTGCAATTGGAGCCATCCCAAAAGAGGTCCTGAACTAGGTGGGCCAATGGTCTGTTTTGGCATTAAGCCATTTTCAGTGCCCCAAAATAGCGGCCCTCAACCTTTTGGGCACCAGGGACCGATTCCACCGAACCATGGGTGATAATAGGTTAGTTAATAGAGTGAATTTGCTGTTTTCCACTTGGAAAGTTACTTCCATCTTAAACTGACCTTATTTGGGGGGTACATAGATGTCTACAACATTTTTCAACATATGAGAGATCAGAAGATACGATGGACAAGCTGTCATTCCATGATTTTTTTTTTTTTACCGTTGGCAGTTTTCAAAATGAAGAACTCTTGACAGCACTATTCCTTAGAACATAATTTTCAAACTACTGTAAAAGGCTGAGGATACTGTTACTCCTTTTTGTTTTCCATAGATTAAATACTCTGGAGCCAATAGAAATTCCCTTTGATTCCAAGCCTATAACTGAATTTAAAATGTAATCGTTATCTATGCTTCAGTTCAAGGTAGTATCAACTGCATAGCTTAAAAACTAATTGAAAATGATGGTTTGTTTGAAAGCAGACAGTATGTGAACTTCAGTGTCATTGAAGTGTGGCATGTTATTACATTATGGACAAATGCTACATAAGAATAATTATTCCTTCTGAAATTTAATTCCTGAAAATGTGAGGTTGGTAGAATGTACTGTTGATAATTGTCATTATTTTAAGATAACACAGGGTGTTAATTAGATAGATTATATTGTTCCAAGAAGTTAGGCAATTATCAGTGCATTTGCTTCAGTTTTAGGATTTTTTTAAAAATAGGTAATTAAGATTCAGAATTGTCTATAACTTCATTCAAAATGATAGCTGGAGACAAAACATATATTTCATCCTATAATTTCTGCAGATTGATTCATATCTTTCTCCTTTGAGAGCTTGGCCAGATTTACATCAACCATATTTGAGCATATCTGTTTTATCATTATATATATATATATATATTTCCATTCTTCAATTCTTTCTCCTATCAAGGTGAATTGTGTAGAATATATTCAAGTGGGTTTGTAAAACAAGGTACTAAACATAACACCAAATTAAAACATATAATCTTTCTGAATTCAAAGGTGCTGTGGCTTTTTCATCTTCCAGTGCTCATTTCATTAAATGTTCATTTCAAAGCAAAGTTATTTATATGGCTTTAATACACAGTGCATTCTCTCAGATTGTCACCAAGCGCATTTGCATGAGGATAGATGCCTTGAAATGAAACACTTTAAAAGAAACAAACGAACCTTTGGGCGGATCTGTTTTGTGATTGAAATATTTGAATTGCTAAATCCTTGCCTCATCTTTGTCTTTCCAGTTTTATTGTTTTAAACACACTCAGGTTAGGTTTCTAATCTAATTGCATACACAAAAATACTGTGCATGAATGGGAAAGTAAGGAGGGTAATTGATATTTTGAGAATTAATAACTTAAATAATGTTGTGAAGGATTCAGAACTTTGAAGTGTTTATTGTGATGGCCTCAGTACAGATGTAACAATTAGGTATATGTGTTTGAGGCATTTTCTCTTTCCCTTCTTCCACTATCCTGACCATAAAGCTGTGTCTCCATTTGTCAGTTTGACTCCAAACTCACTTGTCCTTTTTATTTCAGACTTGCAAATTTATTTTTAATAACTGTTTAAAACGCCGACAATCCTTTTAATTATCAAATTAATTTTAATTATAAAATTAACTTACTGCTGTTTCAGACCTAGCACAAGTTCATGGTTAATGAGTGGAAAGGAATGGGGAAGTGTTCAAAAGCACATGAGGGCATTACATCTATATTGGGCCTCTTGTCTGTTTATTAAATGCACAGTGTGTGGATTTACTCAAAAGATTTTGCGGCAACCAATGGTATTCCATAGAATTATCCTCTTCAGAACTTTTTTTAAGAATCTTGCTAATCGGCAGTCTTAAAATGTAGAGGTGAGAATGAATCTAATGCATAGACAATGTCCTTCACACTACAGTTGATTGTACTAGTTGCCATTCCATTTAGAAATTTATATCCTTTGAGGAAGGAGGTATCAGAACTATGGTTTATAGTAGAACTAAACTGGGAAATCTCATGTAACCAACATTCCTGCTGTTTTTAGACATTCCCAGTCTGTATCTGTTTATCTAGAATGGGCTATTTTGCCCCTGTGTGGCAGTGAACTCTTCTCTAAATGCTTATCTTCTCAATACTTCCTACGTTTTATCCAGTATTTTACATTTTGAACTACTGGTGCATCTCCCCTCTCAGGATAGAGAAACCTTTTTATACACATTGTTATGTGAGAAGCATTTTTTAGGAGAAAGCTTCGCGAAATACACCCAGAGTAGTAGCCCCTATCCACAGGCAATTGTATTTCTGTTTTTCATTGTCATAAGATGTAACTGAGAATGTAACTATAACTATACATCTCAAGTAAGAGTTTTACGGAGCTTTCTTGAAAGGCAAAATAAAAGGCAGGATGGAGCTTCATTTTCTGAATCTTCACATGCAGATTTACTCTCTGCTATTAGGATGACAGGTCCTTAGTATCACTGATTTATGTACTAATTTGCCTTATTTATTTGAGTGGCTAACAAAACTAAATTTAGATTATTTTATGATAAATTATCTGAAGCTCACAGAAAGCATGCCATTCCGTTTTTCATCTTTGAGAAAGCTTTGCCAGCAAGAATAAAAACCATTCTCCTTTCTGACAATCTAAATTTGGCATCCATTATGAAGGAATTTACATAGTGTGTGTTGATTAAGGCATATTAAGTGCTTAACATTTTGATCTGAAGTAATGTATGCTTAATTAAACGTTCGCTTCAGGATGCATGGTTTGGCTTAATTTTAGTGAAGTGGTTTGATGGCACTGTTTTTCCTTATTATAGCTGACGCAAGATGAAAGTAGGTCTACTCTGTACAAATACAGATCAGAAGAACTGGATATTGATGTAAGTACTGTTAGCTCTCTGAATAATATTTTATTTTATTTTAAATTAAACTGCTGGGTTTATAAGTGAACAGTCTAATAATTCTTTCTAGCTTTTTGCAGCTGAGTTATACCTTGAGATGAATTTGAACCATTACGAAAAATGTACAATACCTTGTGCAGGTACCTAAGATAGATCACATAGGTCAAGGGTCTGTAACTCAAGGCCTGTGGGCCAGATACAGCCTGCAGGGTGCTTAGATCTGGCCCGCAGGGTTGCCCTGGAAACAGCGAAGGACCGGTCCACGATGCCTCTGCCAATGAAAATGGAGCTTGTGAGGGCCATGCTGTTTTTGGTTGTAACGGCCTCCTGCAGCCCTCTGCCAGCAAAAAAGAGCCCGTGATGGTCAGGTGCGCCCTCATGAGCTCTGTTTTCGCTGGCAGAGTGCTAGCAAAACAAACTACTAGCCAAAGTAGCATTTGATCACAAGAATGATGTCGAGTGGCTTGTCGCCACTACGGCCATGGCCACCGCTGCCCCCCCCCCCCCGAGGTCAAACACAACCCTGATGACATAGGTCATAAGCACTAAGATGAGTCAGTTTATATCTGGAAGAACAGATAGCCCTTGTCTTACAACCATTTGTTTAGTGACCATTCAAAGTTACAACAGGAAAATGTGACTTACGACTGGTTTTCAAACCTAACAAACGTTTGCAGTATCCCCCACAGTCACGTGATCAAAATTCAGACGCTTGGCAACTGACATGTATGTATCATGGTTGCAGTATCCCGGGGTCAGGTGATCTCCTTTTGGAACCTTCTGATAAGCGAAGTCTATGGGGAAGCCAGATTCACTTAGCAACTGAGTTGCTAAATTGTCAACTGCAGTGATTGTGGCAAAAAAAAAGTCATAAAATAGGGCAAAACTCACTTAACAAGGGTCTGGCTTTGCAACAGAAATCTTGGGCTCAATTGTGGTCGTAAGTGACCGGGGGGTGGGGTGCAAAGGTTGTAACCGAAAAACAGTCATAAGTCAGATTTTTCAGTGCCATTGTAATTTTGAATGGTCACTTTTGTAAGTCGAGGACTACCTGTATTATATGCCTGAACTTGAAACTAAACTCCATGTGCACTTAAAGATACACACACATACAGAGAGCAGAGGTGGTATTCAGGTTCTGACCAGTTCTGGAGAACCAGTAGCGGAAATTTTGAGTAGTTTGGAGAACCGGCAAATCCCACCTCTGATTGGAGATTTTACAGTCTCCTTTCCCTGCCACGCCCACTAAGCCACGCCCACAGAACCGGCAGTAAAAAAAAAATTGAATCCCACCACTGACAGAGGGACCAGTAGTTCCAAGTATGGTACCTAAGAGGATTAATAAAGATGTTTTGAACTTCTGTTTCCAGCCAAATTCATGATTTTGACTTGAAAAGTGAAGCTCTGCTGTTGGACCTTTTTTCCAGTCTCTGCACGCACCTGTCTATATAGAGTCTGTGTATCAATAGTCAGTATTTCAAAGCAGCTAGTAGCATGTATTATCCACAACTTTTTTTCTGCACTAGGCTAAGCTTAGCCGGTTATGCGAACAAGATAAAGTCGTGCAGGCCCTCGAAGAGAAGCTTCAGCAGCTGCATAAGGAAAAAGTAGGATAATTATATTTATTATTCCAGATTTATGTTATTTTGCACGCTTTATTATCAGAACATTGATAAGTGACGTAAAAAGAAAATCAGTCCAATGATGCAGAACATTAAAAATTATTCCTTTTATTACCACAGTACACGCTTGAGCAAGCTTTGCTATCAGCCAGCCAAGAGATACAAATGAATGCAGAAAATCCAGCTGCCATACAAAATGTCATCTTACAGAGGGATGATTTACAGAATGGCCTGCTTAGCACTTGTCGAGAAGTATCTCGGGCTACGGCGGTAAGAAAATGCAATTCTTTTCCCTTAGTAAAACTCACTAGTGATGTTTCTTATTGTAGGGTTGTCTCTTGGGGTTTTTTCTTATTACATGCTTGCAAATACCGATTCGTCTTGATTTGCCAAATCTATAGCAGGTTTAGAAAGCCTACAGTGGGAATAAATGAATGCCTTTATTTAAAAAAAAATATTGGTAAAATCTGCACTGCCTGTTCTAGCAAAAGCTGGAATTCTTCACCAGATGAATTATCTTAAAATATCCTGAGGTCATCAAGCTGGCATATTTATTCCAGCTATCATTTCCACAGCTATTTCATGGAAATATATCACCGCAAATCTTTCAGTTTCTTGTTTCTGTAGTCAAAATAAATCAGATCCCTAACCTTTTCCTTTGCCATTTCCATCTGTTGGGGATTGTGTTATCCCCAAGCTGCTTTTTATTAAGCTCCTGTCTGTTGCTAGACATCCTATTTTTAGATGCCTAGACTTAGACACAGCCTACTAACCTACTTAATTTTGATGAACAACTACAGGTAATCGACTTTGTTCAGTTAATGGCCCTTCGAAGTTACAACAGCACTGACTTACAACCGTTTCTCACATTTACGACCATTGCAATATCCCCAGGGTCACGTGATCAAAATTCAGGTGCTTGGCAACTGTCTCGTATTTATGACGATTGCAGTATTCCATGGTCATCTTTGGTAACTTTCTGACGAGCAAAGTCAGTGTGGAAGCCAGATTCACTTAACCATGTTACTATTAAAAAAACTGCAGTGATTCACTTAACAACGGTGGCAAGAAAGGTCTTAAAAATGGGGCAAAAGTCAACAGATTTCTCACTTAGCAACATAAATTTGGGGCTCAGTTGTGGTCGTAAGTCAATTATCCAGCTATTTTAAAACAGCTGTGTAGCACATAAGTCTGTTCCACATGGTGGAACACCTAGAGCCGTGTTGGCGAATCTATGGCACGTGTACCGGAAGTGGCACGCTGAGCTTGCCCGGAAGAGCCCCACTGCACATGCGCACGCACCACTGCCGGCCAACAACTGATTGTCGGATATCTGGCACGCATGTGTGTGCGGGGTGCTCAGGAGACTCGCACCCATGCGCAGAGATGCTCAGCGCACATGGGGGTTGCGGGCGCATATGCAGAGACGTGCAGTGCGTGGAGCGCGTGGGGGTGATCACAGGTGCAGAGATGAACTGCGCACTGTGGGGGAATGACTAAATGGCGAAGGCACACAGAACGCGGTTACCTGCCTACCAAAGTGGTCCCGATTTTTCTACTTGCATTTTTACATGCTTTCGAACTGCTAGGTTGGCAGAAGCTGGGACAAGTAATGGGAGCTCACTCCGTTACGCGGCGCTAGGGATTCAAACCGCCAAACTGCCAACCTTTCTGATTGACAAGCTCATTGTCTTAGCCACTGAGCCACCACGTCCCTATTCTATAGCTATAGAATCATAGAATTAGAAGAGATTCCTTAGGCCACTGAATGCTAGTCCCTCTTCAGTGCAGAAATCCAAACTAGCGTTATTAACATTTGGCTGGAATAGCTAATATCCACCATCTCATCTTTTTCACACCTCTGAAAGAACTGCAGTTTACCTTTAAAATATCAAAGACCTACAGTATATGGTAGCGTTTATGTTCGAACAAATGTATCCTTTGCAGATTTGTACATTCCCTGCTTTACAGCTGAATCAAAAGGATTCAATCTACCCAGTAAGATCTGGTCAATTCCTAACAGAATTAGAACCCAGCACAGCTGGTGCCCTAATCTCCTCCATAAAGGAAGCTGTGGTGCTCCAAAGCAGACAGTGTGACATGTAGCGAAACAGGGCCTTTTGAGCCCATAAATGACATCATCTAGTGCAGGAGTCACCAACCTTGGCAACTTTAAGACTTGTGGACTTCAACTCCCAGAATTCCAGCAAAGCTGGCTGAGGAATTCTGGGAGTTGAAGTCCACAAGTCTTAAAGTTCCCAAGGTTCGAGAGCCCTGATCTAGTGACTATATAAATATAGAGAGTCTACCTTTGGATTTGTAAATAGAATAAATAGCTTCATATTTGCCCATTGAGAACGTAATTGTACCATGCTTTTTAACATTTTGCCATACACTAAATAAAAAAATAACATTTGCACTAGCCCCCATTTGGCACTGGCACTACAATATCTGTAACAGTCGTACAATATCTTGTAACAGTACAATATCTGTTAGAGTCGTACTGTAAAAGATTAGCCCTAGCCTTGTTCTGCCACCTCTGTTTTGGGGAGAGAGGAGAAAACAGAAGCTTCATTGAAGGCGGTTTTCAGAAAAGGCAGGGTAACCTAAGGTTAGATAGCTAATGGGGATGATGAAGAGAGCAAAATAAATTCAGGAGGTTTACCCCTGCTTTATTGTCCAAAGGAAGGCTTTTTGATCAGGTAGAGCGAGCCAAAATGTGGAACACATTAAGGCTAGTAGGCAGGCCGAGCTACTTGATTATTCTTTTGAGCAAAGTTCAAAATAAACAAGAAGCTACTGTAAGAACTGAATTTGAGGAAACAAAGAGGTTCAGTGTAGGGAAGGGAGTGAAACAATTACATGTCGTGATTTGATTACATGGCAAAGATTTTAGAAAAATTGCAACATTGGAAGACAATGCAGCTGGAAATAAAATTGGAGCATGAAACGCAAAGAATTCGAGATAATGCAGAGGACACCTTTTGTCCGCTGAAAGTAAAACACACAAAATTTGGCGATTCTGGAGCTAAAGGTTCTGGAGAACTATTGGAGGTTTGTTCCCATCTCTCTCCAGTTCACCTCCTCGCCACCCCTGTTCATGCTGAATCTTCGCTGGACCAATTTCTGAAATTATATTCACCAATTGAAAGTGGCAACTTACATCCATACAGATGCCTGAAGAATGGCATCATTTGAATGATATTTGGCAAGGGTTCAGAGGGGGAAACAGAAGATTTCAGAGTTCTCCAGAATGTTCAGTTCCAAGTTACGCACATTTCTACAGTAGTTGCAGAAATGCTCATTAGGAAAATAAAATAGAAAATGAAAAACCTGGGCTAATCTAAAATATTAAGATGAAGGTAATGCCACTTGTAAAGTCTCAATGATTGCCAAGAAATGAGAATGGTACACATTTGTGTTTTCTTAAACTCAAGAAGAGGAACCACTGCTGGAAAAGTAAATTAATCTTATTCAGGAAAGCAGGAACAAATGTAGATAAGTTTATGACATATGCATACTTCTGTTACACCAAAGATCAGAATAGTTAAAGCAATGCTTTTCTCAGTGATAATAGACACTATGATTGATGAACAATGAGGAAAATCAAAGATAATTATACACTGCTCAAAAAAATAAAGGGAACACTTAAACAACACAACTCCAAGTCAGTCGCACTTCTGTGAAATCAAACTGTCCACTTAGGTAGCAACACTGATTGACAATCAATTTCACATGGCTGTTGTGCAAATGGAATAGACAACAGGTGAAAAGCATAGGCAGTTAGCAAGACATCGCCAATAAAGGAGTGGTTCTGCAGGTGGTGATCACAGACCACTTCTCAGGTCCTATGCTTTCTGGCTGATGGTTTGGTCACTTTTGAATGCTGGCGATGCTTTCACTCTAGTGGTAGCATGAGACGGAGTCTACAACCCACACAAGTGGCTCAGGTAGTGCAGCTCATCCAGGATGGCACATCAGTGCGAGCTGTGGCAAGAAGGTTTGCTGTGTCTGTCAGCGTAGTGTCCAGAGCATGGAGGCGCTAACAGGAGACAGGCCAGTACATCAGGAGACGTGGAAGAGGCCGTAGGAGGGCAACAACCCAGCATCAGGACCGTTACCTCCGCCTTTGTGCAAGGAGGGACAGGAGGAGCACTGCCAAAGCCCTGCAAAATGACCTCCAGCAGGCCACAAATGTGCATGTGGCTGCACAGTCAGAAACAGACTCCATGAGGGCCCAACGTCCACAGGTGGGGATTGTGCTTACAGCCCAACACCGTGCAGGACATTTGGCATTTGCCAGAGAACACCAAGATTGGCAAATTCACCACTGGAGCCCTGTGCTCTTCACAGATGAAAGCAGGTTCACACTGAGCACATGTGACAGACCAGACAGGGTCTGGAGACGCCGTGGAAAACGTTCTGCTGTCTGCAACATCCTCCAGCATGACCGATTTGGCAGTGGGTCAGTAATGGTGTGGGGTGGCATTTCTTTAGGGGGCCGCACAGTCCTCCATGTGCTTGCCAGAGGTAGCCTGAGTGCCATTAGGTACCGAGATGAGATCCTCAGACCCTTTGTGAGACCATATGCTGGTGCGGTTGGCCCTGGGTTCCTCCTAATGCAAGACAATGCTGGACCTCATGTGGCTGGAGTGTGTCAGCAGTTCCTGCAAGACGAAGGTATTGATGCTATGGACTGGCCTGCCCGTTCCCCAGACCTGAGTCCAATTGAGCACATCTGGGACATCATGTCTCGCTCCATCCACCAACACCATGTTGCACCACAGACTGTCCAGGAGTTGGGGGATGCTTAGTCCAGGTGTGGGAAGAGATCCCTCAGGAGACCATCCGCCGCCTCAACAGGAGCATGCCTAGGCATTGTAGGGAGGTCATACAGGCACGTGCAGGCTACACACACTACTGAGCCTCATTTTGACTTGTTTTAAGGACATTACATCAAAGTTGGATCAGCCTGTAGTGTTTTTTTCCACTTTAATTTTGAGTGTAACTCCAAATCCGGACTTCCATGGGTTGCTAAATTTGATTTCCATTGATAAGTTTTGTGTGATTTTGTTGTCAGCGCATTCAACTATGTAATGAACAAAGTATTTAATAAGAATATTTCATTCATTCAGATCTAGGATGTCTTATTTTTGTGTTCCCTTTATTTTTTTGAGCAATGTATATTGTTGTAATGCACCTGGAATTGCTATAAGATTGTCTTCTATAGAGACAAGTCAGGTTTTGTCCATATGGTCACTAGATGTCAGCTCAGTGGTTCCAACTAATATAGCTATAAATCTACTGACAAATGAACTGTATCCAAGCAGCAAGTGAAAGGACACTTTTCAGAAGAAGTATCCACATTAAAACCTTTTTTTAAAACTTATGCCATACTAAAGAACAGGGAATCACTCATGGCAAGGAATGGATGGAAGTGAAGGGTCAGAATTGAGCAAAAGAAGCTTGCACCAGCTGTTCTATTGGATCTCCTTCCATGAGTTCATTAAATAGATATTAAATACAACCCAGTAAAATCCAAGAAACCAGTGAGAATAGAGAAAGTCAACAGAAGACTTCCCTCTTTCTTCATCAATGATAGCAAGATCTTCAGTTTCTTTTTCAAATTAAAATACTAGTTTTGTTTGTTTTTCTGTTTTGTATTTTACCATTTACAATAAGTAATATTTTAAAAAATATCAGTTCCTAATAAATAAAGGAAACTGCAGACCTATTCCCCCTTGAAGTGTTGAATTGTCAACCATCTGAAAAGATGACAGATCTTTCTCATATTTCTCTAATCAAAATGTATTTTAAATTATTTATTTTTTATTTATTTGTATCCCACCTGTATTACTTTTATAACTAACAAGGCATTGAATATATCTAATGCACCTTCCTCCTTCTATTTCCCGCAGAACAACAACTCTGTGAGGTGGATTGGGCTGAGAGAGCATGACTGGCTCAAAGTCGCTCAGCTGGCTCTCATTATTGTTTATTATTTTGAAAGTATGGGATCTATTTTGTGAGAGTTCTTTGCTTTGCAAGGACTGAACACATCACAGTGTAACACTTCTGTATATACTACTTTGTTGCAACACACACCTTCCCCAACAATAGACAATTGCTCCAGGTTAACTTTACCTTTCTAGGCCATCAAAGTTGATATTGCCATGTCGTCAATACTCAGTTCTTCAGTACTCAGTCCAAACAAAAGTCTCAAACTCTCTAAAGTTTCATACAACCTTTGCTTCCTTCCAAAAGTTCTGGCTCTAGTTAGGATGAGGTACTAACTCAATGAGGTTGCTTCTATTCTGGTGGCCAAGGTCAAGGTCAACCTCCAGGCTCTGCTCTTAAGCAGAGTTGCTTTTGAACTCTCCAGCTGAGCTCCAGGGCCAGGCTCCCAACAGAAATACCACCAGGACATTACTGTGTCTGTCTCTAGTTTGTGATCCTGGCAGTTGATTGATAGCTCTCTTGCCGCCTTGAAATAGCTATCAGTCTCCAGATGTTGCCTTCTGCTTCCCTGTCTGCTCCATGTTTGCACCTTTTCTTCTACATACCTACCCATCCATACTTTGTCACAGTATTTGGTTTTGTAAGGTAAGGGGCCTGGATGAGGTGAGGCTACCTCTGGACCTTGACTGCCCCTGAAAATGCCAAGGAGTTGCTCAGTTAGCCAGACAGCTGAAATGCCAGCATGGATGCTTGTTAGTAAATCTGAGTAAGGGAAAGAAATATTTTCAGGAGATCATAATAAACTTCCACCTAAAGTCTGACGCACATGCCACTTAAATGTGGCTTTTAACTTCCCTATTTTAGACCATTAGTGATGAAATTTCTAGCAATAGAAGGTGAGTTAATTGTCAGTGTTAACTGAATGTCAATAAATCAGATGTTGTATTATTTCTTAATAGGGTATGGTCCTTGGATTTGTAAAGTATGTATGCATCTTTGTGGCCACCAAAATGTGATACAGATATTTTTATCTATGTTTTTAGGAACTTGAAAGAGCTTGGAGAGAATACGACAAACTAGAATATGATGTAACAATCACAAAGAACCACATGCAGGAGCAGCTGGAACGGACAGGAGAGGTTCAGGTGTGACTAGAACATCAACTTTGTTCCATAACATTTTCTGGGTGTGGGTGTTTTATGATCTGTAGCTCCCTACATGGCCTGGGAGCAGGTTATTTGAAGCACCATCTTTTAACCCAGTCAAATCTCTTCAGAGCAGGGATGCTAAGGATGTTACAAGTCCTCTCTCCAAAGGAGATTGACTTAATGGGGCCTTCTCTGTGTTGGGATCATCCCTGTGGAAATAAATTGATCCCCACTTTGACATTCTTTCAAAAGGCCCTGAAGACACGGTTTTGCCAGCAGATCTGGAGACTCCAAGATCAGTGGAGTTTCAGCCCAGTTCGGCCAAACCGGTAGTAAAAATTCCTACCGGTTCAGCTGAACTGGTAGTAAAAAAAAAAACCTCCGACGATCAGATGAGGGGAGGAAAAAAAAGCCTCTGGCGATCAGGTGAGAGGAGAAAGAAGAGAAAAGCGCAGGATTGGCCTTCCCACTTGCCCCGGTACTTTTCTTTATCCTCTCAGCTGATTAGCGCTGCAGGCCTCAGCTGGTGTGTGGAAAGCTGCACGCGTGCCCTCACCAAACTGGTAGTGGAACAGGTAGAATCCCACTGCTGTCCAAGATGATATGGAGCCCATCAAGTGATCGTTGTAAAGTTGACAGGAGTTGCGGGGGTGGTTATTGGGTTTTTCATTGGGGATTTATTTCTGTATGCCACCCAGAGTCACCATGAAAAAATATTAATTATGTAAATCACAAATACTGTTTTGGACTTAGCGGGTTCGTGCTAGGTGTTTTTTGCAACATAACGGATTATGTTGCAGAAAAGACTTAACAGAATGACTGTTTAAACTGACAAGAGAGTTGTTTTGTAAAAATGGTAGAAGGATTAATTAGAAAAACTCTATCTGAGTGAATGGAATTAAAAATAAAAGAGGTTGAATGTTACAGGATGGAAATGACATGAGGGAATTCTGAAAGGGGTGTTCTAGAGATTTGCGTCAGAATGATAATACGCTGAAGAGTAGAATTGAAATTAATACTATAGATAATAGCATTCAAGAAATAATGAAAAGGAAATCGTAGGTGGCATGAGAATGTTGGAAAAAATGGTATGGCTGAAATAATAATGAAATTGAAAAGATGTGAAAATACGCTCATGGTTTGCTTCTAGAGTAGCTGTATGTCTTGTTTCAACATGTTATAAAGATTGCAGTTGGAGAGAAACCGTCATTGTTCCTCTATACAAAGGGGAAAAGAACAAGAATGAATGAAAAACTTGTAGAGGAATTGATTTATTAAGCATTTGGCGAGAATACTTGATTGAAAGGATACAGATGGTGACAAAGAATAACATTTGGTAATTTCTAGATATTGCTTTATGCTAGGGAGGGAGGGTGTAAACCTGATCTTTGCTTTTAATGAAAAATATCTCAGGTTGAGAAAGAATGCTTATTGTACATTCTTTGGCTTAGAAAATGTCTGTGATAAAGTGAATAGGCTTGAATTATGGAATGCTTTGCCCAAGAATGAGATTAAAGATTGGTTGCTGAGTTTATCAGCAGCATGTGGTATAAGTAAAACAGGCATGAGAATAATTAGATTTTTAAAAAATATTTCAAGACAGAGCAGGGATGTCCCTTTAACTCAGGGCTGTCAAACTCCGTGCCCACGGGCCAGATGTGTCACGCCCGGTTTAGCGAAGGGGGGAAAATCCCGATATGTCATGTGACGATGCTATGACGACGCAAGTTTGACACCCCTGCTTTAGCTTAATGGCTAAATGAATAAAGTTTGTGGTGACAGTAAAGCATATTGATTGAGAATTGTAAACAGACTGTAATTCTTGTTGGCTGAGAACACGATTGGCAGCATGGATCGAACAGTAATGTACAATGAGGGCTATTGATTTATAAATTTATTCTTTTTCAGAGACCATAATAATTGGCTTCAGAGGAAAAATGGTAGAAAGATTGCAAGTTATATATAAATGGTGAAAAACTAGAGCAAGTTGATGAATTTGTTTATCTAGGACTCTAGATCAATATTTACTATGGGCGGGTTCTTTATTTTTGCACAGTGCCTATTCAGTTTTTGGTCAGTAGGGGGTACCAGATGACATGTTTTGTCCTGATTGGAATTCTTCAGGTGTAGGTAAGCTAGATGTTCTCCTTTGGGATCCAAACATCTACCTTAGGGGTAGATTGACTCATGTCGTCAGTGGCGGCTTCAAGTGACATATCAGGACTTTTCCCTCCTTTGCTAAACCGGGCATGGGTGTGGCCAGCACATGACACATCTGGCCCTCAGGGCGGGAGTTTGACAGGCCTGATCTACCTGAAAATTAACTCACAGACCTTCACACTTTAGATGCCTGCATACAGTGTATTAGATTTAGGAGTATGCAGGAGCATAGCAGCCTAGCAGTCGCTTTCAGGGTCTTTTGCTTAAACTCTCACAGAAGAGAGATAACAGGTGTTACGTATTATATCATAATCCCATTTATGGGATTTTACATGACTTGCCAAACTACGGGGTAGTCAGTAAATGTGGGTACAGGCAAAGAGTTTGATCCCTAGAGGATAAATATCCAGTTATCTCCATCTGTATAATTCTAATAAAGACAAAACCAATCATAGGGTGTGCCTCTTGATTTTCAGTGAAAGTGAAAACAGCACATAGTATGCACACTATTAAAAAACAGAAATACCACCATTACCAAGGTAGGTGTAGAAGTCCTGTACATAGCATTATTACAGATGGGGAAATTTTAAGACGTAGAAATACTGGTAGAAAAGTAATGAATAATGTCCCTGGTTCACACAGTTAGCACGTTACAGAGAAATTTAATGGCATTGGCATATGTTCTGTTTAGCTCCCACCCTGATGGTGCTCTGAAAATCTTTAAAAACCTGGGATAGAATTGTGCTTGAGCCCGTTGGTTGTATTTTACGTTATAAGGAGTGTGTTTGCCCAGGTTTATGGGATTTTCTTCTATTGTTCCCTAAATTTTAATGTGAGCCATCCACAAACATTATGGAGCCCAATCACATAAATTAATTTATGTGATTAATATTTTATTAAATATGTTTCATACACACACACACACACATATATATAGACACATATAAAATAAATTTATTTATGTGATTAGACTCCATAATGTTTGTGGATGGCTCACATTAAAATTAGGGAACAATAGAAGAAAATCCCATAAGCCTGGACATACACATGCACACGCACACACACGATTTATTTATGTGATTGGACTCCAGAATATGTGTATGTGTGTGTATGCATATACCATGTGTGTGTGTGTTGTGTGTGTGTCTGTGTGTAAAAATTCTTTGCCTTACTATTTTTTACGGCTTCTCCTGAAAGAGAATAAATAACTAGCCACATGCCCAAGCAATTACCAGCCACAAATAAAACATATTTTTAGAAGAACCAGCTAGGTAGGGTCTGAGGGCCAGAGAACACCCTTGTCAACTCAGGTTTTAAGGCTGGACATGTTTCTTTCCCTCCTTCTTTCTGGCTCTTTGATTACTTATCTGGAGTCCCACTAGACAACAGAGCTCTGGGCCATTTCACTTAGAGATGTGCCTTTGCTGTGCAGATCTCACACGTTGTGCGCAATTCCAACTAGGCAGAACTTGCTATTCCATAATTACGTGTGCCGACTATTGCAGCAGTAACTATCTTGAGAGTTTGGTTATCTTGAGAGAAGCCAGCAAATAGCCTTTTGATTAGGTCCAGGAGAATGTCGGTGGATTCAGAACAGAACATAAAAGGGTGCATGATACTAGTTGAAAATAATTGGATGCATTAAAAGCACGGTATCTCACTGCTAACTTTTATCTCTGGCAGAGTGAGTCGGCTGGGATACAGCGTGCTCAGATTCAGAAAGAGCTTTGGCGAATTCAGGATGTAATGGAAGGTTTGAGTAAACATAAGCAGCAAAGAAACAGCACCACAGAGGCAGGTAAATTAGCATCTTGACTTCCTGCAGATCTATGGAAATAACAGAGAAGCCTGTACAATGAATAAATGCTGTACTTATGCTTGTTTGATGAAAGGCAATTTTATTTCCAAAGACCAAAAAGGAAATCATGGAAATTCTAAATCACTGAAAATCTCTGCTATTGCAGCCATAATTTTTAACCATTATTTATGATAAGCTAAACAGCCTGTTTTGTTTTTAAATAGGTATCATAGCATCGAAGACCTTTTCACCAAAATATAAAAATGAGGTAAGTTTTTCTACCTTTTTTTTTGAGATTCTATAGAAGCTATTTAATTTCCAGACTAAGCTCCTGCTTCTCCATTTATGTGTATATTTCATAAGTTTCAATAAGATTTTATAGAAGGGGTGCATTTAAAGGTTAAGCATTCAGATTACATTTATTATGAATATAAATTTGAATATTGATATTTTTTGGTCCCTCGTCACACACACATTTTAGACAAAGAGAAATATTGTTTTGCTTGTGTGTCTCATATAATTATGAGCACTTGAAACAACAGTTTAATGATATGTATGAAGGTGAATGCAATTGCTGTCTCTGGTATGAGTAGAATATTGCTTTAAAAGGACTCTCAACTAGGTTGGTATCGATGTATTTTTTTAAAAACCGAATTTCTTACATGGAAAAACTATAAAATCTTTTCATGATTCCTTGGTTAATTTATTCACCCTTGGTGAATAAAGATATATTTGAACATTGATGTACATAGGGATATATCAATGCATAAAATGAAGCAAAAATTGTAAATAAATTCATAGGAGAGAAAACCGAATAATTCTTTAGAATTATTCCAAATAACAGTCCTTGACTTACAACCACAATAGAGCCCAAAAATTATGTTGCTAAGTGAGATAAAGTTGAGTGAACTTTGCCCCATTTTACAACCTTTCTTGTCACATTTGTAAAGTCAATCTTGCCATTTGATAAGTTAGGAGCCAGGACATTGCAACTGTTATGAATATGAGTCAGTTGCCAAGCATCCGAATTTTGTTCATATGACCACAGGAATGCTGAATGGCTATAAGTGTGAAAAATGGTTATAAGTCACCTTTTTCAGTGCTGTTATAACTTTGAACAGTAACGAACCATACTCGAGGACTACCTGTATTTGTGTCCCAAGTAAAGTTCTTTCCTTTGCTTGAGTGAAGAGGAACTAATGTCTATTTTTAACTGGTACCCAGTTGTGTACAAATGGAAAGAAATGAGAGTTATGTCCACCTTTGTGTATCTAACTGACGTAATTGGAGATTTTTCCCTCTATCCTTTGTTGCGACAGCAGCTTCCCTCTAACTCAGGGGTGTCAAACTCGATTTCATTGAGGGCCACATAAAAATTGAGTTTTACCTCAGGGGGGCTGGGAGGGATGTGGCCAGGATCGGTGTGGCCAACTTGATGTCACTCGTGTCGGAATTTTCTGTGGCAGTTTGAGCATTCTGCCAGCAAAAATGGGCTCCCAAGCTCTGTTTTCGGCTGCGACGGCCTCCTGCAACCTCCTGCCAGCAAAAATGGAGCTCGCAAGGACCGCCCGTGGCCCTCCTGAGCTCCGTTTTCGCTGGCAGAGGCACTGAGGGCAGGTCTTTCGCTTTTTCCAGGGTGGCCATGCAGGCCAGATCTAAACACCCCATGGGCCTTGAGTTTGACACCCCTGCTCTAACCCCAAACTGTCTTGTGACTGCTGTGAAATATTTGAAAGAAGTTGTGTAAGTCTTGTGAGAGATGAGCACATCTAAATCAGGTGACTGTTCTGCAATCTTTAGGAAGAGGAAGTAGTCCCACCTCGTCCTCCGCTCCCTCGGTCCTATGACTTTGCAGAGCAACTTCCCATAATCCCCCCTCTGCCCAGTGATAGCAGCTCCTTGCTCTGTTATAGCAGGGGCCCCGTCCATCTGCCTGAAGAGAGGAAGATTCATCAAGTTCAAGGCTACCAAAGAAATGGCGCTCACAGTGTAAGTGGCCACCATTGCCACGTCGTCCACCCACCGAGCATCACGTACCCTTCCCATCTCCTTTCCCGCACAATTGCCGCTTTATTTGATTGACATCCCACTCATTTTACGTTACTTTCCCTTTCTCATCTTTTGGTTTAATTTTTTTTTTTTCCAAGGACATTATTCGTGTTTACCATTTCTGATTTTGTTTTGGGGTTGGGTTTTTTTCCTCCTCTCACCTCAACATTTTGTGAATATAAATGTCTCCCTGGACTCGGATTGGCTGCATGTCCATGCTACGTTCAAGCAAAACACGACTTGTTGTTTAAGGCTGTTAGAAAAAGTTGTTTTGCTCTGTTCTATTGAGTATACAGTAAATGTTGAAACACGCCATTTTTATCGGCATGGTTTTTTAAAAATTATTATTGTTTATTCAAAACCAGTCATGCAGATCCAAAGGGGTTTTTTTTTGTTCTTTTTAAAATCATGATAGAAAACTCCCTGCCAGGGGGAGTAAATGATTTACATTTGAACAGAAAAGAAATTGGAGAGGGAACACAGTTTTAAAGACTTCTTTTAAGTGATGAGGCAAGGAAAAGAAGGAGGAGAACAAAAGAAGTTTTTTGGGCTCAAAAATGAAAAAGGAAAAGATGCTGAGGAATTATTTGATAAGAAATTAGAACAATTTGGCTTTTTCTGCTTCAGATTTTGATACAAACATTGTCCTACGTGACAGGAAATTCCTTTGAAATTAGCTGCTGATACACCAAACAAGGAGAACAAACTTATGTTTGTGTTCTTCTGGTTCATTTCCAGGGTCCTGATTATCGGCTTTATAAAAGTGAACCTGAACTAACAACTGTAACAGAAGTTGACGAGTCGAATGGAGAAGAAAAAGCGGACCCCATTTCTGAGTCAGAAGCTTCTATGACTAAAGGTATTAAATGAGACCCTTTGCTTTAAAATGGCTTCATTTCCATCTACAGGCAATAGGGCAACCTGTAGCCACCACGGGAGGAAATAGCTTCATTAGCAGGGTGACATTTTCATATAAAGTGAGCATGCAACATTAAATTTTAATTAACATGACTGGAAGGCATTGACTGAGGCATAACTCAAACAATAGGGGAGGAAAACAAAGGTACTAAAGATCAAATCCAATATCTGTATTTAGACACAGAATAAATAGAGATTTCAGGTTCGATTCCCAGTTTTATAATATCAGTAGTCTAGATTAGATTAACAGAGTTGGAAGGGACCTTGTAGGTCATCAACACCCACCCCACCCGCCCAAGCAGGAGACCCTACACCATTTCTGACAAATGGCAGTCCAATCTCTTCTTAAAAGAGTCCTCGGCTTACGACCACAATTGAGCCCAAACTTTCCGTTACTAAGCAAGACAATTGTTAAAACGAGGTTTTTTCCCCCCCATTTTACGACCGTTCTTGCCACATTGGTTACGTGAATCATTACAGTAGTTAAGTTAGTAGCACATTTGTTCAGTGAATCTAGGCTCCCCCCTGCTTGTCAGACGGCTGCAAAAGGGGGTCGTGTGACCCCAGGACACTCTAACCGTCATAAATACGAGACAGTTGCCAAGCAGCCGAATTTTGATCACATGACCAGAGGGATGCTGCAGTGGCCATAAGTGAAGAACGGGGTCGTCAGTTACTTTTTACAAGTGCCATTGAAACTACACAAATGGTTATAATTTGAGGACTATTTGTATTATCACAGCTCCCATGTGGTGTGTGCACTACTCTTCCAACAGTTGTTTGATTCCCACTTTTAGTTTTTCTTCCTCCAGCTCTGTTTCGCTTATCCTTCTTTGAAACCAATAGTACAAAATTCCAGATTTGCCATTAAACCAAAAAATGTTTCATAATATTTTTATTTTAATTGTAATTGCCAAATGGTCTTCTGTCTTGTATTAAATAGACCTTATCTAAAGTTTTTACTGCTGTATATTTTAACCTTTCTCCCGACCTTGGCTGCTCAACCCTTTTTGTGCGTGTGTGTTTTTTTCATGATTTCTCTCTCTCTTTTTTTTTTTTTTGTAAGCTTGCCGATACTGAGGGCCTCATTTGTGCTCTCATAAAATGTCCAATTACTGGCCTTATGTCAACAAGTCATATCTTCACTAGAAGATATGGATAATAAGGATCATTTCATTCAACTAGCAAATAATTAGTAAGCCGTATGAAGCAAAGGCATTGGGCAACTGTACCATTTATTAGCACTAGCACTTAGACTTATATACCACTTCACAGTGCTTTACAGCCCACACTAAGTGGTTTTACAGAGTCAGCCTATTGCCCCCAACAATCTGGATCCTCACTTTACCCACCTCGGAAGGATGGAAGGCTGAGTCAACCTTGAGCCTGGTGAGATTCGAACTGCCAAATTTGCAGGCAGTCGGCAGTCAGCAGAAGTAGCCTGCAGTACTGCACTCTAACCACTGCGCCACCATGGCTCATTACGCTGTTCTCCCTGTGCAAATCCATTGATTGTTTTACTCCAGCTACAAGTAGTCTTCACCTTATAACCACAATTGGAATCAGAATTTCTGTTGCCAAGCAAGGCAGTTGTTAAGTGAGTCACGCCCAATTTTACAGCCTTCTTTGCCATAATTATTAAGTGAATTACTATAGAATCCAATCTGGGTCCGCCACCAGGAGCAGGGGGGTCTCCTGAGCTTTCAGACTCATGCTGGAGCCCATCCTCGGGGAACTTCTATCAGAATGTGTTCTCTGGGCTATTTGGGCACACAATTCAATGCTTCTCTCAGCCAACTCAAACCAAACAACGGTATAACCAGCACGAGTCCAAAGGAAAACTTAAACCTCTGGTCTCGATGACTGACCAGACAGGATCCCGCAACGTTATCCTGGGATACATATATTTGCCTTCGTTCATGAATTATTGCCGTTGTTAAATGAATCCCACAATCCTTATGTGAATCTGGCTTCCGTCATTGAATTTGTTTGTTTTGCCGGGAAAGTCGCAAATGGTGATCACATGATCCTGGGATGCCTCAGCCGTCATTAAACACATGTTTAATGTGAAGCACTCGAATTTTGATCATGTGGCCAAGGGGATGCTAGAAGTGTGACGACATCCATCCTAAGTCACTGAAAGGTGGCGTTGTAACTCTGGTCACTAAACCAGTGGCTGTAAATTGAGGAGTACCGGTAGTCAAATTCAAACTGTCATGTTGGTTTTAAAACTGTATAAGAATTTAATGATATGGCCAGCAAGATGGGGTCAAGGTGAATAATTAGGTGGGTGAGTTAAAAAAAAATTGATCTGGGGTAGCCTTCAAATGCCTTGACATATGAGCTGCATGAATCAGGCCTAAGTCATATTTATCCGTTCAATAAGATATAAAATGTATAAATGTATATATCAGTGGTGGGGTTCAAATTTTTTTAGTACCAGTTCTATGGGCGTGGCTTGGTGGGTGTGGCATGGCTTGGTGGGTGTGGCTTGGTGGACATGGCAGGGGAAGGATCCTGTAAAATCTCCATTCCCTCCCCACTCCTGAGGAAAGGTTACCATCGGTTCTCTGAACTACTCAAAATTTCCGCTACCGATTCTCCAGAACTGGAGAGAACCTGCTGAATGCCACCTCTGGTGTATAGGTATATATATTTTGTGCATTTTTCATTAATATTCATCACAGTTCCAATTTTACAACGTCGGTGTGTACTGGTTATATCAAGTCCCTTTCTTTTTTTACATCATAGTATACATCCTGATTAAAACTCCTCATACAGTATAATCTCTTCCGACTACATAATATTACACATCATGATTATAACTATTATTTTCTTATTTATACCATAATACGTGGACTTGTCAGCTTTGAGAGCATCCTGGTTGTCCTTGGGTCCCTGCTTGTGAACGGTCCATTCTTCTTTTTCTACCATCACTTTAATTAAACAGTGGCATTAGGCTGCTAAAAGAGTGTTAAAAACAAATCAAGGGCTTCCAGGTCATTAAACAGCCCCACTGATCTGTGCTCCTCTGTGCACCCCAAGCAAGGCCACGTTTTCATGCTTTCCCGGAAGGCCACAAGAGTGAGGGTCCACCTCACCTCTGGGGCAGGGACAGGAGAATGTTCACAGAGCAGGAGCAATGCAGGGACAAGGCTCGCTTCCTGGGTCCTGCCAGTCAAAATTCTGGGGTCTGCAATACAGGTAGTCCTCAACTTTACGGCCACAGTTGAGCTCAAATTTTATGTTATTCAGTGAGAAATTTGTTAAGTGGGTTTTTACTCCCATTTTAAGACTTTCTCTGCCACGTTTGTCAAGCGAATCACTGCAGTTGCTAAATTAGCAGTACCGTTGTTAAGTGAATCTGGTTTCCCCGTTGACTTTGCTTGTGAGAAGGTGTCTCCGGGACACTGCAATCGTCATAAATGTGAGACAGTCGTCGAGCATCCGAACGTAAATCACATGACCATGGGGATGCTACAATGGGCATAAGTGTGAAAAATGGCCATAAGTCACTTTCTTCAGTGCTGCTCAGAGGTGGGTATTCAGCAGGTTCTGACCAGTCCTGGATAACAGGTAGCAGAAATTGTGAGTAGTTTGGAGAACCGGCAAATCCCACCTCTGGCTGGAGATTTTACAGTATCCTTCTGCCACTCCCACCAAGCCACGCCCACAGAACCGATAGTTCGGAGAACCGGCAAATACCACCTCTGACTGGCCCCGCCCCCGTCTATTCTCTGCCTCTCAAGTCGCAGCTGATCGGCTGGGTCTTCTTTTGTTGCTCTGCATGGAAGAACGGAGCCGGAAAGCAGGTTAATGGGGTGGGGAGGGAATGGAGATTTTGCAGTATCCTTCTCCCAGGAGTGGGGAGGAATGGGGATTTTACAGTATCCTTCCCTTGCCACGGCCACCAAGCCATGCCCACAGAACCGGTAGTAAAAAAATTTGAATCCCACCACTGGTGCCGCTGTAACTTTGAACAGTTACTAAACAAACTGTTGTAAATCCAGGACTTCCTGTATACTGTCTCCGCCTGACTGGGTGTGACAGGCTGATGTAATGAGACAAAGAGGTAACTTGGCCCCATGCCATTATAATAATGACAGCTCAGCAACGGAATAAATAGCCTTAAATACAATTGCATCATCTCCTTGGAGGGCTCACCTGAATATAAGGAAACATGGCAAAAGAACTTGAAGAACACGTAGGCCACAATGTCCTATCTCAGAACAGGAATTGCACTGAATATGATTTTACTTTGAGAAAAGATGGTGTCTAGTTAAAAAAAAAAAAAACCCTTTTAATATTTTTGTTGATATTCTGAAACCACCAATACTACTGCTTTCCCCATTTAGATACGGACAGATATGTAACAGCTTCTTTCAGCCGTCTCATAACCGCAGTAAGATAATTGTCCTTGCCTCCATTAATAGTAAAGAAAATAGTGAGCTAAATTTAAGACTCGGTATAAATCTTCATTTAGTTTGAGCGATTTAAGTGTCCTTAGATGCGGAATGTTAATTTGTGTGTGCATTTGCGTTCATTGTAGCAATATCGATCAACGGATTATGCCTGTGCATTTTATCAGGGCTTTGTCCTGGAGACTTGCAAGATAATCAACATGAATCGTTTAATGTTTATTTCCAGACTGTCTTTCCCCATAGTGAAAAAAAACATCAATATCAAATAATGCGCAAAACGCAAAATAGCCTGAAAAATTGTTTTACCCTGTCAAATATTTTAAGTTAAGGAATTGAGCCTTAGCAGTTAAAAAAAAAAAGAAAGAAAACAAGGCATGTCTATATCTTCCTGGCTGGTAAATCGTCTTTTATTGAGGCAGTTGGCTAATACAGGCTGTCCTCATTTTACAACTTTGTTTAGTGACTGTTCAAAGTTACAAATGCAGTGGGGGAAAAATAACTTATGACCAGTTTTCACACTTAACAACTGCTGCAGAATCCCCATTGCCATGGGATCAACATTCAGGCCCTTAGATTCACAATGTCTACATGATTCACTTAACAGTTGTAGTGATTCAGTTAACAACTGTGGCAAAAATGGGGCAAAGCTCACTTGACAACTGCCTTGCTTAGTAAAGAAAATTTTGAACTCAATTGTGTTTGTAAGCCAAGGACTACCTGTAATAGTTTAATATTTTCATTTATATACAGGTAGTCCTTGACTTAAGGACGCGGTGGCTCAGTGGCTAAGACACTGAGCTTCTCAGTCAGAAAGGTCGGCAGTTCGGTGGCTCGAATCCCTAGCGTTGCGTAATGGAGTGAGCTCCTGTTACTTGTCCCAGCTTCTGCCAACCTAGCAGTTCGAAAGCATGTAAAAATGCAAGTAGAAAAATAGGGACCATTTTGGTGGGAAGGTAACAGCGTTCCGTGCACCTTTGGCATTTAGTCATGCTGACCACATGACCACGGAGACATCTTCGGACAGCGCTGGTTCTTCGGCTTTGTAACGGAGAGGAGCATCGCCCCCTAGAGCCAGAAATGACTAGCACGTATGTGCGAGGGGAACCTTTACCTTTACCTTTAATCCTTGACTTATGACCACAATGGAGCCCAAAATATCTGTTGTTAAGTGAAGTATTTGTTAAGTGAGTTTTGCCTCATTTTATGACCTTTCTTGCTCATGTTAAGTGAATCCCTTCAGTTGTTAAGTTAGTAACACCATTGTTACGTGAAAAGGGGATCCCGTGACCTTGGGACATAGCAACAGTCGTAAATATGAAGTCGTTGCTATGCATGTGAATTTTGACCACACGGTTATGGGGATGCTACAAAGATTGTAACTATAAAATGTGGTCATTAGTCACTTTTTTCAGTGCCCTTGTAACTTTGAATGGTTATTAAATGAACTGTTGTGAAGTCGAGGATTACCTGTGCATAAAACATTGTTATAATAACCCACACAATGCACCTGTATACCTAGTAATCTTACTCAGGATAAGGCGTGTAGAGTAAAAATGGAATCAAGTCTTATTTTAAGGATTTGTCTTTAAATGCTTAACTATCTGCACTTCTAAACAGTGGGAGGAGAGATCTGAGCCTGGTTTGAATTGCTCTTTGTAGGTTATTTCTATGTAAATAGCTTGTGGTTTCATATTAAGATCTTTAAGTCCTGTTGTTAACAGATGGAGAACTTATAACCATCTAGAAATAGCTGAGCTATAACATGTAATTTAACAGTATTTGGAAGGCCTTTAGTTCCGCGATTCCTGCAGAGATGCCAGAAGAGGGGTTTACACTATTATGTTACTTATTCCAGGAAATAGCCATTTCCAAATCACTAATTTGGGGGGGAAATTAACACAGTATGGGAAATTAGCAAGTGGTATGGGATGACTTAACTAGGTTTCCTGACTTTAGATCGTGGTCACTGTCATTATAGAGCACAAAGCCTGAAGAAAATGTTAAGACCAGGGTAGATTGATGCTGTGAGGGTTGGTATATTTTTGCTTCTCCTTTGTAACAAAACTCTGAGTCCGTTATGGCTATGAGAAAAACCAGTATGGACGGCAAACAATGAATTGCTATAGTTTTTGGAAGTAATTTTACTATATAACACGAGCTTGCTTGCTTTATGAACAATATGAAAACTGCCTCTTTGTGTGTGTGTGTGTGTGTGTGTGTGTGTGTGTGTGTGTGTGTGTGTGATGTTGCTGTGTGAAAAAAGATCTGTCATTTTCTGAAGGTGAGTAGCCCCATCTTTCTCAAATCACATTTATAGCCCTTCAACACATAGTCCTCGAAGTACAACCATTCGTTTAGTGACCGTTGGAAGTTGCAATAGCACTGAAAAATATGGCTTATGACTAGTTTTCACACCTACAGCCACCGTAGCCTTAGGCTATGCTGCAACACCTAGGAGAAAAATATACCCACAAATCTGGACAATTCCTTTATGCACCATGCATTGATTTTAGGTCAGCTTTCGACACAATAGCCAAATCTAAACTATAGTGTAAATTTAGATACACCCCAATAGATGTCTATTTCTGCTGCTCATTAAAATTCATGAGAAGATTGAAAATCAGGTGAGTAACTAAACTAACTATATATGAATTTATTGGTTCTTCACTTACTTTTCATTCTCCTTTTCTACTTATTCTCCATTCTACTTTTCCTTCTCCTAAGTTGATAGTCTCTAGATCTATCAATTTACTACTGTACGCTGTTGATATAGTCATTCTATCTTCCATTGGCCTTAAAAGAGCCTTACAGATTATTGTACTGAGGAGGAATGAATAATAAATTATGCCAAGGCCAAGATTCTCACCTTCTTCAAAAGCTTAAAATTGAAACTTAGGTAGGCAATCGGTTGAGCAAGTTAAGATCTTTAAATGTCCACCTGAATTATGTGACTTATAATAACAATACCACTTAGACTTATATACCGCTTCACAGTGTTTTTACCGCCCTCTTTAAGCAGTTTACAGAGTCAGCATGCTGTCCCCAATAATGTGAGTCCTCATCTTAGCAACTTCAAAAGGATGGAAGGCTGAGTCAGCCGTGAGCCTGAGATTGACCTCGGCTATTCTAACTGATTATTTTGCCAGAGGAGCAGAATTTATCCCTGTGGCAATTAGCTTGTCTGCATCTAAAGCCCGAGCACAACTGCTACACGGGGTTCAACTAGGCTCATATAACAGCATGATTATCTTAAAAAGAATTCCAGCAAAAAAAATTGAGAAGCAAGTTTCAGGTTACCCACTGCGTCCCCAAATGCAATACTTCGACAGGAAGCAGAAGTCAGTAAATCCAATCTCTAGTAAAATATCTTTATCTCCGGGCTAAAACTACCCCACAATCCTCGTGGACTGACCCCTCCAAGATTGGCAGACAAACTTCAAATTGTCCTGAGAAACAGATATCCAAAAGAAACAAATCCACTATGGTTTTCCCAATGATGCTATCTTAACTTTGGGTCTAGAACAAGCTAGATCAACATTATCCCCTCAACACCGTCAAACTACTTACTAAGTCTGAATTACTATTATTCCTCGCATCTTTCCTTTCACCCATCTCCTCCCACATATGACTGTAACCTCATTGCTTGTATCCTAATGATCTACATTGACTGTTTCCTAGTATGATTTGATTGCTTATTGTACCCTCTGACTATCATTAAGTGTCATACCTTATGATTGTCGACTCCTGACGAATGTATCTTTTCTTTTATGTGCACTGAGAGCATTTGCACCAGGACAAATTCCTTGTGTGTCCAATCACACTTGGCCAATAAAGAACTATATTCTATTCTATTAAGGCAAAGGATGGTAGACACAGAAGGCCAGACAGAAATTGCTGCTTTTTCTCTCAATATATTTATAAATAACCAAATTCTAGTTCCTATACCAGCTTCAATAGAGTATTTTTAATTTAGGGAGGAGAGGAGGTGTCATTGCTGCTCTCTGAGCTTGGTTGTTTTCTTGCAGATGTTTCATTACCCTAGTATGTTACATCATTAGTGCACTAATGTAGGTACCTGGTTGGGTAATGAAAAATCCTTAAGAAAGCAACCAAGCTCAGAGAGCACCAAGGACCCCACTGTCGCAGCTTCATATTTCTATTACATCACAGTTGCCAAATTAAGGAAAGTTTTATCTATAGCTTGATTTTATTTGTTTATTAAATTTATATGCCACTCATCTCACTTGGAAAAGCAACTCTGGACAGCTTACAATTAATACAAATGTAGAAAAATATCACATACATTAAAGGCCAAACAAAGGCCAGATCAGTTCAGAGGCAGCCTCTTCTTAGTTAATCCACCAACCACCTCCACTGTTGGGCAACTCCATCAGGGCTAACTAACTAGCCAGGTTTTGATGCCCTTCCTGAAGGCCCTAAGGATGGAAGCAGACTTTACCTCAACCGGGGAGATATTCTGGAGACGGGGACCACAACAAAAAAAGGCTGTTATCTAGAAGAAGGTGTCAAAGTCTAGGTGTCAAACTCGATTTCATTGAGGGCCACATTGTGTTTGACCACAGGGGGCTGGGGTGGGTGTGGCCAGGATGGGCATGGCCAGCTCAATGGCACTCATGTTGGGGATGCCTATAGTGGCCCAAGCACTCTGCCAGCAAAAGTTGAGGTCGTTTTTGCTGGCAGAGGCACCGCAGGCTGGTCCTTCGCTGTTTCCAGGGTGGCCCCATGGGCCAGATCTGAGCAGGCCACATCCAGCCAACGGGCCTTGAGTTTTACCCCCCTGTTCTAGACCCTGGCAGCCAAAACTCTTTGACCAATGGGGCCCATGGCATGGCCCTTCTGCCAGATCAAGTGGAATGGGGCAAGCTGATTCCTTAGATAACCTGGTCTAAAACCATGAAGGGCTTTAAAAGTAATAACCAATGCTCCCCACAGCTATTTTGGAAGGGAAATATGTGGGGGGGGACCCATATGAAACATGACACTGTCCTGTGACATGAGTACTGTAAAAACCATATGTTCTTTTATACTGCCAGTCCTACAGGGACATTCACCACTAACTAATTATTCTTTTTATCAGATAATCGTTATGTGCATTCTTTGTTATGTAACCAATCTTGTTACATTATAGATAAGCTTCGTGTTAATGGTTAACTTTGCTTTATTTGTTTTATTGAATGATTTTTGCTGTTGTTGGTGGTCAATGACCAAAATAAAGTTTCTGTCTCTCTGGTAATAACGTGATTCAGTCTGGACATGGTGCCAAAATTCGCATTTTTCTTCTTCTTTGAAACATTGTGATTGTGCTAGGCAATCATTTCTTCTTTAATGAGCGTTCCTTTGTGTTTCCCCTGCCTGTCAACTTGAGCGCAATGGCACTCTCTTGCAGCAAGCACACCAATTAATTTCTAAAATGCAGGTCTATAAACTTTAAAAGAAATTATTGACACTAGTGAGGAGAAAGCATTTCATTGTATTTAAAAGCCTCTTAAACTGGGACTTTACTATTGCTTTGCCAATAGTCTCTGGAGACCAGTTTTATGCTTGTTGTTTGCATAAGTGGAATGAATTAGCTAGAGACAGTTTGAATAGTGTAATTTCAGTAGTCCAGGTCTCTTGGCGAAACAGTTTCTACGTTTACATAAGCAATAATTGAACTTCCTTTCAGAGAGAGTTGCTTGCAAAAATTGTGAAGGTAGGAAGAAAGTGAAAGAGGAAATGTTTAGTCTCATCCCGTGAATGAGATTGGTTTGTTTCTTTAATTTATATTTTTTTTTAAAAAAGAGAAAAACCATTGCTAGTGAAAACTGCTATACGGTTACTACATCCTTTTTCTGTTAAGGCAAAGTTTTTGATTGAATAATTGGTAGGCTTTATTTTTGGGCTGTGACTGCAATCCAAATAATTTTGCAGTTTTCTAAGTGACTTAGGTCTACATCCAACTGGATGTGGATGTAGGTGGCTCTCATTAATAAAATGCAGGAGACGAGAAGATGGGTGGTACCTAGTTTTTAAACAGCCAGATGTGATTGATAAATTGCTTATTGCTTATCAAAAAATAGAATAGGAATAGGAATAGGAATAGAATAGAATAGAATAGAATAGAATAGAATAGAATAGAATAGAATAGAATAGAATAGAATAGAATAGAATAGAATACTTTATTGGCCAAGTGTGATGGGACACACAAGGAATTTGTCCTGGTGCATATGCTCTCATTGTACATAAAAGAAAGAAACATTCATCAAGAGTCAAGAATCATAAGGTACAACACTTAATATTATGTACTATGTGTATCCCAAAATGGTAATACCTACAATTTGTCATAACACAGTATGGTCAATTGGCCCAGGAACCTTGCATCTTGATTAGGTCCAGTTTTATTCTATAGTTCTCTGATTTCAGTCTAATGATACCTTATTTGAGTACAGTGCAACCTGTAGGTGAAAAGCAGGCAGAATCAAGAGAGTAATTAGCCTGGGGTCATTGCATTCCCATGAATGACTAAGTCCAACTCCTCTTGAATTCCATTGACTCTTTATCTAGCACCAATTTAGTGCTGCCCAAAAATTGTCTCGATTTTTTAAAGATAAGTTTGAGCGATATAATCTTAATTGGAACTTAATGCATGATCCCAATTCTCCGCACCTTACACCAGCCTTCTTCAATCAAAAGTTGCTTTGGTGTGCTTGAGTAGAACTCCCAACCAGGGTGGTTAAAGGCTAGTTAGAAGTTCTGAAAGTCTATTCCTGTGTATTGGGCAGAAAACAGCTCGAGGAAATCTTAAGGCAATTGTATTGCAAAATCCTTACTAAGTCCTATTACATTAAATCTGGAAATGTATCAGATTAACATGCTTCTCAGAAGCCTAGTTCTGACAGTGGCTTACTTTAGATGCCTTTCTCTTGTTTTATAGGTTCACATTTTCCCATTGGAGTTGTGCCACCCAGAACAAAGTCACCCACCCCAGAATCTTCAACGATCGCTTCCTACGTGACTTTAAGGAAAACAAAGAAGATAGACCTAAGAACGGTATTTAAAAGAAATAGATTGTGTTCTTGGCTTCCTCTAATGCTCTCGTCAATATGGCATCTCATCTAGTAACAGGGCAGCGATATGGGTGTAAAGCAGTGGTGGTATGCTACCGGTTCAGACCGGTTCACCCGAACTGGTAATAAAAGCCTCCGGCAAACAGCTGAGAGAAGAAAGAAGAGGGAAAAGCGCAGGATCCGCCCTCCCACCTGCCCCTGCACTTTTCACTTCCTTATCCTCTCAGCTGATTGGTGCTGCAGGCCTCAGCTGGTGTAGGGAAAGCTGCGTGCGCGTTAGGTTCATGCATACACGCACAGAGACACTATCACTGAACCGGTAGTGGAACAGGTAGGATCCCACTGCTGATGTAAAGAGTAGAAGGAATAACCTTGAAGGAACGATTGCAACCTCTGTGAGATTTGTTTCCTGGATCTAGCTTCATCACACAGGATTTGACAACATCGACCTCTAATGCAGCCTTTGATTAGAATCTCCACTGATTAACTGTTGAGAAAATTCAAAATGGGCAGAGAAAAATTACAGTGCTTATCACTTTTATCAGAGAAGCCCATTCTGTGGCCAACTGACTATTGGTGGCAGACTCACTTAGACATTATTACAGTGCTGAAAATTCACCCACTGGTATTCTAGATTACGGGTCTCCAACCTTGGCAACTTTAAGACTTGTGGACTTCAACTCCCAGATTTCCTCAGCCAGCTTTCTGAATTCTGGGAGTTGAAGTCCACAAGTCTTAAAGTTGCCACAATTGGAGACCCCTAATCTAGATGACGTGTGTGCAGAGAGTTTCTTACCGAGCAATATATTAGAAACCTGAAACTCTTGATGGTTAAGTGTGTATGTAGGATTTGAAGTAGCCTTGCTGCAGAAGGATGTGGCATCTGTGGCAAAACGGTATCCTTTGAGGAAATACTTTTACTATCATTGCTTTTCTTTCTTTCTTTCAAGGAAAGGCCGAGAAGCGCAGTGGAGCAGTTATGCTTGGCAGAAAGTACTCGCCCACGGATGACGTTGGAGGAACAGATGGAAAGAATAAGGAGGCACCAACAGGCCTGTTTGCGTGAGAAAAAGAAAGGGCTGAATCTTATTGGCATTTCAGATCTCTCCCCTTCACAAAGCCCAGCCCCCGTCAGAGAAAATCCTTTTAAATTATTGCAGGTAGGCCCTTGCGTTCTGAGTCTTTCAGTGACTTCACAGACAGAAACAATGTTCTGTTGGTATTATAATCTCAGGGACCTAGATTCTTTCCAAGTGCTACCATGGAGATAGAATTTGATCTGATCTTGGTGAATTTCAAGCAGCTAAGCAATTTGAGGCCTTATTTGGGCTTAAGCAGGGCCATCAGCCAATCTCAGCTAAAATGAAAAAGCACAGCACCAATCCAATTCTGCATCATGGTTGGGAAGACCACATGGACATGTCCATGAGGCCAGCAAGACATTCAACGCAGAGGAGTTTTGACCTTTATTTCTTACAGTAAGAGGAAGTGTTGTTTGTGGACTTTTTGGTGCTCTTCTGAGTTTGATTGTCTGCTTGCAGAGATATCCAACTAGTTATAATACCATCAGCACATTGATGAAGCTTTCCAATTGGGTAATGAAACATCTGGAAGCAAACAGTCAAATTTAGAAAGTATCAAGAATCCCATAGTTCAACCCTGAGCTACAGAGACTCTCTTCTATTGAAAATGTGGTTTATCTGACCGTGTTGGGTAAAGTTAGTGGACTCTTGCTTCCAATTAATGACAAGGAAAACTCTGGTGTTGAGAAGAAGAATAACATGCATGACATTTTGGCTTTCCAGTCAGAAACTCCCAGTCAAGGAGGTTTATGAGTCTTGAAAGTTCAAGACATCTGCAAGCTATCATTTTAGAGAAGGTTAATTTTGGAACAATCTTCCTCCTCCTGATTTACACCTTTCTACTTCTTTGATTTCTGAAAGGTCATGAGAATAGTTTATAATGCTGTTGTCAGAGTGAAAATTAAGGGGGGATTCAAATATTCTTTTACCAGGTATTGAGAAGTGTGGTATTTGTTTCATGCACAGGTACAGATTCTATTGCATACTCCCATGTTTTGTTTTTATATTTGTAATGATATGAACTGAAGGAATCTCACATAACATGCATGTTCCTTGGTTGTTTATTCTGTAACTGCCATTTCTATTTGTAACAGGAGTATCACTTGTCTCATTAATTCCAAAATAATAATAATAATCTTTTCTACAGAGCCCAAGGAAAGAAGATTTTGTGTGCAACCCCAAGGAAGTAGAATATGGCGTTAGAATGAGTGACATAAGCCAAAGCCACCCAAATGATGTAGAAGACACACCTTGGTTGAAAGAAAATGATTGTGCCAATGAACACAACCCTACTTTTATCACACAGGTACTGTTTCCTTCCTTCTATGTGGTACATACACATGAATAAAGGAGTAGCTTGTTAAGACTCTTGGATATAATTTCAGTACTTTTTAATAAATTTCTATTATTAATGTTTTCTTTTTATTTTCATGGTTTTAGAAATACTCTGCAAATTTTTGTCTGTTCAAAATTGGATACCTGTTAGGAAAACAAATCTTATAGTGACAATAAGAGCCAGTTTGGTCTATTGGTTAAGGCACCAGGCTAGAAGAGAGACTACCGTGAGTTCAAACCCGACTTTAGCCATGAAAACCAGCTGGGCAACTTTGGGCCAGCCACTCTCTCTCTCAGCCCAACCCACCTCACAGGGTTGTTGTTTGGGGAAAAGAGGAGGACGAAGGTGTGTTGGATATGTTCACTGCCTTGAGTTATTTATAAAAATAGTAAAGACAGGATACAAATTAATTAACAAGGATGCACTCAAATACATGAATGACACCAATTTTAAATATCCTTCATATCGTTTGTCTTTTTCTTACTCTGAATTTGCCAGAATTCACTAAACTAAATAATTATAGTGCTTATAAAAACTGCATTAAATTAAGGGCTAGCAAGTTCAGTTTTTGCCACATGGTTATGGTAAAAATCATTATGGTTTTGAAACACAAAACTTTTCTATTTATCCCATTAAGAGTCATTAACATTTGCTCTTTAATGTTTATTTCACTGTTCCAGTTACCAAAAAATGAAGAACAGCTGTTCCCGGATCTTTTGGAGTCACAGGAAAGAAATCCTGAACAAGCACCTGAGAAACCAGAAGAACAGAAAGGAGATAGTGATGCCAGGTAAAGCAAGGGGGATAGTAGGTATTTGTAGCCAGTCCTGCAAATAATCTAGCATGGCTTCGCTCTTTGCATATGGAGAAGATGATGGTGCCTTTTCTGTATCATGAGCCACGGTAGCACAGGGGTTATAGTGTAGTACTGAGATTAGTTCTGCTGCCTGCTGGCTGCCTGCAATTTGGTGAGTTCAAATCTCACCAGGCTCAACATTGACTCAACTTTCCATCCTTCCAGGGTGGGTAAAAGGAGGACTCAGATTGTTGGGGGCGGCAATAGGCTGACTCTGTAAACCACTTAGAGAGGGCTGTGAAGCACTGTAAAGTAGTATATAAGTCTAAGTGCTATTGCTATCTACTGCCTCTGAAAAAGTACTCATTCTGACTTGGTAGCCATCTCTGGGTGACAACCTCAGTGGCCTCTGCCTTCAGATGTCAGAACAGAATGTGGCTTTTGCTTTGCTATGTTGAGTAGCTGCTTATGGGAAATCTTGAAAACAGATCCCAAGCAGACCTAAAACGCATTGCATTTTCAAAAGATCAGAAGGCCTTTAAGAGGTTGTTTTGATGGGGTTTTTTTTTAGTTTACCCCCAGTGACCACTGTACTTTGCATGCTCTTTATGCTCTTTATGTTCTTACTTGCTCAGTCACATTGGTGAGATGGCAGATATAGAAATGGATTACACACGTAATCATAAAAACATACCAGCAGTCCTCAGCTTATGACCATAACTGAGCTCAAAATTTATGGTTGTATGTTGTGGGGATTGTTGAGCTGGTTACTCCATGGCCGTGCCCGATTTTATGACCCTTTTTTGTGGCGGTTGTAAAGCAAACATAGTGGTCGTTAAACAAATCCGTTTTATTCAATGGCTGGTTTTTGCCAGAAACTGGAAGCAAACACCAGAAACAGGCAAACAATAAAATGTGGCCATGTGCCCGCAAGATGCTATCAATGGCAATCAATGCAAGTTGGTAGCCAAGCATCCAGAATGCAATCCCTTGGGGGTAGTGGGTGGCTGTTGGAACCATTAGGAGGAGAGTCCATTGTACCTTAGAACAGTTGTTAAGCAACAGGTCATTAAGCAAGGACATCTTGTACAGACATACCTTTCTCTCATCTTAGTACTTTCCAGTTTGTTTTCCCTTTTCTTTTCCAGCTTAACCCAAGAAGTGAACAGATTTTAGCTAAATTGGGATCTGTTGATTATGGAGATTCTGGGTCATCCATGGTTGTCCCAAAGATGCTTTTTTCAAAAGGCAACCAGACTTAGTTTTTTCCTTGAAGACATTTCGCTTCTCATCCAAGAAGCTTCTAAACTGAAGAAGATTCTTGAATGAAAAGCAAAATGTCTTCAAGGAAAAAATAAAGACCAGTTGCCTTTTGAGAAAAGCATATTTGGGAGGGCCTGTTGATTATATTCTGGACCATATATCCAGTGAGAACGGTGGGAAATGTAGACTCTTCTAATCTGAAATGTTTTGAAATGTTTTTTTTTTGCTGTATAGTGGTGTCATCTATCAAAGTATCTGCAAAAGAGGCATATAATTCTTTCCCTGTTG
This sequence comes from Pseudonaja textilis, assembly GCF_049901715.1. Taxonomy (NCBI): domain Eukaryota; kingdom Metazoa; phylum Chordata; class Lepidosauria; order Squamata; family Elapidae; genus Pseudonaja; species Pseudonaja textilis. The sequence goes on from NC_141994.1 coordinate 65,084,151, forward strand.
CAGTTTCACTTGCCATCTTGCAGGATCTCCAGGAATATTTTTTTTCAAGTCCAGGGCTATAATCCCCGAGGCTAAGATGTGAAGCAGGCAAAAACCTAAATTCTTGGAGGTTTTTACAGTTGCTTTGGATCTCTTCCCCAAATTTTTCCCAACTGAACAACAGACACTGGCGTTGCTGCATGAAAGAGAGAAGCTGACAGGACAAGAACATCTTGGAGAGGATTTGCTCCCGTGTGGACTTCTCCTCACCATCTGCCCTGCATTAAAATTCCTTCCTGTAAAAAGCAGGCTAATCTGTCCATAGACCCCTGTCATTGATCCTATTAAAGGTGCAGAACATCTTCTTAAAAAAAAAATAGTCCACAATGTTTCTTACCATTTTTGCCACTTTAGTTCCTTTTTCTTGGTGGCCGCTTACTTTTTTTTTTGCAGAAGGACAGTTGTGGTGGATGTCTTGATTTGGATGATGTCCCATTTGCCTTTTTTGTTTTGATTATTGCTCTGTTGGGGTCATTAGCCAATTTGGTAACCTACTGGGGTGGAATGTTTTGATCGAGTCCCTGGCTTGCTTGGCATCAGGTTGGCCTGGTTTGGGAACTGCCTTCTCTGGGGACGGTTTTCAACTTCTCTGTCTGGCCTATAGAGCAAGGGTCTCCAACCTTGGCAACTTTAAGACTTGTGGACTTCAACTCCCAGAATTCCTCAGCCAGCTTTCTGAATTCTGGGAGTTGAAGTCCACAAGTCTTAAAGTTGCCAAGGTTGGAGACCCTTGCTATAGAGGAGGTGTTTCCTCACAGAATCCCGTCCAACCAGAACCCAGGCCCAACTGTAGTACCAGTGTTTCCTGAACGTAAATTATTTCCCCTTTCCTTATGTTGGGATTATTCTCGGGATACAGGAGTGGGAGACTAGCCGAGACAATTTCTTTGAACTCCTGAAACCTTTCTCCAGTAATCAGGCAGAGTTCAAAGTAAAAGCAGGTCCCTTTGTTTGGGCCCCTCCCTCCCCCTCTGTCCTGCAAAGCATAAGCTGGCATACCTCACAGTCACCATTTTGTGTTACAGACTTTATTGAAAGGGTATATCGTATCAGGTAACCTAATTAAAGGTTAGAGGAAATTCTAAACCTAGTTCTCTTCCCCCCCCCCCATCCCCTCCAGCAGCCCCAACAAGGAGGCCTCGCGAATCAACCGCAAACTTGAAAGCAGCTCAGAAGAGAGTGAAAAAAGCAGAATTCAAGAGCCACAGGAGGATACGGTATCTTCTCCGTTCGAAATACCAGCGCAGACTTCAAAGGGAAACTCCGCAGCAGCAGGTTGGGTTTCCTATCCATAGATTGTAAAAAACACATCCAGGGGTTGCACCTACTCCAGTTGCCCTTCTGGCTAACTTTAGAAATAAAAATGGAAAGGAAGGGACCAAGGGCTTTTTCACAGGCTTCTAACCCTGCCTTAGGAGGTCAGTTGGGTGCCTGGCATTTTAGCCAAAACAGTTCAACTAAATCATTTCCCAGATCCATATACTACGAGAAGGCTCTCCGGGGTTCTTTGTCGTTTGTCTGCTGTCAGTTCCTTTAATTGGAGATGCCAAAGGCTTATCCAGGAACTAATTGGCTACAGTGAAAGGTCTCTTACCCAGCGGTGGGATTCAAATTTTTTTTACCACCGGTTCTGTGGGTGTGGTTTGTTGGGCGCACTTTGCGTGTACGCAAAAGGTTTGCTACTGGCCTTCTCCTGCAATCCTGCACTCTCCCTGTGTCTTCAACAGCTGATGCGTGGCAATCGGCTGTGCCGCGCGAAGCAGCTGAGGTTGAAAATCAGGAAATAAAGATCAGTATAGAGCTGGGTGAGTGGGAGGGCCCAGCAGCTGTTCGTCGGAACCAACCGGTTTGCTCACAGATGATCCTTGGAGCTACCAGTTCGGTTGAACCGGGCCGAACCGGTAGAATACCGCTACTGCTCTTACCACTTCACATTTTTGGCATACCTTTATGTTGTTGTTGTTGTTTTTAATTGTATCATCTTGAAATAAATGGTCATAGATTAAAGACCAATCAAGGAAGCCCTTAGCTCCGATTGGTAACAGCAAGCTAAAGTTTAGTAGCTCAGTGAGAAGCACTCCTGAGCTATCTGGTACAAAGCAGTTGAAAAAACCTGCACTCCTGAGCTATCTGGTACAAAGCAGTTGAAAAAACCTGCTCTGCATTACCAGATTCAGTGCTGCATTCCTGAGTCTAAAGGATTTTTTTAAAAAAAATCCACAATCTCACTTCAGTGGAAAAGGACAATTAAGTCATCCCCAAACAGGGCACCTTCCAGGTGGGTGAACTTTAGGGTTGAAAATTTTGGGAACAGGTATCACATATCTGCTCGTGGCCAGAAAGTTTGCTATACGGGTAGTCCTCAACTTATGACCATAATTGGAACCAGAATTTTGGTTCCTAAGCAAGGCAGTCATTAAATGAGCCGTGCCTAATTTTATGACCTTATTTTTAATCGCAATTGTTAAGTGAATCCTGCTTCCCCCCATTGACTTTGCTTATTGGAAGCTAGCTGGGAAGTTTCCAAATGGTGGTAACATGAGCCCGGGATGTTGCAACACTCTTAAACACATGCTGGTTGCTAAGCACCTGAATGTTGATCACGTGAGTGCAGGGATGCTGCAGTGGTTGTGAGGTCGTAAGTGTGAGGACTGGACCTAAAACAGTTTTTTTGGTTCCTTTGTACATTTGCTGCACAAGTGGTTATAAGTCGAGCACCATCTATAGGGGTTTCACCCATCTAGGTTTTCTGGAACTCTTCCAAATGAATTCAGTTCTCCTTAAATGATAAGTAATTTGCCCAGAGGTGGGTATTCAGCAGGTTCTGACTAGTTCTGGAGAACCAGTAGTGGAAATTTTGAGTAGTTTGGAGAATATCACCTCCGACTGGCCCTGCCCCCAACTATTCTCCTGAGTCCCAGCTGATCGGCTGGGACTTCTTTGGTTGCCCTGCACAGGAGAACGGAGCTGGAAAGCAGGTTAGTGGGGTGGGGAGGGAATGGAGATTTTGCAGTATCCTTCCCCTGCCACGCCCACCAAGCCACATTCACAGAACTGGTAGTAAAAAAAAATTGAATCCCACCACTGAATTTGCCCTTATAATTTGGTAATCTTCAGGAGAATTTGTCATCAGTTTCAATATTCGGTTAGAACAGTATTTGTCAGAAGAGATGCTTCTTGTCTCAGCCTGTTTTTGCCTTGACTGGATATGGAAAAATTCTCCTCCTTTCCCCAATCTGTCTGGGTAATCAGAGATTTTAGAGGTGTTTCATTTTGTCCTGCCCTATTTCAAATATATATATATATAAAAGCATTATATATATATAAAAGCATTATGTATGCTTTTCTTCTTCCCTCGGATTCTTGGGTGACAACAGAAATGTCTTTCTTTTTCAGCCCTGCTGGCTTCTGCTGAGACCATCCACGGCTGACCTCCCGAACTCACCTGTGAAAAGACAAGGATGCTGTACAGTCACTTTTATGAAATCTATGAAATTCATAGTTCCGATGCTTTTGTCCATAGAGCATCATTTTATCACGTTGTGGAAAACATTTATTCCAAGAGAGCTTTAAATATCCCCACTGTATCCTCAACCAACTCAAGAGTTCTTCCCGCCATCACCTGCTTCCTGCTATCGCTGCTCTGTATTCATTCCATCCGCACAACTGAGAGTTCTCCTCCTCCTCCTCCTCCTCCTCCTCTTCCTCCTCCTCCTCGCGGCCTACAATCAGAACCGTCCCCTCCTGAATGGGTTTGAATTTGGAAAGATTCAGTTACATTGGCTTCCTCCAGGGTTCTTTCCTTATAGTTTATTTTGCTGTCGACACTGAAACATGGTTTCTTTCCAAAGCTGATCCTGTCTCATTTTTATTTTTTGATTATTAATCAATGCCATCCTCTATTTAAGATGTGCCATTTTTTAAAAAAAAAAATCATTGCGAAGTTAAGATGTGTCTCTTTTTTTGGTTGTTGTTCTGTAGGTACATCCCAGTCAGATTGCAAAGTCAGTTACTGCCATTCTGCTATCCGCATAATCACAAATGCTAATATTTACTCCCCCCACCCAGCCTTTTTTTTTTTTTTTTGCCTTTTTTATGGAAAGAAATGGAACTGAATAGACTGGGCTCTTCCTCCTGTGTTGAAATAGGGTGTATATATATCAAGAAGCAGGTATATTCAATCTCCAGTTAAGTCTGTGTACAAATGTAATTATGTTCATTGTGTATATATTATACAATGAGCACAACTAATGTAAGTATAAGAAACCCCTTATTATTGTTCAAAGGCAAAATGTTCATATCTCATTCCTTTTATATCATGTTATAAATAAATGTTGATGTTCTTAAACTGCGGTGTAGGTGTTATGCATCTAGCAATGAGTCTTAACGGGAATTATTGTTGGACTCCTTTTGTTTTAATCTTGCTATAACCCCTTTACTCCTAGCCGGTTAAAAGAAAATTACAGAATTAAAACAACACACAATCCAAGTGGAAAAAAACAAAAACAAAATAGGATAAACATGTAAGAACAAGAAGTGTGAAGGATGTTCCTGCCAGGGTCTATTCCAATATCTACAAGCAGGATGAAATGCTAAAGATAGCCCCTTCCAAATTGGTCAGAATTCTGGCTGTGGAATTTTATTTATTTTTCATTAGAATTTGTATTGTTTAATCTGTTAAATTATCTCTTTAATGAGGACAAAGGTGCTAGGTTCCTCTCATTTCTTGATAGATAAATACTTTTGAAACAGCAGAATTAAGCAATTGAAAGTGATTGAAAGATTTCGAGGCAAAACAAGGAAACTATAAAAGAATCATAAATATTCAATAGAATAGCACTTAAACTTATATACCACTTCATAACTCTTTACAGCCCTCTCTAAGTGGTTTACAGAGTCAGTATGTTGCCCCCAACAATCTGGGTCCTCATTTTACCGACCTGGGAAGGATAGAAGGCTGAGTCAATATTGAGCTGGTCAGGATTGAACTCCTGGCTGTGGGCAGAGTTAGCCTGCAACACTGCACTCTAACCACTATGCCACCATGGCTCTTGGTGTCAAACTGTTATAAAAAGGGACCTATTTTTAAAGGAACAGCAATTCATCCCTTACCACTCATGTGGGTACGAAAATTGGCTGCTTCTGTGAAACTTTTCAAGTACCTGTATGGCCTGAACAGCTGACCATCTATGATATTCAAATCAAGAAATTCCTAATTAGGTTCAGAAGGCCTTTCTGGAATTGTTTTGTATTGTGTCACTCACCTGATTTAATTTTAGGTAAGAATCTGTGTTTGAATGTGCTTCTTTTCTTGATCTCACTATCTTGTGTATTGTGCAATTAATTAAGAAACTAAGAGAGCGGCTGTGAAAATACGATGCTTCTGAATGTGTGAAGGCAACCTAAACTGAAAAAAGAGTGGAACACTGAACCAGAAGCTTGACTAGGTTCATAAAGCAAGACACAGTTTTGATGATGCTTTTGGTTGCTGTTGAAATCCAGCTAATTCACCCCAGAGTGGGCTTTATTCACTGGGCCTTTTGATCTTCCACCTTTTGCCTTGTCAAAACCAGTGTCTTTCCTGCGTGCATTTATGATGGTTGAATTCAGACTTTGGAGAGCAAGTGCTTAAAACAGATGACCAGTGAAACCAAAGTGTCTGGCTGTTCTTACATAACATGGCTGATTGCTGTACGCACAAGGAAAAAGGGATCATAACCCCCCACCACCACCACCAAGAGAGGCCCATTGGGATAGGACACACACACACTGTACAGATAGATGTTCACGCTGTTCAAAACCAATTACATCTCCTTCCATCTGGAGCCATTGTTCTGAAAAGGGCTGGCAAGCGCCTTCCTTTCATATCCCTCACGCAAGCCAGCCCCACTTCGAGATGGGGGGAAAAATTACTTTTGCTCATTACGCACTCTGGGATTATTCAGGTCCACAATGGTGCCGCTTCATTTACAGGACACACAAAGCTGCATTGTGTGTTCTTATTAATAAGCGGAAAATCATTCTCTGATTTAATCATCATTTGGCCATTTGATAATGCAGACTCAACTTTGTGCTTGCCACACCAATTCTTGGTGGTATTATAAGTTAGTTCAATAGTTCTTTTTTTGTTTAAAAAAAGGGAAGTGGAATCCATTAGTAATTTACTTATCGGATCTATTTGCATCTGGCCTTTTCTTCAGGAGCTCAAGGTGGTATGTGTTTATAGCAGTCATTCTCCGTGGGTTTTTCCCCCCCACAAAACCAAGATTACAGTGCAGAAATTGTGATTAGCTCAAAAGTCTCTTTGGGATGAAGATGGACTTCATCAACCCATCTGAGGTCAACTTGGCATCAGGATAGCTAAAGTCCCAGCCATCGTGACAGCTGCTCAAATATGTAACCTATTGATTATCCCTCTCTGCTTTCCATAGCTTCAATTCCTTAGCGGGAAAGTTGGGACAGTTATCTACTGAGGATAGAATTAAAAGAAATTGACCTTTTCCATTTGATAGTTCTGGCAGATCAGCATTAGATTATTAACATCTGCAACATGACTAAAAAAGAGCTTGCTTGTTCAACTTTTCAGGTTCTTCAATTTATCCCACACAGCTGCTTACCAGCAATAGCTGTGAGTTTGATTGTTTCAATAATCCCAAAACTTTATCCCACACAGCTGCTTACTAGTAGTAGCTGTGGGTTTTATTGTTTCAATAATCCAAAAACATCTGGAGAATGCACAGTAGAGCACATTGGCTGTGCAAATAGTCCACAATCGGGACCAGAATTTCGGTTGCTAAGCAAGGTCTTTGCCAAGTGAGAAAATGTTCTCAAATATTTAGTTCTGTCAACCTGACCCTAAGCATGTTTTCCTTAATTTAAAGGTTTAGCTACAAGAACAGAATTATATTTAATTCACCTAAGATTGGGGAGACTGATTTAAATGAGGGCATCTACAAGGGGGACACGTGAAAAGGGTTGGGTTACCATTATCGCTGCGGTCTTCTCTTCCAACTCCTGTAAACATCTCTGGCTTGAATCCTTCCTCAGTAACCAAGGTCAAACTGCTGGGATTTCTGTAACCTCTCCCCCTCAATAAACCTGGTTGATTTATGACTGAGAAAATCTTGGTTTGGACTGAAATTGTTTGCCAAGAGCTTGACATGAAAATTCAGTCCAGGATAGTGCAAGCGTTTCCCCTGTACTAAGAGGTGGTATTCAGCAGGTTCTGACCAGTTCTGGAGAACCGGTGGCGGAAATTTTGAGTAGTTTAGAGTACTGGCAAATGCCACCTCTGACTGGATATTTTACAATATCCTTTCCCTGCCACACCCACCAAGCCACACCCACTGAACCGGTAGTAAAAAAAATTGAATCCCACCAGTGCCTATACTCCCCTATGGCTGAATTCATACAAAGTAGTAAAGTCCACTTTGTAAAGTAAAATAAAGTCCAAGACTAGGATATTGAGTAACTCAGCTAGGAAGATGTGCTGCTGAATGATCCAGTGTGATGATGATTTTATGTCCCTATGTCTTTGCTCTGTTCAATTGTTACATTTTTAGTTTTTAAAAAAGCCTCATTTTCCTTGTTTCACTCATGAGATGCCTGCACCACACTTTTCCCAAGACCAGATGTTAAAATAGTATTCTATTACTAATCTCCAGTTGCTCTTTAATGTCAGCAACCTCTAATGTGGGGCAGACAGAAACCAGAGAAAACATACCATACTATCACAAAAAGACACCTAAAAAATTCCAATACTCTGTAAGGGCATTATGAAAAAATTTCACTGTGATCTCATGTCTGTTCTGATATTGCGTAGAATTTGGTAACACTGTGACTGAATGTTGGATGAGAAAAATGAGACACAAAAATTCTCTGGAAAATAAAGTTATTCCACGTAGCCTTGTGACATTAACAAATTAACAGTTGTGGTTTACACCTGCCCTGCAAAAACCTATAAAGGAACTTTATAAGAGTATAAGAATAAGGAATTTTAGCAAGGGAGATGTGTGAAAGAAAGAAGGGGGCAATAAGCAATTCCAAAGGAGTAAAGCAGGAGTAAAACAGTTGTTTTGCACCAATATTCCTTCTCCAAACCCAAGATTGAGATTGGAACCTAGATTTAGATTGGTTGTGAAGTATCATTCAACATGCTGCTATGTCACTCCTTGAAATTTTTTTGACTTCATGCAATACATTCAAGAGTACATTGACTTCGTTAACAAACCAAGATTTAAAAACCTGTGGCTTACGGTAGAAGATAATATATATTTATCTCAGGGTTGAACTGTGCGGTCCTTGGTGCTCTCTGAGCTTGGTTGTTCATAACATCATCAGTGCACTAAGAGAACAGTAAGGACTACAATTGTGGTGTAATTGTGCAAACTAGCTCATCGCCTGACTCACCTGGGAAGGATTCGTAGAATGGAAAGGACATTTAATAGAATTAGAATTCTTTATTGACCAAATGTGATTAGACTACACAAGGAATTTGTCTCCGGTGCAAAAGCTCTCAGTGTACATACAACGATAGTGATGGATCATTATCATAAATGTGGGGCTTCACTTAACTCAGAAGTCTGCTACACTTTTAGACCTGTTTCAGCATCTCCTGGAAACCTTGTTTCCCTACAAAGCTTAGAAGACTGACAAAAATATTGAAAGAGAGAGACACACACAGCCAGAATTCTCTACAGATCTGGACTATGAACTGGAATAAGATTTCATTTTTGTCTGCTGGGAACAAATCCTTAGTTTAAAACAGAGCCCCATGGCAAAAGGAGCATTTGGTTCCTTCTGGCGGATGAAAAACAGAGGCTATATCCCCAGACTGTTTTATTTGCCAGCTTTGTTCTTACCAAGGCCCTAAACCCCCAAACCTTGCCCTTTCTCACTAAGTCAAATGAATTTCCTCCGTATAGAAATATTGGGAGGGAAAAGAGCATTCCAGGCTGAAAAATTCTGACTTTCTCTCCAGAAAGTTCTAGCTTTTGGCTTATAGAAAACCAGGTGTGGGGGGAGACTTATTAAATTACTGCTGGTTGCTGTCACCCAGAAGTAATTCAATCCGAGCTCATTTCCAGTTTGTGCACCAAGTGGATTAGGGAGTTTGAAGCGAAGGCTGGAAAAATGCTGGACGTTGAAGGTGGGGGTCGGAGTAGAGAGCACACAGAGGGGCCCTAAGCTCTGAGGTTGTTTTTTTTTTTTTAAGCTAGGGCAGCTGCTGTTTTCCAGCAGTTTGCCTCCTCCCCCTACAGCTTTTGTTCTCCTGCAGTTTACGGTTTACGATTGTCCCCCAGAGTTTGAGAAATGAAAGCTGGCATGTCTTGATGACATAGGAATGCAGATGGGGTCCTAAGAAGGGGCACTTTGAGAAAGCTTTGGGAAAAGGCACAATAGAAAGGAGTGTGTGTGTGTGTGTGTGATGGGACTCTAACTTCAGCCAGTAGTATCAGGAGCTGACGAAAGAGTTCTGTCACAGATTCCACATGAACTCCAGCAGAGACAGCGGGTATTTGCTGACTAGGCCTGGGAACTGCAGAGCACGGTTGACCCAGGGGGAAAAAAAGCAGTTGTTATCTTAAGCCACAATCTTTCTTAACGTGTGGATTTTGCAGGTCCTTCTACAAGTGCTTTCTCCTTCTTGACAACCGGTTCTTGGCAGGAGCCAAAATATGAGAACTTGTGGGGGGGAAATCTTGTTTTGTACTCTCCAATGTAGTATTTCTGGGTGCCACTGCGGCTGTAGACATTTTTTTTATTGGCGAAGAGCCCCTTTTCCTCTGCCTAATATTTCCATAGGAAAGCAAATATTATCTTTATTTCCAAGAATTGCTCTGGATTCCACAAGGGCCCCACAAGCAAGCTTAGAAAATAAAACAGCAATCTAGTGCCATTTTAATAAACAAGCAAAAGTAGGAATAGCAAAAAAAGAAAAAAAAGGCATGAACAAAAGAGAATTTACACTGCCTACAGGAAATCTTGGATTTACAACCATAATTGGGACCAGAACTTCCATTGCTAAGCAAGGCCATTGTTACCTCACTCATGCCTGATTTGATGACCTTTTTGCCAGAGTCATTAAGTGAATCATGCAGTGGGTAAGCGAATCCACTGACTTTGCTTGTTGGAAGCTAGCTGGGAAGGCTGAACATAATGATCTCAATGACCCAGGGATGCTGCAACCATCGTAAATACATGTCAGTTGCCAAGCGACCATCATGGTGACAGCTGTAAATGCGAGGACTGATTGTAAGTTATGTTTTTTTCAGTGCCACTGTAACTTTGAACAGTTGCTAAATGAATGGTTGTTAAGATGTGAACTACTTGCAATCTGTTTTCTGGTCTAATGTACCGTGATGTTGTTTTTAATGGTAAGTTACGTATATTTTGTTGAGTCAGGAAGCTTTAGAAAACTAAGTTATAAACCAACGAATATACAAGCCTCTTTTTGCTTGATTCCACCCCCCCTTTTGTCCTTGTTTCTTCACATCTTCTCATGTGTTTCATGCTAATTTAAATTTCTGGGATACCCAAATGGGTTTTTGGGAGCTAGATTTTACTGTCAAACATTTATCATCTTGCTCTATTTCTAGTAATGAATTGCAGTTTTTCCCTTCCATAATTTCCTATCACTACTCTACTTACCTCCTATAACTACCCTGATCATATCCATCAAATTATCCATTATGCTCTGCTCCTCCTAAGTGTCTTATGCTTATTTTACCAAGCATAGTCATTTCGTTTGGTCTATCAACTGCTTGTATCACATATCCACACCATGAGAGTTTCTGCTTTGTGATAATAACCTGAAGACAGCAATCGATTTTTATTTATTTGAAGACTGATTGGTTCTTCACGAAATTCTTAGTAATATATCACTAATTTCCTAATTCAAAGGTATCTATCCTTTTTTCTTTCTTTCAGTATTTCTCAATGTCCAGCTCTGACAGCCTTAATTTTACCAGTGGTAGAACCATTTTGATTTTTATCATTAAAAAACTATCTTTATCCTTCATAGTATTCTGTAAAACTGTCATTGCGTTCTTCACTAAAGTTTACTTATGTTTCACTTCTTCACCCACGGTCCCTTTTGACTCATTAGATCTAAGAAAATTAAAAATGTTTGCTTCTTTTACTTCTCAGACGTTGTAATATCTGATAATAGACTACTTTTTGTTTTACATTTTTACTAAACTGAAACATTTTTAAGATTTTTCTTTCAGTTAAAATAGTGTCATCGGCATATTTCAGTTAGCATGCCAGCCTCCAATATCTTCCCTTCCAGTGCCACTATTCTTATATAATAAAGAGATAACAATATATACATATATCTCCCTCCGTTTTTATTTTGCTTCACTGTTTCCTCCATCTCAGTTCTTACACAAGCTCATTTATTACCAAGACAACTCAAAAGAATATGTAAGACATATTGATATGTCCCATCTTCTGCCATGATCTATATACCAATGTTTCTCAACCTTGGCAATTCTGAAATGGGTGACCCTCATTTCCCAGAATTCTTCAGTCAATATACATGTAGTTCTTAACGGCCACTTGTACAGGCTGGGGAATTCTGGGAGTTGAAGTCCACAAATCTTAACGTTGCCAAGTTTGAAGACTTCTGGTTTACGCCCGTTTATCAATACTGAACCACCTTAAAAGGTGTGGACCTCAACTCCCCAACGGCTGACTAAGGAATTCTGGGAACTGAAGTCCATATCGACTGGTTTGTTTTTTTTTTTTTGAGATTGAGCAGCACTGGTTTAAATGACCGGGGCCGCCAGCACACACGCACGCATGCGCCTGCCTTCCTTTGGTACGCGAATCCTTTCTTAACCCTTTTGTCTGCAGGCGGACTCCATACCGCACACAGCGCTGCAACCGCAACCGCAGAGGAAGCCACGCCCCCTCGTCGGCCCGGGTTCCTCCTCCTCCGCCTCCTCCTCCCCGCCCTCCCGCACGTACACGTGCGCGCGCTGGGTTGAGACTCCCAGGGCAGGAGCGGCGCGGCGACTCCCAGACGTCATGGCGGCCGAGCTGAGCGACATGGCGGAGCCGCCCGCGGTCCTGCCGCCGCCTTCCTCTTCCTCCTCTTCCTCCTCCGCGTCGCCCTCGAGCGGAGACGCTGCCGAAGAGACGGCCGAGAGCGAAGCCGCCTCCGTCTCTTCCTCCTCCACCTCCGCGGCGGGAGTTGAGGCCGAGCCGCCCCCAGCGGCGCTGAACGGCGAAGGGGCAGAAAGCATGTCGGAGCCCAGCCCGGAGAGCGCCAGCCAGACCGGAGACGGCGACGACGAAGAGGAGGAGGACGGCGACGACGAAGAGGAAGACGACGAGGACGAGGAGGAAGACGACGACGCCGAGGACGAAGAGGAGGAGGAGGACGAGGAGGAAGAGGAGGAGGAGGAGGAAGAAGAGGCCGAGGCCGGCAGCAGCTCCGGCTCCTCCAGCGGCTGCTGCACCGACGACACCCGCTCGCTCAGCCCCGGCGGTAGCGAGGCCGACGTCAAGGGCGACTCGGGCGGGGCCGGCGTAGGCACGGGCGGAGGGCCTGACGGCTCCGGCGACGGCGGCAGCAGCGGCGGCGGCGGGGACTCCAGTCAAGCGGCGGCGGCGGCCCCACAAGCGGCGGCGGCGGCGGTGGTATCCGAGGGAGACGCGGGGGGCGGCAGCAGCGGAGGAGCCTCGGCCGGGGCTGACGAGGGCTACGGCACGGGGAGCGGCGGCGGCGGCGGCAGCAGCTCCTGCAGTGCCACGTCGGGCGGCCGCAGGGGCAGCCTGGAAATCTCCTCCGACGGGGAGCCGCTCAGCCGCATGGACTCCGAGGACAGGTCGGTAGCCTGCTGGCGGCGGCCCTCTGGCTCCCTCTGGGGTTGCGGTTCCCCCCCCTCCCTTTACCCGCTTTTGGGGCGTTGTATCCATCCCCATTGGGCGTCCCTCCACTGGCAAGCCCTTTTTAAATGACCCACCTTCTCTCCACCCCCACTTAACTAACATACAACCCCCCCATCTTTTGGCTTTCCGTTGATCCTCCTCTTGTACTCCTATTTCAAACTAGGATGGGTTGGGTTTGAAAGGTTTTTGATTTAAAGTCAAAATCTCCCCCTCGCCCCCCCAATTATAGTTGAATGAGGTGATTCATAGTCTGCCCTCCTTTCCCAACGAGATCCCATTAAAACACCTAAATGGGTGTGCATCGGTGCTGGGAAGTGAGTTTGTGCCATGGATGAACATCAGTTTTGTTTCTGAACAAAAGGGTAGGTGCTGGGTATGTTTTTAGGTTAAGCCTTTTGGTTTTGTGGGTTTTACAGGAGTAACTTCTTAAAATGTAAGTATGTATGTATGTATAATATACATACATACACACACATATATATATGAGGTTTTTTTAGTACATGCGCTCTTAGTTTTTAATGGTGTTTGTATTCAAGTAGAACTGATGTAAATATTAGATGAAAAAGTCATCTGGGTGATTCATACTACTATTTTAACTTAAATCTGTTCTCAGTTTAGTTACTAAAACAATAGCACATTATCCAGTGGGAATTGGATTTCTACAGAAATTGCAAAAGTTTTGATGCTGCTGGGGTTCCCAAAAAGGGTTTCACTAGAAGGGGAAACATGAAATACACCAATGCAAAATATAAAATTACTATTCAGTTGCCCTGCTGCTTCTTTAACATACAGGTTGCGATCAAACATACAGTTTAAAAATAGGTGTAATTCATCCTAAAAATTGCTAGGCTATGTCTGGTTTTGTGTCTTGCCATAGAATCCTATAGAAAGTCATGTTGAATGTGTAGTTTCTGGGAAAGTTCAGGGATAATATACCTAAATTGTGCTTAGTTTTGATAAGTAGTAAGCCGTATCTCTTAAAATTTAAATTTATTTAGGACAGATTCCCCACGTAAAAGTTACTTCCCCATATAAATACAGAATGCAATTTTTTTCTGCAGCGTATAAATATGGGCAGTATAAAACCTTGTCCCCCCCCTTTTTTTTTTTTGCAACTTCAAACACTTTGGAAAAGCTATAAATTGACAACCTCTTCCCACTTCTTCCTGTATGGCTTCAACTTCAGAGCCTTTTTTCTGTCTCTGTGTTTATTAGTGGAAAAGCCCCTAGAAAAACCTGAAAACTTTCACTTCCCATGCCAGAGGGTAGTTTAATTAAAGGAACTGTTGGGAATTTTTCATGACATAAATGATATCATGGAGTTAATAAACTGCATTTTATTTTGAAATAAAGATGGTGTATGTGATTTCTATAGTGCCCATTTCAGAAAGTGACTTTGATTAATCTTCCTGATTAGTTTTGAACATGTTCATTCTGGCATAATAAAAGTTTTCTGTAGAGAATAATTAAAGCACCAGGTGTCAGTGACACTATTATTATTCTACCAGTGATGCAACTAGTGATTTGGAGGTCTGTTACATTTTGTTACCATTATTAATCATTGCTTTTAGATGAAAAAAAACCCAGTCAAGTTAAATATCTATATTACTTCTTCATTTCAGTTTACGTTAATATTGAAAGCAAATTACCAATATGATGTTACATTCTTTTTGGAAAATAGGGAGTCAGTTATGGTGGATTTACATAGATTCACCTATTAAAATTAAGGTAAATATTCGTTAATGAAAAGCAAGTACTGAATGGGCAATGAATCCGATAAAAATGGTTTAGTGTGCTTCATGCTTTTATAAGTGCTAGAGAAAGCAAACTAACATTCACAATGTTGCACTTATCTGTTCTATTTCCTAGACTTTCCTAGGAATTTTGAAAATCACAGGTCCCCTGCATCTGGTCATGCCAGTGTAAGGAAGCCTGGGATAAAAAGTCACAGGGTAAATGTTTAAATTATATGTTTGGAAATTGCCTCAGGATAACCTAATCTACTTCAGTCCCATGTAATGTCCTACTTAAAAGGTGCTTTAGACACAACAGATAGCTAGATAAAGCTTAACATTTATAACTGAAGAAAACACCATTATGACCTATTCTTTGCTTTGCCTTTATCTAACAATTTTTATTTTCATATTGCATGTGGACAGAGCATCATGGACACTCTTCTGTTTTGATACTAATGAGACTGCACATATACAAGCTAAGAACTAAAACTTCATTCTTTGTCAATCCTTAACATTTATTGCTTTTAGGCAGGATAGAAGAAAATTGTAAGTAGTGAAAATGAAGGTTTCTTTGTATAGGCTTTAGAAGATGCAGTTGGATCTGTATTGCTCTTCTTGTTGTTTGGTCTGATGTTTCCTTCTAGGATTTGACCTGATTGCATAACTAAGTTAGGCTCTGAGGTAGTATGATAGTTCATACCAAAGTAATTTGCATGATTTTCTGTATCTAACATGGCCTTTGAATTAATGTTGGAGAAATCAACATGGCAATATAGTAAAGAGTAGTTTGGACCATTTGAATAGGACATTTTATCTGAAATGATTGCTCTTACCATGTCATGTCCCTTTGTCTCAGAAACCACCTTGAATTTTTGGTTTGACTTACATATTTTCTTATAAGATACAATCAGATTAAAAAAATGCAGAACTGAGTCTGAAATGACTATGACTTGCCAGTGTCATTTACTTTAAAAAAAACCAATTACTTTGGTTTGTGATCAAGATGGGGTAGAAATACTTGGAAATCAGATTGGCAGAACTGAGAAGGAGCTTTTGTCTTAATTTTCTTTATGCAAAATTTAGCTTGAATTTAGCTTTCAAACCTTAAGTTCAGGTTTCACAAGATGCAGCAAGAATAGAAGACATCTTTTTTGTCCATCCCAACTCCTAGGTAATTAGGAATGTCATTCTCCTGATTATCTTCTGTATTTAATGACCTGAGCAAAACCTTTTGGTGAAATTTCAGCACTTTTTCAACAAAAGGAAAATAAGATTTGAAAGGTCAGGAGTTGAGTTTGTGAAAGGAATTATTTCAAATATGCCAGTACAATTCATTTACAGTCATTTCTGAGATACTAGAGCCTCTGTTGAGAATTAGTGCCACAGCTTTCTGTAATGATGGACGTGGATGCAGACAATTGTTCAGTGTTTTTTTAAAAAAAAACAAGATTGTTTTTAGCAAGAAAAATCACACGCATCTTCAATATATCTTAAAGCCATGTAAGGCCATGATTATTTATGTGAAGCAAACAGATTCCAGTGTTTGTGCTAATCAGTCCTTTATAAACAAGTTAGTTAAAAGATTGGAAGTTATTATACACTTAAAAGAAGCATATCACAGTTGTAGATCAGTTTAAACACACAAAGCACTTGAATTTGACAGATCAGACACCACCACCACCACCCCCAGTGAAAATCAGTTTTCTACACAGGATTTCTGATCAAGCAAGAGAATCTCTCCCTTGCCCCCTTTAAAAAAAAAACTTTGCTCAAGAGAATTCTCCAGGCTACCAGCAGAGATTTTGGAAAAGTTGGCAGATGGATGCCATTGGTTATAATAGCTGTCAATTGTGATTACCTCCAGGGTCAGCCAACATGTTCCAAGCACCAGGTGCCAGAGAACGAGCATGGAAAAAGGTTGTGAGTAGAATTTCCTGTTTGGAACAGGGTTGGACTGCCCTTGTTTGTAAACTTGCAATAATCATAGCATTATATGGCTTCATTTTAAATGTTAATCATCCATCTGCAGTAAGAGAAAAGTTTGAGAGTGACGAATATTTGCCATATGCATTTATGATATATAGGCTTATACATAGGAACAGATGGGGAAAAAGCTGTTTTGTCATTAACTTCAGGAAGTTGCTTGCACACTCCCCAAAAAGTGAAAGAAATTAAAAAAAACATTTAACAATATACAATAACGATTCCCCTAGTTATATTTTAAAAAACAACACCACCACAACTACTTTAATATGCACATGACTGTTTTGATATTTGTCTTTGCAATGGTTTACAATTCCTGAATAGGGGAAGAATAGAATGATTGATTTGAGCTTTAAGGGTTATAAAGGATGAAGTTTCTGAAGCATTGAATGTTCTAACAAATCTTTGCTCGAGATTTAATAGTTTAGTTAATGTATCCTACTCAACAAAGACAAGCAAGGAGATTGCATGGGAGGGATTATGGAGCCGTTCCCACTGGAGTTCTCCAGCTTTGGACTAGAAATTACCATTAGCCATGTTGGCTTGGAAGATTTATAAATCTCCAAGATCAGATGGAAGACACCTGTTGTATCACTGAGGTCTTGATGCGCTGTCTGTGGGAAGCACTGTGCCCATGAATGCTATGTACTTTAGTCTGATTACTTACATATTTTAAAAATGTAAAAAGGATTCTAATGTTTTGCATTCTCTGAAACTTTTCAGCTTCATTCCTTCAAACATAATGCCTAACCTTTCATTCTGAAGTGAAAAAGAAACATGCACAAAAATGTATAGGCATAATTGGTCAAATTGTATGTTTCTGTGAGGCTTGAGGCAACATCTACATGATTCAAAGTTAAGCATAACATCTTCAAATTTGAATTATCTATTTATTATTTATATACAGATTCAAGATTAAAAAAAAACAGGAATGTGACATTCTTTTCCCTATATATATTCTTTTGGCAAAAATAACAACAGCATTTTCTGTAGCTACCTATGAGATTCCTAATGCTGGTTTTGGAACATTTCCCCATCTTTGCTTTCAGTCTTTAGTTTTAAATTGAATTATTGATTGGAAGTTCTTGAACAGGAAGCACATGCAAGGATTCTTAAGAGTGACCTTATTTCATTTCAGAAACACTGCATCTTAATAAACTTATCACTTTTTTATTGTTCTACTGTAGACAATAGTGCTTCACCTACAAGTCAATCCCATGTTGGATACAGCATGATACTTCAGTTATGAGCTGGCTTTGAAGGCTTTTTCACACTGTTTTAATCAAATAGCTACTTTTCAGTTAAGAGAGTAGAATATTGAAGGCAGTAAGATCTCATTCCAATATTTAGATAATGATAAATTTTACTTTTTCATCTATGGTAGTATAGTTTAGGGTAGCCTTTACTAATTAATACTGTGGTTGATCGTTAGGTTTGCACTTCATTTATATGTGATTCAGTTGTCAAATGAATAAACATCCATTGGTGGGATTCACACAGTAAGCTACCTAAATTGGAGTTAGCTAGTTGTAGCTCAGTGTTTTGGGCAAATGCAACCAATATTCCCCCCCACCCCACCCCTCAAAAAATACCTGGATATTTTAACCAATCACATGATATTAATTCTAATATTTCATTCCAGCTAGCTTGAAACCCTCTTGATGGATTCTTACAGTTTTATTAAGCTTGACTGCATGTGCTTGAGTGGTTTGTGGTTAATAAGGTTAATGTTGGCTTTCCTGGAAGTTGTTTTGTCTACAGTGTTGTAGATAACTAAATCGCATAATTGTTGTTTAAAGTGCATGATTGAAAATTCAGTGAACTCTTGGCAGAATCATTGGAGGGTAGACCTGATGCAGCTGAATAGTACTGTCGTTTTTATGGGGCTCCAGGGCTCAGATAAAATAGTCTTACTCCATTTCTTTTTGCTTTTTGTGAAAATGTGTACTTCCCTGCGCATTTTATTGCCTCCTTGAAACGTCATCTGTTTTTCATCCAAGGCCCGGATTTTCAAGTAGCATTTTCCATATGTTCTTTATAAACACCCTACTCCCCAGCTATGAAACGAATAACAGATTTTCCTGGTCTATTTGAGCTGAAGAAAATGGTATGAAATTCTACCTGTGCTTAATTTCAGATAAAAAAAAAAATTTCCGGAGTCACACGACTATAAACTGGGGAACCGCGCAAGTTTTTAAGAGTTCACCGTAGTGTGGTCTGAATGTCATTTCAAGTGCTTTAGAGCCTTGGAAATCAGTCTTTGAAGAGATGCTTCTTGAGGGCATTATCTTACAATTGCTCGTTTTCTTCTGAGAAGTTTAGTTTAAGGCAATGCCATCAAGAGGCTTCTATTAGACGCCTTGGCTTGTAGCCTGCACTATCCTACAAGTTACTGTCTTGTTTGTGAACTAGTGGGGAGTCTTCTGAAGTTTTACTAACATTGTGAGAAAAAAAATGTATAAATAATGTATTTGTTTCCGTGGGAGGATGCTGTATTCTTGGTTCAAGAGTAATAAGAGGTAATAAATTGAAGTTTGCTCCAGTCATGGTGAGGTTGCATTTGGTTGGGTGAAGAGTTGCCTCTTTTAATACAGATTTTAGCTGCTTTTGCGGGGGAGGATTATCTCCCCCAACAAAAGCATTTATGACTTCTGAGTGCTAATTCCAGTTACATTGTTTAATTGCAACTCTGGTATTACTTCCGGCTATGCTGAAAGTAAAATTATTTAGCGGACTCCACAGAAGGCGGTGTTTGAAACAATTTCAGAAACTTCAGGTGCTCTAGGATCTCACAATGAAAATTGGTTTTCACATGACCACCAGTTGGATTATAGGCAGTCCTCAACTTTACCACAACCGAGACCAAAATTTCCATTCCAACGCAGTTGTGAGTTTTGCCCCATTTTATAACCTTTCGTTACAGATTTTAAGTGGATTGCTGCAATTGTTAAATAAATCAGGTGGGTCATTAAACAAATCCAGCTTCCCTCCCCCACCCTTGACTTGTTGGAAGCTTGCTGGGAAAGTATAAATGGTGATCATATGAACCTGGAACAATGTAGCTTCCTAAATACAATCTTGTTGCTAAATGCCCAAATTGGGGGAATGTTGCATTGGTTGGAAAGTGACAGTCATAAGTCACTTTTTTCAGTGCTGTTGTAACTTCAAACCATCACTATAAATGAATGGTTGGAAGCCAAGGACTACCTGTACTGCAGCCTTTTCCGCCCTAAAGACTACTTCAGTTGGTATAAAAGACAGTGGCTCACTTGTTAACCGGCAAAATGTGGTATGGTCTTGTATTTGTTGCCGGTTGGGTGCAATTCTGGTTATAGTTAAAGTGCTGTTTTTATTAATCTATAAAGATGTCTTGGTGCCTAGGTACTTTTAGGACTTTCTCTTTAATCTGGAACTAACTATCCAATATTAATATCCCAAGAAAAAAAATAATCATTTGTGATATAGCATTTTCATAAAGTCAAGAAGACCAGGGCCAGAAAGAGATGTATTTTTATCATAGCTCCCATGGTGCAGTCTTCTCTTGCAAACTGTGCTTGCTCTGACAGAAACAAGATACAATAATTGATGTAATGGTGATTTTTAAAAAATTTACTACAGAACACTAATTCTTCTGATTCAAATTTGTTCATATGATAGATGTTTCTTACTTCACCGTGAATATTTCATGTTTTATGGGTATAACTGAGAGTTTGATGATTTTTACAGGTTAGATATCTAATAACGTACAGCAGCCAGAGTTTTCATAGGCATCTGGATTATATTAACATATGCTCATTTCAAAACATCTGCATATTTCCCATCATAGTTAAAAATGTTGGATATAATTTATAGCTACTATTACTAAATGGCTTGTGTCCCAAGGTCTACCATCTGTATTATGAGATTTGATAGAGGTGCTCTGCATTTTTAAAGAAAAATATCGTTTATTACTCAGGTTTTATGATTTTTTTCAAGTTCAGGGTGGCAATTTATTATTTGGTTATTTGGGTTGTTTTTTAAGGTGTTAGCAATCTTGATTACTAAAAGCAGGAATATAAATTATTCCAAAAACCTTTCATTTTTTCTAGATTTCTGGAAAATAAATTTGTCTATAGGAATTTTATTTTTTTGACAAGTTAACAGACTTGTTCCTATTTTGACAGCTTATGAAAAACTTCCAGCATGATGAATTATGTGTACATATAAAGATCTTGGATTTATTGCTTTCTAGTGGCTTACAAATCATTTTTTTAAGCTTCCATGTTAGAATTAATGGAGCAAGAGTTAGGAGGAGATCTTTAAAAACATTTTATAATTTCATGTTTACTTTTCAAAATTAAAAACCTGTTTGTCATGCAGCAATAAAAAACCCAGGTACATCTGCCGAAAGACACACTTATTTTATGATTCCTAATACTGGTTCTCTAAAACAGGGGTCTACAAATCTGGCAACTTTAAAAGACTTGTGGCTGAGGAATTCTGGGAGTTGAAGTCCACAAATTCTAAAGTTGCCAAGTTTGGAGACCCCTGCTCTAGAACTAGCAGCATAAGGGCTGAGTTGTGAATTGGGGAAAACTGGCTTGCATGCTGTGTTGTTGCTTCAGAGCCAGGTTAGTGTAAGGTTTGCATCTCTGAAATATGTTTCTATTGGTTGCATTGTAGCTATAGTATACTGAATTCCATAACCATTAATGTAATTGCTAATCTTTGGGGGCTAAATTGTTCCTGAAGGACAGTAGCCTTCATCTTACTCTTTAGGGCACATTCATAAATTGTTTAAATCCTCTCTATGTTGTCTAACCAGTCTTAGCTGCCAAAATTATTTTCTGTATCTTCTGCTTAATTTGCTGTGAAGTTTTTACTGATGTGGATTTCTGGACTGTTCATTAAATTTACTAAAAGAGATTTTGAGCAGTAATGATGAAAGTGACTTCCTTGGAGGACAGAAAAGCATATCTGGAGCAAAGTATATTTATTGTGTTGTCTTTTAATGTAAAAGAGTTGCAATAGTCTTATTTCAAGCATTTAAAGCAAACATAGCACAGTACAAAAATAAAACTTAAAACTTGGAAACTCCCTGAAAGTTTCCAGTTTTAGATAAATACACATGAGGAAAAAGGAAAATGGGGATCAACGAAGACAATGAACAGTGGGGATATGAGCACATGCATGTTTAAATGGAAATAGGTACATACTAGCTTATAAGATATTTTATAAGGTGAGAAAGATACCATGAATAATTACACAATGCTTTTAGAACTTTCCATTTTTTTAGCCATTTGTTGTAAACTGAATATTGGATAAAGTTCAAACACAGCTTTCTTGATATGAATCAATTAAATTTGTTTTTACAGAAAGTTTTGTCCTTTGCTAAAAAAAATAATAGGTGAATACATATAAGGAGAACTAATTCTGAATTCACAACAAATTGAACAAAACAATACGTGCGATAATCAAGATGGCTGTGTTCTGTTGGAACAAAGCCTGAAGTACCTCGGAGGGTTTCCAGCTTCAAAACAAATCTCTTGGAACATGCACATTTTTTTTCAAGCTGAGAACACTTGAAAAGGCCTGTTCCAGGAGAAAAATGGCACATTTCAGGTTGCTTTCTTTGACCGGAAAACTTGAGATGCTGCCACTCAGACAGCCAACTTTTGTTCTGAAGTGGGGATGCAGAAATTTGTTTTGAGCTTGACATGCTTGTACATCCCAGGCCTTAGAAGAGCTTTTGGGGGAGGGAGGTGAATTCACAAAGATTAATCTGGCAAGCAAGAATGTTCATTAGCAGATGGATTAGTTGTTA
This sequence comes from Pseudonaja textilis, assembly GCF_049901715.1. Taxonomy (NCBI): domain Eukaryota; kingdom Metazoa; phylum Chordata; class Lepidosauria; order Squamata; family Elapidae; genus Pseudonaja; species Pseudonaja textilis. Next base: position 65,106,609 of record NC_141994.1, read on the forward strand.
GGCAGACAATCCTGACGGAGCTCTTCCGAAGGATTTCTCCCCCTCCCCCAACTAGTTGAGAGAACATAGGAATGTTTATGTTGCCTTGATTAGGTTGCTGGTTTTAATTTTTGTGTGGATATTATAATTAGTATTGTTAAGAATTAGAAATCCTTGACAGTCATTGCAAGGTCACCCAGGACTTCTTGTTGAATGATGAGAATCTAAGTTCCTGCTTTATAGCCTTACCTTAAGTGATTACTAAAATGTTGGCTGAGGCTAGTATTTTTCAGAAGCGCTGCACAAATTCCAGGAATAATTTCTAAGATTGTAAATTGGAAAGTCCCATTTAGTAATAACAGGATTGGGCCCTGGTTAGTACTTTGATGTGAGACCTCCAGGAAATACATTGCCTAGACTGGAAATCCCAACCCCACATACCCCAATAGACACGCATGCATATAAGTTTATGGGACGCATGAGAAGGAGGCAGTGGCAAAATACTTTAAATTGTTTGCCAAGAACACGACCCAGATATTTCCATGAAGCCATAAGCAATCAAGCTAAACTCAAAAGAAACCTTGACATTGTTGAAGTTGAATGTGATTTCTCTGGTCTTTGAAGTTTCGTAAAGAAACATTTGAAGATCATAACGGTTTGGCTGAAGGAAGGTCTTAAGAGATGTTAAAGAAAAAAATGATTTTTTACAAAAAAAAATACAATAAATCTCATTCTGATAAAACTGAGACAGAAGTTATAATTAATAGAACAACTTTCTATTTCACTTGCAGTTTTACTAAAAAGTTAATGCATATATTTCAAGAATTCATGATTTCTTTTCCAAAATAGCAAGATCATAAAAATATGTTTTTATAAAGGCATTTAAAATTGGGCATTGCAAATTAAATAGACAGTACTGTCTTTAACATCATTAAATCCAGTAGAAGACCAACAGTGCAACCTAGAGCCATGGTGGTACAGTGGTTAGAATGCAGTATTGCAGGCTAATTCTGCCGACTGTCAGCAGTTTGATTCTGAACAGCTCAAGGTTGACTCATTCTTCCAAGGTTGATAAAATGAGGACCTAGATTGGTGGGGTAATATGCTGACTCTGTAAACCGCTTAGAGAGGACTGTAGAGCACTATGAAGCAGTAAGCATTATTGCTATTGGTATCCAGTTTAAAATAAAGAGTAACAATGTATACCTCAACTTCTGTTGAAGAAGACAGCTTATTCCATCAAAGAAAGGAAGTTCATTGGGACACCTACAACATCTCTTATTTTTCTTGAATCCTTGTTTTAGTTGAATGAGGCTTCAACTTTGAACATTGGTATATTTTAATAATTTAAGTCAAGATAGAGAAAGCCTCACTCTCTCAACATCACTGAGTGTCTTATCACTCCCCTACGTGTGCCCAATGCTGGAAGCATTTTAATTCAGAAGCACTTCTATTGCTTCCTCAAGTGTACATGTGCCTGGAGGGTATTGAATAGCTTCTTGGCTTTTTGCTGCTGTAAGACTTTTTGCTACAGAGGGCTGGAAGGCATCTGTTTTGTTTGTTACTTTTACTCTGTCTTTAGGTCAAGGGTCTTCAAACTTGGCAAGTTTAAGACTTATGGAATTCAACTCTTATGGAATTCAACTGAGCTAAACACGACTAGAGGAGGAATTCTGGGAGTTGAAGACCACAAGTCTTAAAGCTGTCAAGTTTGAAGAGTCCTGATTTAGGTCTTTGGAGCCTGTGATTAACTTGCTGGATCAAGCCTGTGATTAACTTGCTGGATCAAGCTATAAAATGTTCATGTTAGAAACTTGATAAGGTTTCCCCACATGCACTTCTGCAATCTTCTGATGGATTGTAAAAGGCTATTGAGAAAAATTGGTCATTATGAGGTAAAAATGTAGATTTTAAAGGTAAATTAAACACTACTTGTATAGAGTAAACACTAACATAGATTGAATAGGAATGAATGAAGCATAATAATATTATCTTTTCTACTTACTTTAGGAATTGTTCAGTTTCATTGGCACCTAAGATGTTAAATATCTTCCAGACCAGTTAAAGTCCCCATGAGAAAGTTGCTGCTTCCTTTAAACATAACATGTTTAAAGTATAATTGATTCATAAATATTTATTCTGTAAAGTTTATCAGTAATGTTAAAATTTTGTGCCTCTTTTTGGAGAAGTGCATTGGAGATCTATGTAATTTTCTTGACAACTATTTTTTGGAAGTGATTTGCCAATTCCTTCTTCCTAGGACTCAGAAAGAGCAGTTGACTCAAGTAATCCAACTGACATCATGCCTAAAGCAGGACGAGAATTTATGGTCTTCTGATTTTTATCCTGGTGGCTTTGAATGCTCTAACACACTGGTTGGACAAGATATAAATGTATTTAACCATGTACTTGGCAAAATTGTCCCTCTATTGAAAATATATTAATTATTTTTCCCTCTTCTTGCAGCATAAGCAGTACCATAATGGATGTAGACAGTACAATTTCCAGTGGACGTTCAACTCCAGTCATGATGAATGGACAGGGAGTGACGACTTCATCTGCAAAAAGTATTGCTTATAACTGCTGCTGGGACCAGTGCCACTCTTGTTTCAACTCCAGTCCGGATCTGGCAGATCACATTCGGTCCATACACGTAGATGGTCAGCGAGGAGGGGTTGGTGTTTTTTTTTTAAATTGTCTATTCTAACATCTGTGTGTTAAACCAGAAACCAAGCATGTTTAATGGAAAAAAGTACCGTGTTGTAATGTGTACTTTTAAAACCAATCAAAAAAGCTTAAAACTGTTACAATCAAGTTATTTCAAGAGTGGGAACTAAAATAGACTTGAAATACAAATTATAAGGAATACTGAATGATGGGACAATGATACCCCATGTACAAAGGAAAGCATTGTATTCCAGATGTTTACTGTCATAGACAAAAGTGAGCTGAAGAAAAGGTGAACAACCACAGGTGGAACAGGTGAGAATACAGAGACAGATACAGTTCTTAATTTAGTAGAATATTGGGAAATACATGATTGTTCTAAAGGCGTGATAGAAAAAAATAGACTTTGAGATAATGCCAAATAAAAGCAAAGCCGAAACAATCATTCAATGCATGTTTCCAAATAGAGGAGCAGGAGCTGTCAGATAGATTTTTAGTGGTAAAATAGGATGAATAAAGATTAGAGATAGGAATGATCTGCCTGTGAAAGTGGATGTTAGGGCTTTGCAATGCCTTCAAAAGGAGTGATGGCACAAAACATGTCAGCATCAGAAGGAATCCATCCTTGAAAATCTAAAGCACCTTTGGTTGGAAGACTGTATATAATGGTATCCAATTCTCCAGTTGTTCCCATCTGTATGTATACAGGAAACACTTAGTTGGGATTTCAGAATCACCTCTAAAGTGGCTCTGCACATTCAAAGGTGGAGAAAGACTTCACTGAGCCTTCTGGGGAACTTTTAAGGATAGGCCCTTTGATCCAACATGCTTTGTGATTGCCTTTGAATGCTTCGTCTGTCCCAAGACAATATAAAGGACAGCAAGACTAAGGGGGATTTTGAAGATGAGAGATTTTCGTTTGCAGATAGTGGAAGTTTTAAAGTCTGCATTTATATGGAAGACTCAGAAATTGGAAGAGCACAGATTCTCTTAAGAGAAATACAGCTAGTCCTTGACTTACAACCATCCATTTAGTGGTCATTCAAAGTTATAGTGTCACTGAAAAAAGTGAATTATGACTGTTTTCGCACTTACGACTCTTGCAGCATCCCCATAGTCACATGATCAAAATTCAGATGCTTGGCAACTGGGCTTTGTGATGGTCACAGTGTCCCTGGGCTCATGTGATCCCCTTTTGCAAACTTCCGACAAGCCAAGTCAATGGGGAAGCCAGATTCACTTAACAACCTTGTTATTAACCATTGCAATGATTCTCGGTGGCGAGAAAGATGGCAAAATAGGGCAAAACTCAGTTAACAACTATCTCACCAAGCAACAGAAATTTTAGGCTCAATTGTGGTCGTAAGTCAAGGACTATCCATATTCCTTGTTTTTGAAGTAATGAAATTGGTTTGGAGGAGTTGGAAAGTTGGGGAAGAAGGAATGAGTTGTGAAGAAGATGGTCTAATTGTCTGATGATTTTCTAGATCCTATCCTTAAGTCAGCGAAAGAAAACCATGTTTCACATTTTTGAGGTCTTATGCAATATAGTGCTAGTTGTGACAGTAAATAATTTAACTGAAGGGTGTGTTACATCAAACTTCATCTAGGTCCAAATTTTGCACTTTCTTTTGAATTACTTGGTTACCCAAATCAAGTCAAATTCGAAAAAGATGTAATACACGCCTATCAGTGGCTTCATTTGATACAATTCAGATTTAAATTGCTAGCCTTCTTATTGTGTGTTTTCCATAAGTTAGGATAGAATTGACAACCTGATATATTTTCCTTCTAATTAGTTGCAATAAATTTTTCATAGGAAATGCACATTATATATTTGAGCATCTGATTCTTTCAACACAGAATCATGACTAGGCTCTAAGATGGCCTTCAACTTGTCAAGCGGGGGAACAAATCACACTGTAATTTATGAGGAGCTGCTTTGGTGTGTTGTACTTCAGTTGGAGCAGCAGCTACTTAGCAATACTGTTCATTCCAAAGCAAATTAAACAATTTTTCAGTTTTGGCATATTACAAGCAAAACCATGCGGCCATGCCAAGTACTATTCTAGGAGCAAGCGGTGGGAATGTGCCTTTTCTGCCGTTCCTTCTTTGTCCTTGTTCGACTTAGCAAATAATCTCATGTGTACCCTTTCTAATCATTGTTTTTAAAGGCATAAAGATGCTGCTGCCTTTGGGGATGTTTCAAATGGGGTTGTTGCCCACTTTTAACTGTCCCACGCTGTCTCCAAAAGAGACTTTGTTGGCCTAAATTGGATTTCACTGAAGGGTAGAAATTGAAACAGACTCGTATAGTTGACTTAAATGAAACAATAGTTTAAAACTCAGATTCAACTACTGTAGAGTTGACTCAGAATGTGTTGGCAGTGACCAGATTGCATGTACTGGGTCCCATCAGTTAAACAGGGTTGTAAAAGTGGCTCTCCACCTGGAAGATCAAACTAAGAAATTTAACTACTTAGGAAGGAAAGAAAATTATTTTCATTGAAATTAGCTATAATAGGAGAACCTTGTAAGACTGATTGTGCTATACCTCCTCTTCCATCCAGGTCATTTTGGGTACTCCCTCTATATTTGTTCTGACCCAAGCCTTATTCCAATTAAACAAACACAAACTGTTTATAAAAGCAAACCTTTTTTAATGCGGCTCTGGGAAATCTTTGCATTCCCAGCCAAGAGTCATTTAAACCTAATTGTCCGAGATAAAAGCAAGTCCTTTCAAGATTGTAAAATGCTGCCAAGAACAGAAGTCTAATTACAGATAAATAACAACCAACAGAAGTTTCAAAACAAAACCGGAGTTCGTAGGGCTTCAACGCGGACTCAAAAGTCTAAAGAACTTCTTTGCTTCCTGCAAAGAACACATCCCCGAGGGCTGGTTTTTATCCCTTGTGGGCAGGGCAATCACCTTCCAGCCTTACTCCCGAGTTGCCCTTGCTACTTCAGCTGCTCTCTCCTTCGAGCAGCCCTGCACACACTGGGCACAGGCTCCCTGGGGTCCTCTGCTTCACTGCTGCCAGACTCCCAAAAGCTCCAAAGGCAGCACCCCACTCTAATAGTCCTGGCCCATCCCTGCGTCCGACGCAGGACCCTCGTCCAAGTCCTCGCCAGTCTCCTTGACTGGTTTCCTTTCGTCCTCGCTGTCAGAGACCTCTGCCGTCTGCACCTCCTGCTGGCGAGCCACAACAATATTCCATTTTTGCTACTACACCTGCCCAATGGCATGATATCCCCTCCTCAAATCATAAGGTCCTAATCCTGCCAGCCTTTAGAAAGCCTTAAAGATCCTTGAAGTTCAAGCATAAGGACATTCTGTGACCCATTTTTAACGTTCTAAATGTGATCTGCCTCCAGCATGATATGCTTTAATTTCTGTTGTCTTTTTATGGTGTTTTGTTTTTTTCTTAACCCAAGAGTTGCACATTGAAAGGATGGTCATACAGATTTTCAAATTACAAATAACATTCTATCCTTCAGGGCATTATTTACCAAAGACTTATTGGAGTTCCCAGTGTAGGGAATAAAAAGCTCAAAAGAGAAAGTGAAAGAGCCTGGAAGTGGGCCTTCCTTGTGGGGCCTCTTTTGGACTTGATTGCTACTGCTTCCATGACCACCTGGAAGTTCTTAAAAGCTTGGCTGTCCTGGAAGGTTTGGGAGGATTTGATACAGTTCTCAGTGCCAGAGGAGTGTTATTTTAATGTTTTAAACTGTAATGATGTGTTTTATTTCTTGGTTTATTGCGCGGGCTGCGGTTATTGCTTTTCCATACTTCTTTGAGTCACTTCGGCTGAGGCAGGTTGCAAATCTATAAGTAAATAAAAGTATACTAATAAACCCCATGTAGGAACCAATTTTTGAAGTAATCACGTTGCGGTGTCCTTGTAAAATAATCCTTAGCGCAAGAGCCAGATTGTGGTTTCTGAAAGAAGGTGGAAGCAAAATCATCATGGCTGGTGAATGGGGCTGAGCTGCTTCTTCCCTTAGCAGTTTGTATTTGATCCCCTGACCAAAAGCAGGGATAACCTCATAATTCCCTTCACCGCTGCTCTTACCTGGATGATAAAGTTCAGCTAATTAATGGAACTATTACAGTTTCATTAGCTGCATATAGAGGTAGTCCTTGATTTGTCACCACTTAGTCACTGTTTACTGTTTTAACATTTTATTTATAAAATATTATTTATAAAATATTATAAAATACAAAAGTAAATAGAAAAGCAATGGGGAGGAAAAGGGAACAGAAGTGAGGAAGTACAGGAAAAGAAAAAGAAACATTGACTTTCGACATTCTGTTGCAGTAAAATAAGGCATTAACATCAACTCACAACTTTCTGCTTTTTTCATAATAATATGAACAAGCTGTTTCTGAAAAGATCTATCAATTACTCAGTAAAACCCAAAATCAAAGTTTCATTCTTTTCCACTTCAAGCACGAATACTTACGTTCTTTTCTTTAACCAAAGTAGTCAATTTTACCATTTTAGCCAACTCCCATCAACTTCTGCAACCATAGTAGGAATCGAAGTGTCCTTCCACTTTTGTGCATACAATAGTCTTGCTGCTGTCAACATATATATAGCAGGGGTCCCCAAACTTGGCAACTTTAAGACTTGTGGACTTCATCTCCCAGAATTCTCCAGCCAGCTATGCTTGCCAAGTTTGGAAACCTCTGGTATATAGTAACAAAGTTCCAAGTTTTTTTTCCCCAGTTCTTTTTCCATTAGGCCCAAAAGGAAAAGTTCTGGTTTTTCATTTAGTGACTGTTTGAAGTTAAATGACACTGAAAAAGTGACTTATGACCACTTTTCCCACTTTTGCAGCATCCCCATGGTCACGTGATCAAAATTCAGGTGCTTGGCAACTGGCATATGTTTATGACAATTGCAGTGTCTTGGGGTTGTGTGATTGCCTTTTGTAACCTTCCCAGCCAGCTTCCGACCAGCAAAATCAATAGAGGAAGCCAGATTCACTTAACAACTGCAGTGATTCTCTTAACAGCTGTGGAAATCGGGTCATAAGATGGGGCACAGCTCAACAACTGTCTTGCTTAACAAGAGAAATTTTGGGCTTCTTTGAAGGGTATAAGTCAAGGATTATCTGTTATAATTACACCATTATAACATGGGCATAAATTGGATTCTAAACATGTAAGTTGAACAGCAATGTAGAATTCATTGGTTTTACCAATGAAAAAATATTTTTGCTCATACTGCACTACTGCAAAAGGGTGTTTTTTTAGTGATTGTTAACTCATGTATTATATATGTAATATGTGGAGAGGAATTGTATGCTTTACTGAAGTAGGCATATTGCATCAGATATATATCTGATCTAGTGGTGACATTCTACCAGTTCGGCCTGGTTCTGGCGAGCCAGTAGCAGCAATGAGCAGCAGAGACTGAACCAATTCTCTCTGCTGGCTCTGCTGTTGGGCCCACCCGCCCACCTGGGCTCCCATGCTCACCTTTATCTGCTGAATTTGAAGTGCAGCTGCTTTGCGCAGCACAGAAGAGTGCTGTGCGGCAGCTACTGAAGTGACCGGGATCATGCAGGCTTGCAGGAGGCGAGTTAGAATGCTCTGCGTCTGTGCAAAGTGCATGTTTGGCACACACGTGCACACAAAGTGTGCCCACCAAGCCACGCCGCTGGCAAAAATATTTGAATCCCACCACTGATCTGATCCATTAATTAAACACATTTGCCCTTGTGTTGTTTGGCAAATTCCTTGTGGGTTATTTTAAAGAGGTATTTTATTAATAACTGTCTTAACAGAACAATTTGCATTGTTATCATAAGAGTCCACAAGGTTCATCTGACTTACTAACCAGATTTTTTATTCGACCTATCTATCTCCATCTTTCCAAGTATCCTTTTAAGACTTGCGAAAGAGGTGGGCCTCTCTTTTCATTACAATATAGGGAAGAAATCCGTGTTACCCTCTCAAAACCAACTGAGAAGTCAACATTTGAGGCCACTGATGATGTCCGTGGTTAATTTAAAATATCTCATTATTTGAGATACAGATAAAGTTAAGGCAAAAAGTCATGATTGAAGTATATTTTAAATGGATATTTTTTGTGAAATTTAAGTGAAGTGAAATTTAATTTGCTCCTTCCATACATTTCCACAAATTGTCTAGGATTTTGGTCTCTTATCAGCCACAAGGCAATCTATTTCCTACATTCTGAAATATGTGGAGTTGAAAAAGTGACAAAAGAGGCACTTATAATGACCAACTGATAGCAGCCACCTATAGCTGCACAGCTATTAGGACAACAGTTTCCCATGGTATCTGTGATAGATTAAGGAGGCCAACACTAGAGAAATTCTTCCAAGTATCTAGGCTACATGAAATGCCAAGTCAAATAACCATTTGGACAATGCCCAAGTAACTTCTCAAACAGGCAGCAAATCTGGGGATGTTGGCACAATTTTCTAAAGACAGAGATAAGTATTTTGGTTAGGTTCTTAAATAGTCATGACTCAATCCATCCTTTCTGAATTTCACGTTTCAAGTGGTCCTCTTAGATTGGTAACTTCACAGAACTGAGTTAGCTATTTCAGCTGTATATTCATTGTGTGATGATTCTTGGCAATTACTGTTCTCTTTGAATTTAGAAACACCTTTTCATTTCTCATTTTTTGTACAGTTGATTCTGTTTAAAAGAAAACTAGACAACTTCTCTTAACATGCTAAGGCATTGCTACCAGTAGTAAGACCCAGTCATTAAATGTGCTAAAAGCAAAAGTTCTTTACAGAAATATGTACACTGCTCAAAAATAAGACATCCTGGATCTGAATGAATGAAATATTCTTATTAAATACTTTGTTCATTACATAGCTGAATGTGCTGACAACAAACTCACACAAAAATTATCAATGGAAATTAAATTTAGCAACCCATGGAGGCCTGGATTTGGAGTTACACTCAAAATTAAAGTGGAAAAAAAACACTACAGGCTGATCCAACTTTGATGTAATGTCCTTAAAACAAGTCAAAATGAGGCTCAGTAGTGTGTGTGGCTTCCACGTGCCTGTATGACCTCCCTACAATGCCTGGGCATGCTCCTGGTGAGGTGGCAGATGGTCTCCTGAGGGATCTCCTCCCACACCAGGACTAAGCATCCCCCAACTCCTGGACAGTCTGTGGTGCATCGTGGCGTTGGTGGATGGAGCAAGACATGATGTCCCAGATGTGCTCAATTGGATTCAGGTCTGGGGAATGAGCGGGCCAGTCCATAGCATCAATGACTTCGTCTTGCAGGAACTGCTGACACACTCCAGCCACATGAAGTCTAGCATTGTCTTGCATTAGGAGGAACCCAGGGCCAACCGCACCAGCATATGGTCTCACAAGGGGTCTGAGGATCTCATCTTGGTACCTAATGGCAGTCAGGCTACTTCTGGCGAGCAAATGGAGGGCTTTGCGGCCCCCTAAAGAAGTGCCACTCCACACCATTACTGACCCACTGCCAAACCGGTCATGCTGGAGGATGTTGCAGGCAGCAGAACATTCTCCACAGCATCTCCAGACCCTGTCACGTCTCACATGTGCTCAGTGTGAACCTGCTTTCATCTGTAAAGAGCACAGGGCGCCAGTGGCGAATTTGCCAATCTTGGTGTTCTCTGGCAAATGCCAAACGTCCTGCATGGTGTTGGGCTGTAAGCACAACCCCCACCTGTGGGTGTCGGGCCCTCATACCACCCTCATGGAGTCTGTTTCTGACCGTTTGAGCAGCCACATGGAGGTCATTTTGCAGGGCTCTGGCAGTGTTCCTCCTGTCCCTCCTTGCACAAAGGCAGAGGTAACGGTCCTGATGCTGAATTGTTGCCCTCCTACGGCCTCTTCCACATCTCCTGATGTACTGGCCTGTCTCCTGGTAGGGCCTCCATGCTCTGGACACTACGCTGACAGACACAGCAAACCTTCTTGCCACAGCTCGCATTGATGTGCCATCCTGGATAAGCTGCACTACCTGAGCCACTTGTGTGGGTTGTTAGACTCCGTCTCATGCTACCACTAGAGTGAAAGCACCGCCAGCATTCAAAAGTGACCAAACCATCAGCCAGAAAGCATAGGAACTGAGAAGTGGTCTGTGGTCACCACCTGCAGAACCACTCCTTCATTGGGGATGTCTTGCTAACTGCCTATGCTTTCCACCTGTTGTCTATTCCATTTGCACAGCAGCATGTGAAATTGATTGTCAATCAGTGTTGCTACCTAAGTGGACAGTTTGATTTCACAGAAGTGTGATTGACTTAGAATTACATTGTGTTGTTTTAAGTGTTCCCTTTATTTTTTTGAGCAGTGTATTTTCGGGTAATTTATTGAGTTAAAATAATATATTGAACGTTAAAAATATGTGTAACAGGAGCTTCCGCCTAATTTGTATTTTTTCTTACTAGGTATTTGTTTGCTTATGGAAAGGCTGCAAAGTGTATAACACACCATCAACAAGTCAGAGTTGGTTACAGCGGCATATGTTGACCCATAGTGGGGACAAACCTTTTAAGGTAGGTCATTTTCCAAGGTTTTTTAGCCTATCTTGTTTTCTTTTATCTTTGTATTCAATATTTATTATAATATTTATGCATTTATCTGAAAGGAAGGCATTGTCCTTTCTCCCTGAAATAACTTGTCTGTAAAATATGACAGTAGTCTGTCTAAATTAACAGATTCAAAAAGGAATAAAAAATGCAATAGGACAGACTGACTAACTTGAAAAAAATTGGGAAATAATACTTTAAGGTTCGTGCCTGCTTAATCACTCTGGAAAAGCTATTCCACAGTAAAGGGTTTGTTTTTTGGCGTGGCTCATAATGAGTAGCAGAAATTTTGAGAAGCCCCTCTTTCACAAATCTATAAAAGTCAGGTTCATGCATTTGGGACATTAAACCAAAGGAAGCCCCAGAGCTTTGAATTAGGCCTGGAAACAAATAGACAGTGGGAATAGCTCCCACTGCAATGACTCGGGCTAAAAACACTGAGCTTGTCAGCTGGAAAGCCAGCTGAGTTCAAGACCTGAGTGCTGCCTGATGGCTGAGCTCCTGTTATTTGCCACAGCTCTTGCCCACCTAGCAGGACAAAAGTATGCAAATGCGAGTAGATAGGTAGGTACCACTTCAATGGGGAAGGTAACAGCATTCTGTGAGCCTCAGCATATAGTCATCCTGGCCACATGACCATGGAAATATCTTTGGACAATGCTGGCTCCCTTGGTTAAGAAATGGAGATAAACATTGCCCCCTAGAGTCAGATACGAATGGACGGAGGAACCTTTACCTTTATAGCCAGCCCCATGTCATTGGCATTCAATGTTCTCACATAGCCATGTCTGTCAAGGTGCCCGTAGCCAGTCTATGCATCAGTGGAAGTTTCCCTATGAAGAGAAAACTTCACACTTGGGAATTTCACAGTGTAGATCAGGCGTGTCCAACCATGACAACTTGAAGCCTGGCGGACTTCAACTCCCAGAATTCCCCAGCGCTGGCTGGGGAATTCTGGGAGTTGAAGTCTGACAGGCTTCAAGTTGTCATGGTTGGACACGCCTGGTGTAGATCCTCATAGCCAAATCATTAACCAAGCAGCCTTCCTAGGTGATGAACCAAACACAGATGGGTAAGAGAGAAATTATACTTTATTTCTTTCTACACTACTTTATTCTTGGCAGTTCACCAGAAAAATTTATGGTTCTAGTGATTTTGGAACATTTTGCTAATTTTTTGTATGCCTTCGCCCTATGAAAGGCTGTACTAGAGAGAACTCACATTCCACCTAATTGAAAAATCCTGTTGGTTTGATTAGTAGCATTTTCAAATTATTAAATGACAGTCGGAAAAAAAAACTAAGTGGAAGGCCATTTGGTACAGTTTGTAATGGTGTGGTTTCCTACATGTCCTCTTGGTTAATGTTCCTGATGTTAGAGAGGAAAGGATGATAGATAGATAGATAGATAGATAGATAGATAGATAGATAGATAGATAGATAGATAGATAGATAGATAATCGCTTCCTGACAGCAGGAATTGTCATAGAATATTACTACTTTAATCATCATATCTGAGGAAATGCAATACTTCAACTGAGTTTTGCTAATCTTATTGACTTAATCTTATTGTTAGATTTGTTTCTTTATAAAAGAACAAGTATTCATTCTCATAAACAAAAACCCATTAATATCTGCTGTTAACTATGCAAAAAAGCCGTTGCAGTTTGTATGACTTCATATTGTTGGCTATGTTCTCACATCATTGGAATTGAATTATCGCTCTAGTGTTCAAAAATTACCTTTGTCTACTTTGATTTCTTGATTGCATGCTGTGTTGCACTAAGAACAATGAAGGGAAGGTAATCTTTAATAATTGACATCCTGCTTGAAGTGAGCACTTCTCAGTGTGTTGACTGGGATTGCTCAGTTGTTCTTTTCATAAAAGGATTACAGAAAAGCAAGATCGCATCAGCCTGTTCCTTCTGGGTTCAGTGATAGCCGCCCTGAGTACCTCTAACGTTGCCTTTTTTTTTTTAGTGCGTTGTGGGAGGTTGCAATGCTAGTTTTGCTTCCCAGAGTGGACTGGCTCGGCATGTACCAACACACTTCAGTCAGCAGAATTCTTCAAAAGTTACCAACCAGCCAAAGGCAAAAGAAGAGTCTCCTTCTAAAGCTGGAATGAACAAAAGAAAGAAGTTAAAGAACAAACGGAGGCGCTCCTTACGTACGTCTGTGCAACGTTTTAGTTCTGTGATAAGCTTTATAACCCCGCAGCTGACCTTTGATGGCTTGCTTGCTCTCAATAGCTTTTTTTTTTTTTTTGCCTCTTTACCACCCTCTTGCAAAACCTCTCATTAGTAGCTTTGAATTTAAGATCTTGTTCCATGGAAAAGTCAGATGATTATACCTAGTATGAATGTACCTTCTTAACTTATCCTCAGCTCTGAAGTTGAAGGCTTCAGAATTAGAGCAGGCAGAAGCTATGTCTGATAGGATTTCTTTACTGACCAGAATACTTAGTTAGTTGGCATTCAGAGGGCAATGATTACTATCATTTTTTGTCATCCTCTCTGAAATCCTTTATTAGGCCAAGAAGTAAACAATTAAAAAATATATATCTGATGCTATATTAGCACCTGACAGTCAAAAGAAGTCAAAAGATCTGAATGGTTACTGAAGAGTAGCATAAGGGATCTGCAAGAAACTGCATTCCCCAACATCATTTTGGGTGATATTTTGAAGGGTTGTACTTGATTTCTCAGGAATCACAATTTGGAGGGGGAGGCATTGTGGATTTGTAGTTATATTTTTGTAGACAATAATGAAAAAATAGTTTTTGAAACAAGCTTAATATATCCCTATTAGAAGTTTAAAAAAATCTCAGTTATCTAACTGAAATTTCATATTTAGACCGATTTTAATGTTTCAGTTTAGTTGAAAGGATAGCTTTAAAATAGTATTTTCCAAGCTTGGCAAATTAAAGATGTGTGTATTTCAATTCCTAGCATGCTGGCTGGGGAATTCGGGGAGTTGACATCCTTCCATCTTCAAGTTGCCAAGGTTGGGAAACCCTTCTCTAAAAGGATCTGTGTTAGAATTTTTTTTTATTTGCTTGAACTGATTACTTAGCATAGACTGCATATGATAGATCTGGACTGGAAAAACCTATTTCAGTTCTCATTCAACCATAGAATTCACAAAAAATTGAACTGGTTATATCTCTGAGTTCAGTCTTACATTACGAAGTAGTTGTAAAGATGAAGTGAGGTATGTATTAATAAGTACAGTTGGAAGCTGTTTGTTTGGAAATAAGACTGTCCCAACTAACAAAGATTTGAATAGTGTTTGTTGTTGTTAGAATTACCAACCTTTTCTCATGGCTGCCCTCCTAACAGATTCTTTGTGCTCAGGCTCTAAAGAATCTTTTCCCCTTTGAACCCAGAGCACTTTCTGCACTCCTGCTTTCTCTTTCAACAACTTGGCAAGTCGTCCATTATCAGCTGGGATGCTTCAAAGAGGAAAGCTCCCGTAAGATAAGATCCATGAAAAAAAATGGAGGGGGATCTATATTGGCAAAATCCAGTTTTTTTCAAGATGGACGTTAATACTGCTATGGTCTTGAGTTAAAAAAATGACTTCTGCAGTTGCATAGGTGATAACTGCACTTGTATTGAATCAGCCACTCATTTCACAAATCGTTTAAGGTTTTAGGATATTGGATATATAAAGGCCTTGACTCTGCTGTCCTCTATAGGGCTGGTGCCAGACTGTGCTGGGGAACTCTTAACCACTGACAAGAGAATAGGAGTGGTCACACGTCATGGTAAGCCAGAATTCTGACTCGCTGTGAAAGAGCAAGCGTGCTTAATGAACGCTGCTCAATAGCTCCTACTT
Source organism: Pseudonaja textilis (assembly GCF_049901715.1). Lineage (NCBI taxonomy): Eukaryota > Metazoa > Chordata > Lepidosauria > Squamata > Elapidae > Pseudonaja > Pseudonaja textilis. The sequence continues at coordinate 65,121,659 of NC_141994.1, forward strand.
AGCTTCCACTAGTGGGACTAGCTAAGCAAACCAAGGAATGCTCTTTCTGAGGTTTGCTTATTGTGACACACAAACTATTTGGCTTCTTTCCCAGGTAAGTCAGGATTAGAACAAACCATGGTTTATAAGTCCAACAGTTTCAGTGGGGGAGTCAACCCTCCTACTTCCTATATGGCAATAAAATAATCTTAGGAGTTTCTACATGTTGGCTCTTGTTGATGATTCACATGTGTTGATGGCAAAAAAATGCTTTTTTCTTGTGCATTTATTTATCACCAAGGAAAGGATATAAACATTGGAGGATTTTATGGGGATCCTTTTGCAGCCTACAGCATACTTTTTAATATTCCAGATTATGTTTGGAGTTGTGTTTTTTTTCTTATACAGACTTCAAAACAAAGTCCTGTTCAAATTGCCTATTAATTTTGTTTTTAAATGATTGCCTCTGGAGCCTATGTTGGGCTTAAAATACTTTTTAGAAAGAAAGTTGATGGCAAAGGTTGCTATTTCATTTTATAGCAAGGTAGCTTCCCTTCCCTTAGTTATTTTTTTAAAATTTTCAATTTAAATGGGAATATGTATATCTCTGTAGTTATTTTACAACATTTCTAATGTTGCAAACATTAAAACAACACTAGGCCAAACATCTAACATTTCCAGTAAAAAACAAAAATGTCATGATACCCCCATTCTGTTTGATGAAATGAAAGTGTTATAATTTAGTATTGAAAAGCCAAGAGATTCAGAGATGGGTCTTCCTCTTGGGAAAAGAATTCCATAAAGTTGGGGTTACCATTGAAGTACTGTGCTGCCTTGTCCGCTCCCATCTATCTCAAAAAGTGGAGGAACTCTGAAATCCTCTTGTAATGATCAAACCAGGTAAGCAGATCCTGTCTGAGCAATGAATCCCTGAGGTAACTGGATACTGTGCTGTGTTGAGCTTTGAAAGGTAACTTTCAGTTTTTTTTTTAAATAGACTCGGAACCATAACCGAAACTAACTTAAAATATGTATTATTATGCATGTAGGAGTAGATGGCTACATTTTAGTTCCTCTGTTTTGTACCTTCTAGATCAGGGGTCCTAAACCCCCGGGCTGCGACCCACTACCAGGCCGTGACCTATTCGGAATTGGGCCATGTGAGGGTTGGCCGGATCATGTGTGCGTGCGCAGTTGAACTTGCACCAGCAATGGGCTGGTGGAAACTTGCACATATGTGCCCCAGTCCACCACTTGTGCAAGGGCTCCATATGTGCGCAACAGCCTGCCACTCAGGCGGCCCACTTCCCCTCTCCTCCCCCCCCATGGGATCCCCAAGCCACAAAGGTTGGGGACCACTGTTCTAAGTAGTTTCCAGTGGCAGCCCCAAAACAGAGCCTGTTGCAATAGTCCAGTTCAGTGGTTAGAAAAATGTGATTTATTTGCTAGGGCTTCTGGGTCCATGCAGGGCCATAACTGGTTTAACACCTGAAGCTGGGCAATGCCCCATCTCCCTGCCCCATCCTGACAACAGTACTTCCTGACATTTAAAGATCAGTCCCTTCATTGGGAACAAACTCCATTCAGTATGACTACTGAGAACTGATGTTGTTTGGATACCCCATGGTCTATTGAAAAAATAGCAGCTCTGTCTCAGAGGGGTTCAATGTGAACTTACTTCATCCCATTCAGATCCTCCCAGGATGTAAGCATGAGGTCTCTCGCTTGGCCTGGGATGGCAGTATACAATTGGGTGTTATTTGCATAGCAGAGTTACCGCATTGTAGAGAGAGAGAGAGAGAGAGATGCAGCTTCCCACAGTGATTTTACATAGATATTAAATAGTATGAAGGAGAGTCCTGAGGAACCACACATAATAACCAAGGATTTGAATGTTTCTTCTCCTTCATTTGTGATTGATATCACCACTCATGTAGGAGTAGAACCACCAATAAATATATTCTAGCATCTAATTCCTAATCCAGGGAGGTGAGCCAGAAAGATGCGGGTTCAATGGTAACAAATGCCACTGAAATGTCTGGAAGGTCCCAGAAAGATCAGCCACCACAGCAGCCAATGGCATTTCCCAGGCCAATCCTCAATCCAGATAATGTGTTTCAGTTAGAATCTTTTGGATTGGAGATGGATCCTGGTTGGTTTTTAAGAGTTTATTTGGTATGACCACCCAACCTGTAAATTGATTGTTGGTGACTTAAAATTGTAAAAAAGTATGAAAACAAAAGAAGTAAAAACACAGCAAACATCTGGAATTAAAGAAGAAAATAGAATACAAATGTACATTCCTAATTCCTGAGTATAGAATTGGATCTGCAGTTCTTGGTATTTCAATCGTATTCATCCTGCCTGCACTTCGGTTAATTAATCAAAATTCTCATAATCACAAAATGAAAATTCTCTAGGACAGTAATAAAAAACGTTATGTTTCAATCATAGAATAGGTGTGTTGTTGAAAATAATCATAATCCTCCTGAATCTAAATTATGAATATTAGTGCTTCCTGTGTTTCAGAATCTATCTATGCTTGGCAGATATTTGCATGGTTTTAAATCAAAATAATAAAGCATAAATAAGCTTTGGAATTGAAGCCATAAGACATAGAGCTGAATTATGCTTCTGTATCAAAATTCCTTCTCCTTATAGGATCCTGGCATGTTTACAATATTCTGAAAGTCATTGACTTCTCTAGAACTTTATGGGATGTTTGGATGAGAATTTTCTTGGTGCAGCTAATTAGATCTCCTGATTCAAGCTATGATGTTCTGGTAGCTTGACTTGATTCCATTGGTTTGATTGAAAGTCATGTTTTGTCTTACAAACATTATTGTAGTTAGTGAAAAATGATTTCCAAGCCACAGGGACTATATTCACGCAACACATTAAGCTAAAGTCAAAAACATCATAGTTGAATCTGATACATAAACCCAAGTCATTGTTAAGTTGCATGCTTATTCATGAATGCATTTTCATTTCTCTGTGACTCTAGCTTTAAGTATTGAATATATTGTTTGATTATGTGCCATCAAACTGCCATCAGCTCTTATCAGCTACATATATTTTTCTTCATGACAAAAAACCCCCTGGTATTTCAGGTCTTCTAATGACACATCCATTGCCATGAATGAATTCATCCATCTTGCTGATTGTCCTCTTTTTTTCTAACGTTACTAGTATTAGAGCCTTCTCCAGAGAGACAAATCTTCCCAAAATGTATCCAAAGTAGGATAGTTGGAGCATGGCCATTTGCTTAAGAGACCCATTTGGTTGTTTTCTCAGCTATCTACAGTATTCTCATGTATTTTCTCCAACCCCAAGTTTCAAGAAATTTCAGTAGTCTTCCTTCCTGCTTCTTCAAATTCCAGCTTTCACAGGGGATTACCATAATTTGCACTGTTCTGATCTTTGTAAGTAATGGACAATCACTGCATTTGAATATATTTTCCAAGGCTTTCATGGGTGCTCTACCATGTGCCAGTGCGCGCTATTTTCTTGACTATTTCTTCCTTTACTATTGATGGTTGATCCTAAAAGGCAGAAATTATCCATTACTTCAGTATCTTCATTGTCAATTCTAATAGTGATTGTTCTTCCTAATATCACTTGTTTCTTTACACAATATATAATTTTAGATCCCCTTTTCCCCTTTTCTTCTTAACTTTTATTACTAGAGCTTGCAGGCCCTTTATGTTTTTGCTATCAGAGTAGTCTCATAACACACAGGGTATTGGTTTTTCTTCCTCCAGTTTTAAAACTACATTGATCTTCTTCCAGTTCAGCTTCACTTATTATATATTCAGCATGTAGATAAGGGGAGAAAAAATAGACTTGTTGCACTCCCTAAGTCAATCTGGAACTCTCCATTTCATCATGTTCTGTCCATGTTGTGGCTTCCTCATTTGTATATAGGTATCCCAAGAGGAGAATGGGATGTTGTGGGATCTCCATTTTTCTAAACACATTCAGGATGGACACAATCAAAGGACTTTCTATAATAAATGAAATACATGGTGGCGTTTTTTAAATATTCTTTGGCTTTCTCAATTACCTAGCATTCATCAGCAATTAGGTCTCATGTTCCTTGGCCTTTTCCAAAGCCAGTTTGAACATCTGGCATCTCTTTTTCTGTGTGGGTGTCTAATCTGCATTGGGTGAGCCTGAGCATCATTTTACTAGCTTGTTAAATCAAGGTTATTTGTATGATAGTTTGTTCATTCTCTTAAAGTGTCTTTTCTTTCGTATTAATACGTACTGCATTTTATGTACCTCTTCCAGTGTGTTGCCACTGTGCCACTTTCCAGATTTCCTCATATAAGCTTAGTTAGAACATTTTTTTATTTTTCTGTTGTTTGCCATATTTCGGTGAGTATTCTACTAGTTTCCTAGAGCCTTCTGACTTGATAATGACTAACTTCATCTTTTAGTTCTAAAGGCAGGTGTGACATATGAATACTTCGATACATATCACTGATTGATGTCACATACAGGTTTTTCCTATTCCCACTGCCCGTTTAAATATAATATTATTTGTTGAAAATTATGAAGTGATCCGTATCTTCAGTGACTTGATCTTGCATGAAGGTGTTCTTCAAAAAACCAAAGCTTAGCATTGCTGGATTTAATTTACTGATGCCAGATGATTTTGGTGCATGATCAGATGAAGTGTTATCCTTGTTCTGTTTTTTTCCCTGTTTGAGATATATCTAACTATAGTGGACAAGTGATGAAGGAAATCTACCTCAATATATTTTTAATGTATGCTCATTTGATAGTTATAATACTGTCTCTGCTGAATGGCTGAAGAGAACTAGGAACCATAAATTTGGGCAATTTATTCAGCTCACCAACCTGGATTTGGATGCCTTCAAAAAAATTTTTAGCACAAAAAGTATATTTTAAAAAAAACAGCTCAATTTTGAAAGTGTCTGTGAGCACCCATTTTCCCCATGATTGCGGTCCACATAATGAAAACAATGTTAGATCAAATACTTCTTCAAGAACATAAAAATAATGTTATTAAAGTGGCAAAGTATAATTCAAATCTTCTATTCACATTATTGTGGTTCAGTTGAGCTCAAATCAGTAGCATTATATGCTCATTGTAATAAATCAAAATTAAACTTTCTTACATTTTGTATTTATCTCATTGTCTTTGAATTGGATTTAAATAATTGCAATCATACAATAGCTAGTGTTGAAGTATTTTCTACAAATAAGCAAGAGATGCAAGCTGCTTTAATTAAAAAAAATAAAGTTCTAGGGTCAGGGGGTAGAATTACAGCCCTGTGTGGTTCACACTAGCTGTAATCCAGAAACTTCTTGTATTGTTTCATATTTAGCAATATATAATTACATTTAATATATCTTGGTTGGTATTATGAAACTATTCAGTCATGAGAAGCTGTTGAATGAAGATTAATCTTCCATGGAATAAAACTGGAAAGGGAAAGACTACGAGCTGTTAAGCAAATATTTTATGAAAGGTTTAGTTTCTGGACCCTTATGGATGGACATCCACTAACCTAATTGTTGATTGTATCTTAAAATGACCCTCCATGGCTATAAAAATATATGTATGTTTTATGAATAAGAGGGAGCAATGCCAGGTTAACTGAGGTTAATTAAGCAAACAGGTATAACATTGGAGATATTTGGCTTAGTAGCAGTGTAGTGCAGCCTCAATTTAAAGGACCATTAGAAATAGGGAATGCCTGTCATTCAGCTTCTTGGTCTGGGTTTATCAAGGAGCCAAACCTAAAAAAAAAGGAGTCAGCAGCAAAAAGAAAAATATAATTAAAAAGGCAGCACCAAAAGCTGAGCCAGGTTATCATAAATGTCAGGCCTTAAATGCTAAGAAGCTGGAAGCCAGAAATCACCAACTAAGATGTTTCTGAGGAACAATACATAAATAAAACAAATAACAGTGAACCAATTGTGCAAGAATAGGGGTGTCAAATTCGATTTCATTGAGGGCCACATCAGGGTTATGTTTGACCTCAGGAGGCCAGGATGGGTGTGGCCAGCATGTGTTGGGGCTGCCTCTGGTGGCCCAAGCGCTCTGCCAGTGAAAACGGGCTCCTGAGCTCCATTTTTGGCTGCGACGGCCTCCTGCCAACCCTCTGCCAGCAAAAACGGCTCTCGGGAGGGCCGCATGTGGCCCTTGTGAGCTGTGTTTTCCCTGGCAGAGGCACCATGGGCCGGTCCTTTGCTATTTCCAGGGCAGCCCCGCAGACCAGATCTATGCACTCCGAGGGCTGGATCCAGCCCCTGGGCCTTGAGTTTAACACGCCTGCCCAAGAAGGTATGTTAATGCACACATAGGCAGCATATTTCCTAAACGATTGATTTTGTGTATTCTGGGAGAGGTTGGGACTGATATTTATTAAATCCAAAACCTATTGCTTCAAATCCTGATAAATGAAAGTTTTAGCTATTTTTTTTTTTAATAATCTTGTAATACTAGTTGCTTGCAAATGAAAGTAAGACGGCAGTGGGATGTGGTTGCAAAATAAAGTAAACATAGTTTTATTAATGTTACTACAAAGTGTTTTTTTTCCAAATCCCAGGAAGTAATAGTTTCACTTTATCTTCTGTTTATCAGATCCTTTCCTTGAATGTTAAGTCAAGTTCTGAAAAGAAAGAAAAAATTATAAAAATTGGTCCAGGGAAGATCAAGAATATTGATTTGAAGACAGGAAAATTAACACTGAATGCACTGGGAAGGGTTAATTTCTAAAGAGGAAAATGTAATTCCAGTTTTCAAATGCCTAAAAGGGTTTTTCAGAAGAAAAAGCCCTCCTAAACCTGTCCCTTTCTCACCTGAATGCAGACTTTGGAATATTGCATTTAAATTACAAAAGGCAAAACTTCAGTGAAACATTAGCAGACGACTTCCTCATAGTAAGAACAGTTTGATAATTTTAAAAATAGAATCATTGTAGGTATATCCAGCTTTACAGCCTGTGTGCTATGAAAGCAGAAGGCGTTATCTTTCTTCCTTAAAGTAAGATCAAAAAGCTGAACATTTAAATATGTTGCATACACCCTTGCATTGTAGTTGAAGGCTTGCTTTGTTTTTTTTCCCCTTCCTTAGCAAGACCTCATGACTTCTTTGATGCACAGACCTTGGACGCCATACGGCATCGAGCTATTTGCTTTAACCTTTCTGCTCACATAGAAAGTTTGGGAAAAGGCCACAGTGTTGTATTTCACAGTACGGTAAGTATTATTATCTACCATGCTTGGTATATTTATAATATCTTCAGTATCTTCAAACAGCCTTTCTACACTGAAATATACATCATTGTGCATTGTTATCACAGATTTAATTTAGATAATGTTGCTTGAAAAGTCTTCTGCAGAGACTTCTGTGCTCTTCTTCCCAAAATATATGCAGTTCATGTTCCTCTCTTTTTACCCTGTAGAACAGGGGTGTCAAAGTCGTGTTGTCACCTGACGTATCATGACTTTTCCCCCCCTTCGCTGGCGAGGGCGTGGCCAGCCATGACGCATCCAGCCCACACACCGCGAGTTTGACAGCCCTACTATAGAACATAGAAAAATAACTGTAGCCCTATAAAGTTGCTTACGGCTGTGATTTCTCCAAGTTTACTCAGCAATTTTCATATTTTAATTGGTTAAATTTATTTCATATCTTTCATTCAGGACCTTCTGGTCTACAGAGCCTCCCTGCATTTAGTTTCTCTCCATTATAATTCTGAGGCAGATTGTTCTGAGAATGACCAGCTGAAAGTGATTCATGAGGCTCATCCAGCATCTTAATCACAGCCATGGATAAATGACCATTTGAATTCTGCTGTCAGAAATACTATCCTAGCACTTCAAATAGTTCTCCGGGCTAAATATATTTAGTCTTTCCAACTTCGTGGAAAGTTGGAAAGAAATTAGGTAAAGAGGCTCAGAACTCTGTCCATAAATATGGTGATTCCTCATAATACAGCGGTGTCAAACTCTCAGCCGGTGGCTGGATGAGTCACGCACTGGCCACGCCCACCCCTGGTTTAGCGAAGGGGGAAAAAGTCATGATACATCATGTGACGATATGGCACCACGAATTTGACATTCCCGTCAGATCACAAGGTGACAAATCCGGTAGGGCAGAGAAATTGACAAAGGAAAAATGGAGGCCTGAAATTGGCACGATCTGGCCAGGGGCTGCCGACCCTGTGAGAGAGGTAGGTAATAGAGCAGTAGTTCAGAAAGCCGCCAACTCCTGTGTTCTAGGACTGCCTTCTTTCCATCACACGAACCAGAGAATGCAACCCATCCCCATGTTCACAAAAACACAGCATAAAGGGCTGTAGAGACACTTGTTACTTCATTCCCAGTCTAAGTGCCATTTGTGGTGGACTCTTATTGACTGTGTTGATATTCTCCAGGTTCCTTTCAGGTCTCTTAATGCGGCATTCGTACTAATTGCAATTGGATTTATCCACCTTGCTGGCAGTCATTCCTTTCCCCCGACTTTCCTTCCACTTGCCTTAGCATTATAAACTTCTCAAAACAATTAGGCCTTTGTGTAATGTGTCCAAAATATAATAATTTGAGCCTGGTAATTTTGCAATTATTTCACATGAAAAAAAAACAAGACAGTGAGTTGTCTCATTTTTTTTAGCTGTTCCTTGATATTTATTGTTGGAGTTTGCAGATTATTTGCATTTTCATCTGTCACAGAAAAGTGTCATCAGCAGAGAGCAAGTTATTGGTGTTTCTTTTTCCAATTTTAAAATCACAATCATCTCCTTCCAGTCCATCTTCCCTTAAAATATATCCAGCATAATAAATAAATAAGGCAATATAGCTTTGTTTCACTCACTTTTCAAAAAACCTGGAGTCAATTTTATCTTTCCAGGGTCCATCCAGACTCTGGCTTTCAATGAGGACAATGATGATCTGGATTCCACAGATTAATATGATCAACGTGGGCTTTTTGTAGTCAGTCAAATGCTTTCACTTCTTTTTAGTATTCTGTGACAATTATCCAGTGTGTATCAGCAAAGCCTTTTGTTCTTTAGCTTATTTCTAAAGCCAAGTTGAACATCTGGCATCTCTTTTTTCCATTTAGGCCTGTAATCTACGTTAGATGACATTGAACATCAATTTTGCTAACATGTGAAATTAAGGATTTTGTGCAGTAGTTTGTACAATCTGTTAAGCCTCCTTTCCTTGATATTGGCGTGAAAACTGACCTCTTCCAATCTGTCAACAAGCCACTGGGTCATTGCGGATTCGCTGCTGTGATTAGACCCTTTATTAGATTCTTCTTTTGCTTTCTCTTCTATTTCTGTAGATGCTCCTTCAATTCTTATAGTTTATCCTACCCGACTGCTGATCTGATTTCCAACTTTGTGGCGCTGCTCACACTTCTGAATAGGGAATATCATGAAAGATATCTTAGATGTTGAAATCTCCTCTCATTTCTCTTCGATCTTTTCTGAATGGCTACCTGTTCATTTTAGCATATTGATTTGAGATTGGAATCTCCGAGGTATTGTGACCTTTTGGAAGTTTATCTGCATTTTCCCTTTCTGTTTCTATTTCATATATTTTAATTTATTTTTATTTCATATTTCTTAACTAGATACAGGTGCTGCTGTAATGCTGTTCCTTATCTCATTTAACAGCTCTCTACATTTTTTTTTCTTTTTGGTTTAAGTTCTTCCTGAGATCTTTGACTTTCTTGGTTCCTTCCTCTTCCTGGCAATTTCTATCATCTGTTCTGGCATCCTGTTTGGTGTCTTCTATTTCTTGGTCTTTGGCAGTCTTGTTCTACATTTACCTTTTATAGCCTCTTTGATTTCATTTAACAATTTCTCTGGTTCTCTCTCAAGTGAGTTCCGGGGCTTCAAAGCAGTTCTTGATACTCTTCTTGAAAATGGTAGGTATACATTCAAGGTTATGTTGTGGAAATTTTTGGCTTTGATCTTCCTCTTTAGCTTGGGATGGAACCTGCACATAATCAGTTCATGATTTTTTTTCTCCCTGCAATCCGCTCCTGTCTTTGCTGGCTAATTGATCTGTTACAATTGTTTGTATCAATAATCAGTGGGATCTTCTATAGTCTCCATCTAATGACCTCTATGTATTCAGAAATGGTTCTGCTCGAAGAATGAATGTGCTGTAGCTAAAGAAACCAGAAGGTGATACTTAATTCCTGTTTCCTGGTCCATACTTTTTGCTACATTTTGGTCCTATATTTCTAACTTTGACATTCCAGTCTCCAGTCATAAGCGGCAACTCTTACTTACATGTTCTGTCCTTTTCAGATTGACCATGACCATAAAACATGACATCTTGCATCAGTGGTTGGAGTGGAAACTTAGATGAGCGTCTTTTTAAAGGACATTATTTGCAAATTCTAATACAGATGATATTTGGTCCTCAATTGCATTGTGCACAGGTCCTGTCCTCCTATATCCTTTCTCACTGAAAGTGGGGCTGTTTCTTCTTCGCTTTTGGGTCCTGAGTAGTAAACAGTACGATTTTCTCACTCAAAAGCATCCAATTCCAATCAGTTTCAATTATCTAATGCTTAAGGTGTCAGTCTCTATCATCACTTTGTCTTGCTTTTTCTGCCTCGAGCATCCCATATTTGTGGTTTTACGTTCTGTGTTCCCATTAGAATTCCGTCTTTGCCACTTTGGATTTTCTTTCTCCTTTTACAGCAACCTCAGCAATTGAACCTCCTGAAGGGTTTAGGGTCATAAGTATCATTAGTGCTCGAAAAGAGCCTCGGGTGTTCCTTAATGGTTTAGGTGACCCTGTTTGGCATACATACTTTTGAAGTGTTTTCCTGGTGTCCTTCGCCCATCTCTCTTGGGAATCCCCTTCCATCACCCCAATAAGGTAGCAGAGCAGGGACTTCGGGATGAGAAGGTGTAATTGCAGAGAAGAAAATACAAATATTTCCTATGTTTGTAAAGCTGATAAAGAGATTGGAAAGAATTCCCTACCTTGCCTGAAAGCAGTAATGAGAGAAAATTGCTTTATTTTTGTAAGTGTTGAAAGGATGACAGAAATTGTGCTGTGACACTTATCAGTCATTTGACTGTTCTTCCCTACTTAGGTGCAAGTATATTTTGGAGCATGTCATGCTGTATGCAAATATCCCTCCATCTTACTATAATTTTCCCGGTATTTTAATTGACGTTCCTCTTTACCCTAACTAGCCAGGCGATTGGTGAGACTTATGGGAGTTATTGCTGAGGATATCTGAAGGATTCAATGTGGCTTCCTCCTACTCTTTAATTTTAGTTAACTTCACTTATTCCCACTTGCAAGATTGTCCTAGAAAGAGAGAACAATTCCGACCATTTGGCTGCCATTTGGCTGCCATTTGGCCCATTGTCCTATCCTTCTTTGGGGTCAGTACTTACGTAAATTTTCCTCATCCACAAGTTATTTACACACCTTTTTTGCAGTGGGCTGCAAAGTACTTCACAACCCTACTCCAGTCTCCTATTGCAAAACTTAAGAATGACTATGGGCTGATTGTCTGGCTTATAGGGAAGGAGATGAGATCTGAGTGGCTACACCTGGGCAGAAGCCCTTAGTAGAGACATTGCTACGTAAGGTATGGCTCTTAGGGTTTTGACATCGGACTGATTATAGTTAGCTTGAAATTCCTTGCTACTCTACTTCAGAACATGGATCCAAATCAAAACTTAGGAGTCATTATTCACCTGTGTCTAATTTAGTCACTTCTGGTGAGATTGTCAGCTATATAAATTTGACAATTATGTGGCTTGAGAAGAAAGGAGTAGGAAGCACACAAATCATCTTTCAAATCTTGCATCTGTGGTTCTGGAGATCTAAGTGCAATATCTGATGGTGGATATAAAAGTGAGGATTTTGCAGATTTGAGAATGAGAATTATTAGCAACACTCTTGCAATAAAATTGTGGGAGAAGGCACAGCTGCTTTAAGCAGTGACAAGCAGATGCTGTATGAGTGCTGCACATTTCAAAATGTTTAGTGGCTGAAACTAAATGGTATAATTTGGAAAAGTAACTAACATCTTTGAGTTATTTCTGTGGTTCTCCAGGAGAGGTCAGCAGAACTCCATTTGCATATATGTAACCCTCACTCCTGGTAAAGATTGAGTTTTCAAAAAGTCCGCAATAGAAACAGGAAAGTTTTGTTTGGTGCGGAAGGTATTAATTTCTTTTGTCAGAATCTTTGCAGTCCTATGAATGCTCCTGCAACCCTTTGAAGACAAATCAAGCAATACTCTGATTGCTGATTTGTGGCTATTTGTTTCTGCTTTGAAAGCCTTGAGCAAAAGTCTTCCCATTCCTCTCACCAAGATGTCAGCAGGAGCTTTGAAAAGAAATTTCTTTTCATGAGGAACTCAGCTGTTGCTTTCCCCCATCGCCCTCGATAAGGCTCATTGTTGTTACTTGGTAAGACACCTTCTAAGACACCACATAAAAAGAATATTGAAATTAATGCCCTCCAGATGTTTTGAACTAGAGTTTTCTTAATACCTCACTATTGACCAATTTACTGATGATAGTTATTGGAATGATAGTCTAGAATGTTTAAATGACACCAAGTTATTTACGTGCAATGTAGCTAGGAGTTAAATTCTTCTTCTTTTGATATCTTGATTGATACATAAAATATATTATCTGGCCAGTTGGGCCTCCTCTCTTTTGGCTTTTGTATTTGTGAAGTGCTTTCCATAGGCTTGAAAACAGAGTTACGGTACATGCAGACATCTTGCACCTATCTTAATTTTAAGAAAATAACATGGAAACAGGTAAAACTATTTCAGGCATGTTTTTACATCAATTGTAATTTCCAAGTTTCTAGAAATTGTTTTACGATCAGCCTTGTATTTCTGTTTTATATACGTTTGTTGCTGATGTTTGCTAGAATACCTGGCTAGCATTTAACAATATTTATACTTTCTTTGAAAGCTTGCCTTTAAAAATACACTTTTATAGATCCTTGTGTAGAATCTTTGCTAATAATACTGCATTAAGGCTTTTTTTGGGGGGGGGTTCTTTTAGAGCGAGCGTAACAATCTAGGATGCAGGATAAGAAAATAATAATGTATCATCATTTCTACTTTTCAAATTAGATGCTAATGTTCAAACATAACTTAGAAGGTGGAAGCTCCTATGCAACCCCCCTGTGCCCTAATTACTTGAACTGATTAGGATGAGCTCTGATTCTCTTTTGAGAACCTCTGTGTGTAGCTTTTTACCTTAATGCACAAGGCAGCTTTCCAGAAGAGGAGTAAATATGCAGTATTTCCACTGGTTTTACACAATGGGGGTTTACGGTGTTTGCCATTTTCTCTAAATCAACTCCTTTCCTAATTTTCTTACCAGGACTCCCTGCTTGAGGCAGGCTTGCCTTTTCTATTTATTTAGAAAATGTATATGGTTGCCCACCTTAACCAAACAACTCTGAACAACTAACAACATAACACGAAAATACATTTAAAAATAAACATAGAAAATAGAAAAGCTGAGGCACCCTCTTATATCATTCTCAGTCCCCAGACTTGCCTATATCGGGCTCCACTAACAATGTGGTCTTAATGCTTGAAGGGAAAAAGCCAGACTGGAAAATGTTTGAGCAATCAGAAGTTGGGAGTCGGCCTAAACAATTCCCTCTGACGCCATGGCATTTTAAGTCCTGTTTCTACATTTCTTCAAGCAGCCTTATCCGCAAGTCTTTATCTTTCATGCTTCTAAATTTCCCAGGGACCCATTAGCTTTGAAAACAGCTCCAATCCCTGTTACACCAGATACAGAATTCTAGAAATGTGTCTGAAACGTGCAATTACAAGCTTATTTGTCTGTGTGGCTTTTATCCTGTGGTTAATATTTCTGCAGGAACATCAAGACGTTTCCACTTTGGGGCTTGAGTGAGCTACCTCTTTATGCAGTCCATTCGTGATGTTGAAGGCAAACAACCGATTTGATATGTCTTACATGAGTCAAACTAAGAAACCTACTGTTTTCTTCCACAGGATGCAAAATATATATATAATGTGCAAAAGCTTTCCCCAGCTGTTTTGGGGTGGCAACGTGGCAGCATGGGGTGGCAACTTTGGGAAAAGCAGCCGATGTATGTCAGTGTTCTCAACCTTAGCCACTCAAAAATGAGTGGACTTCAACTCCCAGAAATCCCTAGTCAACGTGATATATTTGTTTCGGAAAATGAAGGCAGACATTGAAAAGGGAACTAACTGTATGTGTGTATTGGCATCATCTCACATAAATTTGAACATCATCTCAAAAGTAAACTGTTTTTAGAGGAGAAGAAAGCCGCTTCAATGTCTATCAGAATCCACGAAAAAAAATAAAAAAACTGTAACCCAAAACACTTATTGGACCAGATATTTTTACGGGCAGGGAATTCAAGAAAGAGCATAAATATTTCAAGTTGCTTTTCTCGTGTTTGCTTTTAGGTAATAGCTAAAAGGAAAGAGGACTCTGGAAAAGTTAAGTTGCTGCTTCACTGGACTCCAGAAGATATGTAAGTATTTATACTCAGTAGTAGATAATTTGGGCACCTGCAAAAATTAGGATATTTCTTATATTTTACACAAGCATACACAGAATTTTCAACTTACTGAAGAGGTTCATGTGACTTAGGCTCATAGCATTGTTATAAAGCTCTGATGGAGAATTAAAATTACCAAGTTAATTCATGCATTTGAGTATTCATTAAGCAAAAGTAATATTCATTAGGAAGTCAAAAAGGAAAGCGACTTTTACCCTTATTACAGTGCTGAACACATCCATAGCTGAGTTAAATTTTGTTTTGAGTTTTTTTGAACATATTGGAAAGAAGGTATATGCCTTAACCCTGTGTTAATTAGCACATTTCCAAAACTAAACAGAAAAGGTGGCCAATAGCAGAAATATTCTTACTTGTATAATCAGTAAATACAATATATATTGTTGAATGTTCTTTCGTTTTTTTCATTGAAGATGCATATGATGTTTCAACTTTGCTAAAGACTGCAAGCTTTTGTTACCTTGTTAACACCACAGAAGCAGTTGCTAAAAGGGCTTTGAAATCATTATGGAAAGATACATTCATTACCAATATTAAAATCAGCAATGCTTATTTGAACTATAATTAGCTTTTTCAATAAACAAAAAATCAGGGTATCAGAAATTAGCAATTTCTAAACAGTATGTTCACATATAGAACATACCGGTATATATTTCCTTTTTCTATCCTTTTCAACAGAGGCGCAATTCTGTTTTAATTTTAATTCAATTTAATTCAGTTCAGTGGACAGGATGAAATGTCCATTTCTCAATTAACTTTTTGAAAGCTCCTTAACACTGGCCAACAAAATAAATTTGTGGAAAATGTCTTTCACATATTTGCCATTGCTTTTCAAAAATAGACAGTTGTAGTTCAGTTTCCCAAATTGAAACTGGTTCTATGTTTTTCACTAACCGAAGGGTATTTGAAACTTTTAGTTAGCTTTGAAGAAATAATGCATGGATATTTAAATAAAGTCACTGCCTGGGGATGCTATTATTTTGAATAATAATATTAATCATTGTAATTAATGCTACTTATGTGAGATTTTGAAAAGCTCCCAGTAGATACACATTATGCTCAATGGTTAAGACCCTGGACCTGTCAGCTGAAAGCCAGTAGCTCAGGTTTGAGACCCGAGCAACACATAACCGGGTGAGCTCATGTCCTCGCCCCAGTTCCTGCCAACCTAACAGTTCAAAAGCACGCAAATGTGAGTACATAAATAGGCACCATCTTGATGGGAAGGTGTAACACCATTCCATGTCATCATGCCGTCTATACTACCGTGGAAATAGCTTTGGATAGCACTGGCTCAATGGCCTTGAAACAGAGATGAGCACCACCCCTGAAAGTCGGTTACAACTAGCAGGGTAAAATCCACAGGGGCTCCTTTACATTGTTGAGAAGGCTATCCTCAGAGCCAAACTAATATTATTGTTATCTCTTTACATAGAGAGGTTGAGCTACTGTCAAATCATATAGGGCTTCTAGAACAGCGGTGTCAACCTCGTGGTCCACGGGTTGGATTCGTCATGCGCTGACCACGTCCACCTCCGGTTTAGCAAAGGGGAAAGTTGCAGTTACATGTTGTTGCGATTTTGACACCCCCGTTTTCTAGAAAATGGCATAGAATTTTGTGCCTACGGATGCTTAATTTGGGCAAGCCTCCTATCCCAATCATCACAACTAAAATGGTAGAAATAAAATGTTACTCCCTGAAAGAGACGGAGCCTTTTGGGATGTAGAGGGGGAGAGCCTTGTCCTGCAACAAAAAGGTTTGGAATTACAAGTTCAGCTGACTGTGATGCTCAGAGAGAAGCAGATTTCCAGCCAAATCTTTTTGGCAGTGCAATGTTGGTGTGGATTTTTTTTTTCCCCATAAGAATTGACAGCAGCTCTTTTACCAGTAGCGATAATGGAGAGCGAATCACTGACCTTTTCTTTCTGAATATTTTATTTTATTCATAGTCTTCCTGATGTGTGGGTAAATGAAAGTGAAAGGCATCAGTTAAAAACTAAAGTAGTTCATTTATCAAAACTGCCAAAAGATACTGCTTTGCTTCTGGACCCAAACATATACAGGTAAATCTCCTCATTTCTGGATGTTCGCTTTGCCCAGTGTGACTTGATGCCTTGTGTAACTTTTTGAAGCTGTCCCAGAGCTGCTATCAGTGCAGGTCGCCAAAGTAGTCAGAGCTATTCCTCTTTGATCGTTCACCTTCACTAATATTTTTGGCAGATGTTAGAGGAAGAAACATTTCCTTATTTTGACAGCATCCAGAAGTTAATTTTCAAGGCTTCAGGTCACATGACAGCTTTTGAACTGAAACTCTGGCTGGTAAATATGTGTATTTACCGAGTGTATTTTACTTTTTTGTGCTTGGTGTACAGAAAGTCTAGTAAAGGAGGTACATTCAGTGGAATCCTGAAAGATCACTTCTCTTAAGATCACATGCTGGTTTGTATACCAATTTTTTAAAGTCCAAATTTATCTTTTTTTTAAAAAAAGAAAAAAATCACATTCTGTTCAGCCTGTAATACATATAGTATTACTTTTAAGATCTTAGTGCTCTATGCAATTTAAACCAATTAAATGCCTTTTTTCTTTTCATTTTGGGGTTAGGATGGGGACAGACCTATCATAATTTACTGTTGAACTTTACTATACAATTAAGAGTCTATATTTTTTATAATAAACTCCGTTTCCCTGAAAATAAGACCTATTTCAAAAAATAAGACCTAGCATGTTTTTACTTGTGCGTCTAATATAAGCCCCCCCTCCCCAAAATAAGCCCTAATTAAGAACCAGCGCCACTGGCCACCCACCTGTTCCATCTGGTTGCTCACAGTGGTGCAGGGAGCAAAGCTGCCGCAAGCATCTGACACCAGCTTACCTCAGGGCCCCCGTAGCCAGGTCACCCACGCCCTGACACCTGCCTCCCCGCCCTCCATGCCCTGACATCAGCCCACTTCTGCTTGCTCGCAGCCGCAATGGAGCAGGAAGCTGAGTGTGTTGGTGCTGTGGCACGAGACAGGTTTTGGGGCATGAATGACCTGGCTTTGGGGGACCTGAGATAGGCCAGGGCGGGGCACGTGGGGCATCTCACCCCACCTCCACCTCGCAGTGGTGACACTGCCCGACCCACGCCCTCCTGCCCCACAGCCAACCAGCAGAAGTGGGTCTCCCGTACATGGGAAAAAAGATACCCCCAAAATAAGCTCTAGTGCTTATTTTGGGACCCCAAAGAAAATAAGACCTGGTCGTATTTTCGGAGAAACACGGGTATGATTTTGTGAAAACACTGTAAATGTCATCCCAAAGTTGATTTTCCAAAAGGCAACTGGACTTTCGTGGGGTTTTTTTTCCTTGAAAGCATTTTGCTTCTCATCCAAGAAACTTCAGAGAACTGAAGAAGCTTCTTGGATGAGAGGTTTTCAAAGAAAAAAATCCAAGAAAATCCAGTTGCCTTTTGGAAAATCAACTTTGGGACAACTATGACTTGGATGATTGAGAATCTCAATAGACACCATAAGTGTCCATAATTATATCTCCTGTGCTTTTTTCCTGAAAGGTAATCTGAAAAGAACTGATTTATGATTTGTTGTCAAAGTTATAACTAATTTTTTTGCTGGTATTGGGTCTTTTAAATGTTAGAAGCTCCAGGTTCTAATGCCTAGCAAGTTTTATTACCAGTAGTCCTTGACTTGCAGTCATTCGTTTAGTGACCAGTTGACCTTAGAACAGCACTGAAAAAAGTGACTCGTGACTGGTCCTTGCATTTACAACCATTGCAGCATCCCCACAGTTATACGACCAAAATTCAGGTACTTGGCAACTGGCGTGTATTTATGACAGTTGCAGCATCCTGCACACAAATGGTGATTGTGTGATCTTACTGTCTGGTTTCCAACAAGCAAAGTCAACGGGGGAAGCCAGATTCGCTTAACAGCCACGTTGTTCATTTAATATGGGTCTAGGAATTTAGGAAATTTCCTAAAAAAACATAACTTTCAGTGCTTTGCTTAACAACCATGGCAAAAAAAGCATATAAAATCAGTTGTAACAACCCTTCTCGCTTAGCAGCAGGAATTCTAGTGCCAATTCTGGTTGTAAGTCAAGGACTTCCTCTAAAGCCAATCTCAGGTTGCAGAGATAGGAAAGATACGGGCCCAAAACACTGTGGAATTGTTAAGTAAAGGGAGCATGAAGGGACATGCTCTCAATCATTCTCACGACAACTTCCATACACAGCAGTATGTTTATAGAACTGCATACTATAGGCAGTACTGCATCCTGAGTCCTAGAAACTTTTTAGCTTACCTTTTATTTGTCATACTCAAGATTAATCCATTTAAATTTTGTCTTGGGAAAATATATGATGTTAAACGTATTATTTAACAGAGGTAATCATACTAGTTAAATTTGCAATATTAATTATAAAGCAGCTTTACGGCCCTTAACATTTTCTTGGGGTTTTAAATACAGTGCAATAATGTAAAGTCGTATTTCACATCTGGCACCAGTTTCTGAAATCCTCTCCTTTTTAGTCTGTTTCTTAATTAAATATATAAAGCTCTGAGGAATACACAAAAGCCTTTTTGACAATTGCAATCTTTGTCAGAGGTACAGTGGGAGCAAGGCAGATACTCTCATCAGAAATAATGGGAAATATTGTGATAAATACAGTTCTGAAACCGGGGCCATTATGGAGATGAAAAAGCTTATTAATTAATCCTTTTTTTTTTTTTTTTTTGAAAAGTGAGAGATGGGAGTCTTTGATTAATATGAATATTTTCTGTGGGCTCCTTTACCTCATTTTCTGAAAGATAATATCCACATAACTCCAATTCAAATCAATATCTGAAGAATAAACAGAAATATGTCGTTCCTTCTGCTTCCAGATGTTTCGAATACTTAATTTTTCCCCACTGACTTCAACCTGGTTGTCTCCTCAGAAAGTATGCCAGCCTTCTTTCCTGGCAGTAGAAGTGTTTTTCCCGTAATGCCGTCTTAATTCCCAGCAGGAAGAACCTGTTAACCAGAGCAAGTAAAACTTCCTTTGAGAAGCCACCAATGCTGTGTTTCCTTTTCCTTCCAGAACAATGCCACAGAAGAGGTTGAAGAGGTAAAAATCGACTTGGTGGGGGCACCTAACCTACCGTCTTAATCACTGACCATGGAATTAGAATTGCACATTCCTTGAGTCCTTTACCTTTATCTACTCACACACAGACACACAAATACACAGGCACACACACCCTCAGACATGGCACACCCACCCCCTCTGTGTCCAACTGCTGCCAGCCTATGATTGGTCTAACCATTCTGTGAATGAAATTGAAGCATCTTATGGAATATATTATATATAAACGTCTAACATACCTTTCATGGGACGGTACAATGGTGAAGCTTCTCTGGCACGCTCACCAGTGTTTTTGTTTTCAGTGACTTTTTTGAAACTTGTATTGGATGAATTGGCAATCGCTGAATTGTCAGTTGAAAACCCATCCTAGTCGTCGTTACTCACATTTTTTAAAAGAAAATATATGGGGGGTGGGGGTAAGCAAACTCTTGAAATCTCATCATTGATAAGCAACAGCCAGAGAGAATTCTTGGTGAAGCATCTCCGTTCTCACTTTAGTGAACTTGTGGTGTCCAATCACATAACCTTAAGTGATGGTATCATGTTTAAGCAAAATGGTGGTGGCATACTTTGATTTTTATCAGAATTATATTCATTCATTCATTCGTTCAGGGGAAGTTGATCAATGTTAGGTGTTGCTGTATATCCAGTCCTCTTCGTAAGATATTACTGTATATCCATCAGACTTTAATAATATGTATACAAAAAAGAAGAAGAAACAACATTGGTTTTATATTCTATTTGGCTTTTAAAACTCCAGCTTGCTTTTACAGATTATATTGTCTCCCTTTCCCTCCTTTTGGCCTAAATGTTTCTGTTTGTCAAAAAAGAAGTATTTTTTAAAAAGAAGCATTTAAAAATACAATCGTTTATGCACCAAAGTTGGCTATGAAAAGAATTAAATTGCTTCCTCACTTTATTAAGCAAGGATTTACGAATTTTTTTTTAACCCTACAGAAATAGAAAACTTGTGTACTTTGTCTTGTATTGAGACAAAAAAAAAGTTGCATATAGAGAATGAGACATTGCTTGTAAATAGTTTTGCAGATTTGTAATATATTTTTATATCACAAAATGTAGATGTTTTTCCCTAGAGGCATGGAAGTTAAAATGTATATATTATGGTAGAAATAATATTGAAGGATATTGTATGTCATTAGCGCTGCCAGAATTTGTTTAAAGCAAGCACCTTTCTTAACAATAATATGTCTCTTGGATTTCTAAGAGACTCTATACTACTGTTAATAAGAACAAAACACATTGATATCCTTTCAGAAATCTTTGAAGGATGCATAATATCCATAGAAGGTTTATAGCACCTCACTGCTGAACATGGATATGAAATCAATCTTTTTCCTTGCTTGTTGGAAGGAACAAATGTAAAATAAATGACTTAATAAGGTGGCTTATATGCAGTCAAACTGCATGTTTAACCTAACCCTTCCTGTTTAGGAGGATTTTGTTTTTATTTTTATTTTATTTTATTTTTTGCATTACTACAGCGACTTTTTTACACTATTTTTTTTTTTAATTAAACAGCAAATAAATTAAAGTCTAAAGTTTTGGGAGATAGAAGGTTGTTGTTTTTTTTCCGAATTGTATAAGGAGAGCTGCCTTAATGAAGGTAAAATGCTTGTTTGTTGCCTGGTGGATTTAGAATGTTTTCACAAACATTTAAATTTTATTATTGTGCAGATTTAGAAGCACTGCTGACATGGAATGGTTTTGGAATACCGTAGTTGTTTGACAATGGTATTTCATAAAGATCTGTGGCAATGTTAACTATTTAAAACAGATGCCGTGTTTGTTTTGTCTTTTGTTTTTAATTTTTGCTTAAGCACTTCAGTTACTGCTTTATCTTCATTAAATGGTCATCTGTAATTGCTTGGGTTCCCTTTCTTTACATTGCCAAATAGGTGTCTTTCAGATATAGTTTGTATTTGTATTTTTTTAAGTCTTATTGTTTCATGAATCTCTTGTATGCCATTCATAATTGACAGATGATTGTAGACTTTTCTGGAGTATTTTTTCTAATAAAAGAAAGCAAACGCAACTACGGTTTAAGGTTTTTGAATGCCATTTACATATTGCAATACCACTTTCCATTACAAAGGATCCCAAAGCAAGACTTCAAAATAAAAATGAGATTTTAAAAAAACAGAATAGAGGCCAGGATTAACTTACTTCATTGAAAAACAACCACGGCTACGCTTCGACTTATAACCATTACTTTAGTGACCAATCAAAGTTACAGCAGCACTGAAAGAAGTGACTTATGACCATTTTTCACATTGCCATTGCACCATTCCCTGTGGTCACATGATCAACGTTCTGGTGCTTGGCAACTGGCAAGTACATATGACAGTTGCACTGTCCTGGGGTCACGTGATCGCCATTTGTAACCTTGAGCAGAGTCAGTGGGGGAAGCAGTGATTTGTTTTAACAGCTGTGGCAAAAGGTCGTAAAATGGAGCTTAACCACTCTGCTTAGCAATGGAAAATTAAATTACCAAGGCACTTAAAATGCATTCCTGAACACCAAATGAGCCTTTCTTCGGGTGTTGTTTTTTTTTTAAAGGTCTCTTTAGATAGAAACCATGTTTCAATATTCATCGTGCTTTAATTTTTCTTTTTTTTAAAGATAAGTTAAAAGCTGGCTAAGTGATGCCTTCGGCTATCACCAAGTCTCAATTCGGCCTCAAATCCTAATGTTTTTATGGACACGTTGTAGAGTTGTGCTTTAACGATAACAGAAACTCATCTGAAAACTAGGCCTTCCAAGAATTCTTTTTTTTTTCTCCCAACTTTCCACTCTACGCTGTAACCCAGCCGTCTTTCTTGGGTTTCACCTGCTTAGGTTTTCAACCTCAGCCAAGGTCACTTCATTCTGCCACCTGCTATAAATCTGAATGCTTCCATTTTCTTCCAAAGGGTACCAATCTGGTCCTTTGAAGGATGCTTGTGAAGGACAAAAACACCCATTTATCAGAAGGCAAATTGATGAGCTTGCTGTCTATCACCTTGTGCAGCTTTCCAAGTATTCTCTCCCTAGGCAAGGTTTGACTGGGTTGTAACCAATAGCATCCCCCCCACCTCCAAAATGCCTCTACAGTATACTTACACCTCTTATCTTATAAACACTTGAAAAACAAACAAACAAACAATACATAGAGCAGAAAATCATGACAGCCAATTTGGTTCATTGGTTAAAGCATTGGACTAACTAGGATTGAAGTCTCCAAACTTGGCAATTTTAAGACTTGTGGACTTCCAACTCCCAGAATTCCTCAGCCACTATAGCTGGCTGAGGAATTCTGGAAGTTGAAGTTCACAAGTCTTAAAGTTGCCAAGTTTGGAGACCCCTGAACTAGGAGATTGAAGTTTTAGTCCTTTCTCCCTTAGGCATGAAAACTGACACTCCAGCCAACTCACAAAAACAGAAAAGAGGTGTAGGAAAACACATTGTACATTGCCTTGAAAATAAAGTGGGGGATATACCTCAGATAAATGCTTGGCAGTGAATACGATGCTTAGCTGCACACATTTATGCGTTTTCCGTGTTTAGTTTTGAATGTAAAAAGCTTTGAAAACAAAATAGAATTAGGTAAGACGAGAATTTAGAGAGTCCAAAGAGACTTCCAAGTTGGGGTGTTTGGTGTTCAGGAATGCATTTTAAGTTCCCTGGTAATTTAATCTGACGTAGGGTGTGTCTTTGGCTAAAATGTCTCCTCCATTTACTAATATATGGCAGAGAGGCTTGTGAGGCAAAGCTATTTTCCCCAAATCTCTATATTTCTGTTTCCATTCAACATAGAGCAGGTTTCAGCTACTCTCTCTTAAAAGACTTGAATAAATAAGCAAAAGTCTCTGAACTCAAGTTTTACCTGAGGACTTCAGGATTTCTCTCCTTAAAACCCAAATGTCTGTTTTCAGAGAAAATCATCCAACAAGGGAATGATCTTGGACAGTTCTTCTGTTCAGGGAAAATAGACATACAATTGAGCTTAGCTCTGCTACTGTCTTCCAATTGCATGCTGAACCTTGGCTGGGTTAATACCATTTAATCTGACAATTGCCTCCCCTGTGATGAATTATTTGTGCTTCTCTGCGATTCAGGCTCTCTCCTTTATGACCCCTGACCAGTGAGAATGAAAAGAAACAAACTGTCATCACTGAATTAAAAAGCCTGTACGCTTCAATATGAAAGCACAAGTACTTAAACCCTTGCTAACTTTACCAATTGTTCTCTGGACTGTCCCTCTATCTGGCTTTGTTCCTTCTCTTAGAACATAGGATAATAGGGTTGGAAAGACCTTATTCTAATCTAGTCTAACCACCTCCCATGGCAGGAGCCCGGAAAAAAATGGCTGTCCAATCTCTCTTGAAAACTTCCTGAGATGAAGTAGCCACACTTTCTGGAGCCAAGTTGTCCTACTGATTAATTATTCTCACTGACAGGAAATTTCTCCTTAGTTCAAGAGGGGTTCTCTACAACCACGAAACAGGAAGCACCAAACCTGCAGAGCCCAGAAGATTAAATAACACCATAAACAAATAACAGGAATATGTATGGCAGCTCACAACCCTGGTGCTTTTAATTAAATACTCCTTTTCAAACCAAACCAAAATATTTTCTATTACAATTATTCGTTGAGCATGCAGAGCAGTTAGCTTCGGGCTCCTTCAATTTGCAACAAAATTTAGTTTCTAACTTCCTTAGGGCTACAGATATCTGGGAAATGGTAGCAAAGAGAAATATAAAATGTGACTGCCATCCAACAGTTGGTTTTCTGGATTTTCCCTTAGGCACAGGGGCCTGTTGCTACTGTCTCTTGACCACCTGCACTCAGGTTGATCCAATGACTGTTCTTGGTACTGTTGTTGGAGTCCAATAGTGTCTCATCCAGAGCAACAAAATTATCAAGAAGCAATAAATACTCAGCAAGGATCTATTTTCAGAAGCAGTTTTCTCTTGACTCTTTGTCAACCCTGAAGCTGACCTGACCGAAGCCATGTTGCTACACTGGAGCTAAGGGATAAAGGCGGCAGAAATAGAAATAGTTGGGGTTTTGTATCCAAAACAAAATACTTTCCCCTGGGAACCAAGGACATTCCCACAGGTGGCCAAAGAGAGGAGGTTACCAGGCAACCAGCCGGTACCTTCATTGGACCATGTGACTGACTGGGAAAAGGGATTTTTTTTTTAATTTGGTGAAAATCGTGGGAACATGCAGAGTTGGTTTTCACCAAGTTGTGCCAATATGATACAGCCAATAAACCCATTCTTTGAGGAATCTACCTGCCTCAGAGTTCTGTTTGCGATGTGTCTATTACTTGGAACCCTGACATTCTTTCTGGAAGAGTAGTGAAAACAGACATTATTAGGTCTGCAGAGGATTGTATCCAGAAATTAGTTCCTTTTCATAACTAATTTTCCAGTTTAGCACCCCTTTGAGGCATATATCTAATCCATTTTATTACATCTTTTCATGGACAAGTGCTGTAACATCCTTCCCAGACATTTTATTCCGGTGAAAGAACAGGTAATAGCTTTTGTGTATGTCAGAATTTTTATTCGCCTAACACTTTACCTCATCAGTGGCTCCATCTGTGTAATGTGGAGAGCTTGTCTCCTTTTCATTGTAATTAGCTTCTTACTTATTAAATAACTTCTAAAGTAATTAGAAGCCAGCACCCAGAAGGCAATGTGTGCCCCCCCCTCCTGTACTGCACCTCACAGCTGATTTTCGGCCTGTTTGAGGCCTTTTTCAGCCTCCCAGAGGCTTGAAAAAAAGCCTCTGCAGGCTTTGCTGGCCGAATAATAGGCCCGTTTCATCACTTCCGGTATTACAGGAAGTGATGAAACAAGTGTATTATTCATCCTGCAAAGCCTTCAGAGGCACGTGCATGCACATTGTGGTAAGTTTGCCTGCAGCTCACGTGCCAGCAGAAATTGCTCTGCATGGCATCTGTGGCACGCATGCCATAGGTTCACCATCACAGCTCTGTACCATTTCCATACCAGAGGCATAGTGGCACAGTTGTTCAAATGCAGTATTGTAGGCTAACTCTGCCCACAGCCGGGAATTCAATCCTGACCAGCTCAAGTTTGACTCAGCTTTCCATCTTTCCGAAGTCAGTAGAAAACATGCGTCATGTTGCTGTCACGTGATGTTTTCCCCGTTCGTGTACCTGGAGTGGACGTGGCCTGCACATTACACATCCAGCCCATGGGCCGCCAGTTTGAAACCCCTGACCTAGGTTGTTGAAGGCAATATGCTGCCATAGTAAACCACTCGGAGAGTGGTATAAAGCACTATGGAATGGTATATAAGTCTAAGTGCTATTGCTATTTCAGACAAACGGTTGTCCAATTTCTTCTTAAAAACCTGTAGTAATGGAGCATCACAACTTCTGGAGGCAAGTTATTCCACAGATTAATTGTTCTCAGTTTACTCCTTAGTTAATTACTCCTTAGTTCGAGGTTGGTTCTCTCCTTGTTTAATTTCCATCCATTGCGTATTCTGCCTTCAGGTGCTTTTTACAATAAGTTCATCTGCTGTTCTTTGTGGCAGCCCCTTAGATATTGGAATTGCTACTACTATGACCTTTTTATTAAATTAGACATACCAATTCCTGTAACCATTCTTCCTAATCTTTTGGATGATCTTGGACCAGTCACTCTCTCTCAGCCCTTGGAAGAAGGCAGTGGCAAATCACTTCTGCAATCTTGCCACGAAAATTACAAGAACTTGTTGAGGCAGCCAGCCATTAGTAGCCAACAATGACTCAAAGGCATGTATGCTAAATATGCTAAATTCTAAAATAAGCATTTGCTGAAATCAAGATTTGCAGTAGGTAGCTTGGTGCAATGAGATAGATTGAGAAGTCAAACATGTACATCAAAATTAAGAATAGTCCAGCATGTCATAAATCTCCAAATAGTTTAAACAAATACTGATATTCTTGTCGCCACCAGCAAAAACAAGTAACCTACTTTTATGACTAATTCATATTTAACCTCTTCTGCAATTGATTGATCTGAAAAGGTCACAATTCACAAAGCTAGGCTAAGCAAGCTTGGTATTTTGTGTTCAATTTTCAGAATAAAACAAGCAGATTATAATGTAAGGTAAATTCTCGGAGGAAATGAGCCGTCAACATGCAACCTTCAATGTGTGAATGTTATTAACGAGCCTTTTAAAAACGTAAATAGCAGCAACGGAGAATCTTGCCTGACATCTGGATTCCACTGGCTTTGCGAAAACAGATTCTTCAAAACTCTCATTTGCCTTCAGGGCAAAGAATCAAGTGCAAATCTCTCTCAAATCTTGAGTGAAAAAGGATACAGTGAAAAAAATATGTGAAATGGAATATCGGTTTCTATGGTGTTACCAGCTAGAAGAGATAAAACTGGGCAATTAAACATTAGTGAGAAGAGTTTTGGAAAGTCGTGTACGTGGGTTTGTCTCAGCTATTTTATAACATGATGTTTTCCTCAACCTTCTGCTATTTTATCAGTGGATTGCCCTATTCCGCATGATTTTTAGATACTGCCCTTAGGCAGACCTCTCGGGAAAAAATGTAGTCCTTGTTGTCTTTGGCTTGCTTATTATAAATTATATATATGAAGGAAATAAGTGAATAAATGAAGTTTCAACCTCATCAGCGATGGTTTGAACTTTGGGTCAAGACCCATTTGCAATCTCTATTTGACCAAATTTGGAAAGATTGCATTCTCGATCCCTTTGAAGAGTTTGTATCAGAGTTTTTGGGCTATAGTTACACATTCACTGGTTCAGGTGACTGGTAGAAGGGAAGAATTAAGAGTTTTTCTCCATGTCCCCTCTTTGTCCATCCTCTACCTGTGTGTATCCAAGAGACAGACACGGGACACATTCTCTTGGACTCTTCTTTTAGTAAGATATAGTTAGCAAGTTTCCAGGTTTGCCTTTCCCCATAATATATTCCTTGTAAATAAAATTCCTTTCTTTTATGAAATCTACTCAGAACAATCTTGGCTCACATTCAATTTCCCCCCTCAGAAACACTAACATGCACAGCCGAGGTGGTATTGTGGTATTCAGCCAGTTCTGAAAGGTTCTGGAGAACCTGTAGTGGAAATGTTGAGTAGTTTGTACCTCTGACTGGCCCCGCCCCCATCTATTCTTTGCCTCCCGAGTCCCAGATGATTGACTGGGTCTTCTTTAGTTGCTCTGCACAGGAGAACGGAGCTGGAAAGCAGGTTAGTGGGGTGGGGAGGGAATGGAGTGGGGTGGAAATGGGGATTTTACAGTATCCTTCCACTGCCATGCCCACCAAGCCACGACACACCCACCAAGCCATGCCCACGGAACTGGCAGTAAAAAATTTAATACCACCACTGATACACAGATAGGAAGCTTCAACTTCCAACTCAACCTTGCTAAAGTTTCCAATATCCAAAATTGCTGACGTGAAAAGATAAAAAGAATTTTAAGTTTCAGAAATGTCTATTTCAAATGAATCTTAGGGGAACCTCTTGACAATAAGAACAATTTAATATTGAGATAATGACCAAGGATGGTGAAATCTCTCTTTCTGGAGATTTTCCAGTAGAGGCTAGACAGTAGAGGTCTTTTGTTCTGGATTTGCTACTATGATCTTGCATGACCTATTTCATGACTTGTTGGTTCAAAGGTATTATATAAGTTTCGTTTTGGCATAATGTGTCATATTAGACTGTCATGGTTTGTAGATCAGAGGTTATGGTTTCAATGTGTTGTGTGAACCTATTCAATGGTGTGGACCAATCCAATTATTTAATAAATATCAAAACACAGCTTACAAATAATGAGCAAATCCACTCTTTTATGTATGTGTGAACATATTTCTGTGCATCGTGCAGCTAGGCTGTTGGGTTGAGGATACATTTCTTGAAGGGAAGATCAAACTTTTAAAGCATTTGGAATGCCATATTACTTGCAAAGGATTTGCTGTTTCAAATAAACAGATCTTGTAACTTTCTGCCAAGTGAAGAGTTCTGTCCTTATAAAAAACTTTCTTGAAATAAAAGAAGGCATTTTATCCATTTTGGATTGCATAGATAATAGTTAGCCCAGTTTTGGTTTTGGTCAATCAAGAAATAATTGAAAACTAAAGAGGGGGTGGTAGGGTGGAGTAGGTTTTTTTGGTGGTAATTCTCTTCTCTTCATTTAATTGATACAATGACCAATTATGTGCAAAAATCAAAAATTGTATTAGACAACGAGAACTGAATTTTTGTGCAAATATCCCTATTCTATGCAACTCCTAACTGCTTTGTTTTTAATCAAAAAAGATGTGTAAAAACTGATTCTAAACATTTCCACTCCATGTTATTAGCATAGCAGGATTTGTCAAGCAGACATATGGTTTATTCAAAGACAAAGCTAATCTTGGAACACTGACATAGTTAAGCCTTAATTTAAAAAGCCTGTTAAAACAGTCAGAAACAGATGGAAATTTGCCATGGAAACCACTAACATGTAAGGATGAGTGCATGTAGGGGGGGAGAAGGAAGAGAAGCTCATTTGTACAGACTCCACAATTATTCTGAAAGTAGATTTTGGACAGAGGTGTGCAGCTGGAAGCCATGAAGTGTCTCATAACTTTAAAAAATGAGCCACCAACCCAAATTAAATAACTTAGGCCAAAACCGAAAAATTGAAGAGACAGTCCAGTACATACTGTAATGACATGTATGGACCTCCTCCTCCTCCTCCTCCTCCTCCTCCTCCTCCTCCTCCTCCTCCTCCTCCTCCTCCTCCCAAATAAAGAAAGACTCCCTGAAAAGTGAATTCTACAACTTGGCTGTCTTCACAAACCAAACCCAGTTTTTCTCCAAAAATGTGAAGATTCCTGGAAGCATATTTTGAGATTCACTCTCAGTTCCCGGGTGCCTAGACTCAATCATTCATTCACCATCAGCTGAACATATATCTTTGAAGACAAGCAGTATCCTCTATGGTTGCACATTGCTGTATAAATCACCATCTTACCGAACAGAAAGTTGGCAGGGGACATGGATAGCCGAACTCAGATTTTAGGACATCTTATCTAGTCAAGGAACAAAACTTTTGCATGGACTTCCACAGGGGAAGAGAAGGTTGGGCCAATAACCATACATGCATAATGGCATCATCTTATAAATGATGCTAGGATTTAACTACTTGCATCAAATGACCTGATGCAAATATCTTGGCCTTTTCCTCATCATTGGGTGCACATCAGAGTGGTGGGGTGGCATAGAGGTGCAGCTCTTGCCTCACAATCAGGAGGCTGGGAGTTCGATCCTGGGTAGAGGCAGATATTTCTCTCTCTGGTCCTACCGAGAATGCCAAACAAAACTCCACATTGGGGACAGGAAGAGCTTCCGGCCATTAAACCATTCTGCCAGCTCCATTCGGTTGCCTACACTCCTCCCTGCAAGGGATGATGGGGTTGTTAAATGGAGATGATGATCATTGGGTGCCTGTCACCAATTTAGTGTCACTCGTGTTGCTCCCCTCCGGAGATCTTCAGAGTTCTTTTGGACTGAAATAATAAAATCAGTCATTTATAATGAAATGTATTTGTTAAATACATTTAATACCACTATAAGTTAGGACAGACTAAAACTGTCACATTGGACTACTGCTCTCTTCCTCTGCATGGATAAATTGCCAGTGTCCTTATCTAGGTAACAGCCAAGGATAAATGTTTAATGATGTCTGGAAGTGAGTAATCGGCCTTGTTCATCTTCGCATGAATGACTGCACTGATTATGCATCCACCTTTTGCTGTTCAGCACCTTGGCCTTTTCTATAGTTAGCAGCACAATTGTCAATCCCTCTGGTTTCCTTTGCAGCTACTGTACTGATGCATTTTAATGACGAGTAGCAGACTAATCTACAGTAAAGGGGCTTAGATCTGAGCTTAGGAGATGGAGGGCATGTTTAGGAGGTGAAGAGAGGCAGTTTAATATCAAGGATGACTTAATAGATGACCTTAGAATGCTGAATAACAAGGTGAAATGCAAAATGTTTCAAGCTCACATTGCTTCCACCTCAGGAGTTGTTCTGACCTAAACTCTTTTCCAATAAAACAAACATTGAACCGAAGGGAACAGAAACCTTATGATGAGTCTTACGAATCCGCAGTTAAAAGGCTGCTGCAAACTAATTAACTTTGATAAGCACAAGCCTCGCCAAAACTGTGCGAGGCTGCCAAGAATAACAGATAAGAAATATTTTACAACATGAGAGTCTTCAAATACCAACTTAAGATATTGCAATATCCATGAGGCTGGAGTTTCAAAACGTGTTTGCTTCCTACAAAGAACTTTTTATTCACAGCTGCCTTTTATCTTCTTGAAGGAGGGGTCATTACCTTGCAGCCTTACTCCCGAGTTGCCAGTGCTGTTACAGCTGCTCTTTCCTACGAGCAGCCCTGCGTGCACATGAACTTGGCACAGGCTCCTCAGGAACCTCCTCATCGCTGCTGCCAGCCCCCACAATCTCTGAAGGCAGCAGTCCACTCCCACATGGTCCTGGCCTCTCATCTGCATCCTCAGTCTCCTCAGCCATCTGCACCTGCTGCCGACTAACCACAACAGGAATCTGACAATCTTGGAACACTAGAATCAGAATAAAAATGGACCCTGCTGGGTTTTTTAGCATCGGCCTTAGATGTAGACAAAGTCCATCTGTAATTGTAAGTTCACAGATGTCTATTTAGCGCAGATATCCTGCAGGATTAATTAGTAACTTTCTTCTTGCATCTTCTGCGCTGTGTATTGCTTCCTGTTCTGCATGGACTTGTGGCGAATAGCTCCTACCTTGCATTTATGTAAGTGAATTTCTACCGTTTGTCTGTTTGGCAAAGTGGCACGTGTTTCATTTAATTCTTTTTACAAGGGGGAAAAAAATGTCTCCTCTTACTGAATAAAAGAAAGAACAATGTGAAGAACGACTCAGTCTCTGGAATTGCTGAATGTACCCTAATAACAGAGGAAAATCCTTCCTTAGAAGAAGAAACTTTTAATCAAAGGTGCCACAAGTGTATGTCATCAGAATGGAGCGAGTCATTAATCAGATTAATTAGTAAAGAAAACATTTGGAACCCAATCACTAGTTGCTTTTTTCTAGTTTTTTTAAAAAACGGTGGAGCAAAAATAACTTTTATAAAGAAGAGAGTGAGCGAGGATGCAAGGAGATCCTAAGTGACCATGAGATATACCGTAGATTTGCATTAAAACTGTAATTTACACACGTCTCCATAGAAGAGCACACTCTATGAAACAAACAGATGCCTCCTAAATTTGACTTGCTCTTCAGTATTCCAATAGACGTGCTCTCATCAAGATTCATGTCTTCTTTTGTATCAGGACTGGCTTATGCAAATACATGAAGAATGTATTTATGATGACTGTGATCATGATTTATCACTTAAATTTCTTTATGTACACTGAGAGCTTATGCACCAAAGACAAATTTCTTGTGTGTCCAATCACACTTCTCCAAGTGTGATTGGAATAGAATAGAACAGAATTCTACTCTGTTCTGTTCTATTGTTTGCCCAATGAATAACAGAATAACAGAGTTGGAAAGAACCTTGGAGGTCTTCTAGTTGATGGATAATAGCATTTATCTTATTGGAGAATCACCAAGAATGTTGTGTTGCAGGTGACATTGTAGCAGTGGTGGGATTCAGCCAGTTTGCACCACTTCGGGAGAACAGGTTGTTAACCTCCTGAGCAGTTTGGTGAACTGATTGTTGGAAGAAATCATTAGGGCAGAGAACCGGTTGTTAAATTATGTGAATCCCACCACTGCATTGTAGTTAACATATTGTTAAAGTAATACAGAGGCTGGGCTACATCTGCACCTCTCAGTGTGTTTTGTGTATTCGAATACAAGGGCGTGAACAGTTGTGGTTCTTTAATAACTATTTCAGGATGGGGAGGAGGCTGCAAGTAAATAAAAGGCAATGAGCTGGTTCCTGTTAATTTTCAGGAGGGATCGTAAATCACCGGTGATGACTCCAGAATTAGAAGTATTATTATTATTATTTTGTTATTATGACTTCTTTCTTATATATGAGTTTACAATTTTACTGCCTAGTTCAGTGCTTGGTTAACCTCTCCAAAAGGCCTTCCAGCAAAGAGGACTTAAAGAGGTATAACTTAGTGGGAGATGCTCCTGTTTTCAAATGGATTCTGGTCTGAAGCCATTCCAAAGATCTAGCTCTCCAAATGGATCTGACACCACGGGTTAAGATCCTGCAGCCTCAAAAGTATGGAGTATCTCCAGCTCTCAGAAGCCCTTGCCAACAGTGAGGGACTTTAGCAGCTGTGATTTAGTGATAACTGGAAAGCTATCAGTTTTCCTCTCCTTGTAGACAATACTAAGCTCCATAGCCAAAACATCCAAGAAGGCCGTCTCAATCCTAATTACATAAGCAGAATTCAGAATAACAGAGTAGGAAGGGTCCTTGGAGGTCTTCTAGTCCAGCCTCCCTGCTTGAGCAGGAGACCCTATCCCATTTCAGACAAGTGGCCGTCCAGTCTCTTCTTAAAAGCCTCCAGGGATGAAGCGCTCACAACGTCTGAAGGCAAGCTGTTCCACGGATTAATCGCTCTCACTGTCAGGAAATTTCTCCTAAATTCTCGGTTGCTTCTTTCCTTGGTTAGTTTCCAGCCCTTGTCTTCTTGACTTCTGGTACTTCGGCAAGCCCAAAAGAAGCGAAGTCCTGCTTAGGGCTACTTGACTTCAGCTACAAAGCTCTGGAGAATCACTGGATGGCCCAACAGGTTGCAGAATCTCATATTTTTTTAAAAAAAAGCAAAAAGTAAGGGGTGCCTCTTGCTTAAGAACCACTTGACTTGAGCTTCTCTGGAGAACCACTTGATGGCCCAACGAACAAGTTGCAGAATCTCATGCCAGTTGCCTCTGCCGAGTGGTCATCTGGGATTGTGCAGCCCAAATTCCTCCAGCCTGCTTCTTCAGATCATATATTCTATAGAATTCTGAATACAGAACTACCTATTTGCTGCCAGCCCAAGGGAGATTTTTCTCTGTCTATAGTCATCTTGCACCCTGAAGAAGATCCTCCCACTGGGTAGCGGCTGTCTTGGGCTTCTGAAAACAGGGTCATTCTCTTTCCTAAAGCCTAACAAATGTGGGTCACAGCAGGATAGGCTCCATATGAGTAATTGAATGTTTTTATGAATGGCACACTCCCATGCATTTTTCATTGAAGAAAACCTTACTGTTTTCATTCATTAGGAGTTAGAGGCAAGGCAGGTATTTCGTCTGATTAAGCCATATGGCTAATTCATGACAATCGGCAACTATTTCCAGCCTGAGAGATTATCTGCTTTAACAGGAGCCTTCCAAAAGGGCTCCGAGGGATTGGCCTGGAGGCACCCCATCCGTAACATTTCCCCTCCCCCTCCCCCAGAGCTGTGGGGATTGGGTGGGGAAGGGATGCTCACACCTGACATAGGCTCAAGGCTCGGGACTAGTTGGAATCGGAGCCCTTGAAGTGTGTTTATTGATCCCAGGCCAGTGGAATGCCGGGAGGAAGTTTTGTAAATGGACCTCGTCTACCCATTTGGTTCTGTATCAACTCATCTCTTTAACATTTGCTGGCAGCAGCTTGGGATCCTGCCAAGGGCTCCCTTCTAAGCACATGACCCGGAGTAGAGCAGATGGAACCGGTTTTTTTTTAAGTTTTTTTTATTTTAGCAACAAAACAACATAGACATACCACATAAAACATAAAAGTATCATCCTTCTTCATAAATTTACAAACAGTGCATCGATTGGTTTACCACTTTTTTTGTGTGCATCCATTTCCTGGTCACTAATATAATTATATTACATAATAGCTCATATTATCAACCAATAATTGTATAACCTAATATCATCACTAAAAAAAAAACATTTATCTATAATTTTGTTCATTCATATTTTAACGAGATAACTATAGCTTAGTTTATTTTGCAATAAATCATAAGATCATACCAAATCTATCTTGATAATGTTTTATAAAGATAATATCAAGAAGAAAAAAGGAAAAAATATTTTTTTTATGCTAAATCTGAATATTCTATTATTATGTTTTATTATCTAACCATTGCAACCTGTTTTGTGCTTCCTAGTGCACTCTCACAAACACAGAGACATATAACGCAACAAAAGTAGGGGTGGGCTTCAAAAAAATCTAGCAACCGGTTCTCTGCCTGATTGCTGGGTGGGCTTGGCCCTGGTGCGCATGGCCTAGTTAGCCTCCTGCACCATGGTGGGGGTGCATTTTTGCCCTCCCCAGGCTCTGGAGATTTTCTTCGAGCTTCTGAGACGGTGAAAAGGCCTCCCCGGACTCCGGAGGCTCTCCAGAGGCCAGAAGCAAGCTTGTTTCCAGGCATCCAGGAGGCCCGTTTTCCTCCTCCTTGGACTTCGGAGGCTCTCTGGAGGCTGGAAACGGGCCCATTTCTGGCCTTCAAGAGCCTCCGGGAGGCCTGTTTTTCACCTTCCCCGAGCCTCCGTGCAGGCCCTGCACTTACCTGGGATCCAGAACGGGCTGTGTGGAGATTCCTGGGAGGGGAGGGGCTTGATGTCACTAGTGTCGGGGGTACCTGTGATGGCCCAAGTGCTGTGCCAGTGAAAACAAGCTCTTGAGCTCCGTTTTCAGCTGTGACAGCCTCCTGCAACCCTTTGCTAGTGAAAATGGAGCTTGGGAGGGCCACGCACGGTCCTCCCAAACTCTGTTTTTGCTGGCAGAGACACTGCGGACTGGTCCTTCACTTTTTCCTGATTGGCCCAGGGGCCAGCTCTAAGCACCCTGTGGGCCAAATGTGGCCCACAGGCCTTGAGTTTGACACCCCTGCTCTATTAGATGTTGCTTCTATATTGTCTTTGTACATTTTTAGGTTGGTTTACCTGCCACCTTAGTTTTGTTTTTCTTTTTTGGATTTGGATTTTCTGGTTTATCATTCTATGAACTGCAGGCAACCAGCATTTTGTTTTCCATGAGTACCTGAGGGCCCCAAACTCTTCCTCAGAATAAAGTTAACACCTGAGGCAAGTGCTTTGCTTTGGTTTATGATGGATTTCCATTTATTTTTGAACAAAGAAAGGCATGAGGAGGCTGGTGGTCACCAAGGGAAATTTTAGTTGGGGTTCTAGACTACAAAATGTGTGCAGGGCATTTATTTAGGAGTAATATGGACTCTGCATTTTAGATCTAATGCCAAGTATAAGTCTATGGTAACCACTGATTAGCACATGCAGTTTATAATTCCATATTTGGAATTATTTGAAATTTCAGAACTCATCTGGACTAATTTTGGAATTGGTTACTTGTCTCTCCAGCCCTTGATTTTATTTATTTATTCAATTTCTACAGTCACCGAACTATCTTCCTACCATAAGAAAAATGATGGAGAACTTAAGAACATTTGAATGTCCCTAATAAAAGTGTTACTCCATTATGAGTGCTAGATTAATTTCAGCTTTTATAAATATAATATAGAGCAGTATTTCTCATCCTTAGCAACTACCATGTTTTCCCCTAAAATAAGTCCTAGCATGATTTTTTTCAGGATGCTTGTATTCTCCCCCCAAAATAAGCCCCAGTTAGTATCATCAGCCAGACAAACACAGTACCATAGTTTCCTGAACATAAGACCTAATTGGAAAATAAGCTCTAATGCATCTTTTGGAGCAAAAATTAATATAGGACCCAGTCTTATTTTTGGGAAAACACGGTATTAAATGAGCATGACTGACTGGGGAATTCTGGAAGTTGAAGTCCACTCATCTTAAACCTGCTGACAAACACTGATATAGAGTATTTATTATCGAAGAAAAGCAAACAGCTGGGGGAAGCTATTAAGAGGTGTATCTATTTGAAAAGTTTAGGGCTGTTATATATGAATTTGCATTCTATATGCTTGTTAAGTGCAAAGGTCAGCAAAAGAACTATATTTATTTACTTTCATGAATCAATAGACCATCTCTCATGAATTTACCTCAGATGTAATTTCCAGAATTCCGGTATTTGCACTGGAAGTGTTATTTCACACCTGTGTTGGTTTTTCTGTTTAACTTTACTGTTAAATTGTTCAACTCCATTCAGAACAAGAGGTCATTTGATGGCATTTCAGAATGAGTATTGCAGTTTGTTTGCCTGGAAGATAAGGACATCTTAAGTAGTGATATCCAACAGGTTCTATGCACCATTCAATGATTTAAATTTATCTCGTATCAGGCTCAGGGTATTAAGCAATATTTAACATTTGAAATATAAGACCAGTTTCAAGTTCTCTCTGAGCAGGTTGATTGCTTGTATACGTTTCATTACCCAGTTAGAACCATAGGGCTGGAAGACCTTGTGTGATGACCCGGGGCAAGGCACAGAGGCAACGCAGTCAGCTGATAGTTCAAACTCCCCTTTATTGCTCCAACTTTCCCCGAAACATTTATAACAAGTCCCGGAGCAAAATGTCACACACAAACCTCTGGCAGCTTCTAGCTGCGAGTAGTCCAGCAAAGTGTTGTTGGCACAATGGCTTCCAGGCAAAAAATCCAGTGAGGCAAGAGAGCTAGGAATGAGTTCAATGAAGCAAAGGAACTAGGCAAGAAATCCAACAAACTCCAGACATCGGCAGGGGCACAAAAACTCCATGAATTCAGTGCTTGTTCCTGACAAGTGCCCCTCCCCACAGTGTCTCCTTAAGTCTCAGTCCCCAGGTGTGCCTTGTGAAGAGGGGTGGGGCACTCTCCACCTGAGTTGTTGGGTCGGCCTGTGCTGTTCCCACTTTCTCTCCACTCTCTGTGCTCAGGAATCAGGAGGGGACAGTCTTTGCTCATCACCTGAGCTCCATCACTC
Organism: Pseudonaja textilis; assembly: GCF_049901715.1. Taxonomy (NCBI): domain Eukaryota; kingdom Metazoa; phylum Chordata; class Lepidosauria; order Squamata; family Elapidae; genus Pseudonaja; species Pseudonaja textilis. The sequence continues at coordinate 65,159,229 of NC_141994.1, forward strand.
CTCATCTCTACTGCCTGCCCTCTCTTCCCCCCTTTCTCGGTTGTCCTGCCCCCATTCTTCCCTGATGACAAGCTGTCCCAAGCTTGAAGTACTCGTCCAGCTCCTCCCCACATTCTTCCAAAGCTAATGAGGCTGTCCCCTCGACTTCCATCAAGCCCAGCTCCGGCTCATCCTCCTCCATGGACTTCGGCTCCGAAAGGGCCATGACATCTTTGAGGTCTTCTAGTCCAATCCCCTTCCTAAGGCAGGATATGTTAAGCCATCCAAGACAAGGGGTTCTCCAATCTTTTCTTGAAAGCCTTCAACAATGGAGCACCCACAACTCCAGGAATTAAGCTATTCCATCGATTAACTGTTCTGGCAGTAAATTTCTCCTTAGTGCCAGCTTGGATCTCTCTCTTCCCCCCTATTGCTTCTTATTCTGCCCTCAGGTGCTTTAGAGAATAAATCAACTTCCTCTTCTTCTGACTGGGCCTCAAGTATTGGAAGACAGCTGTCATATATCCCCTAATCTGTCTCTTCATTAGGCTAGACATATTTAACTCCCTTAACCGTTCATCATAAGATTTAGCCTCCATTCTCCTTATCATCTTTGTTGCTCTTCTCTGTACTCTTTTCAAGGTTTAGCATCTTTTCTATGTCATAATGACCAGAACTGGACACAGTATTCCAAGTGCAGTCTCACTAGTGCAGTCTAAAGTGGTACTATCACTTCTCGTGGTCTTGATGCTATCCTTCTGTTGATGCAGCCCAGAACTGCATTGGCTTTTTTAGCAGCTGCAGCACACTGTTGGCTCATTCTTAAGTGGTTGTCCATCAGGACATCTAGATCCATCTCACAGTTACTGCTGTTGAGCCAGGTACTGCTTATTCTATACTTGTGCATCTGGTGACCTCATCAGTGCATCATCGACAAGACCACATGAATTCATACGGCTATATAAAAATGTGGGACATTTATTTGCTCAGGAACTGTTGTGGTCCGCCAGCAACTGACAAAAGCTGGCAGCAGAGTTGGACAGTAGCGAGGAGGTTGGGGAGGAAACTGGGCCAGTCTTGGAGGCTGAGGAAGACGCGGACGAGGGCTCTGCATCAGAGACAGAGATAGGGCCAGGGCAGGCTGGCAGTCATCAGCTGCCTTCAGACTCAGACAGCAGTGAGGTGGGGGGAGTTTCTGGAACTGGTTCCCAGCCTGCGCATGTGCAGAGCTACCAGAAGACAAGAACAATTGAGAAAGCAGGATGGGCTCAGGAGTAAGGCCACACCTCAGAGATGATTGGCCCCTCCCACAGGACATAAAAGAGGAGCGAACGGGATGTGAGCGTTTGCAGGATGCAATTAGTTCATCTGGTTGAATAAAGCTTTTTAAAGTTGTTTGACTCAGTGTCAAGTTTGGCCTTGCCCTGCATTTGGCAATTAGTTCTCCTGCAGCATTCTTTTTTTTTTTTAATAAAATTTTTATTGGTTTTTAAAACAAACATAAACAAACAAAACATAAAAACATCAGGCCATCTTCCATATATGTACATACAGTGTGCCGGTTGGTTTACAAATTGTTTTGTGCTTCCATTTCGTAGTCTTCAATTACAATTACATTGTATATGATCTCATATTTTCAATCCAATATTAAATACATTGGTATTATTATTAATCAATCATTTGACTATACTTTTATTCATTCATGCTTTGGAAAATAATCATGTTTTACTTAATTTGTTTTGTGACGATTCATATTATCCTAAAAACATTTTGTAGATATAATAAGAAAAGAATACATCTTTATATATTTAGTATTTTCTAAAAGTCTACATATTTCGTTACTATACTTTATTGTCTAACCATTGATAGAATAGATCCCAAACTTTATAAAATTGTTTATCATCCTGTTCTCTAATTTCAAATGTCAATCTGCTCATTTCAGCACATTCCAATATTTTCTTAATAATTTCCTCCTGTGATGGTATTTTCTCATTTTTCCAGTTTTTAGCAAATACAATCCTTCCCGTTTTTAATACATTTACAACCAGGCATTTCAAATCTTTACTATATATTTCAGGTAAAATTCCCAATAAAAATATCTCTGGTTTCAAGTCTATATGTTTTTTTGTCATTTTTTCCAACCACATGTGGATTTTAGTCCAGTATTTTTTAGCATTCGCACAAGTCCACCACATATGGTAATATGAGCCAGGTGTCTGATGACATTTCCAACATTTTTCAGATGTATTCTTGAACATTCTTGCTATTCTTGTCAGGGGAAAATGCCACCTGTAAAACATCTTATACAAATTTTCTTTATATGCTGTTGACATTGTCATTTTATAATTTTGAGACCACACTTTTTGCCATTTCTCTAGATCAATCCTATATCAAAAATTCTTCCCCCAAGCAATCATAGTTTCTTTAACTTGTTCTTCTTCTAGTTTAATTTCTAATAAATATCCATACAATTTTTTAATAACCTTTTTATCAATACCTGTCAAAATCTTATCTAAATCAGTCAGTTTATCATAGAACCCTTCTGTTTTAAAATTTTATCATACCTTGAATGTATTTGCGCATATGAAAACCAATTCATCTTTATACCTTGTTCCTCTAGTTTTTGTATAGATTTAAGTTCCCCTTTTCACCAGTTCTCCTGCAGCATTCTAAGTGTGGTAAGATGGGTGTTTATAAACATTCCCTTGAAAGACTGTTTGTAAAACCTTGCAAACTGTGAATGAACATAATTCACAGCCATGGAAATAAAAGAGGTTTTGCTGTCACTAAGATTGTATTTTATGCTTTCTAAGGAAGCCTAGATCAGGACAGGAAGAATATTAGTTGCTAAATGCTTGCTTTAAGAAAGCCTCCCATTTTTAAATAATTGGTACCTCAATGGAAATAAATTTGGCTAAATACAGAGATCAACACTACAGGTGAAACTCAAAAATTTAGAATATCACGCAAAAGTTCATTTATTTCAGTAATGCAACTTAAAAGGTGAAACTAATATATGAGATAGACTCATTACATGCAAAGCAAGATAGTCCAAACCGTGATGTGTCATAATTACGATGATTATGGCTTACAGCTCATGAAAACCCCAAATCCACAATCTCAGAAAATTAGAATATTGTGAAAAGGTTCAATATTCTAGGCTCAAAGTATCCCACTCTAATCAGCTAATTAAGCCATAACACCTGCAAAGGGTTCCTGAGCCTCTAAATGGTCTCTCAGTCTGGTTCAGTAGGAAGCACAATCATGGGACAGACTGCTGACCTGACAGTTGTGCAGAAAACCATCATTGACACCCTCCATAAGGAGGGAAAGCCTCAAAAGGTAATTGCAAAAGAAGTTGGATGTTCCCAAAGTGCTGTATCAAAGCACATTAATAGAAAGTTATGTGCATCAAGAGCCACCACACACAGATGGATCCTGGACATGGGCTTCAAATGTCATATTCTTCTTGTCAAGCCGCTCCTGAACAACAAACAACGTCAGAAGCGTCTTACCTGAACTAAAGAAAAACAGATCTGGTCTGTTGCTCAGTGGTCCAAAGTCCTCTTTTCTGATGAGAGCAACTTTTGCATCTCATTTGGAAACCAAGGACCCAGAGTCTGGAGGAAGAATGGAGAGGCACACATTGCAAGATGCTTGAAGTCCAGTGTGAAGTTTCCACAGTCTGTGTTGATTTGGGGAGCCATGTCATCTGCTGGTGTTGGTCCACTGTGCTTCATTAAGTCCAGGGCCAACGCAGCCGTCTACCAGGAGATTTTGGAGCACTTCATGCTTCCTTCCACAGACGAGCTTTATGGGGATGCTGACTTCATTTTCCAGCAGGACTTGGCACCTGCCCACACTGCCAAAAGCATCAAAACCTGGTTCAATGACTGTGGGATTACTGCACTTGATTGGCCAGCAAACTCGCCTGACCTGAACCCCATAGACAATCTATGGGGCATTGCCAAGAGAAAGATGAGAGACATGAGACTGAACAATGCAGAAGAGCTGAAGGCTGCTACTGAAGCATCCTAGTCTTCCATAACACCTCAGCAGTGCCACAGGCTGATAGCTTCTATGCCAGGCCGCACTGAGGCAGTAATTGCTGCAAAAGGGTCCCAAACCAAGTACTGAGTACATATGCATGCTTATACTTTTCAGAGGTCCAATATTGGATTCTGGAGAGAAGAAGCTCAGAATGGAGGTTGTCTTGGCAGTTAGAGCTACAGTGGCTAGAATAGATTAGACATCTCTAGTGGCTCTTGAAGATGGATTGTTGGTCTGGTGTTTTCCATTCAGAGTAAGGTTGGCTGGTAAGTCTATAAATAGACCAAAAAGTTGGCACTAATTAGGATTTATTGACTGCTGGGTGAGCCTGGAAGAGGATTCTGAAGAATTTGAAGGTATGTTCTGGGAAGAAGAGGACTGAAGGAGGACAACATCAAGGAGATATTCATTTAGATGACCTCAAAACTGGGGTTGAAGATAGATGGAAGAAACATGATCAAAGGTATACCTACCAGAGGACTTTCAACTTAGCAGCTACCAGCTCTTCAGAATGAGAGTGGATGGTGAAAGTGCCAACTAATCTTGTACTCCCCTTTCTTGTTCCTAGATGGGTTTATAAGAGCAGGACTAGAAATTAAGGATTGAGGTAGGGGCACTTACATCACATCGTTCAGGATTAAGATTTCACCTACTTAGAATGCTTCTGAGAAAAATGAGCTCTGGAGGCTTTCCTCAAACCTCTGGGAGGGTGAAAATGGCCTCCTCTAGGCTCTGGAGGCCGAAAATGGGCCTGTTTCTGGCATCCCGGAGCCTCCGGGAGGCCCATTTCCTCCCCTCCCTGAGCCTCTGTGCGGGCCCTGCACTTACCTTGCATCCAAAATGGGCCACATGGAGACTCCTTGGAGGGGCGTGGCAGGGTGGGCGGGACTAGCCAGGGGTGGGATTTTGGCAGTTCTCTGAACCGGCCATAACATTAGTTATGGGTTCTCCTGAACCTGGGCGAACCCGTAGCAGCTCACCCTTGGATGAAACCTACTTAGAATGCTTCTGAGAAAAATGCAGACAAAAATAGGTGCAGAATGCTTCAATCTTTGCTATGCTTTGCTACGCTGTGTGCATCTTACAGAAGCAGAGAAGAGATCCTCACAGACGAGAATGTGATTAGGAAAACATTAGAATGTGCAGAAATGAATAGATTAATGCTTGCAGTTAAAGAGAAAGAACACACTGAATATGATATGACATGGGACTTCTTTTATCAATGGTTAGATAACAAAAATGGAAGAAACAGAGAGACAAAAGAAAAAGATTAGTGAAATAAAGTAGATATGTCAAGAGAAAGAAGCAAATATGATTATTATGTTGAATATTATCATTTTAATATGATAGAATTAATGCTAATGTAATGAATTTTTTGTAAATTTTGATTATCATTTTACAAAGATATTTGTACCCGGACGACACACTGTTTAACTGAAGATGGGATTATTATATTAAATTTTTTAAAAAATCATAAAAAAAGAAGCAGAGAGAATCACACGGCAAAGAATAAGAAACAATGAGAAAAACGAAACTTTTAACGTTTGATTCAATTAGCTTCTTTCATTGTTGCTTTCAGCATAATAAAAGGGAACACTGGAATTGCTCAATCCGATCTTGGAAACTCATCCTCAGTTCCCAGTGTTCATTTGCATATCATTCTTAAAATGATTTTAAGAACCCGTTAACAACTTGCATCCAAGTGGCATGGACAGCTCTTTGTGAAACGCATCACTTCAGAAGAGCTTCTGTTTAAATAAGGCACTTCAGTTGACTTTCTGAATCGGGTTGATGATTCATCAGAATCAAGCCAGAGAACTGTAAATCCATTCAACAGCTTGGGAAGGCTTTCAAACATGGGTAAAAGTACATTCTGGAAATCAATTCAGAAAAATTGATCCAATCAAGAGCTATAAAGCATCTGTTTAAAGTGATTTTTTTTTAACCAATGCTAACCATTGAATTGAATTGGATTAAATTCACTGATCTGAATAGAATGAGGAATTTATTTACGTGTCAACTATAAAACATGAATTACGTATCTCAGAGTTGTCTACGCCCAGGTTAACGCTGGACGTAGACTGTTAACTTCAAATAAATCCTTTTTAGTTTTGAGAGCGTGGCTCGAGGCTCATGGTTTAATTGGAGTAACTGCCGGAATCCTGACATTATGATCAGTTCAATTGCCCATGCTATAATTCACTCAAATAGCAAGATAAAAAGAACTGCACGACAAACAATAAAATAACAGTCACTTAATCCAGCAATGCAAACGATAAACTCTTCCAAGATCCACAACAAGGAAGTGAACAAGTCACAGCTAAACAAATAAGCCCCTTACCATAAACACCACTGAACAAAAATTGGCAACTCTTGTGGAACATTTTAATGTAACAAGCACTAGCTATAACAGTGATGGCTAACCTTTTCAGCTTGGTGTGTAAAAAATCGGGAAAAAGTGTAGCCTTCCTTGGGTCGTGTGTCACTTCAAGAAATATCAATAATTTGGTTTATGATGGACTGGGCTGGGGTGATCACATAGGGCTGTGAAACTCGTCTCCCTGGTCTCAGGGCTGCAGGTGGAGGATGTGGGGCCACCTTACAGGGCTGTGAACCTCATGGATCTCCTTTCCTCCTGTAGCGTTCCTGAGGTAATGAAACTGACAAACCTCAGTTTATGGTGGTTAAAACTGGTTCTCTGCTGCAAAGATCTTGCGGCAGCGGTGACACCACGCCTCCACGCAACAAGCAGGGAGCAGGGATTGGAGCAGAGCACAGGCAGCCTCTAAATGTGCAGGTTTTTCCCACACCAACAGGCGTGTCAGTCAAAGTGCCTCGGCGTGTCACGAGTGACACGCGTGTCATAGGTTAGCCATCACTGAGCTATAAGATGGTGCATAAGATCCTAGGGAGGCTGGGAAAGGGAGGGAGAGGGAATGCAGTACATCAACAATCAGGAGGACACCTCATATCACAAAGGATAATTAACTTGGGTGGAAAGAAACCTGGGAATAATCGTTTCAAATCAATTGGTGAGACTGTGCCTTAATAAGCGATGAGGCCAGATGAATTCCATAAGTCAGTATATTCAGAAAGCTGGACAAGGTGGTCTTGTCCCAAGGTCTTTCTTCAACCACTGAAGATTGAAGGCATCATGGTCCCCATGCCTTCTTCTTGTGCCATACCCGTCATCGGACATTGGCAATCATAGGTGATCCGATTTTTATCCACAGCCACACAAAAAAGTGCTGCTGAGTTTTGTCCAAACCAGTCCCGTAGATTTTGAAGCCATGATGTTCTTCTTCTGCCTGGATCTCATTTCAATCTTTCCTTGGAGGATTAAGTGAAGAATGCCATATTTTTCCGGGTGTCGCGTCACATGTCCAAAATATTGTGGCTTTCGCTTTTTAATGGTTTGGATGATTTCCCTTGGCTTTCCCAGGCGGCTTCTCACCTCCTCATTTCTGATTTTGTCAACCCAACTTATACATAGCAGCCGCCTGGTAAATCCACATTTCAAATGCTGCTTTAGTCTCTTCAAGTGGCTTTCTGTCAGAAACCAACTCTCCACTCCGTAGAGCAGGATAGAAAAGATGTAGCATCTGACAAGCCTGATTTTCAATCTTAGGCTTATGTTGTGGCTGCAGAAGACCCTTTTCATTTTGAAGAATGCTGTTGGAGCTTTCTCTATCCTTGTTTTTACTTCCGTGGTCATGTCCCAGCCTTCATGTAAATTAAAACCAAGGTAAGTGATCCCATGGCTCGGGAATCAGAATATTTGAAAGGCCATCTTCTCTTGGTCACATCTACCCGACCTAGTAGAGGGGGGAGGCAAGGGGTGCTGCAAATCCCCTCTCCATCTAGTGGGACCAAGAACAAGGACTTCTCTATAGTGTCTCCCCTCCCTAGGGAGCCTCATCCCTGCACCCCCTCCCCGTGTTGACACTCTTTCACAAGGCCCTGAAAGACGTGGTTTTGGCAATGGGCTTGGAGACTCCAGAGTAGGATGAAGTCAGGGGTGCGCTTCAAAAATTTCAGCAACTGGTTCTCTGCCTGGTTGCTGGCTGGACATGGCCATGGTGGGCGTGGCCTAATCGGTCTCCTGCACCATGATGGGGGGTGCGTTTTCACCCTCCGCGGGCTATGGAGGCTTTCTTTGAGAGGACGAAAATGGCCTCCCACAGCCTCCGGAGGCCCTTTGGAGGCTGAAAACGGGCCCATTTCCGGCCTTCTGGAGCCTCCAGGAGGCCCATTTCCCCCCTTCCCTGAGCCTCTGCGCGGGCCCTGCACTTACCTTGCATCCAAAATGGGCCACATGGAGACTTCTGGGAGGGGCGGTCAGGGGTGGGCGGGGCTAGGCGGGGTGAGATTTGGCGGTTCTCTGAACCGACCATAACATTAGTTATGGGTTCTCCCAAACCCGGGTGAGCCCGTAGCAGCTCATCTTTGCATGAAGCCCATCAAGTGGCTCGTTTGACTGATTGTTATCACTGATGGGGGTGATTATCGCTTTTTATTTTTATTTATAGGAGTTTTTTTAAATCTTTGTAAACAGCCCAGAGCTAACGAGAGTCAGTTGGGAAGTCGTATACAGTTTCATAAACAAATGAATGTTTTGGCTTGCCTGGGGCCACAATGAGTGAAGAAAAATTGTTTGGGGACACATATAAAATATATAATATGCTTATTAACACCTATAATGATATAGTAAATAATAAATTTCCTTTATTTTTAAATCTTATTATCTTGTGTGGGGTCACGTTGCTGGCTGTCCAGGGCTTCATGTGGCCTGTGGGTTGGACATGTCTGATTTAAGGCAAGATACTTTTGATTTGGAAGATGAACTCTTTCATGAACTGATGTCTAACCCCGTATTTGTCGGCCTAAATCAGAGGTGGTATTCAGCCGGTTCAGACCAGTTCTGGAGAATTGGTAGCGGAAAATTTGAGTAGTTCGGAGAACTGGCAAATCCCACCTCTGACTGGTCCCACCCCCATCTATTATCTGCCTCCCGAGTCCCAGCTGATCAGCTGGGTCTTCTTTGGTTGCCCTGCACAGGAGAACAGAGCTGGAAAGTAGGTTAGTGGGGTGGGGAGGGAATGGAGATTTTGCAGAAACCTTCCCCTGCCATGCCCACCAAGCCACACCCATCAAGCACCTACAGAACCGGAGGAAAAAAAATTGAATCCCACCACTGGCCTGAGTTCATTGCATTTTGTATAGCCAGTCCCTGCTCGAATCTCAGATTTATAAGTCAAAATGACTGCAACCCATATACAGGTAGTCCTCGACTTACAACAGTTCTCTTAGCGACCGTTCAAATTTACAACATTACTGGAAAAAGTAACTTAGGATCATTTTTTCCACACTTAATGTCCGTTGCAGCATCCTCATGGTTACGTGATTTACATTCGGATGCTTGGCAACTGACTCATACTTATGATGGTTGCGAAGTGTCCCAGGGTCATGTGGTCCCCTTTTGCAGCCTTCTGACAAGCAAAGTTGAAGGGGAAACCAGGTTCACTTAACAAACCGTGTTACTCATTTAAGTAACTGCAAAGAGTTGGCGGCAACTTAGTGACTGAACAATAGCAAACTTCTGTATGCAAGACATATGATCTGCTTGTTGAGCAACACAGTAGGATGAATATATTAACCAGTAGGTGACATTTAATTTTTACTTACTGATACTTTATTATGTAAATGGGCTATTTCAGTGATGGCTAGCCTTTTCCATGTTGCATGCCAAAAGTGCTCATGTGCGCACGTGCTTGTGTGCCTGCACCCATGATGCAATGCATGTGCAAACCCCCAGCCCCGTGTGCGTGACCCCCCCCCACATGTGCCCCACCTCCTGTGCATGTGCACGCCTCTCCCGTATGCATATCTTCCCCCACGCATACACCTCAGATACCCAACAATCAGCTGACTGGTGGGAGGCGTACGCATGCACAGTAGGGCTCTTCCAGGCGACCTCTTGGGTGCCGGCTGAAATGGCTCTGCGTGCCACTTCTGGCACGTGTGCCATAGGTTCGCCCTCACGGGGCTATTTCATTATTAGCTTATGTGTAAACATGATCTTAGAAGGATAACCTATAGGAATGGAATATAAAAGGATAACCTACAGGAACAGAACAGCTTGCCCTTGGAACAATGGAACAGAAGTTGCCCTCGGAAGTTGTGGGAGCACCATCACTTGAGACTTTCAAGAAGAGATTGGACTGCCATTTGTCAGAAATGGTGCAGGGTCTCCTGCTTAGGCGGGAGGTTGGACTAGATGACCTAAAAGACCCCTTCCAACTCTGATTATCTGTTATATCTGTTAAACTGAAATCTGATCTCACATGGAATGTGTTCATAGTAAAACTCAGTTATGGAAAAATGAGAGGGAAATGTACTATGTGATTATCATTCACCCTTAGAAAGGACTACATTGTGAAATGCAATCTTATGGATGTCTACTTAGAAGCAGGTCATAAGAAGTTCAGTAAAAGTTGCTTCCAAGCAAATTCGTAAAGGATAACAGATGAGATTTCATATGATATATGCTCATCATATAGTGTCTGTATAAAATAATCCTAAATTAATTTGTCTCGTCTGTGATTAATTTCTCTGTCTTAACCAGTGCAAAACTCTATAAATGAAGAGCAAATGACAAGATCCAGGTTTAGCAATGGCAGCACATTAAGTAGATTCATTTCCAGTGATTGCCAGGGAAAAATAAATAAATAAATTTACCAAGTTTGGGAATACTCAACTCTTTGTAATAAACAAGAATTTTTAAAAATCCAGGAATGTCTGTAAAAGCATGGCTCTTTAGCTTCTTAAACATTGAACAAACAGGTTTGTGCAGCTGTGTACAATTAGATGAAGCTAAAGGACTATTTAGATAATAGCAAATTCATATGCATTTATAAGATACAAAACATTACTCAAGAGAGGCATGCAAATAACCTGAAAATGTTTTCCACCATAGTTTGAGCTGGATAGCAATAGCAATAACACTTGGACTTATACACCACTCCATAGTGCTTTAAGTGCACACTGAGGGGTTTACAATGCCAGCATATTGCCCCCAACAATCTGGGTCATCATTTCACTAATCTTGGAAGGATGGAAGATTGAGTCATCAATCTTGAGCCAGTCGGGATCGAACTGCAAGCAGAGTTAGCCTGCCATACCACCAGGGGTGGGCTTCAAAATTTTTAGCAAAGGGTTCTCTGCCCGGTTTCTGGGTGGGCATGGCCATGGTGGGTGTGGCCTAGTCGGATCAACATCTTTCACTGTCATTATTAGGAGACCCATCTCCGTTCTTCTTTGAGTCTAGAAATAAAACCTTCCATGATGAAATCCTTTTTTAGCAGAGTGTCAAGATCTACTACAAGCATTGGTGGAATTGATGTGTAAAACAATAAATGGAAAAGAACATAAACTGGAAGCTACATCACTGGAGTATCCACAGAAGGCCATATCCCCAATCTTCAAGGAGGAGAGCGAGAAATAACTGGGGAACAAAAATAAAAAATGCCAAAGGGAGGCATTGAACCAAGATCATAGGGAATAGATTGTTTGGTATCCGAAAGAAATTCTCCAATCCAAAACAAAACCTTATCCTTAAATAAGCAAGACAGGAAGAAAATAAGAGGTTTTTGAGCTGTGGTGCTGGAAAAGATTCCGGTGTATTCCTTGGACAGCAAAGGTGCAACAAGCAAGTAATGGAATACATAACACCAGACATGTCACTGAAAAGAAAAAGAAAATCAAAAAACTTTGTCTCACTTATTTTGGCCGTGTCATGCAGGGGAATTCCATGGAGAAAACAATTATGCTGGGAAGACTTAGCGGTAAAAGGGAACGCCAAAGAATACGATGGCTGGACACCATCAAAGCTGACACCAGCCAGAGCACTGAAAAAGTCGAAGAAGCTGTGCAAGATATGGAGAGACCTGGCCCATAGAATCACCAAGAGTTGGACACGACTGGATGGATAACATCACCATTCATCATAATCCAAAACAAGTCAGAAATATTTAATTGGGTTTTCTTTTGTAACAGGGTTGGCTCGCTAGGCCTTTGGGTTCTAGTAAAAATCCAACTTAAGGTGTCCACGTCCTCCAATTCCTGATCTAATCTCGCATTTGGTTTCCAATAAAAGCTAAGCAGATACTGTATGTCTGAGAAACAACAGAGCATCTAAGCCAGGGGTGTCAAACTGGATTTGTTCGAGAGCCAGCGGGAAGGGGGAGATGATAGAATGGACACATTCTGCAGCACCCTGCTGGCCAAAATGGGGCATGGGGAGGATGCACGCAGCCCCCCATGCCTTGTTTTCAGCCTATGCAGCCTCCTGCAACACTTTACCAACCAAAACAGGGCTTTGCTATTTCCTGGCCAGCCTCATGGACCACATTTAAGCACCCCGCAGGCTGGATTTGGCCCGTGGACCTTGAGTGTGACACCCCTGATCTAAGCAATGATTGGCATCTGGTACTAACAGCGTAATAAACTTCCACCAAAGCTGGCAATCCTAGAAACTAAAGCTAATATCCAGTATTAATTGCAACTGTGGTGGGATTCGAAATTTTTAACTACCGGTTCTGTGGGCGTGGCTTGGTGGATGTGATGTGGCTTGGTGGGTGTGGCTTGGTGGGTGTGGCAGTGGAAGGATACTGTAGAATCTCCATTCCCTCCCCACCCCACTAACCTGCTTTCCAGCTCCGTTCTCCTGTGCAGGGCAACAAAAGAAGACCCAGCCGATGAGCTGGGACTCGATGGGAGGCAGAGAATAGATGGGGGCGGGACCAGTCATAGGTGGTATTTGCCGCTTCTCTGAACTACTCAAAATTTCCCCTACTAGTTCTCCTGAACTGGTCAGAACCTGCTGAATACCACCTCTGAGTTGCAAGTTTCACGTGAGGAAGACCGTGCATTTCTTCCCTACACATTCTGAACTCAACTGGATCTTATCCAAATCAACAAAAGTATCATCTAAAGCAGGGGTCTCCAACCTTCGCAACTTTAAGACTTGTGGACTTCAACTCCCAAAATTCCTCAGCCAGAATTCCCCAGCCAAACTGCTTAAAACAGGGGTCTCCAATCTTGGCAACTTTAAGACTTGTGGACTTCAACTCCCAGAATTCCTCAGCCAGCAAAATTCTGGGAGTTGAAGTCCACAAGTCTTAAAGTTGCCAAGGTTGGAGACCCCCTGATCTAAAGCAGCCCGAGACAAGCTGGGTTTAACTGCAGCTTGAGAGCTCTTTAGAGATACAGATCCTAGATCACAATGCAAAATGTTACAGACAGAACAAGGGAGCCTGGCATGCTGTGATCCATGAGGTCATTAAGAGTCAGGCCAAACTTAGAGATTTAAAAACAACAACCTTCTTCGTCTGCTGAATATTGATTTCCCTGGGTTTTTCCAAGATTCTCATTCCCAGAAAGGCAAGGATTGAGATAATTTAACTCTAAGCAGAGGGAACATTGACTGATCTGTGAAACTGCCTCTCGCTGCACATCACAGGTGGTCCTCGGCTTGCAACTCCAGGTGAGCCCCAAATTTCTGTTGCTAAGTGAGAAAGTTGTTAGGTGAGTTTGCCCTATTTTATGACCTATAAAGGATTACCTCTAATGCACAATTAACTCATTTCTTTCTTAAAGCAAGTTGGATGTTCACTCTCCCACACACTCCTTCCAGAGTTGGAACAGAATAGAATAGTAGAGTCGGAAGGCACCTTGGAGGTCTTCTAGTCCAACCCCCTGCACAGACAGGAAACTTTACAACATTTCAGACAAATGGTTGTCCAATCTCTTCTTAAAAACTTTAAGTGTCAGAACAGCCAGAACTTCTGGAGGCAAGTTGTTGCATTGATTGAGTGTTATAACTGTCAGGAATAGAATAGAATAGAGTAGAGTAGAGTTGAGTAGAGTAGAGTAGAGTAGAGTAGAGTAGAGTAGAGTAGGGTAGGGTAGAGTAGGGTAGGGTAGGGTAGGGTAGGGTAGAGTAGAGTAGAGTAGAGTAGAGTAGAGTAGAAAATGGAATGGAATAGGAAAAGGAATAGAAAAGAAATAATAGAATAGAATAGAATAGAATAGAATAGAATAGAATAGAATAGAATAGAATAGAATAATTGGAAGGGACCTTGGAGGTCTTCTAAGCCACCCCCCTGCTAAGGAAATTTATTCTAGTTCCAGGTTGCTTCTCTCCTTGATTAGTTTCCATCCATTGCTGCTTCAAAGCTTTCCCCCTAACAGTGAAAATGTGTTTATTGCCACTAATAATGGTAGTAAAAGGATAAATGTTTCCCCTTGTCAATCATTCCAACTCTAGGATGCAATGCTTCTCTCTATTTTTTGGCCGAGGGCGCCAGTGTTGTCTGAAGACAATTTCCATGGTCATATAGCGAGCATGACTAAAGGCACACAAAACACTGTTACCTTCCCACCAAAGTGATACCTATTTATCTACTCACCTTCACATGCTTTCAAAGTGTTAGGTGAGGAGCTGAGGCAAGGAATGGGAACTCACCCTTTCAAACAGCTCTCGGATCTTGAGCCCGGGCTGTCAGCTGACAAGCTCAATGTCTTTAACTGCTGATCCATCACGGCTCCTAACAATGGTAGCAGCAAAGGTATATTTATTGTGGCTAATAATGCTTTGAAATGTGGCCGACAGCTGTTGAGCTGGAAGCGGAAGGATGCAGATGGGTAAAGTAATATTAGCCTTAGTAGCTTGAAGGAGGCTGTTTATTTTTTCTGCCTCTTTGCCAGCAAAAGTGTTTGAGCGCAAGAGGAGACTGAACATATTTGAGTGTGCTGTAAGTAAACAAATCTCTTCCTTTAATCTGCAGAACTAAGAGCTACAATGTTTGCAGATGGTGTCAATATGGAAAATCAATTTCCATTGTATGTTTTCTCTAAGCTGGCTCCTTGCCTTCCTCCCTGCATTTCAGCAACATATGTCACACTTCTTACCATTCCTCCAATAGCAACTTGTCACTGAAAAGTAAAAACCCATATCCGTTCAGTCGTTGATATACTTAGCAGCATTACCGAAGTGTTTGGTGAGGCCTCTCCTGTTTTTTTAAGAAAGTAATTTTTATTTGTTTGTTGGCTCCAAGGGGTATCTGGCACAGAATAGCAGGAGCAAGATTTGGTTCCAAATTCAAGGCTTTGAGCCTATCCATGGATCCCACAGGCCTATCCTGTGTTGTACATTGGGATTTTTCTGATATGGAACCCTGTTTTTGCAATGATTCACTGTGACTTTGTAAGAAGAGCAACAAAGACAATTAAGGGGCTGGAGGCTAAAGCAGATGAGGAACGATTGAAAAAATTGGATTTGTCTAGTCTTGTGAAAAAGAAGGACTAGGAGTGATACGGAAGCAGTGTTCCAATATTTGAGGAGTTACCACGAAGTGGGGGACAGCCTATTCTCCAAAGCACAAGAAGGCAGGAGAAGAAGCAATGGATGGAAACTAATCAAGGAGAGAAGCAACCTGAAGCTAAGGAGAAAAATCCTGACAACAATTAACCAGTGGAACAGCTTGTCTTCAGAAGCTGTGGGTGTTCCATCATTGGAGGCTTTTAAGAAGAGACTGGACAACCCTTTGTCTGAAATGTATAGGGCAGACGTGGCTAACCTTGTTGGGCTCCTGTGCCAAAAACTGTGCACATACTTGCATGCTCACGCTCATGTGACAGCACCCAGAAGGCAATGTGCGCTCCCCTATGCCCCCTAAACAGGCGCGTGCAAGCCCCACCCACTCACCCACCCACCCTGCCACCCCTTTACCTGCACTGTGCCTCACAGCTGATTTTGGGGCCTTTTTCAGCCTCCCAGAGGCTCAAGGGAAGCCTCTGCAGCCTTTGGAGGCCGAAAAACAGGCCCGTTTCATCACTTCTGGTATTTCCGGAAATACAGGAAGTAATGAAACGGGCTTGTTTTTCGGCCTCCAAAGGCTTCAGAGGCTTCCCTTGGGCCTCTGGGAGGCCGAAAAAGGTCTGAAAATCAGCTGGGAGGTGCACGCATGCGCAGTGAGGTAAGTTTGCCTGGGGCTGTTTTGCCCACACAAAGGGCTCTGCGTGCCACCTGTGGCACACGTGCCATAGGTTCACCATCATGGGACTAGACATACCCAATAGCTGTGCAACCGTTTTTTGTATCTTTTAGCTTCCAGCTCCCTATTCACTTTTGTGTGGTTGAAGAGATGTCTCAAGTTTGGACATTTGGTGATTGGACATGTGATGGACTAATGGGTGCAGGGGTTGGGTTTTGACTTTTGAATTACTGAGGGAAAACCCGGCACTCTCAGATTCGGGTTTCCCCAGACGTGCCAGTATAACTACTCTAATAAAAGGAAACTTTGAGAAAACGCCATTTGGTCATTTTGAATGTCCACTAGCTGGGAGCTGACCAAGGGGAGCATTGAAGAGGCCTCTCTTTGCTGCTGTCCAATAGTCATGTGGATTTGTGCAAGTCAGCTCGATTTCCATAAAACTGCCCAGGAGAAAGCCCTTGCTGTTCCTCACTTGCTCCATTCATCTTTGCGGAAGTCACTCCAACGATTTCCAAAAGGCCCGTGAAACAGTCACCTATGTTGGTCTGTTTATGTACACTTTGGTTGCAGACTCTGCCGACACTCCAGCAGATTAGCTCTCTATAAGCTTCTTTGCCAACAGCCGGATTTGAACATCAATAGCCAAGCTGTTCAAATAGGAAGGTTTCAAAGGAGGAGGGAGGGAAGGAAGGAAGGAAGCGCATTCACCTCAGAAACACAGAGGGAGAGAGAAATTAAGCAAACATGTAGCGTACCGTTTGGACCTCTTCAGAAGCAGCACATAAAAGAACTGGGTTTTTCTCCCTCCATCTCCCTAAGTATCTGGTGAAAAAGAGGGAAGCTGTTTAAGAAGGTCATTGAAAGGACACTGTTGTAAAGTGGCTGCAATCCAGGCATCCCGTTCAACCTGTAGGAAATTTTCTTCCAGGCTTGATTAAAAACATCTTTTAAAAAAAAAAAAAAGAGGTTCCAGCTTCTCTAGATGCAGCAGAATTATGATGTGAAATTCTTTCTGGACCTGGGAACCTGCAATATTAAGGGAAGTGAAATTGATCACAAATGTATTGCCAGAAAAGATAAAATCTATCGCCCATATTCCAGGATCTAATCTAGACAGAGAGAAGGGGGGCAGGCAGGCAGATAGGCAGATAGGTAAATAGGCACCAAGGTAGGCAGGCAGATAGGTAAATAGGCACCAAGGTAGGCAGGCAGATAGGTAAATAGGCACCAAGGTAGGCAGGCAGATAGGTAAATAGGCACCAAGGTAGGCAGGCAGATAGGTAAATAGGCACCAAGGTAGGCAGGCAGATAGGTAGGCAGGCAGGCAGATAGGTAAATAGGCACCAAGGTAGGCAGGCAGGCAGATAGGTAGGCAGGCAGGCAGATAGGTAAATAGGCACCAAGGTAGGCAGGCAGGCAGATAGGTAAATAGGCACCAAGGTAGGCAGGCAGATAGGTAGGCAGGCAGGCAGATAGGTAAATAGGCACCAAGGTAGGCAGGCAGGCAGGCAGATAGGTAGGCAGGCAGGCAGATAGGTAAATAGGCACCAAGGTAGGCGGGCAGGCAGATAGGTAGGCAGGCAGGCAGATAGGTAAATAGGCACCAAGGTAGGCAGGCCGACAGGTAGGCAGGCAGGCAGATAGGTAGGCAAGCAGGCAGATAGGTAAATAGGCACCAAGGTAGGCAGGCAGGCAGATTGGCAGTCAGGACCTCAGGTAGGTTGGCAAATAGGAAGGTAAGCAGGCAGGCAGACAGGTAGGCAAGCAGATAGGCAGCAGACAGACAGGTAGGGAGACAGATAGGTTTGTAGGTAGACAGGCAGACAGGCAGGTAAGTGGGTAGGCAAGTAAGCAGGCACCTAGACAGTTGACAGGTGGCCTGTCAACTGGGTAACTAAGGTAACTAAGCAGACAGTAGACCAACAGTCAAGCAGGTGAGCAGATAGACAGGTAAGCAGGCATGCAGGCAGACAGACAATTATCAAGTCATTTTTTTACTCTTATAGCAACCAGCTAAAGATAGACAGATTTTCTCCACAATCTATATATAGAGTTCCATTCAATTGGCATAGATTGGTTTTGATCCATGGATTTAAATGTAGAAAAACTCTAGAAATCAAATGGAATTTACGATGGTGTTGAAAAAAAAAACCCCATCTGATTGCCAAGCGCCCAAATCCTGATCACATGACCATGGCGACACTGGGACCGTTCTGAGTCTTAGGATGGTAAGTCCCTTTCTCAGTGCCGTGGTAACTTCGAATGGTCGCTAAATGAATGGTTGCAAGTCGAGGACTACCTTGTAACTCTCATAATCTAGACCAGGGGTATGAAATCTGATTTCATTGAGGGTCACATGAGGGCTGTGTTTGACCTCGGGGTGGTGGCGGGGGGTGGTGCATGGCCAGGGGGTGCATGGCCAACTTGACATCACTCATGTTGGGGGTGCCTGTGGCGGCCTGAGAGCTTTGGCAGCAAAAACAGGTTCCTGAGCTCTGTTTTCAGCTGCGACAGCCTCTGCCAGCAAACGGAGCTTGGGAGAGCCGCCTGAGGCCCTCCCAAGCTCCATTTTCGGCTGCGATAGCCTCCTGTACGCCTCTGCCAGCGAAAACGGAGCTTGAGAGGGCCACAGACAGCCCTCCCGAGCTCCGTTTTCACTGGCAGAGGCACCGTGTGCTGGTCCTTTGCTGTTTCCAGGTTGGCCCCGTGGGCCAGTTCTAAGCACACACACACACACACACACACACACACACACAGAGGCTCTTGAGTTTGACACCCCTGATCTAAGCTGCAGGACTTATTAATTGATTACAAATGGTAATGTGAGGAACTTTCAGGCCAATATATCTCAGAAGGTTCTTTTAAAAATGATAGAAAGTAGGGTCAGATATGCTATGCTAAGCTGTTCGGAGGAAAATTAACTGAATAAGCAAGCAAGATCAAACTCCTGCCCTCAAAACAACACACACCAGAAGAACTAGACACAAACAATTTCCCCCCGAAAACCATCACTCTGCTAAACAAATAATTCCCCCAACACTGCATTACCATTACTATTAATTTTCTCATCACTCCTTATCACTCATCCCCTCCCACTTGTGACTGTATGACTGTAACTTTGTCTCTTGTATCCTTACGATTTATATTGACTGTTTCCTAGTATGGTTTGATTGCTTATTGTACCCTATGACTATTATTCAGTGTTGCACCTGATGATTCTTGATGAATGTATCATTTCTTTTATGTACACTGACAGCATTTGCACCAAGACAAATTCCTTGTGTCTCCAATCACACTTGGCCAATAAAGAATTCTATTCTATTCTATCATTTAGGGCTGACATTGTCTCTTTTAACAACAGGCTGGTTTGGGAAAATAGATCTGGATGAGTTTGTAGTTCAGCCACTAGTGAGAAATTTAGCAAGGTCAAAACTATTAAACAAGTAGACCATCACGTTAATCCATCCCATAGTTAATTCCTTTGGCCATAGCAGCTCATATGAATGCAACAACTGTGTTTTGTTAACTTAGGTTTGTGGTTTTAGAAAATTGCATGAACTTGGTGGTTGAGTAGGAGTTGGGAAGCTAATTTATCATGTTAGCCTGAAGATGTCCACCATAGGATTGTAATGTCCAATTTAAGCCAGTGCAAATGAAGCGTTTTAAAATCCCACTGATTTCGGTGGGGAAATTTTAATCAATCTTTAACTTCCTACTGAAACCTCTGGGATTGAAAAGCATTCTCTTATTTCTGCTTTAAACATGTTAGTTTCCAAACCTGCTAGACCAAAATATTTTCTCCATTAAAAAAAGAAGAAGTATTTATACAGCTTGTGGAAATTATCCAACATGAAATTAAAGCCATTACTTTCTTGACTCTCTTCCTGCCAGGCCTGTTCACCATTTCGCCGGACTTCCCTGCCAAATAAAGCAAAACATTTATCTTATTGAGATCTTATAGGAGTGCAATAGGAAGAACTTTTCAAGTTGTCATTTGGCCTTGCCTGTGAAGGTTTCATGGATCTTCCTCGTGTGTACCAGGATGCATTTTCTTGGATCACAAAATGAGTGACTTGGAAAAGACCTTGCAGGTCTCTTAGGGCAGAAATCCATGAATCCATAAAACCCTAAAATTAAAAGAATAACAGAGTTGGAAGGGCCTTGGAGGCACTAATGCCACTCTATAAAGCCTTAGTAAGACCACACCTAGAGTACTGCATCCAGTTTTGATCACCACACTATAAAAAAGATGTTGAGACTCTAGAAAAAGTACAGAGAAGAGCAACCAGGATGTTTAGACTAGGACTGGAGGCTAAAACATACAATGAATGGTTGCAAGTACTTGGCATGGCTAGTCTAGTGAAGAGACATGATAGTGGTCTTCCAATATTTGAGGGGCTGCCACAGAGAGGAAGGGGTCAAGCTATTTTCCAAGGCACCTGAAGGCTAGACAAGGAATTATGGATGGAAATTGATCAAGGAGAGAGTCAACCTAGAAATAAGGAGAAATTTTCTGACAGTAACAACAATCAACCAATGGAGTAGCTTGCTTTCAGAAGATGTGGCAGCTTCATCACTGAAAGCTTTCAAGAAGAGATTGTACTGCCATTTGTCAGAAATGGCGTAGGGTTTCTTGCTTGGGCAGGGCGGTTGGACTAGATGACCTACAAGGTCTCTTCCAACTTGGTTCATCTATTAATCTGTCTTCTAGTCCAATCCCTGCTCAAGAAGGAGATCCTATACTATTTCAGACACATGATTATCCCATCTCTTCTTAAAAATATCCAGTGACCCACAACTTTTGGAGGTAACTTGTTCCATTGATTAATTGTTCTAACTGTCAGGCAAGTTCTCCTTAATTCTAGGTTGCTTCTTTCTCTCCTTGATTAGTTTCCACCCATTGCTTCTTGCATTGCTTTCAAGTGCTTTGGGCAATACATTGACCCCTCCTTCTTCTTTATGGCAGCCCCTGGAATGTTGAAGCACTGCTATCATGCCATTCCTAGTTCCTTCAACTGTTTTTCATGTGTTTTAGCCACCAGACTCCTAATCATCTTTGTTGCTCTTCTTTGCCCTCTTTCCTGAGTCTCAAGATCCTTTTTATGTTGTAGCAACCAAATCTGGACGCAATATTTCAAGCGTACTCTTACCAAGGGATTATAAAATGGTATTAACGGTTTACATCAGGGATGTCAAACTCAAGGCCTGGGGGTCAGATCCATTCCACGATGTGGTTAGATCTGGCCCATGAAGCTGCCCTGGAAACAATGAAGGGCTGGCCCACAGCGCCTCAGCCCAGCCCAGGTCAGCCAAGCCCTGATCTAAAACTTGGTGATGACCATCTGGGCCAGAACACAGTCAGTGTTAGATCCGTGGGGCTGGAGTAAGCAAGGGGCTCCTGCCGTCCCATGGAGACAATGGATCCCCCCAGTCCCACCCGGGCCACCACAGGTGCCCCCCCCATGCAAGCAATGTTGAGCTGGATATGACAACCCCAGTCATGCCCTCTGGCCCCCCAAAGTCAACCCCAACCCTGATGCAGCCTTCAATGAAATTGAGTTTGACACCCCTGTTTTATATGATCTTAATACTATCCTTTATTAATGCAGCCTAGGACTGTGCTGGCTTTTTTAGCAGCTACAGTACACTGCTGGCTCATGTTTAAGTGATTATCCATTAGGATTCCAAGATGCCTCTTGCAGTTGAAGTAATGTAGTCTAACCCCTACTCACAATTTAAGTCCTCTACAGCAGTGGCCCCCAACCTTTTTTGTTCCCACGGCCCGGTACCTGCATCACAAAATGATCCATGGACCGGTATTGGCATCAGCACGCACGACCAAGGCAAGGTGAGCCGAGCGACCCACCAGCCAGCCATCCCGCGCTTCTCCCTGCCACCTTCAACTCCTCCTTTGTACCTTTGTCGATGGGCTTTTCGGGCTCTTTCTTAATCTCCTCCTAACGCGAGACTCCACCGCCATCGGGATACCTCTTCGTTCAAAGCCCCCCACCTCGACGAAACTAAGGCGCGAGGATTCAGCACCCAAACGCCGCTTTCCAACCGACGGCTGACAAGCTCACCCGGAAGCACTTTCTCAAGCGCCGTCGAAGCAAGATGGCGGCGCCCACTTCTTTGCAGCCCCGTAAAGAATGCTTCACGGACTGGTACCGATCCGGGGTCCGGTGGTTGGGGACCACTGCTCTACAATAATCCTCTGCCGTCCAGACCAGCACCACATTTTTAGTGAGCCATTGGCGGTATTTTTTTCTACCAGATTTTCCATTCTGGGAAAGGAAATGTGAAGACAGTTTGTTTTGAAATACTGGAGAATAGGTGTAGCTCAGGATTGAACAGTTGGTTTGTGTGTGTGTGTGTATGTGTTTGTTTGTATACGTGTGCTCTGTGCTACAATCATAGCATGAACATAAACCATCAGTGTATGGGGAAGCCAAGTCTTGTGGCTGTTTACATGACAAGTGATTATATATTAACAGCAAACTTCACTCCTCCATCCATTGAGGATGTTAGCTAACCTGGCAATGGAACATCTCCAGCAGGGGTCTATTCCCCAGGCAGCATGAAGAGTTGAAGTCCACAGGCCTTAAAAGTTGCCAAGGTTAGGCACCCCTTATCTACACAAAAAGAAGCAAGCTCAGAGTATACCAACAATCCAATCATCTGCACTTCATTGCCCTGAAATTGTCTTACAGGAAGGACCATTTTCAAGCCTCATTACTCAGCCAGGTTAGAGTTTGGCCATGCAGACCAAGCGAACTATGCCGGTGTATTTTGTTGCTAACTCAGGAACAGGAAGAATACACATTAGTGCAGCCACAAGGAACAGACTGTAATGGATCGTATTCTTGTAAACCTTTAAGTGAAATGTTGTGGTTGTTAAGTGATTGTTAAATGGATTCAGTTTTCCTCCATTGACTTTGTTTGTGGGAAGCCAGTGGGGAAAACCACAGATGGTGATCACATGATCTCAGGATTAATGAACTGTAAATATATGCCAGTTTCCTTACCAAGTGTCCGAATTTTGAATAAGTGCATCCCAGACCACCAGTAGGAAATTAGATATGGACACAAAATTGCTCCAACTGACATCAATGTTGGACTTGAATCTTGTGGTTGGCATTCATCTCTTGTTTAAAACCTGGTGGGTTTTTTTTGATTCAGAAGTGACATATACGTTACATGCTTACACATTCTCCATCACATATATACGCACTTTGTTTTTATCTCTACCTGAATCTCCTTTGGACAAGGGCTTAAGAAATTACAAACAGTTTTAATCAGAGGTGGGTATTCAGTAGGTTCTGACTGGTTCTGCAGAACCGGTAGCGGAAATTTTGAGTAGTTTGGAGAACCGGCAAATCCCACCTCTGACTGGTCCTGCCCCAATCTATTCTCTGCCTCCCATTGAGTCCCAGCTGATCTTCTTTGGTTGCCCTGCACAGGAGAACAGAGCTGGAAAGCAGGTTAGTGGGGTATGGAGGGAATGGGAATTTTACAGTAACCTTCCCAAGCCACGCCCACCAAGCCATGCCCACAGAACTGGTAGTAAAAAAATTTGAATCCCACCAGTGGTTCTGACTTGTTCTGGAGAACCGGTAGTGGAAATTTTGAGTAGTTCGGAGAACCAGCAAATCCCACCTCTGACTGGCCCCACCCCCATCTATTTTCTGCCTACCATCGAGTCCCAGTTGATCGGCTGGGTCTTCTTTGGTTGCCCTGCACAGGAGAAGGGAGCTGGAAAGCAGGTTAGTGGGATGGGGAGGGAATGGGGATTTTGCGGGAGCCTTACCCTGCTATGCCCACCAACCACGCCCACAGAACTGGTAATAAAAACATTTTGAATTCCACCACTGATTTTTTATAGTATTACTATTACAGTTAAAATATTAATCCCTTTGGACAAAGCCAGAATTCAGAACCCAGCCGGCTCATTTGGAGGGGGCTTCTAGAAAGCTTTGTAGATTCAGAAAGACATAGTCACTTAACATAGTTTTTGTCTCCCATACTTTTTCTAAAATGAAAACTTAAAGGGAGGAAAGAAATTTTTTGGGAGGGTGTGATCAAAATTCAGATGCTTGGTAACCAGCTCATATTTATAACGGTTGCTGTGTCCTGAAGTCACGTGATCATCTTTTGCGACCTTCTGGCAAGCAAAGTAATGGAGAAGCTAGACTCACTTAACAATCGTGTTATTCACTTAATGATTTGCAGAGATTCACTTAACAACTGTGGCAAGAAAGGTCGTAAAATTGGCCCAAACTCACTTAACACGAGCTTATTAGCCACAATGGTGCTGTGGTTACAGTGCAGTACTGCAGGCTTCTTCTGCTGGCTCCTTGCAATTTGGCAGTTCAAATCTCACCAGGCTCAAGGTTGACTTCGCCTTCCATCCTTTCGAGGTGGATAAAATGAGGAGCCAGATTGTTGGGGGGCAAGAGGCCGACTCCATAAACTGCTTGGAGAGGCTGTTAAAGCCCCGTGAAGCGGTATATAAGTCTAAGTGCTATTGCTATAACAACTGTCTCGCTTTGCAACAAAAATGTTGGGCTTGTGGTCTTGAGGGCTACCTGTCCTCAAAGGGAGTTAACAGATAACGGATAATCTGAGTTGGAAGGGACCTTGTAGGTCATCTAGTCCAACCCCTCACCCAAGTGGGAGACCCTACACCTGTAATGGCGAACTTATGGCACACGCAGAGCCCTCTGTGTGGGCATGCACACCATCGCCAGCTGCTTTTCTGGTTTCTGCCAGCCAGCTGGTTTTTGTGGGCACCAGAGCACTGGAAAATGGCCCCCAAAACAGCCAAAAAACAGGGCCTTTTGGGGGGCCTTTTTTAGGTCTTTTCCAGGCTGTTTCCAGGTCATTTTTCAGGCTGTTTTCCAGGCCAAAAACAGCCCGAAAAGTGGCCAAAAATGACTTGGAAAACATCCTGAAAACACCCCCTAAAATGCCCAAAAATAAGCACGCATGCACCAACCAGCTGGTCTTTGGGTTTCCGGCACACATGTGTTCCTGTTGGGGCACTCGGTGCTGAAAAGTTTCACCATCACTGCCCTACACCATTGCTGACAAATGGCAGTCCAATCTCTTCTTGAAAGTCTCAAGTGATGAGTGACAGTGTTCAAAAGTTTCCTCTTGCCTTCTCCCCCCCTGCATAATCTAAAGGGGGCTCTGCACTTTCAGGAAGATACGACAGACCAGGAAAAAAACAACGGAGAGGGTGGTTTCTGACTGACACTCTTACTTTCAAACCAGCTTTGACTTTACAAGGGCACTGGGAACATTGTCCAAACAACTGTCACAGCTGTCGGTTGTTTGCTCCGTGGAGAAGCTCCCCGTTAAAAGAGTTTCACTTGGGAAAGACTTAACATCAGGAAGTTTCCACTGAGGCTGGAAAGCCGTAAGCGATATGTGGGCCCTGTTTGTTATTTTTAGTTTTCCTCATTCACAAAGGAACATCCTGAAATGTCTCTGAAGCTTTTATTTACACGAGGTAAGGAGAAGTTTAGTGATCGCGATCAAACCCAAAGTCTCTTGAATTAGACTTGGCTAGCTAGCCACAAGCAAGTGTCTCTCTCTTCTCAACAAGCACGGATAACCTTGGCAAGGATTACGGGCTTGTTTTACAAGAATTCTCTCCCAGCTTGTAATAGTGGCGTCTACGGCCGTCTATGCAGGCATGCTGTGAATATATATCTAATCTGATTTTCCCCTGGGAATATTGTGGTCCCTTGAGCCAGAGTACAACTTGGAGAACAACTCCCAGACACATTCCCAAAACAAACACACGTAGGAACAAGGGGCTTCAGAGGGGGACGGAAGGGGAAAATCATAGGCTGGATGCAAAAAAAAAAAACCAGTTGAGATGAGAAGAGAGAAGAAGCTTATTTAATTGAAAGATGCTGCTTAGGCCATTGACTTCTCTAATGCAAGACAATTATAGGCAGTCCTCAAATTTTAACCGTTGGTTTAGTAACCATGGGTGGGATTCTACCGGTTCGG
This sequence comes from Pseudonaja textilis, assembly GCF_049901715.1. Taxonomy (NCBI): domain Eukaryota; kingdom Metazoa; phylum Chordata; class Lepidosauria; order Squamata; family Elapidae; genus Pseudonaja; species Pseudonaja textilis. The sequence goes on from NC_141994.1 coordinate 65,185,334, forward strand.
CCTGGCTCAGGCAAACCGGTAGCTCCGAAGATCAGCTGGGAGCAAACGGGTTCACTCTGAAGACCAAGGTATTTCCTTTTCCCTCTACCCCACTGATCAGCTGTTTTCCGAAGATCAGCTGTGCTGTTAGCTAGAAAGCGGGAAATTGTCAGATTTCTTGCTTTCTAGCTAATCTAAATCACGCGGCACAGCTGATCCCTCCCTCGCTGTTGTACTGCTTTGCCCAGGAGGCAAAAAACGGGGTATAGGGGGGGTGCTGTGCAGCACCCCCGCCCCATATTTGCTCCCAGGTGGCTTCCCTGAGACCCAATAGGCAAAAAAAACCAAACACCACTATGCCCACCCAGTCACATGACCAGCTGGCCACGCCCACAGAACCGGTAGTTAAAAAAATTTCATCTCACCCCTGTTTGTAACCATTCAAAGTTACAATGGCACTGAAAACAGTGACTTATGACTGTTTTTCACACTTATGACCACTGCAGCATCCTCATGGTTTACGTGATTTACATCCGTCTGCTTGGCAACTGGTTCATATTTAGGATGGCTGCAGTGTCCCAGGGTTGTGTGATCCCCTTTTGCGACCTGCTGACAAGCAAAGTCAATGGAGAAGCCAGGTTCACTTACTTCACAACCGTGTTATTAACTTAACAATTGCAGGGATTTATCTAACGACCAGGGCAAGCAAGGTCGTAAAATGGGAGAAAGTTCACTTAATGCATCTCTTGCTTAGCAACAGAAACGTTGGGCTCGATTACGGTTGTAAGTCGAAGGCAGGGGTGGGATTTAATTTTTTTTAACAACCATTTCTGTGGGTGTGGCTTAGTTGGTGGGTGTGGCTTGGTGGTAATGTGACTGGCTGGGCGTGGCCAACTCAACATCGAGGCACGCATCTCCTCGCCTGGCCTCTCATGACTGTGGGGATGCTACAATAGTTGTAAGTGTGAAAAACGGTCATAAGTCACTTTTTTCAGTGCCATTGTAACTTTGAATGGCCACTCCACACAAGCAAAGTAGCAGCAAAGGAAGGGAAAAAAACTCCAGAGAAGTTCCTGAGACAGAAAGTCTAATCCTGGCAAGAATGTAATAAGGGTTAACGGAGAGGCAGTTTCTGTAAGCAACACCAGAATGTTTCCTTCCTGCCTTCCTTACAGGATTAGGCCAGTAATTTCTTCTAACAATCGGTTCTTTGAACTGCTTAGAACGTTAACAACCGGTTCTAGCGAATAGGTGCGAACTGGTAGAATCCCACCCCTGGGGGAAGGCTACCTATAATGAAAATTCCATTTAAAAGGATATGGGGAAAGGTTATTGAGAGTTTTGCAGTGATAATTCAGCGCCAGAAAAATAAACACAGATGACTGATGCTTCATTTAACATCTTTATAAACATAAGTAGATTTTACAAACCAGTTGTAGATTTCTCTAACATGGAGCAAACTCAAACAGAAACAGGTAGCAAGTTCAGAGCAGAGCTCCGGTCTTCAGCAAGCAAGCAAGTTAGTTTCATCCTCAATAGACAGACTCAGAGCTCAATATAGCTTCAGAGCTGCAGAGCTTAACATAGAGCCACGCCTAAGCTACTTTTAGTTTCAGTTTCCAAACTGTCCTCATTGGCTGATTTAGTTGCTGTGCCTATTCATTGGCTGAACTTGTTACCAAGCTCTGCTCCAGTTCATGAATATACTCTGACAAAGGTTAATCAGCAGGAATCTGGATTTGTCATTCCCAAGTAGTTTATTGTGGGATTTATTAGTGTATTATTTGCCTTGGGGTATTATAATTGTGTTCTTTTAAATTATTGGTTTGAACTGGATGTTGTCAACTGGGAATCTCATCGGTTTTTATTGGTCTATTATGTATTATAAAATCACAATAATGGTTCTATTTTCATGGCAATTGATGAAATTGAGGAAGTGAGGAAGTGACCTAAAGAAATCTTTGAGCTTATCTCATGGATGCAGGCAGAATCTTACCCTACAGTTCCAGTCAGAAAAACACACACACTATGGAGCCATTTTATGATCTCCAGACAAATTAAACTGGACAAAATAATGATGTTACAGGTAAGCATTTAATGACTGCTCAAAGTTATGAAAGGCACTGAAAAAAGTGACTTGTCCTTGCGGTTATAATTGTCACAGTCATGCAGTCACATGATTTTTAAAGAAAAAATCAGACAGCTGTTTGTCTGGAAAGGTATAGGGTTTCCTGCTTGAGCAGTGGGTTGGACTAGATGACCTCCAAGGTCCCTTCCAACTCTGTTATTCTGTTATGGTCAAAATGTGGGCACTTAGCAACCAATTTATGACAATGGCAACATGGGGAGAGGCACAGGTGGCTGCCACTTGCAACTTTCCAAGTTGGCTTACGACGAGCAAAGTCGGTGAGGGAAGGTGGATTCACTTAACAACAGTGGCAAAAAGGGTCATAAAATTGGGTGCGTCTCACTTAACAACTAACCTTTAGTGATAGAAGTTCCAGTCCCAACTGTAAATCAAGGATTAGCTGCATATGCTGAAAAATTACAATGTTGCAAATATAGCTGGGTTAAACCTTTCTTTCCTTCCTTCCTCCCTCCCTCCCTCCCTCCTATCCCTCTTCCTTCTTTCCCTCCCCCCTTCCTCCCTCCCTCCTCTTCCCTTCTCCTTCCTCCTCCCTTCCTCCTTCCCTCCCTTCCCCTCCCCCTTCTTCCCTCCCTCCTCCCTCCCTCCTCTCCCCTCCCTCCCTCCTTCCTTCCCTCCCTCCTTCCTTTCTCCCTCCCTCTCTCCCTTCTCCCTCCTTTCCTTCCTTTCTTCCTCCCTCCCTCCCATCTCTCTTCCTTCTTCCTTCTTCCCCTCCTTCTTCCCCTCCCTCCTTCCTTCCTTTCCCCCTCCCTCCCTTCCCCTCCTTCCCTCCTTCCTCCTTTCCCCTCCCTCCCTCCTTCCCTCCCTTCTTCCCTCCCTCCCTCCCTCCCATCTCTCTTCCTTCTTTCCCTCCCCCTTCCTCCCTCCCTCCTCTTCCCTTCTCCTTCCTCCTCCCTTCCTCCTTCCCTCCCTTCCCTCCCCTTCTTCCCTCCCTCCTCCCTCCTCTCCCCTCCCTCCCTCCTTCCTTCCCTCCCTCCTTCCTTTCTCCCTCCCTCTCTCCCTTCTCCCTCCTTTCCTTCCTTTCTTCCTCCCTCCCTCCCATCTCTCTTCCTTCTTCCCCTCCTTCTTCCCCTCCCTCCTTCCTTCCTTTCCCCCTCCCTCCCTTCCCCTCCTTCCCTCCTTCCTCCTTTCCCCTCCCCTCCCTCCTTCCCTCCCTCCTTCCCTCCCTCCCTCCTCCCATCTCTCTTCCTTCTTTCCCTCCTTCCTTCCCTCCCTCCCTCCCTCCTTCCTCCCTCCCATCTCTTTTCCTTCCTTCCTTCCTTCCTTCCTTCCTTCCTTCCTTCCTTCCTTCCTTCCTTCCTTCTTTCCTCCCTCCCTCCTTCCTTCCTCCCGCCCTCCGATCTCTCTTCCTTCCTTCCTTCCTTTCCTTCCTCCCTCTCTCCCTCTCTCCTTCCTTCCTTCCTTCCTTCTTTCCTCCCTCCCTCCTTCCTTCCTCCCTCCCTCCGATCTCTCTTCCTTCCTTCCTTCCTTCCTTCCTTCCTTCCTTCCTTCCTTCCTTCCTTCCTCCCTCTCTCCCTCTCCCTCTCTCTTCCTTCCTTCCTTCCTTCCTTCCTTCCTTCCTTCCTTCCTTCCTTCCTTCCTTCCTTCCTTCCTTCCTTCCTTCCTTCCTTCCTTTCCTTCCTTCCTTCTTTTTCTCCTCAGATCAAAACACAGCTGGAACAATCTTTTTCTCCTACCCCAAGCAATTATTTTCAAAAACAAACAAACCAACAAACCGTCCCATCCCAAATCTCTTTTTTGTCTGCTTCGGCTTCACGGCCTTCTCCCAGAGTCACGTTTTATAGCATTAATAGCATTAGACTTCAGGACAAGATCATCTTGACTTACATCAAATGGAAAGGAACGTTTCCAAGTGCCTATTCCCCTGAAATCCCTCTCAGCTCAAATCCCAGAAGACTTTCCGTCTGGATGCCAAAAAATCATGAAATATTTATATATCAGATTTTATTTACAAATGCTGGTTTCCTGTGAGAAATACCAACTGATGCCAGATGCTACTCAGGAGTTGCTAAAAGGAGCTTAAAACGATGAGCAACGAAATGGCAACTTTTCACAATGTGCGCTTCTCATATCCTGTCTTGTAGAAATAGGAAGAGGAAAAAATGTAGCAGAATAGTTAGGACTGGCTGATGAAGAAGAAAAGGTTGTTTTTAACTGCTGCAAATGACAGAATTAAATTTTCTTCGGAATGGCGCTCTTTTTCCTTAGTTAAATGTTGACTGTACGTTATATTCATTGGTGTGAATCATTCAGGGGTGGGCTTCGCCAATTTTAGCAAGGGGTTCTCTGACCGGTTGCTGTGTGGGCGTGGCCATGGTGGGCGTGGCCTGGTGGGCGTCCTGCGCCACAGCGGGGGGGGGCACTTTTGGCCTCCCCAGGTTACGGAGGGTTTCCTCCAGCCTTCGGGAGGATGAAAATGGCCTCCTTGGGCTCCGGAGGCTCTCTAGAAGCCAGAAACGGGCCCATTTCCAGCCTTCCCAAACTTCCCGAAAGCCCATTTTCACCCTCCCTGAGCCTCCACACATGCCCTGCACTTACCTGCATCCAAAACGGGCCATGTGGGGACTCCTTGGAGGGACGGGATGGGTGGGGCCAACCAGGAGTGGGATTTTGGGGTTCTCTAAACTGCGCAGAATCTTAGTTAGGGGCTCTCCTGAACCCCTGCAAACCAGCAGCCCATCCCTGGTATCATTCTGCAGATCCAGGTGTTTTGTGTAGGTTGATGTTTATGCGCATATCGTATAGTAATCAATGCTTCTGTAACAGTGTATGTCCTATGACATATTTTAACCGGCATGGAGATTTTAGTAGCCATTTTTGCATTCTCAAAGAGATGCCCAGTCCATTTTTTATAGGGCACGTAACTATGTACTCTACCTCACCAATGTAATATAAATACATTATAAAATAGCAATGCAATAGATGGATGGATGATGAATGAGAGGAACGGGTGTGCTGAAGAGTAATTCTCCATGCCGCTAGAGGCTTTCATAATGCTGACCAACACCTTTGATAAAAGATTAACTTTTAAACCAATAATTTTCATTGGTTTGGTACGCAAAGTAAAAGTAATGCAAACTAAACTAGAAGAGAAAAAAATGTTCAGAAGGGGCAGGAAAATAAATTAACAGAAGAAGGAAAGGAAAGGAAAGGAAAGGAAAGGAAAGGAAAGGAAAGGAAAGGAAAGGAAAGGAAGGAAGGAAGGAAGGAAGGAAGGAAGGATGGAAGGAAGGGAAGGAAGGAAGGAAAGGCTAACGAAAGAGAAAAAGAAAAAAAAATCAAGGCAATAATAAAGAAAAGTATTGCAAACTTCATCACAGCATAAGCTAATGCAAATTACACGTTTTTATTACAAATAACAAATATATATATTTTTTTTAAAAAAAATCTATGTTCAATCCACGTATCATTACTTTTTAGTCCTGGTTCAGCAAAAAGTCCATTAGGAGTTACTAGAAATATCAAACAAATAGTTTATCCTTGGTCAAATAGTCCAGCTTTATATTCCTTCTTTTGCTCTTCATATTCTTGACCTTTAAATCATTTCAGTGGCATAAGGATTCTGACATGAATACAGACAGCTTTTGCCCCTGCATCAGTTTTTGGCATTCAGAAGGAATCTTCGAATAAAGCAAAATATTAATTTGTTTAAACTGTTGTCAGCAAGAACTTTGGGTATAATTGTTTAACTGCTATTTAGTGAAACAGGTGTAAATAAACGGATAATGTTTTAGAACGTTTATGCTTATACCTTGAAAACATTTCATTTCTTAGCCAAGAAGATTGAGAAGTGAAAACTGAAGAAGCTTCTTGGATGAGAAGTGAAATGTCTTCAAGGAAAAATCAATGGATGGATGCTTTTTAAACAAATGCCTTTGGGACAATCATAACCTGGATGACTGAGAATCTCTGTAGAAATTTCAGCAGGAAAATTTGCAAGATGATTCAGTCAGTCATTGGGAATTCTATTTCTTTGGCTTCCTCTGCTGCATGCATTTTTTTTTAAAAAAAAAAGGAGTAGGAAGACATGTCATTTGGGTAAAAATGTATTTTGTATAGTGAGAGTGAGTTCTACTATGGAATGGTGCAACGGCCTAGGGCCATGATGGCGAACCTATGGCATGTGTGCCACAGGTGGGACGTAGAGCCATTTGTGCGGGCATGTGAGTCCCAGGCAAATTTACCTCACTGTGCATGTGTGCGCCTCCCAGCTGATTTTGGGGCCTTTTTCAGCCTCCTAGAGGTTTGAGGGAAGCCTCTGCAGCTTTTGAAGGCCAAAAGATAGGCCCATTTCATCACTTCCTGTATTTTCAGAAACACCAGAAGTGACGAAATGAGCCCATTTTTCAGCCTGCAGAGGCTGCAGAGGCTTCCCTCAAGCCTCTGGGAGGACAAAAAAGGCCTCAAATGGGCAGGAAATCAGGTGGGAGGTGCAGTGTAGGTAAGGGGGCAGTGGGGGGATCGTGCATGCATATGCAGGGGGGCTGCACGCTTTGCCTTCTGGATGCTGGCATGCGAGAGCATGTGCAAGAGCGCACATGCAATTTTTGGCACAGAAGCCCCAAAAGGTTAGCCAACACTGGCCTAGAGGTAGATCTCTCATCTCACAATAAGAAGGCTGTGAGTTTGATCCTAGGTAGAGGCAGATATTTCTCTCTCTGAGCACACTGAGGATTTATCTGCTGAACAAAATTCCGCATTGGTGACAGGAAAGGCATCTGGCCACTAAATACTCCGCTAGCTCCATTCTGTTGCCCAGACTCCACCCCTCAAGGGATTATGGAGTCGTTAAAAGGAAAAGAAGAAGATGGTGAGTTCTACTATCTTTTGCTATGAAAGATTCACTTACAAGAATCTGGATATGTTGATCTACAGAAAAGACAACCCAGAGGAGATATTTGGTTGGCTGTTAAATTTATTTGCTGCCTATCCTGCCCTAGGGTTACTCGAGGCAGCTTACAACAATCAAAATGGAGAAAGGAAAAGAAGTGTAAACAATGGTAGCAAGTAATGGAACAATAGAATAAACAATGAACAAGAAAACAGAGAATACGGCAACATAAGAATAAAGGATGGTCATTAAGGGAGCAGGCAGCAAAGAGGAAGGTGGGGTTTATATAATAGATATAATAGAAATCTTCAGAAAAGTAAAGAGAAGTACAGAGATATATAGAGAAGGGAATGGCTTGTTCTCTGTCATTTCAGGTACAATGTCTTGAAACTACAGAGAAGTAGATTCTGGTTAGATTGTAGAAGGAGTCTCCCATGCTGTCAACCATGGGAACAGGTTCTTTCATGACTTTGCAAGATTTTCAAAGAAAAGCTCCATAAACCTCTTTAAAATCATCTAGCAGATCCTGCAGCGAGCAGAGGTGGAGTCGCTGACCTCTGAGGAACTTTCCAACTTCCAAGGTTCTTAAAAAATAAAATAAAATGGGAGAAGCACTTATTATCCCAAAAATAGCCTAACAGAGATTTCATTTGCTCAATGGCTCCAAAATTATTTGGGGCGGGCATGGAAAATGTTCAGGGGAACATATAACAAGGAATAATTAGACTCCTGAACAGTACATTACAAGCCCTACTTTTAGTTCTCCATGTTGCCTATTTAAGTTAAAAATGAGATTGGGGGCATCGTTCTGTAGTGAGGCCTTATGACAAAGTACAAGAAGTTCTCAAAAACTTGTTGAACATGAACAAAAATTAAAAAAAAAACATTTCCTGCATTCTTATAAAAACCCAGTGTTTACTTTACCAATTAATGAATCACCAATGGCACCACAATATATTTATGGAGATCAGCAGCCTGGGGTGTGGGGAGAAAGTGGTCTTTATTTTCTGGCAGTATTTTTTAAAAACACACACACACACACACACACATATTTCGATAGAACCGTTTGGCCTTGCGGCTAGAGATGGATGGAGCCGTGTTTCAGATAACAGCTGTTGAGGCGAAAGAGGCTAAGGCTGAGGTTAGCAAGATGGGAAGTTAAACCAGGTTGTCCAAGTACCTTACATAGCAGGTACATCATAAAAACTAGCCAAGGTCAAAAGAGAAAGCATCTAAAAGATTTGGTTACGTATACAGAAGCAGGATGTAATCGGGGACAACAGAAAGAATAGAGAAAAGGGATTAAAATTCAGACTAGACTAAATGTGCTATGTTAAAATTGTAGACTCAAAATGTGGGAAGCAATCGCTGAGGCTATCAAGTCCAACCCCACTCAGTGCAGAAGCCCAAATACTTGGCTTTTATCTTCTACACATTGATTGAAAGGGACCCAAAACTGCTCATGGTAGTGGGGTTCACTGTTGAAGCCTCCTTCCTGTTCAACTGGTCATCCTGGCTGAGAAGGAGACGAGATCTGGGGAGGCTGAACTAGGCCTTCAGACTAGAATAGAGATGGGGACCCAAACTTGGTCCCAAGTTGGATAAAAATCCCATCTCATATTATGAACTAGATCAGGGGTCAGCAATCTGTGGCTCTGGAGCCTCTTTCATCCCTCTGCTGCAGCTCCCTGTCGTCGGTCAGTTCCACAGTTGATAAGTCAGAGCTCTGGTATTCACCCCCATTTAAATTTTTTATTTATTTATTTTATTTTTATTTTTTTATTTGTCAGTTGCTTACAAGATAATAGGTATAAGTAAAAACATAGTTATGAATACATGGATACATGTAAGAAAAATAAAAAATATATAAAAGAAACAATAGGACAGGGATGGTAGGCACGTTGGTGCACTTATGCACGCCCCCTACAGACCTCTTAGGAAAGGGGTGAGGTCAATAGTAGACAGTAGACATTTAAAGTTTTGGGGGTTTGGGGAAAAAAACCACAGAGTCAGGTAGAGTATTTCAGTCATTGACCACTCTGTTGCTGAAGTCGTATTTCCTGCAATCAAGTTTGGTGTGATTAACCTTGAGTTTGTATCTATTGTTTGTTCTTTGCTCTTATGGTTGAAGCCGAAGTATTCATTGGCAGATAGGACATTGCAATGTATGATTGTACATACTATACTTAGATCGGACTGAAGATGGCATAGTTCTAGGTTTTCTAGGTCTAGAATTTCGAGTCTGGTGGCATAAGGTATTCTGCAACGAGTAGAGGAGTGGAGAACTCTTCTTGTGAAATATTTCTGGACTTTCCCAACTGTGTTAATATCAGATACATAATGTGGGTTCTAGACTGATGAGCTGTATTTGGGTTATTGGTCTAGTAAATGTTTTGTATGCTCTAGTTATTAGTGTAATATTACCAGAGAAAAATCTACGTAATATTAGGTTAACAACCCTTAACTCCTTTTTGGCTATGTAGTTACAGTGGGCTCTAGCACTTAGATCATTAGAGATGAGTATTCCAAGATCCTTGACAGAGTTTGGATCATCAACAAGGTCTTGACTATTCAGCTTGTATTTTATTTCCTGATTTTTTTTGCCAATATGTAGGACAGAGCATTTATTTGTTGAGATTTGAAGTTGCCATTTGTTTGACCATTCTGATACATAGTCAAGGTCTTTTTGAAGGGTAGCAGTATTGTCTATGGTATTGAATAACTTTACACCATCAGCGAAGAGCACGCAGTTGCTCTTGATATGATTACAGAGGTCATTTATGTAGAGTTGGTCCTAGAACACTGCCTTGGGGGACACCACTGTTGACAGGTGCAGAATTTGATAGGACACTTCCAATTTTTACCATTTGTTGTCTGTTTGACAGGAATGCTTCTATCCAGTTATGCAGGTGTCCAGAGATACCATAAGATTTTAGTTTTAGGAATAGTTTGTTGTATACCACTGAATCAAAGGCTTTACAGAAGTCTGTGTAGATTGCGTCTATTGTTTTGCCCTGATCGAGTTGTGTAGTCCATATGTTTTTGCAGTGTAAGAGTTGCAGATTACATGATAGTTTTTTTCCTGAAACCAAATTGTTTATTAGAGAGTAGATTGTTTGTTTCTAAGTGGAGGATGATGGATTGGTTAATAATTGATTCCATGACTTTACAGGGGATGCAGCATAAAGAGATCGGTCTGTAATTTTCAACTAGGCTGGGGTCTCTGTTGAGGTAATTCCCCATTAGGAGAATGAGCGCATACAGGGAGACATATTTGAGAGAAGTGTTTGAATAATACACACACAGCACACAGATACATTGTACAGTAAATGTAGGTTTTTACTTCCAGAAACTTTTAAGCAAAGTTCAAAATAGGCAGTCCAAAGTCATTCACAGATTAAATCAGTCAGTTTTCAGTCCAGGGATAATCCAATAACAAAGTCCAGTGTTAAAAACAGTTCAGAATCAGACTTACATCAAATCCATGAATATCAGTCAATTAGAAGAAATGGCAATATTCTCCAACAGAAGGAAAAAGAGACTCACTCTCTTCTGAGATTAAGACTAAGACAACACAGGTTTCTGGCTCCATTTTATGGCCGTTTGAGAAACCACATCCAATTACACTTTTAGGATTCTCTTAAAGGTACAGTTTTAAAATGTCTATCCTCGTTTACATATTGTCCAGCCCATATAGCTATTAGGTGACTTACATTACTAACAGTCTCCTTTTTTGAAGATGGGGATGACCGTGGCTTGTGACCATAGTTTTGGCAAGGAGCTGGTTCTGAAAGATTTTTCAAAGATTATGCTTAGAGGTTCTGCTATGGCAGTGGGTAGCTTTTTTAAGAAGTAGGCACATATTCCATCTGGTCCAATAGATATAGATGGTTTTAGAATGCGCAGTGCTTTTTCAATCTTTTTTTCAATTTTTCAATCCTGAGCCTCTAGCCAGATCTTTCAGAGCTTAAAGAAGATTTATTAGGAGTGAACATGCTGGTGCTACCTGGGTGTAGCCAACTCTGAGACTCATCATTCATTTCACCCTTGACCTTGGTCTTCCCCCAAACCCTGGGTTTATCATAATTCATATTCTCCAATGGGAGACATCCATAGCCAAGAGTCATCAATCATGTTCTCCAGTTATAATTTTGCATGCCAGAAACTTCAGTTGCCTAGAAATTATCTATGAAAACATTTAAGGAATGCACTACTTCCTCCCCCGCCTTTTTTTTTTTTTGCTGGCAACTCTTAAAAGACCAGAGAAATATTTTATGAGTTGACATGATAATGCTTTCGGTTAGCACAAAAGGGTGCTGCACTAGGAGGAGACTCTATGGTGGGGAAACCAGACTTCCAGTGGGCTCCAGAATTGAATGAGGAGCTCCCAGTTAGGACCTTCATGGCTCTTTGCAAGTTTAAGTTTGCTGACCCCTGGACTAGATGTTTTCAGGGGTAACATTTTGGAGGAAGGGAGCTCCTTCCTGAGCAGAAATGCCATTCCATGAATCATGAGTTTTGCCTATGCACGTAATCATGGAATCTTAGGGATGGAGACACCTTGGAGATCTTCTAGTCCAAGTCCCTACACAAGACAGGTGTCCTCATATCATCCCAAACAAATGGTTGTCCAACCTTTTCTTGAAAACATTCAAAAACTCTGGGAAACAAAACTGATTAATTGTTCTAAATGTCAGGAAATTCTTCCTTATTTCCAGTCTGGATTTCCTTCTGACAGGCTTCTACCCATTGCTTCTTGTCCTGCCTTCAGAAGGATAGGAGAATAAATGGATGCCGTCTTCTGCAATAGCCCTTCAAGTATTGGAAGATACTAGGAATGGTACCAGAAGGTTATAGTAAAGAAAAGACTTACTTAATTATACATGTTTTAACAGCAGCTAGAATTGTATTTTCCCTAAACTGGAAGAGTGGTAAGATACCGATAGAGGGAAAAATAATTTAAAAAATATTTGACTGTGCTGAAATGAATAGATTGATACCAGAAATTAAAGGAAAAGAAGAATCTGAGTATTATATGGTATGGGATTTGTTTTATGAATGGATAGAAAATAGAACAAACTAAAGGGGATTAGATGTATTCATAGAGCAATCAGAGAAACTAATCTAACAGATATATTGGATCTCATTTATACTACATACACGGCACTGTGATTATTGTTATATTGTTAAGTTTGATAAGAAGAATGTTATTAATAATGGTTATGTAATTCAAACATGTATTGATGCACAATTGAAATGGAATGGATTTATTATATATAAAAATAAAAATTACAAAATAAAAGTATTAAAAGATGGCTATCAGGCTCACTCTTCTCTTCTTTAAATTAATCATACCTAGCTCCTTTGACTGGTGTTCATAAGACTTGGCCTCCAAGCCCCTTATCATCTATGGTGTTCTTCTCTGCCTTCTTTCCAGGCTCTTAGCTTCTCTTTTGTATTGTAGTCTAATGGTTGGTGGTATCACAGTGTAATGGTAAGTGGCAAATGGAGAAAGTCTTGTCGTGTTTTGGACGTTTGTATGAAGCCCGTCTCTCCTTCTCTCTCTTGCTTCCTCACTGATTGTGAGAGCAGGGCTTTGCAACTTCACGTTGATCTGTATTTTTGGCTTTGAGAAAAGAAAAGCATAGCGGAAGACATCATAACAGCTTGTATTGCATCAGAGGCTCCACATTTGTACTTTCTCCTGCTTGTGTTGGAGAAAGATCAAAGGGAAGGTAGAACTTGAGACTTTTCCAATGTTCCTCAGCTCCCGTTCTCAGTCAGACTGACCACATTGGCCAATGGAAAGAAATACTTGGTGTTACAATTCAGCAAAATTTGGACCATCACAGATTAGGATATATCATCTATTTTGTACATAATAATTAAACTTAATGGTAAAAATAATATATAAATCATTTGAATACATATTAAAGTAAAAGGAGAATATATCCCCCAAAAGGAACATCAGATAGCAATAGAACTTCTCAAGTAAGAAACACCCAGAATAATAACCCAGAATTAGCTGACAATGAGACCCGCATATTGAAAACATCTGGCCAGACACTAGATGGGGGCAAAGAGTCCATTTTCTTTATACCTTTACTGCCATCTAGTGGTTGGCTGGAGTTTTGTAGTTATGATCTTTTGTTTAATCACAAACAGAATGAGACTCAAGAAGCATTAGAAACTGTTTATATGGCATCTTTCAGTAATGGTGGCACAACTGAAGTGCAGTGATTTATTGCCTGTAAAATACAACTTCATCTGGTGGAGCCTCTTATTTGCATAAAAAGCATTTGGCATAAGAACAATCACAGCCAGCATCTGCCAATTGCCTCCATAATTCCATGTCTTCCGAGGGTCTTTTATTTAATACTCTCTTTTAAAGGTATTGCATAATGATGACAATAAAGCAAGAGTGTTTTCATTTCAGCACTTAGGGATTGGCCAGTTATAAGTGGATTAAAAAGAGAAGCAACCAGGGACTGAATTTGGACAGCTGAGCTTCGTTCATACAAAGCACCCTGCCATCAAAACATTTTTATTCAAATTGCCCCTCCGAAAGCAATAATAAAGAATGCAATAAGTGAGGAAAACAAATATGGGGCAGATTAAATTATACCATTATTAGTTTTCTGCCCCTTGCCTATCAAAATTCAGAGGCAGAGTTCCTCTGTATTAGAGTAAACTCAGTAAGAACAAAAACAGGAAAGTAGTTATGTTAATCTGAGGGAATCTGCTCTCAAGGGAAATTTTGGTTGAATGACACCAATCAGATATTTGCTCAAGAGTGGCTGTGAGGAGAAAAGAGTTAAACATAATTTATTATAAAGGTAGAATGAATATGACTATTATATAAAATTTTCCTTCTCATCCATGTCTTCTACCAGAGGTGTGGGAGTTTGAGAGTTCTGCATCCTATCTTAGCTGTTTGTAAGTACTGGCCAATCAACCAGACATAATGGTAAGGTAAGGTAAAAGTAAAGCTTCCCCTCGCACATACATGCTAATCGTTTCCGGCTCTAGGGGGCAGTACTCATCTCCATTACAAAGCCAAAGAGCAGGCGCTGTCCGAAGACATCTCTGTGGTCATGTGGCTGGCGTGACTAAATGCTGAAGGCACACGTAACGCTGTTACCTTCCCACCAACGTGGTTCCTATTTTTCTACTTGCATTTTTACATGCTTTTGAACTGTTAGATTGGCAGAAACTGGCACAAGTAATGGGAGCTCACTCCGTTACATGGCACTAGGGATTCGAACCGCCGAACTGCCAACCTTTCTGATCCTCAAGCTCAGTAGACAGTAGACAGTCTAAAGTTAAAGTTTTTGGGGTTTGGGGAAGGAGCCACAGAGTCAGGTAGAGTATTGAACACCCTGTTGCTGAAGTCGTATTTCCTGAGTATTTCCAATTGTGGTTGTAAGTCAAGGAGTACTTGTAATAACTCTCTGACATGATTATCTCCTGATGCTTCTACCAAGGAAACAAAGATGGAGAAGAATTTAGGGTTTCAACCGTGCATGCTGTATTGTAGCAAAACATAGGATAAGAGCTTCTTTCTTTTGATCTGCTATTTTTAAAAAAACTTTTAGCAAGAGACTGTTGCTTGATGATTACACAGTGCAAATATTCACATTCAGAATGATTCGAAGCATCATTTTGATTCCACAAATGGAAATGACGTTTGCAATCCGTTTTTGATTTTTCTGTCTGGTCTCTTCAAAATCATCGGCCGCCTCACTGCTCAGCCATAGATCGAGATCATTTATAAACAATGTTCTCATGTCACAAATTGTAAACTACTCATCCCACATAGCACTGCTTTCAGTGAAGGTTAAAGGGAGACAGCTCATTACAAAAAAGCAACAGAAAACGATGGAGCAGTCAGGGAAATGCATAATATAGAATGGAATGGGATGGAATGGAATGGAATGAAGTGGAGTGGAGTGAAGTGGAATAGCATGGCATGGCGTGGCATGGCGTGGCGTGGAATAGTATATTGTAGAATGGAATGGAATGGAATAGAGTGGCGTGGAGTGAAAAATAGCGTAGCGTAGCATAGCATAGCATAGAATGGAATGGAGCAGAGTGGAGTGGGATAGCATGGCATGTCATGGCGTAATGTAGCGTGGCATGACATGGAATATCATAGCATAGAATAGAATGGAGTGGCGTGGAATAGCATAGTGTAGCATACAACAGAATAGAATGGAATGGATTGGAATATAAAATTCAAGGTGTTGGTTATCACTTTTAAAGCTCTTCATGACATGGGACCAGGTGACCTAAGGAACTGTCCTACCCCAATGTGATTGGCCTCCCCCACTTGCTCTGACAGAAGGGGATGGTGTGAATCCCAGCTGTCAAGGAATTTCAGCTGGCATGGTCGAGGAGAAAGGCCTTTTTATGGTCCCTGGCTTTTGAATCAAAGATTTAGGGTTTCATTTCGAGTGACTGATGCCCTTTAAAAAAAAAACTTGATGTGTTTTATGAACCGTGCTTATTGGTTCTGTTTAGGATTCCATTGGTGGTATTGTGGGATTTGTTGTCTAGCTTTGAAATAAACAATCACCAGGCAAAGCTTCCAGGAGAAAACAATGATAATTTTATTTACTGCTTTGCAAAGAGGGTGTACCACCACGCACAGGCAGGTACAGTGGACACACCTTAAATCATCAATATTTGCCTTATATTCTCTATTGCCATTACAAATTTACCTGTCACCTTTTCCTCGTTGACTTAGTATTCGTGTCATCACTACCTATCCAAAGCATTTAAAATGAATATATTATCTCCGCCCTGATTACATCTCCCACTGCTCCAATTCTATCTCCCTCTGCCCTTATTTATGGTTTTTCCTTTTATGATTATAGTTCCTAGGGGTTGTCTCTAGAGCAGTGATGGCTAACCTTTTTGGGCTCCTGTGCCAAAATTTATGCTCGCACACTTGCGTGCCAGCACCCGTAAGGCAATGCGCGTGGCCCCCCTCCACACCCCCTGTGCATGCATGCACGATCCCCCCCCCGTGCACCACACGTCCTGCGCATGCGTCTCCCACACACTCCCGCCCTCCACGATGTGCGCCAGATACCGACAATCAGCTGGTGGGCGGGCGCATGTGAAGTGGGGCTCTTCCAGGCGATCTCTCGCGTACTCGCAGAAGTGGCTCTGAGTGCCACTTCCAGCACCCGTGTCATAGGTTCGCCATCACAGCTCTAGAGTAACTATCATATCAGTAAGTTCTGGTTAAGATTAGTTTCTATCATAGCAGAAGCCTTCTGACATACAATTCTCAAGCTTCAGCCTAGCTCATGAGATTAGAAATATATACAATGTATTTTTTTCACAGGCTAGCACAGGGGTGTCAAACTCGATTTCATTGAGGTCATGGGTGAGATTCAAATTTTTTAACAACCGGTTCTGTCGGCATGGCTTAATTGGTGGGCATGGCTTGGTGGTCATGTTATTGGCTGGCGTGGCCAACTCAATATCATCGAGGCACGCATCTCCTCGCCTGGCCTCTCATGGCTGTGGGGATGCTGCAACAGTTGTAAGTGTGAAAAATGGTTATAAAGCACTTTTTTCAGTGCCATTGTAACTTTAAATGGTCACTCCACACACACAAAGTACCAACAAAGGAGGAGAAAAAAACCAAAAATGTTCCTGAGACAGGAAGTCTAGTCCTGCCAAGAATGTAATAAGGGTTAACGGAGAGGCAGTTTCTGTAAGCAACACCAGAATGTTTCCTTCCTGCCTTCCTTACAGGATTAGGCCAGTAATTTCTTCTAACAACCGGTTCTCAGAACTGCTTAGAATGTTAGCAACCGGTTCTAGCAAATAGGTGTGAATTGGTAGAATCCCACCTCTGATTGAGGGGCACATCAGTGTTGTGTTTGACCTCGGTGTATGTGTGTGTGGGTGCAGGGTGGACATAGCTAGCTCAACAACACTCGTGTCAGGGGTGCCTGTGGCGGGCCGAGTGCTCTGCCAGCGAAAATGGGCTCCCAAGCTACATTTTCACTGGTGGGTCAGTCCTTCACTGTTTCCAGAATGGCCCCACAGGCCAGATCTAAGCACTGGATTCTGGACCAGATTCGGCCTCTGGGCCTTGAATTTGAAACCCCTGGGCTAGCATGTCTTCTTACAATTCTGTAAAAACATTATGTTCTGTTTTGCACAGTATCTTGATGGAAGTGAATGCTATGCTATGTTTTGCTGCTCTCTGTATATTTCTGCTTTTCAGAACTTACTAATGGGTTGGCTTGTGGTTTCTCAAAGGTCATCATCTTCACCTGATTCTCAAAGCACTTGAGGATTTATTTCTAATTTCTTTTGGGGGGTTTTTTCAGCTGCTTTTCTTGTTGGAGGTAATGGATAACATTTACCATTGTTGTTTTCCATTCTGCATCTTTCCATCACTCTGAAGCCTTTGTGATTGCTCTCATTTCCCCCATTCACTGGAGCGCAATTATCTTAAATTCAAGGACTTTGTTTTGACTTGGTTTTCGATTTAGACTGTCCTCTCTAGAAGATCAGATAACTATATAATAGTGTAGATAAATGGAAAGCAGGGCAGTCTTTAGAAATCATCATCGTAATTTGGAGCAAACCTAGCAAATGCCAGACATAAGATGGGAAAGAATGATTGAGCCCAAAATATCCTTCCAATTTCTCAAAAATGTCCGGGGGAAAGTGGCTTCTTGTCTATCCCTTTCTCAGAGGGCATAGAACCTATTTAGAATCACCCTTAAAGGTAGATATGTGGATGAAGATTCTCAGTCATCCAGGTAGAGTTGTCTGGAAGTTGAGTTATGGCAATTGGAGTTAAATTCTTGTTGGTTTGAAATGTTTTTCTGCCCATCCAAACAACTTCTTCAGTCTCAACAAACCAACAGAAAAATAAGTCCAATTGCCACGACTCAACTTACAGACAATTCTACCTGAATGATTGAGAATCTTCATCGACAAATTGCCACACATTTTGAGGAGGAAAACCTGAGGATGATGTAGGAATACCCCTAAGAAATTTTAGGAGTTGGCACATTCCAACGACTCTCTGCTTACTCAGGTTCTCCTAACCAACTTATTCAGACTGAGGAAGCTGCTCAGATGGGCAATGAAATGCTTTAAGCTGACAAGAAAATCAGTTCAGTTGCCAACCTACAGACAACTCTACTTGGATGACTGAGAATCTTCAGCGACATATTGCCACAGACTTAGGAGAAGAAACCCTAAGGTTTGTGTGGGAATACCCCTAAGAATTACAGGAGTTGGTACATTCCAACAACTCCCTGCTTAGTCAGATTTTCCCTAACTGACTTGTTCAGACCGAAGAAGCTGCTTGGATGGTCAACGAAACATTCAAACCAACAGGAAATGAGTCAGGACTCAATTTTCAAACTTTAATGGTCATTTTCTTTCATAATTTGAGGTGATGAAGGGAGTCCAAGTGCAAGGGCATCCACATGGGATAAGGGGAGGGGTGTCAAAAAAGTCTTGGTGATGAGTGTAATCACAGATAACAGATAATCAGAGTTGGAAGGGACCTTGTAGGTCATCTAGTCCAACCTCCCAGCCAAGCAGGAGACCCTATCCCATTTCTGACAAATGGCAGTCCAATCTCTTCTTGAAAGTCTCAAGTGATGGCTCTTCCACAACTTCCGAGGACAAGCTGTTCTAATGGTTGATTGTTCTCACTGTCAGAAAGTTTCTCCTTGTTTCCAGGTTAAATCTCCCCTTGTTCGGTTTCCATCCATTATTCCTTGTCTGGCCTACAGGTGCTTTGGAAAATAGCTTGACCCGTTCCTCCCTGTGGCAGCCCCTCAAATCTTGGAAGACTGCTATCCTGTCTCCCCTGGTCCTTCTCTTCACTAGACTAGCCAAGCCCAGTTCCTGTAACTGTTCTTCATATGTTTTAGTCTCCAGTCCCCTAATCATCCTGGTTGCTCTTCTCTGTACTTTTTCTAGAGTCTCAACATCTTTTTTATAATTTTATAATCACCATTGGTATCTCCATCCCTTGGGACATCTTGAGCTACTTGCACACACCCTTCTGGAAAAATCCATTAGGAGAGATGCTTCATGGTGTATTTCCTAAAGTGCAGAAGGCAGAGGATTGCCTATCACTGAAAATACGATTTCATAGTAGCAGAAAAACATTCACATGTATTCCTTCATCACCAGGATTGGATTCACACATATTTTAAACCTGGGTGTGAAGAAAACACAATCAATATGTTTGCTTGTCCTTGTGATGCCCCAATAAATTCTACTATGCCTCAGTATAATGGCTTCGTTCAGAAAAAATGCTACGAGTTACACAACATACTGAATTACATGTTATGCTACAGAATTAGAATATCTAATTATGTGTGGTGCATGTTGTTATGTAGAAATCTGGCTAACAGAGGTAAAGACAAAAAACCTACTTTCTAGCCATAAGAATATCACCACAATTTTCTTCTGTAAAATGGTTTTAAGACAATTTTCTCTCTCCTCAAAGGGGATGGACAATTAATGGAAGCAGTTTTATTCTATAAAAGTTAGTTTTATAGAGTGGAGACAATTAAGACAGGGCTGTCATACTGAAACATATCCTAAAATACCTTCTCAAAAAATCCAGGAATTTTTACATAGTCAATTAACAACTTACCACCAAATCATTCCCAATTTTGTTTAATGGTTTGTTTATGGTTTTGTTTATAACTTTTTGTTCTATAGAGATTTATGCTGGGGAAAAAAACCAAAATGATAATTTTATCCCTAAATCCTTGCAACTAAACTTTTAAAAACACCCCTCCTTATACATCTTCATCCTTGATTGCAGCTTCCCAGAAATTAGTAATTTACTGTTATTGCACCATCATAAATTAATCAGCAACAGATGATTCCAAGATGTAAAAATGATTTTTCATATCAACATGCATGTGTACATGCGCAAGTGTGCTTCCATTTCAAAACAAATCTCTTTTACATCACTGGTGTCTCTCACTGAAAAAAATAATGATAAAAAAATCAAATTTATTGTAGGCTGATCCAGCTCTGCAGAAACATGTTCATCTGTATGATCTAATTAATTCCTTCAAACGTTAAATTAAAATCTCCTAAGAAAGTATCTTGCAGCCTACTCATAATCAACTTAGTCATTTCATCTGGCTTGATGCAGTTAAAAAGTAAGTTTAATATTTCTGCTAGATATTATTCAGGATGGATAATAGATAAGACCACTATTATTTGATTTTTAATTGCAATAGTACTTAGCAATAGCACTTAGACTTACATACTGCTTCCCAGTGCTTTTACAGCCCTCTCAAAGCAGTTTACAGAGTCAGCATATTGGCCCCAACAATTTGGGCCCTCAGATTACCAACCTCGGAGGGATGGAAGGCTGAGTAAACCGTGAACCTGTCAGGATATTGTAGGCATATTGTGGGCAGAATTAGCCTGCAATACTGCATTCTAATCACTGTGCCATCATGGCTCTTTAATAATTATTCTGGCAATGCCAAAATGACCAGTTCTTGGCAATTAAGCAGATTATGATGGAGAAGCACTGCAGATGGAGGGGAGAGATGAATGCAAAAAAGGCAACAGATGATTTCAGAACCTGTCAAATTCAGAATTAAAATTAGCTTCATTTTCTTTTATATAAACTTTTTTTTCACCTTGAAGTTCTCTGCCTGCCAGATCTGATTAAATGGCACCTTATCTTTGGAACTTATGATCTCTAGATATCTATAAATATCCAACTACATTCTCCCTTATTCTTTGGAAAGGGGTACGAATGATAATCTAGGACTAACTATGCTTCATAATAGCATCACAGGGAACCAAAGACCTGGCTTAAAAGATGTATCTCAAACAGTTGGTGAAATTGAACTATTAAAGCTGCAAGAGGACAAAATTTCAGAATGAGGAAGCCAAGATTTATAAAGCTCAGGTAACCATTAGATGTGTGTTACCCAAGAGAAGTGCGATTCAATGGAAATGTTGTGAAGGCCAATATTACTGGAGGAGTTATGTTTGATTCTTCTTTCTTTCTTTCTTTCTTTCTTTCTTTCTTTCTTTCTTTCTTTCTTTCTTTCTTTCTTTCTTTCTTTCTTTCTTTCCCCTCTCTTCTTCCCTCCCTCCCTTCTTCCTCCTTTCCTTTCTTCATTTCCTTCCCCTCATTCAGAATGAACACATTTTATATTGCTAAATATTTACATAGTTTATTACTTTTCAAATCCTGATCATAGTGACTTTGGTGCAACGCAGGAAGAAAAAAAAAACAGTAGCTGGGGCCATAACCCAAAAGAGGGTCTGGAGAGGCAGTCTGTCTTTGACAGACACATCTTCCCACCCCCCCTTTTTTTGGCACCCTGGTTCTCTCTATTTCTTATTTCCCTTATTGTCTTTTCTCTCTTCTTTATAACTGAGGCAGGAGAGGGAAAGAGAGCTCTTATCAAGGGTCTGAATTTCTCTTTCAGCTGCGGTGATGAAATGAGATTAGCACCCACATATATATCTCTTTGGGCTCAGGCTGCTGAGTCTAGAAACAATCAAGCTGCTTCAGGGGCATTTGAAGAAGGGGGACACATGAATCTATATTCATTCTCCTAGCTTTCAGATATATAGGATTTCAGTTTCCATCAGTTCCAAGAGGCATTGCCTATCTATCTACCGGTATCTGTCTGTCATCTATCTCTCTGTCTGTCTCTATCTATTTATTATCTCTATCTATCTATCTATCTATCTATCTATCTATCTATCTATCTATCTAACTATATATCATCTATCTATCTATCTATCTATCTATCTATCTATCTATCTATCTATCTATCTATCAATCATCTATCTCTATCATCATATAATTAATCATTTATCTAATTTACCTACACCAATTTCACTCTTAGTTTCTGGACATGGCTAGTATAGAATTGTAGTTCAACTCATCTTCAGGATAGAAAATAAGGATAAGTCTTGCTCCCATACTCCCATTGGAAGGACTAATCTCCATATCCAGAAATATCCATTGATTATAGTCAGAACAGTCAAAATGACAACCATGACAGTGCAGTCAAAGACTGCCCAGCCTTTTTTATGTGCAAAGCTTTTCTTTATTTAAAGATTTAAATGGCCACCCCACTTAAGCAACTCTGGATGACTCATAACAATTTTTTTATTGGGCCATGGCTGCCATCTTTGATTGTATAGTAATGGCCACCATTTTTTCATCATATTTGGCAAAACTCCTTTCTAGGTCCTAAAGTTAAAAAAAAAGTTTTTTTTAAAAAAAAAGCATTTATGCCAACATCACTCAAATACAGCTACTCGTGTTTATGAAGATAGCATGTGACACTATATTTCAGAATGTATTTTGCCCATAAATAAGCATAGCTCCAGCTGAACTCTGAACTGAGAATAGACAAGCAGAAATTTACATTGGATGATGTAAGATAGCAATTTTTATTATGCTTAAATATTAAGAACATGAACCATTGCTCATGATAATGACTCCCCTATTCCCAACAGTCGTTTCTCAGCTGAGGAAAAATAGTAAAAATGAAATTTTCAATCAACACTGGAGAAAATGCATTAGCCATGCTGAGTGAAATTCTGGGAAATCTTATCAAGAGCTTTTGACGTCAGAGACGATGTTCCCATTATGTCCAAAACACTGGGATTTTTGATTACTGTTGTCTTCAGAGAGAATGACAAAAAAGGAGTTTCTTGTAAAAACAAAGACCTGGGAGAAAAGATCATTATAAAACTATTTATCAAGTTTTGATTTCGTTAAATTTACTGGAAAGTTCAAGAAAAAAAGCATTCCTAACATTGAAAGGTAGTCACTGGATGAGGATTGACTGCTCGTACGCTAAGAAGTTCTTGGAATCTTAATTATTTAGAACTGTTGTTTACAAATTGCATTCCAGAATATCTTCAGAATTTTACCAAGGATGTTTCCAAGAGATAGTAGGTATAGTAGACAAGCTTCCTACAATGACAGCTTCTTATTTTCCAGAACATCTGCTACTTCTTCATGAACTCCTGATGCTTCATGTGATGATCCTCTAAACTACAAGCGGCATACATTTCATTTCCCCAGTTTTTACCTATTCTTCCAGGGAGGGAGGAATCTAATAAGATTCATTTGGGGACAGTTTGAACTTCCTTGAGCAGCAGAGGGCTGATTTGTCCATAAGTTTTGTTTTTGTGCCTTGACTTTTTCTCCTGGTCCTGAAAGTTGGCTTGATCTCCCAAAATTGGCTTCATCTATACTTCATCTGCTTTGAAACGTTTGTGGCCAACCAAGCTTAGCTCAGACAAGCACCCGTTCCAAACTCAAACCATGCCTTCCTGGTTCACCTAGATCCCTCACCAGGAATCTGAGGCATCGAGAATCCTTCAATTTGTCCTGCTGACATTTTTGCAGCCAAGCAGATAGTGGTTATTTTCCTGAAATCTGCAGAAGAGCAAACCAAATGGATGTTTTATACTTCTGCTAAGATCTAACAGGGCTATAATGGAAAAGCAAAACCAGGGCCAGAAATCTATCTGAGTCCTCTTTTTGCAAAAAAAAAAAAAGTTTGTTGCCCCTGCTGTAAAATACTTGCTTTCTGTATGAATCATTGAAACAATAGGATGCACGGGCTGGTTTCCAGATCTTCGTGTACATGGGCATGATCTCATTGGAAATGCCAAAGATGTGAACCCAGACATCTTGGGTTATGCAGCTATGGTCCCATCGCTTGAAAATTAAGCCAAAGCCTTACTGGAAACACAGAGTGCCCTTCTTATTATGCAGGTCTGTTATTCTTCCCCCGGTGGGGTCCTTGGTGCTCTCTTCTTCCCCCTGTGGGATCCTTGGTTGCTTTCTTACAGATGTTTCACTACCAAATAAGGTAACATCATCAGTGCCCAGGACACTGTTTGGTAATGAAACGTCTGCAAGAAAACAACCAAGCTCAGAGATCCTAAGGACCCCACAGTTGAACCCTGATCTACAAACGTTCTCTTCTATCAATTATTCTTCCTTCCCAGCATCCACCGATTGGCTTTCTTCTGCGCTAAGCATATTCAGACTTTTACTTTGTTCTTTGAAACTGTGGTTCTTCCTTCCAAACTTCCAAATTCCACCTGAAGATTCCAGGACGGAATTGGGCATTTAAGAAGAGCAGAGCCATTTCATCCTTAATCATAATTCCAGCTGGCAGATAACTGAAGGACTTCTCAAATAAAGAAAGCCCAAACATTGGTTCGCTGGCAAAATTAAGTTAGGTGGAAGTTTGGATTTCTTAGAGCATGGGCTTATTCAGAAGAACAGGTATCCATAACAGAGTCTCTGCTCTAGGTTGGAAGGGTCATTGATCACAGCTACATGTTTAATATATATTGCATATGCAGCCCATGTAATAAGGGTTGGGGGGTTGCTTGCATGGGTGATTGCCAGGGGTGGGCTGCTGGAGGTTCGCAGGGGTTTGGGAGAGCCCCTAGCTAAGATTCTGCGCGGTTCAGAGAACCCCCAAATTCCACTCTTGGCTGGCCTTGCTCACCCCTCCCCGCCCCTCCCTCCGAGGAGTCACCATGTGGCCCGTTTTGGATGCAGGGCATGTACGGAGGCTCGGGGTGGGCGAAAAATGGGAAGTTCGCGAAGGCTGCCAATGGGCCTGTCTCCAGCTTCCAGAGGGACTCTGGAGTCCAGGGAGGGCCGTTTTCACCCTGCCGGAGACTTGAGGAAAAGCCTTCGGAGCCCGGGAAGGACAAAAACACCCCCCACTGTGGTGCAGGAGGCTGACCAGGCCACGCCCACCATGGCCATGCTCACCCAGCAACCGGGCAGAGAACCTGATGCTAAAATTTTTGAAGCCCACCCCTGGTGATTGCCATCTTGATTTTTGGGGAACGCCCCCCCCCCTCACTCTCCACAGATGCTTCTAATGCAAGGTGGGCTGTTATGTCCTGAGGACTCAAGGAGTTCTCACTCAGGTCCACTCACTTTGTGTGGGCGTTATTCCCCCATTCCCATTGGTCAGTTCTCCCCAGCAGCCAGCTATAAAAGCAGGCTGCGGGGTCCAACTGGCTGCTGATTGCTGCGAGCCAGTTCCAGGCTTGGCAAGCACGGTCAGCCCTTTATTTGTAAAATAAAGTACTGTTGCACTCATGCTCTGGTTCAGCCTCTCATTGCTCAAACTTAACACTGGCGACGAGGGTGGGATGGCTACCAGAAGCACCTTGCAACCGCTGAGTCACTAGCCACCGATCTACAGCCCAGAGAGAGCGATCGGCTGGCAACAAGGGAAACGCTGATCCGCAGCCAGAGAGAGCGGTCAGCTAGCGAAACGAGCGATCAAAAGAGCAAACGCAGATCCGCAGCCAGAGAAAGCGGTCTGAGTCAAATAGTTAGAAGCGTCTGTAGCCGCTTGTTAGCCTCGCTACGGGAAAGTGAAGCGCTGCGAGCCGCAGCCGCTCTGCATTTGCGCGAAATTCAAACGGGTGTCATTTGAATTTCGAGCCAGTAGGAATCACAGCACAGCGCTGTAGAGAGTCACTAACGCCCTTTTTTGGCGCGAATCAAGACACCTCCAACGGCTAGCAGCCAACGTGGTAACCCAGAGAGAGAAAGAAAGAGAGGTAGCAAAAAACCTCTCCAGAGCTGATATCACTAGTAAACTCACGAGCGTTCGTAGTCCCAGAGAGATTTCTCCCGCAGGTAGCCCAGCCGTTCCAGCACCATGAGTTCCAATCCAGTATTCCCGGCGTTTAAACCAGACGAAGAGAAGTGGGAATCGTATAAGAACCGTTTCAATCATTACATCGATGCGGTCGGCCTGTCGGATGCGGGAGAGCATCGGAAAAATCCTATTTCCTAATCTACTGCGGAGCCACCGTTTACGATACCGCTGCAGCACTCGTGGCGCCGAGAGAATTAAAAACGCCCGTGGTCCGAGTTGCTTGAGATCCTCACAAACCACTACGCTCCCAGGCCTTCACAAATCGCCAGGAGGTTCACGTTCCGAATGAGGAAGCAATCAAGTAAGGAGACCATCAACCAATATATGGCCGCCCTCAGAACAGCAGCCCTGCACTGCGGGTTTGGAACATACCTGGAGGACATGCTCCTCGATCAATTGGTTTGTGGGGTCAAGGATCTCAACCTACAGAGGCGACTGCTAGCTAAAAAGACCTCAACCTCGCGCAAGCGGTAGAGGAGGCCCTAGCAGCCGAGCTAGCAACGAACTCAGCCACCGAAATTCAGGGCCCAAGCGCCAAGCTAGCAGCGTTCCCAGTCCATTCCGAAGAGGTGGAAGCGGAGGAAGGCCACAACGATGAGAACGATGTCCATCGCCTCACCAATGACAGACGGTCGCAGGTAGGGGCCAAACAAGAATACACCGGTCCACCCAAGCACATCACCCTGTGCCTAGCCTGTGGGGATCACATCAAAGGGCCACCTGCAAGTTTAAAGGAGCCGTTTGCAACAACTGCCATAAGAGGGGCACATTGCGAGAGTCTGCCAAGCCCCCAAAGCGCTGCACAAAGACCCCGTCCTCGCACTCGGGACCACAGAGGCAAGTATTAAACTGTCGCACACACCGCCTTGCCAGGCGTACTTGCCACTCTGTTAGTAAAATTTCTCTCTCCGTTTCCCTAGAAGGTAAACCGTGCCACATGGAGGTTGACACAGGGTCAGCGCTCTCAATAATCTCGTGGAACACCCTCAAGAGACTCCACCCCAGCCTATCTACTACCCGGCTTCAGAGATGCCAGTTCGGTCTGAAGGACTACCAGGGGAAGGCCATTCCCGTGATCGGCAGAGGCAAGTTCTTTGTCAGTTTTAGAGCTTTTAAAGGCCACCTACCTCTAGTGGTAGTTAATGGCAATCTACCCACCTTATTGGGGCTCGATTGGTTTCCCACCTCGGCCTAGGGTTAACAGGAGTCCATGCTGTCTCAACCTCAGACACTGACTCCTTATTCGCTGACTACGCAGATGTGTTCAGCGAGGAGCTGGGGTGTTATAATGGAACCCCCATCTCGTTCACCGTTGACCCCCAGGCAGTCCCAATCAGATTAAAACCACGGAGAGTTCCATTTGCTATTCGACCAAAACTAGACGCTGAATTGGATAAACTACTAAAACAAGGGGTCATTGAGCCAACAGATTTCGCCAAGTGGGAGACGCCATTGTCACACCCTCAAAAAAGATGGTAGCCTGAGAATTTGCTCGGACTACAAGACAACAATCAATAAATATTTACAAGTTAGCGCCTACCCGTGCCCGTCATTCAGCACTTATTGCACACATTCGAACCGGGCAGTATTTTTGCTAAATTGGACATGTCTCAAGCATATCAACAGTTCCCTGTTGATAACCAAACAGCGGAACTTCAGACCATCGTCACTCACAGGGGTGCCTTCCGATGCAAGCGTCTCCAATTTGGCGTAAGTGTTGCCCGGTATTTTTCAATCCCCATGGAGCGGATTTTACAGGGCCTCCCTGGTGTAGTACCCTACTTGACGACATCTTGGTCTTGGCCAGGGACAGACCCCAACTCTTCCAGAGAGTGCGAGCAGTGTTAGAGAGGTTCAGACAGCATGGCCTCAAGTTAAAAAAGAAAAATGCGCCATTGCCACTAGACAGGTGGACTTTCTGGGTTATAAAATTGACGCCTCTGGCATTCACCCCTGGAGTCCAAGGTCAGGGCGATCCACGAAGCTCCCACACCGACCTCCAAAACGGAGCTACAAGCTTTCTTGGGACTCCTAAACTTTTATGCATCCTTTTGCCCCATAAAGCCTCAGTAGCCGAACCCCTACACAGATTACTAGACAAAAAGTCACCGTGGCACTGGGGGCACAAAGAAGACCAGGCGTTTAACGCCGTCAAATCACTACTTACGTCAGAGGCAGTGCTCATCCAATTCGACCCCAACCTTCCTTTAGTACTAGCAGCAGACGCATCCCCTTTTGGAATTGGGGCGGTCCTTAGTCACCGACTCGCCAATGGCGCCGAGGCCCCCATCGCTTTTTCTCCAGGACGCCTCGCCACGGAGCGAAATTACAGCCAAATAGACAAGGAAGCCCTAGCAGCTGTTGCAGCCGTGAAAAAGTTTCACGAATTACTTTTTGGCCACTTCTTGAACTGGTCACCGACCATAAGCCCCTCCTGGGCCTACTGGCCGGCGACAAACAGACACCTCAAGTCCTCTCCCTCGGATGACAAGGTGGACGCTTTTCCTAGCGGCCTACTCATACAAACTTATCCACCGCCCGGGCAAAACTCTATCCCACGCTGACGCACTCAGTCGCTGCCCTTACCCGCTCCGGCTGAAGACCCAGCTCCTGTCAATGCCATTTTTGAAATCACCCAGTTGGACCTGCCCATCACCGCCTTGACATCGCCGCCAAAACCAAGGCAGACCAAACGCTCGCCCAGGTGCTCGACTGGGTGAGGAGGGGTGGCCGGGAGGCAATGTTGATAACAAATTCGCACCCTTTAAGACTCGCATGCAGGAGCTGTCCAGTTTGCAGGGTTGTCTACTGTGGGGCACTCGAGTGGTCATCCCGACCTCGCGCTGCGTCCGAGTCCTGGAAGCGTTGCACGAGGGACACCCCGGCATTGTGAGAATGAAGGCGTTGGCACGCAGCCACGTGTGGTGGCCGGGTCTAGACGAGGACATTGTCAATTGGGTAAGTTCCTGCAGCATTTGCCAGGAATCCTCCTGCCCCCCATCGCCACCCCTACCAGCTGGGAGAGCGCCAGCGCCCCTTGGTCTAGAATCCATATCGATCTGGCCGGCCCGTGCATGGAAAGATGTTCCTAGTGGTCGTGGACGCTTATTCCAAGTGGATAGACGTGGCGCAGCTATCCACGACCACCACACTAGCAATCACCAACGTGTTAACGCGCCTGTTCGTTACCCATGGACTACCCGACTCCTTGGTCTCCGATAATGGCCCACAGTTCGCATCAGTAGAATTCAGCCGTTTTGCAGCCAACCTAGGCATTTGCCACATTTTCACAGCCCCATTTCACCCTGCGAGTAATGGGTTGGCTGAAAGGGCCGTCAGGACCACCAAAGAGGCCCTCGCTAGGTTTGGCAGAGATGACTGGCACCACAAACTCTCACGGTTCCTGATGAGCCAGCACTCAACCCCCTGTGCAGTCACCAATAAGTCCCCAGCGGAACTTCTGATGGGCCGGGCCTGAGGACTGTATTAGATAGACTGCACCCACAATACTGCCCTGACTCTCCCCTCGCTTCCACTTCGGGGTTAGACATTTTATGTTACAGGAGCCGATATTCGCAAGGAATTTCGCTGGGGACCCACTTTGGATTCCGGGCGAGGTCATCGCCGTCACCGGGCCGAGATCGTATAGAGTCAGGCTGGAGGATGGTCGCGTCTGGAGGAGACACATAGACCAACTCAGAAGGCGCCTCAGCAACCTCGCAAACAAGAATCCAGAGTCTCCAGTCGAAGGGGAACCGTCCCATCCGCCACCCAGCCACACCGCACCCAGTGACCAGTCTGCGCCAGCGGTCGTTCCGGTCAGCCCAAACTCGGACAACAGCGCCCAGAGAGTTGATCAACCGGATCCAACCCACGAGAGTTTGACTCCAGAAACCAACCGGTGGTTTCCGAGGATGCCCAGTCCAGAGAGTGTTGGCGACACTATGCCAGCTCAGCCGTCACAGACTGATACCGAACAGTCAGACAATGTTCCCGAGTTGTGCCGCTCCGGCGCCAACACAAACCCCCATCTACCTCAAGGACTATGCGTGTTCGCATCTGGGGGAAGGGGTGTTATGTCCTGAGGACTCAAGGAGTTCTCACTCAGGTCCACTCACTTTGTGTGGGCGTTATTCCCCCATTCCCATTGGTCAGTTCTCCCCAGCAGCCAGCTATAAAAGCAGGCTGCGGGGTCCAACTGGCTGCTGATTGCTGCGAGCCAGTTCCAGGCTTGGCAAGAACGGTCAGCCCTTTATTTGTAAAATAAAGTACTGTTGCACTCATGCTCTGGTTCAGCCTCTCATTGCTCAAACTTAACAGGGCAACTATGGAAACATTACGACCTGCGGACTTCAACTCCCAGAATTCCTGAGCCAGCCCAATCTAGACAAATTTTTGCAAGGGAGATGGAGTTAAGCACGGTGGTAATGGATGCACCACTGGAAGATTTGTAGGATCACTGTGGGGCCAGATTGTCCTGGGGGAAAAAAATGTGGCTCTGGCTGATAAAATTTGACCCTGATTTCATATCACATAATTGACCAAAACAATCAATCTGAGAGTTTTTGTCCTTCTAAAGGCTGTGTGTGAATTGATATCTTCCTGTCCTTTTAGATGAAGCGGTAGATCAGAATCTGACCGTCCACTTCATTTTGTACTTCTGGAATGCTATGATACAGCTTTGGGCAGCATAAAAGAAACACACATTTGAAAGCTTGCAATGTGTATTTAAATGTTATTAATGTGCATGAGTGTGTCAGGGTGGTGGTGGATTGTGAGAAGTTCTGATCCAAACTTGGAGAGAGTGCAAAGATCAGTCACAAATGAAGGCAGATATATGTGCCCCAGGATCATGTTGCAGGATCCAATCTGGATCGGTCACTCGGACCAGATAATTAGTCTTCTAAACTTTCAGACAGAGGGAAATTCCCTGAAGATGGGCTCCAAGCAGAGGTGGTATTCAGCAGGTTCTGACCAGTTCTGGAGAACCGGTAGCAGATATTTTGAGTAATTTGGAGAACTGGTAAATCCCACCTCTGACTGGCCCCGCTCCCATCTCTTCTCTGCCTCCTGAGTCCCAGGTGATCGGTTGGGTTTTCTTTGGTTGCCCTGCACAGGAGAACAGAGCTGGAAAGCAGGTTAGTGGGGATGGGGAGGGAATGGGGATTTTGCAGTAACCTTCCCCTTCCATGCCCACCAAGCCATGCCCACAGATCCGGTAGTAAAATTTTTAATCCCACCACTGGAGCCTCCAGCAGAAGTCCAAACGCTCAGAAGTGTAAACCTAGTATCTGACCCAGATTGGAACTTGCAAAAAATTAATCATTTTGTCTCAGTGCTTCTACGGTAATTGAAAACATCCCAGCAGATTGTTTTGCTCTTCTGAACTCTCTTCTTGGACTGAATGTCTTCTGTGTAGGCACGTACCTGCACAGAAGACCATCTTAAGCCAGGAAAGTCTTGCTATGATGGAGCATGGCAGCTCCAATGGAGCTCCAAGGATTCAGAAAGCTCCTTTGTGTCAGGGAAGTGCATCGTGGTAGCATTTAGCTGAACCATTTACTATTAATAAGGTGGTAGCCCACTTTGCAGCTGTGTACACATTTAGGAGGTTATATTGAGAGGGTTCTTTAAAAAAAAGACACGGAAGGTTGCAGAATGCAGAAAAAAAAAAGAATGGATGCGAATCTCTGTGGAAGCTGCCTCATGCAAGAATAGTTCATTAACTTTCTTAGCCAGAAATTGAAACCAGGGATACCTATGAAGATCCTGAGTCAACTAGGTCAGGAGTCCCCAACCACCGGGCCACGGACCGGTACCAGTCCGTGGAACATTTCCTACCGGGCCGCTGGTTTGCTGGGAGCCACCATCTTGTTTGATGAGAAAGTGCTTCCGGGTGAGCTTTTCCGGTTGGAAAGCGGCGTTTGGGTCCTGAAGGAATCCTCACGCCTTAGTTTCATCGAAGGGGGGGGGCTTCAAACGAAACTAAGGCACGAGGATTCTTTCAGCACCCAAGGCAAGGCGAGCCGAGCGACCGTCCCGAAGCCATCCCAAAGCGAAGCCCATCGACAACGGTACAAAGGAGAAGTTGAAGGTGGCAGGGAGAAGCGGGGGATGGCTGGCTGGCCGGTCGCTCAGCTCACCTTGCCTTGTCATTTGTGCTGATCCCAATACCGGGCCGTGGATTATTTTGTGATGCCGGTACCGGGCCGTGGCACAAAAACGGTTGGGGGCCACTGAACTAGGTCACCCAGGTGTTTTTCCAGGGTTGGGATTCAAAAATCCCAGCAACCAGTTTGCTGCCTGGTTGCTGGGTGGGGATGGCCATGATGGGAGTGGCCTACTGGAACTTGCAGGAGAGAGGGCCGATTTTTGCCTTCCCCAGGGTCCGGAGGCTTTCCTCGGGCCTCTGGGAGGGTGAAAATGGCCTCCCCAGGCCTCCAGAGGGCCTCCGGAAGCCGGAAACAGGCCTCTTTCTGGACTTCAGAAACTTCTAATTTGGCCCGTTTTTCGCCCTCCCAGAACCTCCATACAGACCCTGCACAAAACCTCCATCTAAAATGGATCGCATGGAGACTGCTGGGAGGGGTGCGGTGTGGTGGGTGGGGTCAGCAAGTCAGTTCAACTACTGGTTCAGCCAACCAGATGTAAATTTAACATCCAGTTTGCCAGAACCGGTCAGAACCAGTACAATCCCACCCCTGTGCTTTTCTCCAAATGACGGTCGGACCTTCTTGATTTTTCTTGAAGATGTTTAAATCCTTTCCATTCTCCACCAGCCAGTTAGAACTGAAAAGCTTCTTGGATGAGAAGGGAAACCTCTCCAGGAAAAAAATTCAAGAAAATCCAGTTGTATGATGAACCCCAGCATGGCAAAGACACGTTTGTCGGTTCCCTCTTGTTCCCTTCTGCCAGTGCAGCTTGAATGCAGCTCTGCTGACACTGCCATAAAAGAACTTTTTGGAGATATATGAATGTACACGCTCACCTTACCATGTCAATAATAGATGTGCAAAGGGATTTAGCAGTGATGCACAGAGCCTAATTCATTCATATAGCACCAAAGTACTTTAGGGAGCAGGCCATGAGAGGATGTTTTGTGCCTGACTAATATATTATACCTGGTTAACTCAATCCTTGCCAGCAAAGTAAGCCATTCTGGTTAGGTAAGCTGTAAAGCAATGATCAAGCATGTAACTAAAAGGAGCAGCATTTGTAGCGTGATGGAAAAAAATCCACCTGGTTCAATTCCAATCTGGGAGAAAGACACTGGAAACATGGAGGCTGATTGGAAAAAATGGTTTAATGATGAAGCAGAACCACATGGGTTCTGGGCAGCTAACCAAATGGAATGGAGAATGGGGTTTTTTTTATATACCTTCTCTTGGGCTTTGCACTTCAACTTCCAGTTCCTGTGCAAGGACATGTATTCTATTGGCTGTTATCAGACTCCCACGGGGCCATGTAGGGGTTATGTAGGGGTCATCGCTGGCTCTATAGGCAAAGAACAAATCCTAGGGGTTTGTCTGAGCTACATTTGGTTGAAGTTTGGATTGCTGATGGAATGAAGGGGCTTGTGTTCTGAAAGGGTGTTGGGCAATTCGATTGTGGCTTACTGGTTTTGTCCTGAAGGATAATCCCATCATCCTGGAGCTGAACGTCTTTTGTTTTGTAGATAGGCTGGCCCAGTCTTTCTTAAGGGACACAAAATATCTGCTGGGCTGAGGTGGGGACTATTAAGAGTGAGTCTGCTTCCTGCCTCTAAAAAACCCCCATGTTTCTCCATTTCTCATTTAGGAAAATATAATATTCTGCCTTTTTAAATATTCCTCAAAATATTTCATTCTTCTAGGAGGGTGTGTGGCTTCCCATAGTCGTAAGAATGATGTTGCAATGGAAGACAAGAAATTGGGTCTGATCTCAGCGACCGCCAATACAGGTAGTCCTCAACTTACGACCACCATTGAGCCCAAGATTGGTATTGCTAAGTGAGAAATTTATTGAGTTTTGCCCCATTTTACAACATTTCTTGCCACATTTGTTAAGTGAATCACAGCAGTTGTCGGATTAGTTGAATTGGTTGTTAAGTGAATCTGATTTCCCCCTTGATGTTGCTCGTCAGAAGATCCCAAAAGAGGATTATATGATTCTGGGTCGTAAGTGTGAAAAACTGTCATAAGTAACTTTTTTTCAGTGCCGTTGTACCTTCGAATGGTCACTAAATGAACTGTTGCAAGTCGAGGATTACCTGTATGTGGTATGAGCAAACAGCAGTGGAAGAAGGAGGCAGTATTGCCCTCCAATGTAAGTAATCCTCGACTATGGACCAATCTAATTGCTCAGCAATGTGGTTGTTAAATGAGAGGTGGACAGTTTTTTCATTGCAGTCATTAAGCGAATCCTCTCATCCTTTTGTGAACCCAGCTTCCCCATTGACTCTGCTCATCAGAAGCCCCCTGGCAAGATACCTGGTGACCAAGTGACCTTGAGATGCTGGGATCGTGGTAAATACACGCTGGTTGCAAAGTCTCCAAATTTGTGTGACTGTGTGACTGTGAAGGTGCTGTGACAGTTGTAAGTATGAGGACTGGTTGTAAATCCCATTTTTCAGCACCATCATATCTTTGAATGGAGCAGAATGTTTACTGGCCGGATGCCCTTCTTGTCCCCAGTGCAGAGTTCGCTGCAGATAATGATTCATTGTGCCCAGAGAGAGAAATATCTGCTGCTACCTAGGATTGAAGTCACAGCCTCCTGATCATGAGGGGACAGCTTCACCTCTAGGCTACTGCACCATTCAGTTTCCCTGACACCACCCTGATGTAAAGGGATTACGGGGTCATTAAAAGATTTTTTAAAAAAACATAATTTTGAATGGTTGTTAAATGAATTGTAAATTGGGGACTCCCTACACGCCTGGTATTCATTAACTAATCACGTTTCTATCCGTCTTATTTGATTGCTCATGGTGACTATCCAGGTTTTCATTCATTTTTACCCCTCTTAGTTTGGAAGACAGTGACCGGCCAAAGTAATTCAATAAATGGTGCTGAGTTTGAGTTTCCATCATCCAGGTCCAACGCCATTAACAACTACTGTGTATTGGCACTAGCTTAGGATTTCTTCCTTTTAATTTAGCCCAGCTGTAAAATAGCTCCAAGTCAAACTGGACTCTTTGTCCGAATTACAAGCTTCCCATCCTTCAGCTCAAATATCTACTCTGTGTTTTTCTTCCTCTCCATCCCATTTTCAGTTCTTGGACAGGATCCTTGGCTTCTGATTTGGCTGTTTTTGGCTTCCAGCTCTTCCCGGTGTCGATTGTGGGCTTGAGAGCAAAGAGAGACTTAGGCCAACATCTACATGCAGCCCTCAGACCCCTGCACGTAGATTTCCACACACATACATACCCATGTTGGAGGATGGGAAAAATTTAAAAACTGCAATGAAGGTCTTACACCTTGCCCTTTTAATCCTATGATTTCACCCTCAGTTATATTTCCAAGAAGTGTACGCAGCAGAGAAGGGATGATAGGATCAAGAAATAGTTTTTACACAGCACACTGTTGAACGGAGGAATTGGCTGTTAATAGTTGTGGCAATAGCAGCCAATTAGGACAGTGGTGGGATTCAAAACTTTTTACTACTGGTTCTGTGGGCATAGCTCGGTGAGCGTGGCAGGGGAAGGATACTGTAAAATCCCCATTCCCTCCCCACCCCACTAACCTGCTTTCCAGCTCCGTTCTTCTGTGCAGGGCAACCAAAGAAAACCCAGCCAATCAGCTGGGACTCTGGAGGCAGAGAACAGATGGCGGCAGGGCCAGTCAGAGGTGAGATTTGCCGGTTCTCTGAACTACTCAGAATTTCCACTATTGGTTCTCCAGAACCAGTCAGAACTGGCTGAATACTACCTCTGTGTGCTGCCCATTTTGGCCAGCAGAGGCACTGCAGGCTGGTCCTTTACTATTTCCAGGCCAGCCTTGTAGGCCAGATTTAAGCACCCTGCGGGCTGGATCCGGCCCATAGGCCTTGAGTTTGACACCGCTGGTATAAGCTTTCCTGCCTAAGTACAGGGTTGGACTAGAAGTCCTCCAAGATTCCCTTCCTACTCTGTTATTCCATTATTCCATTAACATTTCGCAGGGTCCAAACCCAGGACCCTGGGTTTAATTGACAACGAATAAGACATGAGTTCAGTCATGCCATTTTCTTTTAACGCTCCTTGAGTAGAGCTTGAGAGAAACGTAGCCAAACAAAGCCACAGCCAGACCTATAAACCATAAAATTTCACTCCAAGGGAAGCAATAAATAACACTAATATCAGATTGCAAGAAACTTGCTGGTTGGAGAGGGCTTTACACTTGAGCTTTTAATTGCTTTTTTGCTGCGGCCGTTACAAAACACTAACGCAAGCTGGAGTTTATAGGTGGCCCTGAGAGGATAATACACAGGGAGAAATTCTGAGAAAGTGGACTAGATTAAGGCCAGATTGAGATGCTTGCTCGCTGTCTTCCGACTTTCTTTGCCAGTTTGTGCATTTGGTAGGATCACATTTTTTGGCCCTTTCAGGCAAGAAGATAAGAACTTTGAATAAGAATTATATGCATGTCTACTAGAAAAAACATGTAATTACAAAACTGGAAGGAACAAGGTTCTGTACTTTTGCCAGATGGTGTACGCTGGCAGCAGAGCTCCTAATATACAGTAAACACCTTTCCCCTTTTATGATTTTTCTCAATAAATTCCAGAATTTTCCAGAACGGCTAGCTTAAAATTTGGCAGTACAGGTACACCTCGACTTACAACCGTTCTTTTGGTGGCCATTCCAAATGACAGCGGCCCTGGAAAAAAATGAGTTATGACCAGTTTTCACACTTACGACTGTTGTAGCATCCCCCATATGTGATCAAAATTCACATGTTTGGCTAATTGACACATTTATGACAGTTGCTGTGTCCCGAGGTCAAGCAATAGAGAAGCTGGATTCATTTAACAACAGTTTGACTAATTTAACATCTACACTGATTCATTTAACAACTGTAGCAAGAAAGGTCACAAAAGGAGGCCTTTACAAATGTTTCACCTTCAGCAACAGAATTTTGGGGCTCCGGTGTGGTTGTAAGTCGAGGACTACCTGTACTAGAAAAAGGTTGCCAAGTCTCTGCTTGGGGTTGGGGTTGTGTGACGACCTGGAACATGGCACAGAGATCACACAGGCAGCTGGTAGTTCAAACCGCCCCTTTCTTATTCCAAAGTTTCCCAAATGCTCCCATGTTTCTGGCAAGTCCCAGAGCAAAGTGTTCACACACACACACACACACACACACACACACACACACACACCTCAAGCAGCCTCTGGCTGCAAATAGGCCAGCCGAACTCTGTGAGCACCACAGCTGCAAAGCAAGAAATCCAGAAAAAATGCGAGGAATCCAGGAAAGTTCAAATGTCGGCAGCCAATTCTTCAAGAATTCAGCATTTGTTCCCGTCAAATGCCCCTTCTCACAGCATCTCCTCAGAGCTCAGTCCCCAGGTGTGCCTTGTGAAAAGGGGCGGAGCGCTCTCCTGAATAGTCAGGTCAGCCTGCGCTGTTCTCTCCTTCTCTCCACTCTCCATGCTCACGGATCAGGAGGGGGTGATCCTTGCTCATCGCTTAAGCTCCGCCTCTCATGTTTTCTGCTAAGCCTCTCCTGGTCATCCTGCCTCCCTTCCTCCCTGCCTCCAAGCCATTCCCATCTTAAAGGCCCTGGCCTGACTGGGCCTCCTCCCCGCAATATTCCTCCCAAGCCAAAGAAGCCACCCCCTCAATCTCTGTCTGCTCCAGTTGCGGCTCGTCTTCCACTGCCGATGAGGCTCCGACAGGGGCATGACAGGTTGGGTGTCAAAAAAATGAAGATAATGTCCATAACGCACAACTAAAGCCCTGCCCATCTTTTTGTATGTTATGCAATGATGATGATGACGATTTATCCATTCAGTCATGGCCGACTGTCTACATCTTCTCATCTTGCACTACTTCCATGAGTTATTCTATGCCTGGCTGGTGTCAGCTTTGAGGGCATCCAGCCACCATGTTCTTTGGCAGCCCGACTTCCTTTTACCACTAACTCTTCCAAACACAGTTGCTTTCTCCAGGGAATTCCTCTGCAAGACATGGCCAAAATAAGTGAAACCCAGTTTTGTGATTTTGCCTTCCAGAGACATGTCTGGTGTTATGCACTCCACTACTTGCTTCTTAGTCATCTTTGCTTTCCAAGGTATACGCAGGGGCCTTCTCTAGCAACCACAGCTCAAACAAATCACTTTTCTTCTTGTTTTACTTTTTTTAAGATCCAACTTTCACAATAGTAGGTAACTATGGGGAACAAGGGTTTGATTATACAGTCCTGGCCACCATCTTGAATTTTTGACGCTCTCTTCCTCTCCCGGACATCCTTGAATGTTGTCTAATAAACCAGGTTCCTGCCAACTCCATTAACTTGAGAAAAACTAGCCCAGCCATTCAACACCATCATTCTGATTTCTGGATTAAATCATATTCTGAATGTCATATTTTCGGATGATATTGGACGACTATATTTACTTCACAACAGGGAAAAAAAGGAAAACCCGTTTCAGACTGGAATGTTTCCATAACATTTGGTTCTGGCTATATTTGTTATTTTCTTTTACTGTAAAAATGCACTTGTTAACATCTGGCATTTTTTAGCATAAAGAGATAAGACATTACAGGAGAGCAAATATTTATAATATAGAGTCTAGCACAGGCAGCAGTCTCTGTTTTTCCATGTTAAATTTATATTTACCAACAAAGAAATAAAAGGAGACTAGTATAGATCTATTTCAAGCTATTTAGCTCTCATCAGCTAGCTATACCCTTCTGGGATTTGACCTCGGGCTACTTACATATTAGGTAGGTGTATTAATCTCTAAGCCATGGGCTCTTCTTGCTTTGGGTACACCAGATTGGCCTGATAAAAAAACACTATCTCTCGCCTTGTATAGCCAACAAAGCAAGGAGAGTCCGTGGTTTAGAGATTAATACATCTACCTAATATGTAAGTAGCCTGGGTTTGAATCACAGAAGGGTATGGCTAGCTGACGAGAGCTAAATAGCTTAAAATAGATCTATACTAGCCTTCCTTTATTTCTTTGTCAGTAAATATAAATTCAACACCAAAAAAAAAAAAAAGTTTGTTGCAAAAGTGACTGCCTGAGAAGCACAGGTAGTATTCAGCAGGTTCTGACCAGTTCTGCAGAACCGGTAGTGGAAATTTTGAGCAGTTCACAGAACCAGTAGCAGAAATTTTGAGTAGTTCAGAGAACCGGCAAATCCCACCTCTGACTGGCCCTGCCCCCATCTAGTCTCTACCTCCTCCCTAGTCCCAGCTGATTGGCTGGGTCTTCCTTTCTTGCCCTGCACAGGAGAATGGAGCTGGAAAGCAGATTAATGGGGTGAGGAGGGAATGGAGATTTTGCAGTATCCTTCCCTTGCCACACCCACCAAGCCACATCCACAGAACCTGTAGTAAAAAAATTTTTAATCCCACCACTGCTGAGAGGGCCCCTGGATTGGGGTCAAAAAGTGAAAGCGGAAGCAGTATGCTCCATCCCATATTTGGGTAGATCAGGGTGCCCTGATTTTTTTAAAAAATCTATTTTTTCCATGTTTGCAGACAAAAGGGGCCAGGCGAACAATTCCTCTGAATTTTTACAGGAGGGAGGCATTTAATGGTGACCATTAGGGCAGGAGTCCCCAAACCCTGGGCTTATTTAGGCCTATTTAGAACCGGGCTGTGGAAACAGTGGGCAAGCAACCCTTTCACAACTAATCCCATAACTCAGATCTCTTCTGCCATTCTTATCCAATTAAAAACTCTACAAAATGTTATTTTCACTGCTGATATTCTATATAAAAATCATTATGTGCTTGTATATGTGTGTGTGTGTGTGTGTGTGTGTGTGTGTGATTGTATGTGTATTGACTATTGAGCCATCTGAGTAGACTAGTAGGAAAAAAATAAAATCAAACACCCAGCTCTACAAGAAATGCATTTTTTAAAAAAAAGATTCCCTACTTCCTTCTTCTTCTGATCTGTTATAAAAAGCAATAATCCGGACCAGCTGAACCATTTCAAAGAAATCCTTGGAAATGTGGAAAATATTATTGTACCTTTGTCAGCACTCAGCAGGGCTGAAGAGGAAACAGAAATAAAACAAATGGAGTTAGAAGACATTCATTGTCTTAACCGTTCTCTTCCTGTATGGCCGAATACATCACACATATGGCCATCAGATGTAGCGTTCATGTCTACTTACAAATCCATCATACGTTGCAGTAAACTCTCGTTCCAGGAAATGTACAATCATTCTGTT
The DNA here is from genome assembly GCF_049901715.1 of Pseudonaja textilis. Lineage (NCBI taxonomy): Eukaryota > Metazoa > Chordata > Lepidosauria > Squamata > Elapidae > Pseudonaja > Pseudonaja textilis. Next base: position 65,225,379 of record NC_141994.1, read on the forward strand.
GCATTCTTTCCTGCTGCAAAGCATATCTGGCTTTCTGGTCCAACGCATTTCATAGCTAGTGATTTTCCCCTGGATCAGTGAGGATCCAGCAATATAGCATCATGATGAATTGAAGAGAGCAACCATCTAGGTAGCCTTGAATGTATGTTATATTTGTTTGAATTGGATGTAGTTCTCCAGATGTTGGCTTCAACTGCCAACATCTCTCCCCCACCAACCACGTTGGCTGAGTTGATGAGAAGGACTAGGGGTGACACATTCCAATAGTTGAGGGGCTGCCATAAAGAAGAGAGGGGGGTAACCTATTTTCCCAAGTTCTTTCAGGCAGGACAAGAAGCAATGGATGGAAACTGAGGAGAGAAGCAACCTAGAACTATAGGAGAAATTTCCTGACAGGGAGAACAGTTAACCAGTGGAACAGCTTGTTTCCAGAAGTTGTGGGTGTTCCAACACTGGAGGTTTTAAATAGGAGATTGGACAACCATTTGTTTGAAATGGTGTAGGGCAGAGATGTCAAACTCGCACCGACACGGCATGGTCACGTGACGTATCGTGACTTTCCCTCCTTCACTGAACCAGATGTAGGCATGGCCAGTACGTGACTCATCCGGCCCGTGGGCCACAAATTTGACACCCATGTTAAAGGGTTTCCTGCTTGATCAAGGGATTGGATTAAAATACCTCCAAGGTTCCTTCCAACTCTGTTACTCTCTCATTCTGTTATTACATGAACATTTCAGAGGGCCCAAACCCCACATCCTGTGTCAGAGGAGACTCTGGATCCCAATAGAGTTCTCTGACCAATGGAATCCATAGTAAGCCCTCTCTGCTGCAATGAGTAGGACAGGCTCATCCTAGCAGGATGAGACAGTTCATCAGGTAGCCTGCACCTGTGTCGTTAAAGGCTTTAAAGGTCATAACTGTTCCATACTAAGCAGGCTTGTAGACCTGCAATCCGATTGGTCCGGGAAACCCGGGCCGTGATTGGATGATATGAACATCTCTGATTGGTTCGTACAGGGCTTGCCGCGATTGGGTGAAACCAAGCACGGCAAGCTTGAAAGACTGTCATAGGCTGCCTAGCCGCAGCCGGCTCTATATAAAGGGCTGCCACGGCTGGGTTTGCCTCCTTAATAAAGAGCTGTTGTTCACTACTCGAGCCTCGTGTCTCATTGGGACCCACCAGCCATATTTAACAATAACCAACACCTTGGCCATGATTAAATATGTCAGCTCATATGTGTTGAGGCCAGCATTCAGCTAACTAGCCCTTCCTAGCAATGTTACCAGTAGTTAAGGATTTGGACTAGGAGTAAGCAAACCCAAGTTTTATTCTACAGTCAGGCACAGAAGTTCCTTGGGTGACTTTGCCCTGTCATTGGGTTTCCACCCAACCTCCCTTTCATACAATTGTCGTTATGGGGAAGATAGAAGGAACCTAACTACTTTGTCTTGAGTTCTTGAGTGAAAGGCATATACCTAACAAAGAAGATAGATTGATTCCCTTCCTTGGAAGTGTTCTCAAGTCCTACTTTGCCTTATTGCAATTTAATGAGCAAGTGGTGGAGAAGAATTTCTTTTATTATTGAACTGCACTCCTCTCTCCATTCCCTTCAGGCTTGAAATATACAGGTTAACATGATGGCTTTTCAGCCTAGCCCAATTATGGCGAACCTTTTCAGCTCCCAATGCCCAAACCGGAACGCACATGCATGCCTTTGCATGTGCACGTGCCAGAGCACCGGAAAACAAAGACCAGCTGGCCGGTGTGCGCATGCCTGTATTTTGGCAATTTTGGGCGGCATTTTTGGCTGTTTTCTGGGCCATTTTCAGGCTGTTTTCAGGCCAAAAATGGCCACAAAATGACCTGAAAACAGCCCGAAAAACAGCCTATTTTTGGCCAATTTTCGGACTGTTTTCCAGTCCTCTGGCACCAGAAACCAGAAGAGCAGCTGGTGACACTGTGCGTGCCCACTGAGATGGTTCGGTGTGCCACCTCTAGCACGCATGCCATAGGTTCGCCATCACGGGCCTAGCCCTTTCTGAATTTCCAGGAACTGCAAGTTTTGATAATTCCCAGGCAGCATTGTTACAGCATTATGGGATCTGGCTGATAGCATGGTGGGTTGACAACCCCTTTCTAAAATGAGCACATGTAAGGCAAAGCATAGCCTACTTTCTTTTTCCCTTTCTTTTTCTGTCAAGTCTTCAGTATGTAGAATGGAAACATCTGCGGCAGATATGATTTCCATGCAATCTGGAACACAGTACTAAGTAATGACATGGTAATATTTTTCCAATTTCTTCTACTATATTTCTAAAGAGGCACTCATGACCTTCCTTCCTTCCTTCCTTCCTTCCTTCCTTCCTTCCTTCCTTCCTTCCTTCCTTCCTTCCTTCCTTCCTTCTTTCTTTCTTTCTTTCTTTCTTTCTTTCTTTCTTTCTTTCTTTCTTTCTTTCTTTCTTTCTTCTCTCTCTCTCTCCCTCTCCCTCTCTCCCTGTGTGTATGCCTGTGTGTGCACCAGTGGTAGCATTCAAAAGGTTTTACCACCGGTTCGGTGGGCGCACTTTGGTGGATGTGCTTTGTGCATGTGCACACACTGCATGTGCGTGCATGCCAAACATGCACTTTGAGCAGGCTCAGAGGCATTCCAACTCACCTCCTACAAGCCTGCATTCTCTCTGTCACTTCAGCAGCTGCTGCACCACACTCTGCTGTGCCATGCAAAGCAGCTGTGCTTCAAAAGCAGGGAATAAAAGCGAGTATGGGAGCCCGGGTGGCAGGTGGGCCCAACAGCAGAGTGGCGAAGAGAACCAGTTCAGTCTCTGCTGCCCATTGGTGCTACCGGCTCAGCTGAACCAGGCCAAACCAGTAGAATACCACCACTGGTGTGCACCTTCGAGTCAGACTTGACTCCTTGTGATTGGCTGAACAAGTCCCTACAGTTTTCTTGACAATTTTTTTAGAAATCATTAGCCATTGCGTCCTTTTCTGAGCTAAGAGAAGTGAGTGGCCCAAGGTCACCCAGCTGGTTTTGTGCCTAAGGCAGGATCGGAACTCATAGAATTTCTAGCCACTACATCCAAATGTGTTATGTGTCACATAGTAAAAACAGTATTGGTTTGCTGGTTCATTAACAGACATGGGTTTTGTTAATTTGCCAAGCCACTAGGTCACTACTGCATAAAGCAAAGGACTCATTAGCTAAATCCAGGATAGGAAACTTTCAGCTGTACAGATGTCACTGAATTGTATAGCCAGCAAACCTTTCCCAGTGTTGTGTTGTGCTTCTTGAGTCCAACAATATCCAAGGCCATATGTTTCCCATAGGGACAAGTTTCTCCTTTCCACACACCATTCCAAAAACAACAACATGAACTGGCTCAGGGATCACATATGCAATACGGTGTAAGAAGAATGCCGGAATATAATCTGCCTTCGCTGGGATTCTCAAGGACCCAATGTGGTGGCTGTTCAGAGTCTATCTGGAAAGAAAGGTTGATGGATCTTACTTTTGAGTAAAGGCCACTGGCTGGGAAGCAGAACCATAGGGCAGAGGTTGAACTCTGATGCATTCGGAGGAAGTGTAGCTGTGAGAAACAAAGAAACCAACTATCCATTTTCTTAAAAGGGCTTCAGATCATTGCTTGTGGTCTAACCACATAAACAAGGGCTTCCTGCACTGGAAATAGTCTTCAGATGATCCATTGAATTGTTCCTAATTAGCCGGAAACGACCCTTTCAAATGAGACTCAGAGGCAGGAAGTTGTTCACATGGCATAATTCACCAGTTGCTTATCAATAACTCTCTTCCTGCTAATTTAATGACATTTTCTTTAGGGCTTCCTTATGTGCTGGAGTTTTCAAGGCCTCCTGTTCCAATTTTAGTCCAGAAAGCTGGAATGCTTCCAGGAGGAGAACGGATTGCAGATAACAGACAACCTGGATCTATTCTGTTATTTTTCTCCTTTCATGTAAAGTTGTAACAGCTAGTCCTGGAAAAAGAGAGAAGGAGAAGGTGTCCTATCTCTTTCAATTGGGGTCTCATTCTTTGGTTGTTTCTTCTGGAAAAAGAAAGATGAGGGAGAAAATTCAATGCATCCAATAGAGGAATGTTAGGATCTTCTCACTCATTCCATCTCTATCTGCAAGGTGGATCATTCCATTGGCCTACCAACTCCTGGGCCTCCCATCATGCAAGAAGCTACAGTGCAACACTGTGACCTGTACCATTTGCTAGAGCAGGGGTCATCAACCTTTTGGACCTCAGGGACCACCAAACTCATAATTTTAAATCCCGTGGACCACTAATATGAATTTTGACTGACGGTGGCTTGCTGATGTTGGTAGGAAAGTCGGTCCCATATTCCAGAGCTGCAGTAGTCACAAGACTGGCCCTTTGGTCATCCCGGAGCGGCTGCTCCTCCATCTGGGTGCACCGGCCTGCCATGGACTGGAGGAGCTCCTCTGGGATGACCAAAGGGCCAGTCCTGTGACTACTGTAGCTCTGGAATATGGGACCGACTTTCCCACCAACGTCAGCAAGCCACCCTGGGGCAGATTTCCCTCCTCTGCCATTGGTCTTACTTTCCAATTCTAGCTCTACTCAAGGTAAGGTTTACACTCGGCCGAAGGGTGGGGGCCAGTGGGTGGGCAGTGTGTTCCTGTGCAGCCTGGATTAATTGCTTTGTGGGGAGTGCTTTGGCGGGGGGACATTTCTCTGCGGACCACCAAAATTTTGTCATGGACCACCAGTAGTCCCTGGCCCACTGGTTGGCAACCACTGTGCTAGAGGAAAACTTCCTCTTTTAAGAATCCGATTCTCTCTGTGGGTGGGCTACAAGGAAATGGAAAAACAAGTAAGGAAAGGGATAAGAGCCAAGAGGAAAGAATTTCCCATTCCCCTTTTCGTTTTTCCAGCAACAGTCCGGAGAGATGGGGCAGATACTTGCAGAAGTCTCAACTTCTTAGAGAAGGCTTTTCAAATTAGGGTAGAAGACCACATGCAGTGCTAGGACTACGAGACATGATGGCAGCCTTCCAATATTTGAGGAGCTTTTCACAGAGAAGTGGGGCTAACCTATTCTCCAAAGCACCTGAGGGCAAGGCAAGGAGTAATTGGAGGGAAGATTATCACAGAGAAATCCAAGAATTAAGGAGAAATTTTCTGACTGCGAGAACAATTAACCAGTGGAATGGCTTGCTTTCAGAAGTCATGGAAGCTCCATCACTGAAGTTTTCAAGAAGAGACTAAACAGTCATTCGTCCAGAATGGTATAACATCTCCTGCTTGAGAAGGGAGTTGGACTAGAAGACCTCCAAGGAATTAAGATCAAGTGAGGTATTAATACCTCTCTATAAGGCTTTAGTAAGACCACACCTAGAATACTGCATCCTGTTTTCATCACCACACTATAAAAAAGATGTCAAGATTCTAGAAAAAGTGCAAAGAAGAGCAACCAGGATGATTAAGGGACTGGAGATGAAAACATATGAAGAATGGTTGCAGGAACTGGGCATGGCTAGTCTAGTGAAGAGAAGGACCAGGGGAGACAGGATAGCAGTCTTCCACTATTTGAGGGGCTGCCACAGAGAGGAAGGGGTCAAGCTACTTTCTAAAGCACCCAAAGGCCAGACAAGGAATAATGGATGGAAACTGAACAAGGAGAGATTCAACCTGGAAATAAGGAGAAACTTTCGGACAGTGAGAACAATCAACCAATGGAACAGCTTGCCCTCAGAAGTTGTGGGAGCACCATCATTTGAGACTTTCAAGAAGAGACCGGACTGCCATCTGTCAGAAGTCGTGTAGGTCTCCTGCTTGGGCAGGGGGTTGGACTAGAATAGATGACCTATAAGGTCTCTTCCACCTCTGTTAATCTCTTAAACTCTGTTATTCCATCATTTTTTTTTAAAGTGCTTCAATGTTCTAAAGATACTTTTTGAAAAGCAACTGGACTTTCTTTGGTTTTTTTTTTTAAATGTTTTGCTTCTTATCCAAGAAGCTTCTTCAGTTCTGACTGAATAGTGGTGTCCTTCTCCACCATTCAGTCACAACTGATGGAGTTTCTTGGATTGGAAGTGAAATGTTGTCAAAGGAAAAAAAGCAAAGAAAATCCAATTGCCCTTTGGAAAGGCACCTTTGGGACATTCTTGACCCAGATGACAGAATCACCATAGACAAGTGCTTAAGTCAAGGGTGTCAAACTCAAAGCCTGTGGGCCGGATCCAGCCTGCGAGGTGCTTAGATCTGGGCCACCCTGGAAACAGTGAAGAACCGGCCCACGATGCCTCTGCCAGCAAAAACAGAGCTTGGGAGGGCCGTTTTCACTGGTAGAGGGCTGCAGGAGACCATAGCAGCTGAAAATGGAGCCCCCAGTAAAACACCCCCAGCCCCCCCAAGGTCAAACACCACCCTGATGCGGTCCTCAATGAAATCGAGTTTGACACCCCTGGTTTAAGTGATCCATGGTCAGTAGTGGGATTCAAATTTTTTTACTACCAGTTCTGTGGGCGTGGCTTGGTAGGCGTGGCTTGGTGGGCGTAGCTTTGTGGGTGTGGCAGGGGAAGAATACTGCAAAATCCCCATTGCCTCCCCACCCCACTAACCTGCTTTCCACCTCCGTTCTCCTCTGAAGGGCAACAAAAGAAGACCCAGACAATCAGCTGGGACTCAGGAGGCAGAGAATAGGTGGGGGCGGGGCCAGTCAGAGGTGGTATTTGCCAGTTCTCTGAACTATCCAAAATTTCCGCTACCGGTTCTCCAGAACCAGTCAGAACCTGCTGAATACCCACCTCTGCACATAGTGTGACTAGAACATGATGGTGACAGTGACATGATGGCGAACCTATGGCACGTGTGCCAGAAGTGGCACGCAGAGCCATCTCTGCCGGCACGCAAGCCATCGCCCCAGATTGGGTACACTGTGCATGCGTGGGCACCTCCCGCCAGCCAGCTGATTGTTGGGTATCTGCTGTGCATGGGCAGAGGCACGGGGAGGTCATGTGCGTGTGCGCAGGGGGGCAAGGGAGTATGAAGGGGTCATGTGTGCATGTGCAGGGCCATGGGGGGTCACGTGCGCATTACATTATGGGTGCAGGCATGCATGCGCATGCGCACGCTTTCGGCACTCAATGACGAAAAGCTTAGCCACCAATGGACTAGAATATGTACGCTTCCCACTGTGCTTTTCTTCTACTGACCCGCAGAGGGCTTCATGTTTACTGCTTCTTCTCCACTAACCAGGATACAAGCAAATCTATTTCCCAGTCCACTGATCAATTTCCCAATCTCAGTCCAAGTAATGTGAGAATCCCAATAATAGTTTATAGTTGCCTTCCAAATCCCAGAGTTTGGAAACTGGAAAAATTCTTTGACCGTGAGTTGACAATGGCTCATTTTCACCCAAACAAGCCATCCCCTCCCACTTGTGACTGTATGACTGTAACTTTGTAGCTTGTATCCTTATGATTTATATTGAATGTTTCCTAGTATGATTTGATTGCTGATTGTACCCTATGACTTTCATTAAGTGTTGTACCTGATGATTATTGACTCTTGACGAATGTATCTTTTATTTTATGTACACTGAGAACATTTCTACCAAGACAAATTCCTTGTCTGTCCAATCACACTTGGCCAATAAAGAATTCTGTTCTATTCTATTCTATTCTATTCTATTCTATTCTATTCTATTCTATTCTATTCTATTCTATTCCATTCCATTCCATTCCATTCCATTCCATTCCATTCCATTCCATTCTATTCTATTCTATTCTATTCTATTCCATTCCATTCTCTATTCTATTCTATTCTATTCTATTCTATTCTATTCTATTCTATTCTATTCTATTCTATTCTATTCTATTCTATTCTACTCCACTCCACTCCACTCCATTCCATTCCATTCTCTGTTCTGTTCTATTCTATTCTATTCTATTCTATTCTATTCTATTCTATTCTATTCTATTCTATTCTATTCTATTCCATTCCATTCCATTCCATTCCATTCCATTGTATTCTGGGTTTATGAAGTCTGCCAAAGTCTGTTTTCATACCTCATTCAATGTTTTATGCCTTTCTGTTTCTAACTGTGTTTTTGAGGGATGCATGGGCCAATCAAAGAGGAGAAAAAGATAGGGAATTACTATTTCTCTGCCTAGATATTTATAAGGAAGAGCTTCAATCAAATATCCTTCCGTCTTCTCATCGCTGAAAAGGAATTGGCCTTGACGTTGGGCGTTTGTGGCATTCTCCGTTTCAAGAACATGTGCAATTCTTTTGTTAATCAAAATTGCCCGAAGAGATTAAAAACATATTTTATACCTCGCTGTCATCTAATCCTGGACTTTAAAGAAGCAGGATAGGAAAAGTATTCACATTTTTTTGAACTTTGCTGTTGGAGAAGATGACCGAGAATGCCATGGATAGATAAAGAAACAAACAAATAATTAGCAAAATGAATCCAGACTTCTCACTCAAGGCATAAACGACCAGGTTCAAATTATCCTATTTTGGATTTTTTACTTTATGCAAAATAAACAAAAACAAAACCCAGCTCTTTGGAATATAATTTTGTCCCCAAAGTCTGTCATGCCCTTGGTAGAGTCAGAGTCTGAGGGAGAGGAGGAATAGCTGACAGGGAGTGGAGGTGTCGCTCCGGAGGTTGTGCAGGAGGCTGGGGAAGGGCAGAGGCTGGCTAGGCAGTCAGAGGAAGAACCAGGCCCATCCCCTCTTCATCCTAGGACACGCAGGGAGGAACGGAGAAGGAAACAACTTGGCTTACAAGAGAGGAAGCGGCCATGATCCCCCTCATTGGTTGCAGCTGGGGAGAATAGTATATAAGAGAGACGGTTAAAACACAGTGTTGCCAGAAGCAAAGCGTGTGTTATTTTGAGCTGAAGTTATCTTGGTTGGTGTCCTTCCAACAGACTGCCTTGTTATCTCCTTGAAGTTGGTAATTATTTATCCTAGCCCATTGTGGAAATTCCTTCATTGTAGTTTGTTTTAGTTTTTTATTTTACCTCTATCTGCTCTTTAAGTTCGGACTATATTGCTTCCTTTTGAAGACTATTTTTGAGTACATTTTATCTCCAACTGAGAATTATTGAACAATGGGGCCACGTTGGAGGCATTGTAGGACATTTATTTACGTTTTGGATTTTGTTACGTTTGTGTTACACTCCGGGTCATCACACGGTCCATAAATCTGCAACACCTTTGAGAAGACAGGTAGTCCTCCACTTATAATGGTTTGTTTAGTTATTTTTTCAGTTACAATTGCACTGAAAAAAGTGATTTAGGACCATTTTTCACACTTACGACCATTGTAGTATCCCCATGGTCATATGACCAAAATTTAGATGCTTGGCAACTGACTCACATTTATGACAGTTGCAGTGTTCCATGGTCATATGGTCACCTTTTGCAACCTTCTGACAAGCAAAGTCAATGGGGGAGATGGATTCACTTAAAAACCACTTTATTAACTTAACAACTAAAGGGATTCATTTAAAAACTGTGGCAAGACAGGTCATAAAACTTAGTAACAGAGATGTTGGGCTCACTTGTGGTCGTAAGTTGAGGATTATTTGTAATTAATTACAGGTAGTCCTCAACTTTACAACCACAATTTTGTATCTCACAATTTGTATCTATTGTATCTCTTTTTGTATGGTATTCAGCTGTGTTGGGTATTTTCCCACGTTGTGCTTTTAGTTGTGCTTTTAAAGTTGTAGCGACGTTTCGGCAGAATCTCATCTGCCATTATCAGGCTTGTGTATTATGTTCGTCTGTGAGTCAGGCTTTCACAGCCATTTCTGTTTTAAATTTGGTGCTAGCCTACTGCTGTGTTAGAATGTTTTTTTCTTCATCCTGATTGGTTGGGAGTCTTGGTCTGTGTTTATTGGTCTTGGAGTTTGCTGTGTTCTGCTTGATTGGTGTTTCTAATATCTTCTGTCTGTTTTGTAGCGTTTTTTGTCTTGATTGGCTGGCAACATTGTGTTCCTGTATTGGAAGCTTTTAGTGCGGCTTGGCTTTGGGTAAACGGACGGCTATCATTTATTAGGAAGCTAGATTTCATCTGGCTGCCTGGTTGGGGTGTCTATCTATCTATCTATCTATCTATCTATCTATCTATCTATCTATCTATCTATCCTGTTGAGGACTACCTGTAATTATAATTATAATTACAGGTAGTCCTCGACGGGATATAACAGATAATCAGAGTTGGAAGGGACTTTATAGGTCATCTAGTCCAACCCCCCACCCAAGCGGAAGACCCTACACCATTTCTGAAAGATGGGAGTCCAGTCTCTTCTTGAAAGTCTCAAGTGATGGCGCTCCCGCAACTTCCGAGGGCAAGCTGTTCCACTGGTCGATTGTTCCCACTGTCAGAAAGTTTCTCCTTATTTCCAGGTTGAATCTCTCCTTGTTTAGTTTCCATCCATTATTGCTTGCCTAAAGGTGCTTTAGAAAATAGCTTGACCCCTTCCTCTCTGTGGCAGCCCCTCAAATATTGGAAGACTGCTATCATGTCTCTCCAGTCCTTCTCTTCATTAGACTATCCATGCACAGTTCCTGCAACCGTTCATTTGTTTTAGTCTCCAGTCCCCTAATCATCCTGGTGAACACTTCAACAACAGAATAATCAGAGAAGCCATAGAGATAGAAAAACGCCCACACAGCATGAATAAACGGGATGATACCTCCTGCCTACCAGCCATTTGGAAACCCACCCTCATTAACAAATGAGTACCTAACATGAAGAATGACACCAGACCCACACCCACAAAGGCCACATAAGATGCTACCACCACACTTCCATGTAGAAAGCAGACTCACACCCACACAGAAGATGAGACACGACCACGGACCCAAAGCCATACCGCAGCTGCATCACTACCCACTTCAAACCCCTCTGACCCATACATGAAGCGAACTGACGCCCACTATGAAGATGTAGCACGACCACCAACGCGAAGCCAAACAGCAGGATCACAGCTCACCAGCTCAAATCCCCCGGCAACTAAGACTAACCTGAGCACAACCAAACCCCCACCTGAACAGAAAAACCCAGCCAATCAGAACACAGCCAACCCCCCACCCAATCAAGGCACACCCCTACTAGCAGTTAAAAAGAAGCAGCAGCTGCAAGCTCAATTACTCCGAGAAGCACAAAGCCTATATATTTATATATAGATTACTTACACACACACACACACACACTCACACACACACACTCACACACACACACATAGTACTATACTTTCAGGGGTCATTTCTATAGTATCCAACTAGAGAAATTCACTCGAAAGTGATCGGCTGAGTATCTCTTTTTTTAAATTATATTGTTAGCTGCCCAGAATTGCTTCAGACAGCGAGATAGGCAGCTGTATATAGTTAATAAATAAAATAAATAAATACTCAACCTTATGTCAAAACTTACTTCCTCCTTTTATTAGTAACAATCAGGACAATCAGAGAGTTTCTCTGTTGATTTTCTGCTGTCAGATAACACAATTTTATACAACCTACTTTGTTGCAGTATTTTGTATAGAGCGCCAAGACTTCAGCAGAAGATCCATAGTAGGATTTTAGATGGATTGCTGTATATATTATTTATGTTTCCCTATCTTTGTGTTTTTCCACTTTGACTTCCCCATTCAAAAAAAACCCACACACCCTAGGCCAAATGGCCATTATTAAATTGACTTAAACCTAAATCTTCCACTATTACATCTTGATCTTAATCCTTCTCTTCTGTTTATAATGGATTTCCTTCAAGCGTGTGATGTCTATGGAACACCATTCATGCACATTTTATCAGTCCAAAGGGAAACATCCTACAAAAGAAGAGAGCTATTTATGTTATTTTATTTTATATATATATATATTTTAGAAGAAAACGTCTGTCAAAACCTTTGCAATGCTGTGCTAACTTGCCCAATATGTGAAGCTAAATCTCCTGCTTAAAGAAAGCAATCTGGTAAGATGTTTTTTTAAAAAAACTCTAAACTTTGAAGTTTTAAAGTTTTTAAGCAGTACCGGGGTATCCATCCATCAGGCCTGCTTCTGCCTGTTATTTAAAATAATAAAATGGAAGAGATTGATTCAGGCCATTTAAACTTATTGCTATCAGTCTTTTAAACAGTTTCATAGTTTGTTAATTGAGAGTAACTTTTCGACTTCAAGGCTACAGCATAAATATTACAGTGCCCTTGTTTGACTATACTAGCAAATCTTGAAACTATGTGCGGCTTGGAAAAAAATTATGTTATACTTTGTGTCATATTATTATTTTTTCCTGATAGTCTATAGTGAAAGGGGTGGGGGGGTCGGGGTGGGATACATTGTTGTTTGCTGACAGGATTTATCGCTTGGCCTACATCATTTCTCTAATTCTTTATTGCCACAATACCCTGGGAAAGTTTTTATCTCACTTGCAGTAGGTGATAACGTCAGTGTGATTGATTAGAATGCAAAAACAAGATTAGGAACCAGGGATAGCTGTACGTGCAGACTCAAAAGTCAGGCTCAAAGTCAGACAAGAAGATGCAAATATATTTTATTCCGTATCAGGGAAGTCAGAATCCAAAGAAATGAGATTCAACAACATTGGATTAACCTGGCGTTCCTGATCAATTCTTTTCTGAGCAATCCAGCTCAAATCCGAGGAAAACCCAGCAAATAGGGACTTGGCATTTTGCCATTAAAAGTTTGTATTTTCCCCGGAGCAAAACAATCTGACCTGAATAACTGCAGAGGGCAAAAGTGGATAAACCTATCAGAATCAACTTCAATAATGTCCATGTTATAGAATAAGAGGATTGGAAGGGACCTTGGAGGTCTTCTAGTCCAATCCCCTGCTCAGGCAGGAAATCCTATACCTGTGATGATGAACCTATGACACGTCATTTGTGCCGGCACGCGAGCTGCAGGCAAACTTACCTCACTCGGCATGCACATGTGCCACACAGCTGATTTTCAGCTTCTGCAGGCTTCTGCAGGCTCTGGAGCCCCAAAACTAGCCTTGTTTCGTCACTTCCTGTTTTTCCAAAAACAGGCGCCTTCCTCAAGCCTTTGGAAGGCTGAAAAAGGGCTCAAACCGGCCGAAATTCAGCTGTGAGGTGCAGTGCAGGTAAGGGGACGGAGGGGGGGGGATTATGCGTGCATGCGTGGGGGACATAGGGGGGCGCACATTGCCTTCTGGGTGCTGGCATACGAGTGCGAGCGTGCAAGCGCGTGCACAATTTTTGGCACAGGAGCCCAAAAACGATAGCCACCACTGTCCCAGGGGTGGGATTCAAATTTTTTAACAACCGGTTCTGTGGGTGTGGCTTAGTTGGTGGGTGTGGCTTAGTGGTCATGTGACCGGGTGGGCGTGGCTTGGTGGTCATGTTATTGGCCAACTCAATATCACTCACATCGAGACACGCATCTCCTCGCCTGGCCTCTCATGACTGTGGGGATGCTGCAACAGTCGTAAGTGTGAAAAACGGTCATAAGTCACTTTTTTCATTGCTATTGTAACTTTGAATGGTCACTCCACACAAGCAAAGTGCCAGCAAAGGAGGAAAAAAAAAACTCCAGAGAAGTTCCTGACACAGGAAGTCTAGTCCTGCCAAGAATGTAATAAGGGTTAATGGAGAGGCAGTTTCTGTAAGCAACACCAGAATGTTTCCTTCCTGCTTTCCTTACAGGATTAGGCCAATAATTTCTTCTAACAATTGGTTCTCTGAACTGCTTAGAATGTTAACAACTGGTTCCAGCAAATAGGTGCAAATTGGTAGAAACCCACCCCTGCACTGTCCTATACCATTTCAGTCAAATGGTTGTCCAATCTCTTTTTAAAAACCTCCAGCTTCCGAAACTTCTGAAGGCAACTTGTTGTACTGGTTATTTGTTCTCACTGCCAGCAAATTTCTCCTTAATTCTAGCTTGCTTCTCTCCTTGATTAGTTTTTATCCATTGCTTCTTGTCCTACCTTCAGGCACTTTGTGGCAGCCCCTGAGATACTAGTGCATTGCTATCATGTTTCCCTTAGTCCTCCTTTTCATAAAAATAGACATACCCAATTCCTGCAGCTATAATTTCTTTAGCAAGGTTTCCATCTTCCTTCAGCATCCATCTTACTGCAATAGACTTGAAATATACAGATACAGATTAACAGAGTTGGAAGGGACCTTGTAGGTCATCTAGTCCAACCCCCCACCCAAGCAGACCCTAATATTGAAATATTAACAATGTCTAACAATGATAAGTTATTGCAGTCATAAGTCGAGTTGGACCCAATTTCACAAGAAGTTTTATGATGGTTGTTAAGCAAATAGCCACAGTCATTAAGCAAATCCAGCTTCTCCAATGGGCACTTTTTGATGTTGTTGGGGTTTGTTTTTTTAGCTGGAAATCAGCAAAAAAGCGGCAAATTACTATCACCTGACCACAGGACACTACAGTTGTAAAAGTGAACTGATTGCCAAACCCTTGAAATTGCAATCACGTGACTACAAGGATGTTACGACGCACATAAGTGCAACTGCACATTTTAAGTCATATTTTCTGAGGTCGCCATAACTTTGAACAGTCATTAAATGAATGCTTGTAACTTGAGGACTATGTGTACCAAGTTTTCACTGTAGTTTGGACTATGCCATGTACTTGGGGTATTATTATTGTTATCACCAAGTGCAGGGGTGTCAAACTCAATTTCATTGAGGGCTGCATCAGGGTTGTGTTTGACCTTGGGGGTGTGGGGGCCAGGTAGGGGCCAGAGGGGAGTGGCCAGCTCAATGTCACTCGTGTTGGGGGCGCCTGTGGTGGCCAGCGGAAACGGGCTCTTGAGTTCTGTTTTCAGCTGCAACATCCTCCTGCTGCAAAAACAGAGCTCGGGAAGGCCATGCGCAGCTCTCACAAGCTCCATTTTTGGCTGCGATGGCTCCCTGCAACCTTCTGCCAGTGAAAATGGAACTCAGGAGGGCCACAAACAGCCCTTGTGAGCTCCATTTTCGGCTGCGACAGCTTCCTGCAACCCTCTGCCAGCAAAAATGGAGCTTGGGAGGGCCGCACTAGCAGAGGCACTGCAGGCCACTCTTTCGCTGTTTCCAGGGAGGCCCTGCAGGCCAGATCTAAGCACCCTGCAGGCCTTGAGTTTTGACACCCTTGGCCAAGTGGAATATGAGGTGAATTTTAGCAGCATGGTTTGTAACTGTTCAGTGTTTTGCAGCATAAATTCAGCACCAGAACAGTAAACACAGATGACTGATGCTTCATTTAATGTCTTTATAAACATATTAAATATATTTTACAATACCAGTTGTAGATTTCTCCAACATGGAGCAAACTCAAACAGAAGCAGACATGTTACAAGCAACTTAACTTCAGCAGACAAGCAAACAAGTTAGTTTCTCTTTCAATAGACCACTCAGAGCTTAACATAGCTTCAGAGCTGCAGAGCTTAATATAGAGCCACGCCTAGGCTACTTCTAGTTTCAGTTTCCAAACAGTCCTCATTGGCTGACTTAGTTGCTATGCCCATTCATTGGCTGACCTTGTTACCATGCTCTATTCCAGTTCATGAATATACTCTGACAGTGACATCTGACTAAAACCTCCTCAAACCTTAACAGAATTGCACTAGATTTGAATAATGCCCAGTCTGGCTCCTTGGGCTCCCAGACAGATTGACAAATTCCAGTTTATGAAAACTACATTCATTTTCATGTCCACCTCAACCATGCTAATAAAATATGCTGAAATGTTCTTAAGCCACAATTAGCACCTCTACCTTTTCAGAGGTCATTCAACTTCAAGGAACTCAGGTTCGGTGTATACCCAACAACGAACAGAACGAAGGTCAGAGGTGCAGTTAACGAAACTGCTAAGGTCAGGCCGATGTTTCTGAACAAGTCTAGCATCTTTTTGAAAATGCCATTGTAGGGGATTTTACGGAGAACTTCCTGGTATTCTTTGCAAACCTCAGGAAGCTGAAGAACTCTATCACGGGCTCTAAACTGTACACAAACAAATAGAATGCTGTAGAAATGAGAAAGGAATTTAATTTCGGTCCCTGGGAAAAATAATCGAAGCTTCTAAAGTAAATTCCTTGGGATTCCTGTGGGACCGATGTCTTGCTGAGAACCTTGGCCAATGTCGATGTTTCAGACTTGAGTCTCCTTTGACTCAACCTGGTGAGGTCTGTGTCAGTTTCCTGGCAAAATACCAAAGTGATTTTTCATTGCCTGGTTTAGGGAATGTGTTTTTGACTTCTCATCTATAGCCTTGGGATTTCCACATGGTCTCCTATCCGCAGACTAACTAACACCTCCCCCCCAAAAAAAACCCAGTTTGACATCTGTCCCGTGTGGTCTAAATCAGGGGTCTCCAACCTTGGTAACTTTAACACTGTTATAACTTTGAAGAGTCTCTAAATGAATAGTAGTGGTAAAATGGATAATATGACATCATTGGTGTACCAAGATGCCGATTGATAGCATTGGGGATGTATCATTCACTGGGCAGATAACTTGAGAGCAAGCCCTTTTTGGATGCTGCCCTTCTTTTACTTTAACGGCTTTATCCATTTATCCAGGAAATAGCACAGATACTGTCAGACCTGCTGTCAACTAAAAAAATACTCCTTTGGTCTTTTTAGTTGCCAGCAGAAAAGGAGTGGGGGAAAGCAGTGCATTTCTTAAATGCCTTAGATAATCGCCTTGGCAGCCCAAAGCTGTCGGCGCTCAAGAATATTACTGGACAGCATGATTGGCTATGGATGTGTCCCATTGGAGAATATACACCCAGAGGGTGGGGGGAAGACCAGGATCAAGGGAAAATGAATGATGTATTTTAGTGTCAGCTGCACCCAGCTAACGCCAACATGGTCACTCCTAATAAATCATTTTTTTTTTACTCTGAGAGATGCGGCTAGAGACTTATGATTTGAATGGGGGTGAATTTGTTGGAGCCCTATAACCTGCCCCATGTTGGTCCTTTAGCAGGGGTGGGATTCAAATTTTTTAACAACCCGTTCGGTGAGCATGGCTTAGTTGGTGGGTGTGGCTTGGTGGTCATGTGACTGGGTGAACGTGGCTTGGTGGTCATATTATTGGCTGGGCGTGGCCAGCTAACCATCACCCACATTGAGGCACGCATCTCCTCACCTGGCCTCTCATGACTGTGGGGATGCTGTAACAGTCATAAATGTGAAAAATGGTCATAAGTCACTTTTTTCAGTGCCATTGTAACTTTGAATGGTCACTCCACACAAGCAAAGTACCAGCAAGGGAGGGGGAATAGACTAATAAAACTCCAGAGATGTTCCTGAGACAGGAAGTCTAGTCCTGCCAAGAATGTAATAAGGGTTAACAGAGAGGCAGTTTCTGTAAGCAACACCAGAATGTTTCCTTCCTGCCTTCCTTACAGGATTAGGCCAGTAATTTATTCTAACAACCAGTTCTCTGAACTGCTTAGAATGTTAACAACTGGTTCTAGCGAATAGGTGCAAACTGGTAGAATCCCAACCCTGTTCCTTTAGGCAAGAAAGACCCTCAATTCCATTTGTCATGAAATGTATACATTACTAAAAAGCCAAGTATAGCAAAGCCAGAATTGAAGTTTGCATGCCAAACTTTCCCTGTTAACTTTCCCCGTCTAGCTCCTCACCCTTGCTAGTCCCTTAGTGTACAATTATATTTGAATAAAGTGTTTTAGGAACTGTCTCTTCAAATGACAAGTTGGTTGGTGAGCCGTTACATTCCATTCCCAATGCTTTAACCTTGAGATGATGCCTCTGGAAGGGACGATGAGGACCAGCTCCCTCCCCTGAACGTTTGTGGCAGACTGGCAGCTACTGAGTGCGAAACTCAAGCAAATTATGGCAGTCCTGACAGATGCAACAATGCAGACTTTGTGAAAGACCAATAGATTAGAACTATTGATCTACAGTTCCATGTAGACTGTCCTTCTATATAGACTAATAAAATAGACTGCACAGTTTCATATAGACCAGTGGTGGCTAACCTTTTTCGGCTCCGGTGCCAGTACCCAGAAGGCAATGTGTGCTGCCCCCTCATGCTCCCTGTACATGCGCATGTGCACATGATCCCTACGCATGCCACACCTCTCTGTGCATGTACGTGAGACCCCCTAAGTGTGGTTCACATCTCTGTGCATGTGTGCACGCCTCCCGCATACCCCCATCCCCACGCATAAATGCCAGATATCTGGCAATCAGCTGTCGGGTGGCAGTGGCACATGCGCATACACAATGGGGCTCTTCCAGGTGACCTCTCGGGTGCTGGCAGAAGTGGGTCTGCATGCCACTTCCGGCACGCATGCCATAGGTTCGTCAACATGGATATAGATTAATGGAAGCAATGTGGTCACTCTCTCCACTGAAAATAATGTTTATAGTGTGAACAGCATGTGAATATGATAAACAAAAAAAATCTGCCAGATGTGTGAGACAGTGTCATGTAATGACTGTAGGTTTTACATTTCCCCCGGATATTTTCTGCAAAGAATCTCTATTTTTTGCAAAGCAAACAAACAAACAAACAGGATGAAAGGAATTCTTATTAAAGGTGAGAACAACAGCATCACCTTTGAGTATAACATATAGATCTGGCATAACAATTTAACCTTGTATAATTTCCTGCTAAATTTAGTTGGGTATATACAACATCAAATTATTAGGAGCCACGATGGCGAAGTGGTTAGAAAGCAGTACTGCAGACTAATTCTGCTGACTGCCAATTGCCTGCAATTTGGCAGTTAGCATCTCACCAGGCTCAAGGTTGACTCAGCCTTCCATCCTTCCAATGTTGGTCAAATGAGGACCCAGATGGTTGGGGGCAATGGGCTGACTCTGTAAACCACTTAGAGAGGGCTGTAAAGCACTGTGAAGCGGTATATAAGTCTAAGTGCTATTGCTATTATGCCAGATCTACTTTCAATGGGGTCTACATGGCAAATCAATGTCAGGGGTCAATTGGCTTAGTAGACTCAGCATAATTATTATTTCTATGATTTATGTGTTTTTAACTTGTTTTTTAGCTCCTCCTTCCAAAAAGCTCACAGAAGGGCTTGAAAATATGACCACAAGACAATTCCTGCTCTAAAATTTACAACCTAAAAAGAAATGGTGACATACGAGACAAAAGGAGAAGGAGAGAAGAGAAGGAGTGAATTTTTTTAAAAAAAATATTGCAAAATGTCCACATAGCACGATGGTATGGGAATTGAGTAGGTGATAATCTGGACAGCTTAAAGCTCTTTTTCTCATCATAGCAGGTAGTCCTTCAAAGTTACAACAAACCCCATCCCCAAAATAGCAATGGCACTTAGACTTTATAGTCTGCTTTATAGTCCTCTCTAAGTGGTTTACAGAGTCAGCCTATTTCCCCCAACAATCTGGGTCCTCATTTTACCCGCCTAGAAGGATGGAAGGCCGAGTCAACCTTGAACTTGGTGGGATTCAAACTGCCAAATTGCAGTCAGCAGAAGTAGCCTGCAGTACTGCACTCTAACCCCTGTGCCACCGAGGCTCAAAAGCCTGGTTTTGAAGTTATGGCCACTAAAGCACCTGTGGTCATTCCCCAACTGACCATGGGGATGCAGAAGACTCTCCCACTATTTCCTGTCACATCTCTCTCCACCCAACATCCCATTCCAGATCTCCCGAGCTCATGTTAGGGGATGATGGTAGGCTGCTTCACCCCTGGGCCATGTAGCATGATCCCAGAACTGGCCACCATTTTTGGAGCAGCCACAATTTATTGGCATTCAATGGTAGGCTTCATGACAGTTGTGAGTCAAGGATTACCTATATCACCTCTTCAGTTTTTTAATAGTTCTGAGCCGAACTTTGCAAAGTCTACCATTAATAAAATAGAAGTGAACAATCAAGCAATCACAGATAGTGTGATGTTCATGCCAATTCTACAGGACATCTATTGACTTTCCAATTTTCAAAGATTATTATTTTTTAATTACAAATATTTGCCCTCTCAGGAGATAGCCACACTTGGCAAAATTTTGATTCTCAAACAAGATCTTTGTAGATGTTGGCCACTTTGCTTTTTTATTTTTATTCTTTTTCCCTCCAGATCTTTATTTATTATAACTTTGTTTTGGCAGCCTTGATGCTGTGGCAGCCTGATGGACTTCAGCCACCAAATTCTGCCGAAAAGGGAAAACAGCAAACTGTCTTTAGCAATATGCTCAAAGGTTTCTCACTTCATCCCACTTCAGACCTTAAGGTTTCGTTGGAGGGTCAAAACCATTTTAAACCCTGGTTTGAATTTCTCAGTGGAGGAGATGAAATACTGATTTGGGAATCTGCCCCAGGCAGTGGAATGGCCACTGATTAAACTGCCAGCTCCTTTGTTTAAGTCAATAAGAGCTCAGCGATAGCAATCAGATATTTTTCACCAACCCCTCAAGTGAAACAATTGCTTGCATCTGATCATTGTGAAAAGGCCTTTACAAAAGTCAAGAGATTTATGAGCTACTAAGAATTGTTCTATCATGCGCAGCAGCTTGCAAAAGTAAACTTCCTTCATGCTAGGTTACTAAGCGAGTAGATTTAAAGGGGTGCTGTTGAAACTGCCCTCCCCCCCTTCCCCTGACCACCAACCCCATTGTAGGCAATGTTAAGCCATGCTTTTTTCGTGCTTCCTTTACATTTTCTAGGAAATTTATTTATTTATTTATTTATATTTATTTATTATTTATTTTATTTATTTGTCAAGCGATTATAAGATAACAGGTATAAATATAAACATAGTTATGAATACATGAAATTGATACATAAAATAAAAATAAAAAGAAACAATAGGACAGAGATGGTAGGCACGTTGGTGCGCTTTTGCACTCCCCCTACAGAGCTCTTAGGAAAGGGGTACGGTCAATAGTAGAAAGTCTAAGCTTAAAGTTTTTGGGGTTTGGGGAAAAAAACCACAGAGTCAGGTAGAGTGTTCCAGACATTGACCACTCTATTGCTTACGTCGTATTTCGTGCAATCAAGTTTGGTGCAGTTTACCTTGAGTTTGTATCTATTGTGTGCTCTTGTATAGTTATGGTATGGTTGAAGCTGAAGTATTCATTGACAGGTAGGACATTGCAATGTATAATTTTATACACTATACTTAGATCAGACTGAAGGCGGCGTAGTTCTAGGTTGTCTAGTTCTAGAATTTCAAGTCTGGTGGCATAAGGTATTCTGCAATGAGTAGAGGAGTGGAGAACTCTTCTTGTGAAATATTTCTGGATTTTCTCAACTGTGTTAATATCAGATACGTAATGCGGGTTCCAGGCTGATGAGCTGGAATACTGCATCCAGTTTTGGTCACCATGATGTAAAAATGATGTTGAGACTCTAGAAAGAGTACAGAGAAGAGCAACAAAGATGATTAGGGGACTGGAGACGAAAACATATAAAAAATGGTTGCGGGAACTGGGTATGTCTAGTCTAAAGAAAAGAAGAATTAGGGGTGACATGATAGCAGTGTTCCAGTATCTCAGGAGCTGCCCCAAAGAAGAGGGAGTCAAGCTATTCTCCAAAGCACCTGAGGGCAGGACAAGAAGCAATGTCTGGAAACTAAGCAAGGAGATAAGCAACCTAGAACTAAAGAAATTAGAAAATTTCCTGACAGAACAATTAATCAGTGAACAATTTGCTCCAGAAGTTATGGGTGCTCCAACACTGGAGGTTTTTAAGAAGAGATTGGATAACCATTTGTCTGAAATGATGAAAGTTTTCCTGCCTAAGCAGAGAGTTAGACTAGAAGACCTCCAAGGTTTCTTCTAACTCTGTTCTTCCCTTTTGTTCTGTTCTAATTTGACTCATGAAGAACTTTATAAATCTCAAATCTTAAAAAAAAAACCTGTGGTTCTTCATTCATAATTCGAAGTGACCCAGCTAAGGGGAGTTGAACCACTTCAGCCAATCTCTCTTTGAATGTGTACATTGGGTCCTAGACAAGATATTATCTATTGAAATGGGATTGGGGAGGAGCCACACAGCATGGTTGAGAATCTGAGTAGTTCATCATTCATTTCAATTGAGTGCAGTCATCCGATGGCATGATAGACGTGGGAAGCCCGGCAGATTTATACGGAGGCCTACTGGAAGAGTAATGAGATCATACTCTCTTTAGGATACAGGCATGCCTCGTCTTTCAATTCTGGCATTTGCACTCCCAACAAGATAACAGTTGCTTGATAAGATAGGCCAACAAATCAATCTAGTTCCTGTAGAGTCTGCAAGGGAAATTTTTGAAGTCATGCATGTGAAGTTGCTCTTTATCAGCCTGACTGTGTTTCAGTCTTTCTACAATGGTGGAAAGGAAAATGCCAGAGCTGCATTTCTCACCTTTTCAATCCTCGTTTTGTTCACCATAAACTCCATCGCACACGCGTCTCTGCTGTGGAATCCATACTGGTCAGATGCTGAAATAGCAAGATAGAAAGTGGTGGTACCTTGAGGAGCTGCTTAACAAGCACAGTTCTCGCAAAGCTGTTGCTTGATTTTATCTCCCACCAGCCAGTATCATGTAGACTGGGGATGATGGGAGCTGTGGTAACATCAACCCACCTACTAGAAACATTAATAACTGATGGAAGAGAAGATTTGTGGCTCAGGGTTGAACCGTTAAATTTATATTTGCCAACAAAGAAATAAAGGGAGACTAGTATAGACCTATTGCAAGCTATTTAGCTCTCGTCAGCTAGCCAAACCCTTCTGGGATTTGAACCTGGGCAACTTACATATTAGGTAGGTATATCAACCTCTAAGCCACAGGCTCTCCTTAATTTATTGGCTGTACCAGAGGAGAGATTAAGTCTCCCTTTTTTTCTTTGTCAGTAAATATACATTTAACACAAAAATAGTCGGCTGTGAAGGCTCCTGACCTGGGGCAGAAAGGTGGAAGTCCTCTGTCCGAATTTGGATAGACCAGGCTGCCCAGGTTGATGCTTTCTGACCTTGGTTGTTCTCTTGCAGACGTTTCATTACCCAACTAGGTAACCTCATCAGTGCTAAAAGGGAATGGAATTTGCTCTTTGTTTATATTGCTTACTGTTAGCGTGTTTGTCTAAGTTGGTAGTTCCTTGATTGGGGTGTTGTTTACTTCTTGATTGTTCTTCTGGTGTTAATCTTGCTGTTAATCAGAGAGCACCCAAAGACCTCACATTAATAGCTGGGTTGCAAATCAATGCTTTCTGGAGAAATTCTCTTTCTCTAAATAAATATAGATCCTATTCCATGTACGTAGCTCTCTATTATTCCCCCAGTTATTTTATTTATTAGATTTTTTTTTGTTAAAGGTCTTTGTATCCAATGTAACAAAATTAAATTTTTATTATTGAACAGGACTCAGAGGAAAAAAAGAGAAGGGAAGCGAAATGAGAGAGGATACCATCAAATGTTTTATAACAAATGTTTATAACAAATGTTTCAAAAGAGGGTATGTTGTTGTTATTATCTTGAATCAGTCCTAAGCAGGACAAAGGTCTCTTCATTAGATGTTATGGTCTATCATACTAGTGTGCCACCAATTGGTAGATAATTGTTTTACATAGAACATAGCAAAAGCAGGAAATTATCCATTGATTCCGTAATTGACTTTCAAAGCAGCAAACCTCATTTATGGATGATTGGAACTAATCTGCTCTAGGAAGAAAGCCTGATAGAATTTCATCTACACTACCATATGTTTCATTTCCACAATCAATGTACCTACATTTTCATACGTCCCTATCATTTATAACTCTCTCACTAGAAGGATCAAATATCTATGTTCTATGCCTCCAATAAAATTTGTGCTAAATGAGAGGATGTCCCACAAAGACGGCATGTGGACAGCAAGGAACAGGTGTGTTCAAGACTTTCTTTCATCTCATTAGCACCTTTGATCATTGCACAAAGGTCAGCCTTGCCCATCTCATATATGTTTGTCATAGCATCTAAGCTGTGGAAAAGTAGCCTTTGACCCTTAGTATCCTGTGGAACTACAGTGCTAGCATCTGAAACATTGACAATACTAACTAAAGGACTAGGGGTGACATGATGACAATATTCCAATATTTGAGAACTTACCACAGAGAAGAGGGGCTCATGATATTTTCCAAAGCACCAGAAGGCAGCACAAGAAGCAATGGATGGAAACTAATCAAGGAGAGAAGCAACGTGGAACTAGGGAGAAATTCCATAACAATGAGCACAATTAACCAGTGGAATAGCTTGCAGAAGTTGTGGGTGCTTCATCACTGTAGGTTTTTAAAAAAAGACTGGACAGCCATTTGTATAGAATGGTATTCTCACCTACATGAGCTAGAAGTTGGGCTAGAAATCCCTTCCAGCTCTATTCTAATTGATTGAATTAGTTTGCTGGGAACTGTAGTTCAGCAGCATATGCTGGTCCACCAGTTTTCTGCCACTGTCCTAGAGTAATAGAAAAGTGTGCATGTGATAGTAACTGCAAGACCAGATGCAGCAATAAATGGATGGATGCGGAGATTCTCATCTAGAAAGAGTTAAGTATCTAGGAAGCTAACAAGGAAGTTATCCATCTTCAAATAGCTGAAGAACTATTATGTAGACCAGAGGTTCTCAACCTTTTCTTCACCACAGTCCCCCCTTTAAATACCTTGTGTGACCACAGACCATGGTACAAACTCCCAAGACTTAATTCAAGATTTAAATTTTCACAGATATTTGTATGTGGATCTTTGGTTATTCGGGTTTTCTCCCGCGTAAAATTGAAAGTATCTTGGCAACGTTTCGACGAAATCGCATTCATCACCTTCAGGCTTGTGTCTTCAGCTTTGTGCTTCTCGGAGTAATGTGAGCTTGCAGCTGTTTCTTCCTTTTAACTGCTAGTGGGGGTGTGACTTGATTGGGTGGGGGCTTGGCTGTGTTCTGATTGACTGTGGGTGTGTTCTCATTGATTGGGGTTTTGGCTGTGTTCTGATTGGTTGGGGGGTTGGCTGTGTTCTGATTGGCTAGGGGTGTGTTCTGTTCAGGTGGGGGCTTGGTTTTGCTCAGGTTAGTCTTAGTTGTTGGGGGATTTGAGCTGGTGAGCTGTGATCCTGCTGTTTGGCTTCGCATTCGTGGTCGTGCTGCATCTTCATGGTGGGCGTCAGTTCGCTTCATGTATGGGTCAGAGGGGTTTGAAATGGGTAGTGATGCAGCTGCAGTACGTCTTCTGGTCCATGGTCATGTCTCATCTTCTGTGTGGGTGTGAGTCTGCTTTTTACGTGGAAGTGTGGTGGTAACATCTTATGTGGCCCTCGTGGGTGTGGGTCTGGTGTCATTCTTCATGTTAGGTACTTGTTTGTTAATGAGGGCAGGTTTCCAAATGGCTGGTAGGTGGGAGGTATCATCTCATTTATTCATGCTGTGTGGGCGTTTTTCTATCTCTATGGCTTCTCTGATTATTCTGTTGTTGAAGTGTTCAGTTTTGGTGATAGTTCTGGTATTTTTAAAGTCAATCTCATGTCCTGTGGCTTTGAGGTATTGGACCAGGGAAGAGGTCAGTTCTTCTTTTTTGACTGAGTTCTTGTGTTCTTCAATGCATGCACTTATTCTTCTGTTAGTTTGTCTGATGTATGTATTGGGGCAGGTAGTGCAAGGGATTTCGTATACTCCTTGGTTTTCTAACTCGATTTTGTCTTTAGGGTTTCTTAGGATGGTGGATATTTTTCTGTTTGTGCAGAATGCTGTTTTAATGTTGTGTCTTTGAAGGACCAATCAGAACACAGCCAACCCCCCAACCAATGAGAACACACTCCCACCCAATCAGGTCATACCCCCTCTAGCTGTTAAAAGGAAGAAGCAGTTGCAAGCTCACATTACTCCAAGAAGCACAAAGCTGAAGACACAAGCCTGAAGATGATGAATGAGACTTCATCGAACGTCACCTAGATACTGGTATAATGGGCTGTGTGATGGCCTTGTGAGTTTTGTTGTGGAGATATCCTGAATCTTGTGCTGTAATCTCCTGGGTCGTTTGTTTTGTAGTGATCTTTTTTCCATTAGCCTCTCGTGTTTTAATGGCTTGGGTAATGGGTTGTGTGATGGGCTTGTGAGTTCTTTTGTTGTGGTATCCTGGGTCCTGCATTGTAATCTCCTGGGTCGTTTGTGTTTTGATCTCTTTTCCATTAGCCACGGGACACCACCACCAATCCCCCTCATCAGACCCAGGCCCAAGCCCATCCTATAAACAAAGGATAACCACCATCCAGAAAACAGACCACAGCTGCCTCGCCAGCTGTCACACACCCCAACCCCAAAACCAAACAAGCTGACACATGCCAAGAACACAGACCCAGACCCCAAACTCGACGCCAGACTAAAACCCAGAATGCTACATCACAGCCACCCGCTCTGGATGTCACATCAGAAAACTCAGGAAATTACACCACAAGAACTCAAGAAGTTGCAACACAGCAAATGACCCAGGATATCACAGCACAAGCCCAAGGATACCACAGCAGTAAGTCTCACAAGGTCATCATACAACCCATTACCCAAGCTGTTACTGCACAGGAGGCTAATGGAAAAGAGATCAAAACACAAACGACCCAGGAGATTACAACTCACAGACACACACAATACAGAAGCCTGATAATGGCAGATGAGATTTTGCCAAAATGTTGCTACAACTTTAAAAGCACAACTATAATGACGTGGGAAAATACCTGAACAAAGCTGAATGCTATGTGTGTGTGTGTGTGTGTGTGTGTGTGTGTGTGTGTTTTGCATTTGGAACAGATTTCTTTTCAGGTGGGGAGGGGGAGTAGAACACCTTAGCATCAGAACGTGTTAATAATAATATATGAAATACTAATGTTCTGATAGTCTTTGAAAAATCCTTTCTTAGTGAGCACCTAGAAGTCAAGAAAAACATACATGCCAAATTTCAAGGTTATAGGGTTTACGGTTCTGGAGATTTTGTGATGATGTGTGACTGATATTTCGCTTTTATATGTATAGATTAATAATATAAGCATTAGTGAGATGTTTTAGCAATGAGCTTATCAAATTCCAGTTTTTGCACAGATAAACATGGGACATTTACTGTAATTCAATATTATGCCCTAAGAGTTATTAGAAAATGGTTTAACGCAGTAGGTATCATGAGATTATCAAACTACACTGCAACTATGTTGATAAGTTCAGTAATGTTCTGTTTGCTTGCTGTCCTACAATGACCTTGTTATGAATTACTGGATGTCCACACCACTTATAACTTGTATGGTAGATCTAGCTTGTTGGCTCAAATTTTCCCTTCCTTAGAAGCTAATGGCTAATATTTTTTTTCATCTTCCCCATGCTTTAAAGTCAGTTTGGCCTGTGCTATACTAGCGTCCTGCTCATAAATAAGAACTGTATTCATGGAGGAATTCTCCTGGGTAAACAAGCATGACGTATTAATTCTTGGATTTGTGAAATTTTGTTCAGTGCAGTTCTTAAGAACGGAGTGTTTTCTTGAGTAACTGGAGTGTTTGCCCTATATTTTTGTGAAATGGAATGTTTGAAACTGACCATGAATGACCTCGTGATGATGACAAGCTTTAGTTGAAATGGAGAATGATACCTACCAGTAGTGAACTGGCAGGGGACTCTATGTTCTCCAAACGGTGGCCTGCCTTGGAGCCAAAAATACTCTTGGCTTGAGCAGATCCATCTTGGCCTATCTCTAATCTTCATTTGGAAGAGGCTCAATTGAAGCTCATCTTGCGATTTTGTTCAACCAAAATGCGATCCTTCACTGTGTCAATTTAATGATCCTCTGAGTTTTACATTTCCAGTGTCTGCCTCCTTGTACATTAGCAAGTCTTAATGCTCCCATTCTCTCAAAAATGATTTTCTACAGGAGTGGGATCAAAAAATTAAGGTAGCAACCACATCAGTGTGATCAAAATCCACCTTTTTAAAAAACAAGAATTACGCTTGCATTGTGTGTAAGAAAAAGGTGGAGCTTTAAGAGTGCCTTCATCACTTTTTGGGGCATGCCCTACACAGGTCTTTCCTGCAAGTTTAATCAAAAGATATTGTTAAGTTTGGGAAAAGAGAGGCTGAACCAGAGCATGAGTGCAACAATACTTTATTATAACAATAAAGGGCTGACCGTGCTTGCCACGCCTGGAACTGGCTCGCAGCAATCAGCGACTGGTTGGACCCCGCAGCCTGCTTTTATAGCTGGCTGCTGGGGAGAACCAACCAATGAGGAAAGGGGGAAGAACGCCCACACAAAGTGAATGGACCTGAGTGAGAACTCCTAGAGTTCTCAGGACATAACACCCCTTCCCCTCAGATGCGAACATGCATAGTCTTTGAGGTAGGCAGGAGGTTTATGCTGGCGCCTGGAACGGCGTAGCTCTGGAACGTCGTCTGTCCGTCCGGGGTCTGCCTGGGAAGGCAGGGTCGGTAAAGTGTCACCAGTGTGCCCCTCGGTTCGGGCCTGCCCGGGGCTCGTAGGGTTGATCACTGGGGATGTACTCCCGTAGACTGGATCGGGCTGGTCAACTGTCTGGGCGCTGCTGTCTGTGTTCGGGCTTTGGGACCGGCTGTAGGTGTGAACTGATCGCCGGGCGTGATGTGGATGTGAGGCTGAGGATGAAGCCTTCCCTCGTCTTGTGCCTCTGGGTCCCTGCTGGCGATGGTGCTGAGGCGTCTCACGCAGTTGGTCTATGTGCCTTCTCCAGGCGCGGCCATCCTCCAGTCTGACCCGATCACGACCGCGGTCCGGTGATAGCTACGATCTCGCCCGGGATCCACAGGGGGTCTCCAGCGAAGTTCCTCGCGAAAACTGGCTCCTGTAAGATAAAATGTCTAACCCCGATGTGGAAGCGAGGGGAGAGTCAGGGCAGTATTGTGGGTGTAGTCTGTCCAATACAGTCCTCAGACGCCTGCCCATCAGGAGCTCAGCTGGGGACTTATTGGTGACTGAACAAGGAGTTGAGTGCTGGCTCATCAGGAATCGCGAGAGTTTGTGGTGCCAGTCATCCTTGTTGAACCTTGCCAGGGCTTCTTTAGTGGTCCTGACGGCCCTTTCAGCCAATCCATTACTGGCAGGATGAAATGGGGCTGTGAAAATGTGGCGGATACCCAGGTTGGCAGCGAACGGCTGAACTCAGTCGATGCGAACTGTGGGCCATTGTCGGAGACAATGGAGTCGGGTAGCCGTGCGTTGCTGAACAGGCGTGTTAACACGTTGGTGATTGCTAGCGTGGTGGTCGTGGATAGCTGTGCTACGTCAATCCATTTGGAATAGGCGTCCACGATCACTGGGAACATCTTCCCATGCAGAGGGCCGGCCAGGTCGATGTGAATTCTGGACCAAGGAGCGCTGGCGCTTTCCCATCTAGTAGGGGTGGCAATGGGGGAGCAGGACGGGATTCCTGGCAAATGCTGCAGGAACTTACCCAATTGACAATGTCCTCATCGAGACCCGGCCACCACACGTAGCTGCGTGCTAATGCCTTCATTCTCACGATGCCAGGATGTCCCTCGTGCAATGCTTCCAGAACTCGGGTACGCAGTAAGGTCGGGATGACCACTCGAGTGCCCCATAGTAGACAGCCCTGCAAACTGGACAACTCCTGCATGCGAGTCTTAAAAGGTGTGAATTTGTTATCAACATTGCCACCGGCCACCCTCCTCACCCAGTCGAGCACCTGGGCGAGCGTTTGGTCTGCCTTGGTTTTAGCAGCAATGTCCAGGGCAGTGATGGGTAGGTCCAACTGGGTGATCTCGAAAATAGCGTGGACAGGAGCAGGGTCTTCAGCCGGGGCCGGCAAGGGGCAGCGACTGAGTGCGTCAGCGTGGGACAGTGTTTTACCGGGCGGTGTATAAGTCTGTAGGAGTAGGCTGCCAGGAAGAGAGTCCACCTTGTCATCCTAGGGGAGA
Organism: Pseudonaja textilis; assembly: GCF_049901715.1. Classification (NCBI taxonomy): domain Eukaryota; kingdom Metazoa; phylum Chordata; class Lepidosauria; order Squamata; family Elapidae; genus Pseudonaja; species Pseudonaja textilis. The sequence continues at coordinate 65,255,295 of NC_141994.1, forward strand.
GGACTTGAGGGGTCTGCTTGTCCCAGGCTAGTAGGCCCAGGAGGGGTTTGTGGTCCGTGACCAGCTCGAAAAAATGGCCAAAGAGGAATTCGTGAAATTTTTCACGGCTGCAACAGCTGCTAGGGCTTCCTTATCGATCTGGCTGTAATTGCGCTCCGTTGCAGAGAGCGTCCTTGAGAAAAAGGCGATGGGAGCCTCGGCGCCATTGGGAAGCCTGTGACTTAGTACCGCCCCAATTCCAAAAGGGGAGGCGTCTGCTGCCAGCACTAAAGGGAGGTTAGGGTCGAATTGAATAAGTACCGCCTCTGACGTGAGTAGTGATTTGACGGCGTGAAAAGCATGGTCTTCTTTGTGCCCCCAGTGCCACGGTGACTTTTTATCCAGTAATCTGTGTAGGGGTTCAGCTACTGATGCTTTATGGGGCAAAAAGGATGCGTAAAAGTTCAATAGGCCCAAGAACGCCTGTAGTTCAGTTTTGGAGGTTGGAGTGGGTGCCTCGTGGATTGCCTTAACCTTGGACTCCAGGGGGTGAATGCCAGAGGCGTCAATTTTATAACCCAGAAAGTCCACCTGTCTGGTGGCAATGGCACATTTTTCTTTTTCAACTTGAGGCCATGCTGTCTGAACCTCTCTAACACAGCTCGAACTCTCTGGAAGAGTTGGGGTCTGTCCCTGGCCGAGACTAAGATGTCGTCCAGTAGGGTACTACACCAGGGAGGCCCTGCAAAATCCGCTCCATGAGGGATTGAAAAATACCAGGGGCAACACTTACACCAAATTGGAGCGCTTGCATCGGAAGGCACCCCTGTGAGTGACAATTGTCTGGAGTTCCGCTGTTTGGTTATCTACAGGGAACTGCTGATATGCTTGAGACATGTCCAATTTAGCAAAAATGCTGCCTGGTTCGAATGTGTGTAATAAGTGCTGAATGACGGGCACAGGATAAGCGCTAACTTGTAGAAATTTATTGATTGTCGTCTTGTAGTCCGAGCAAATTCTCAGGCTACCGTCTTTTTGAGGGGTGTGACAATGGGCGTCTCCCATTTGGCGAAATCTGTTGGTTCAATGACCCCTTGTTTTAAGAGTTTATCCAATTCCGCATCTAGTTTTGGCTGAATAGCAAATGGGACCCTACGCGGTTTTAGCCTGATTGGGACTGCTTGGGGGTCAACTGAGAATGAGATGGGGGTACCGTTATAACACCCCAGCTCTTCGCTGAATACATCTGAGTAATCAGCGAATAAGGAGTCAGTGTCTGAGGTTGAGACAGCATGGACTCCTGTTAGCCCTAGGCCGAGATGGGGAAACCAATCGAGCCCCAATAAGGTGGGTAGATTGCCGTTAACTACCACTAGAGGTAGGTGACCTTTAAAAAGCTTTAAAACTGACAAGAAACTTGCCTCTGCCGATTACAGGAATGGTCTTCCCCTGGTAGTCCTTCAGGCCAAACTGGCATCTCTGGGCCGGCTAGTGGATAGGCTTGGTTGGAGCCTCTTGAGGGTGTTCCATGAGATAATTGAGAGCGCTGACCCTGTGTCAACCTCCATGCGGCACGGTTTACCTTCTAGGGAGACGGAGAGAGAAATTTTACTAACAGTGTGGCAAGTGTGCTTGGCAAGGTGGTGCGTGCGACAGTTCAATACTTGCCTCTGTGGTCCCGAGTGCGAGGGGGTGTCTTTGTGCTGCGCTTTGGGGGCTTGGCAGACTCTCGCGATGTGCCCCTTTTATGGCAGTTATTGCAGGTGGCTCCTTTAAACTTGCAAGTGGCCTCTGATGAGATCCCCACAGGCTAGGCACAGGGTGATGTGCTTGGGTGGACCGATGTTTTCTTGTCTGGCTCCTACCTGCGGCCGTCTGTCGTTGGAGAGGCGGTGGACTTCGTTTTCATCACTGATGGTTTCCTCTGCTACCACCTCCTCGGAGTGGACTGGAAGTGATGTCAGCTTGGCACTTGGACCCTGGATTTCGGTGGCTGAGTTTGTTGCCAGCTCAGCTGCCAAGGCCTCCTCGACTGCTTGTGCGAGGTTGAGGTCTTTTGGCGAGAAGGCGCCTTTGCAGGTGGAGGTCCTTGACCCCGCAGACTAATTGATCGAGGAGCATGTCCTCCAGGTAGGTTCCAAACCCACAATGCAGTGCTGCTGTTCTGAGAGCGGCCATATATTGATTGATGGTCTCCTTGCTCGATTGCTTCCTCATACGGAAGGTGAATCTCCTGGCAATCTGTGAGGGCCTGGGGGGAATAGTGGTTAGTGAGAATTTCAAGTAACTCAGACCACGGAACGTTTTTCAACTCACGAGGAGCCACGAGTGCCGTGGCAGTATCGTAGAGCGGTGGCTCCACAGTAGATTAGGAAATACGATTTTTTCCGATGCTCTCCCGCATCCGCCAGGCCAACTGCATCAATATAATGATTAAAGCGGTTCTTATACGATTCCCACTTCTCCTCGTCTGGTTTGAACGCCGGGAAGACTGGATTGGAACTCATGGTGCTGGGACCGGTTGAACAACCTGTGGAAAAAATCTCTCTGGGGCAGCAGACAATGTTTTAGTGCCCGTGGTGGGCAAGTGATTTCAGCTCAGGAGAGGCTGTTTGCAATCCTCTCTTTCTCTCTGGGTTAACCACATTTGGCTGTTAGCCGTTGATGGTGTTTGGATTCGCGCCTGTGTGGCGTCAGTGACTGGCTACAGCGCTGTGCTGTACCTTTTAGGTTTGAAATTCAAATGACAACCGTTTGAATTTCGCGCCTGACACTGAGCGGCTGCGGCTGCAGCGCTTCACTTTCCCTGTAGCTGGGCTAACAAGCGGCTACAGACGCTTCTAACTTTCGATTCTGACCGCTCTCTCTGGCTGCGGATCAGCGTTTGCTTCTTATCGCTTGCTGACCACTTTCTCTGTCAGCGGATCAGCGTTTGCTCTTTTTGTTTGCTCTTTTTGTTTGCTGACCGCTCTCTCTGGCTGCGGATCAGCGTTTCTCTTATCGCCGGTCGATCGCTCTCTCTGGGCTGCGGATCGGCGGCTAGTGACTCAGCGGTTGCATGGTGCTTCTGGTAGCCATCCCATCCTCGTCGCCAGTGTTAAGTTTGGGAAAAGAGAGGCTGAACCAGAGCATGAGTGCAACAATACTTTATTATAACAATAAAGGGCTGACCGTGCTTGCCACGCCTGGAACTGGCTCGCAGCAATCAGCGACTGGTTGGATCCCGCAGCCTGCTTTTATAGCTGGCTGCTGGGGAGAACCAACCAATGAGGAAAGGGGGAAGAATGCCCACACAAAGTGAATGGACCTGAGTGAGAACTCCTAGAGTTCTCAGGACATAACAGATATGGTAGCAGATTATGGCAAAAAAGTTGATTCTAAAAGGATAGGCTAATTTGTTTTTCTTTATAGAAATTCATATGGCTCTTGCCCTGGTGATACTCCAAAATTCTCTGAAAACCTGGCCAATTTTCTAGGCCTTTGGATAAGTGTTGAGCCTTTGTGAGTCTTGAGACAGGTGGATTGTATGCTATAAATGCTTTTTTCTAGGTGTACAGATAGTCCTCAACTTACAACAGTTCATGTAGTGACCATTCAAAGTCACAACAGCATTGAAAAAAGTGACTAATGACCAAATATGACCAATATTTGAGGGGCTGCCACGGAGAGGAAGGGGTCAAACTATTTTCTAAAACACATCTGTAGGCCAGACAAGGAATAATGGATGGAAACTGAACAAGGAGAGATTCAACCTGGAAATAAGGAGAAACTTTCTGACAGTGAGAACCATCAATCAATGGAACAGAAGTTGCTTTCAGAAGTTGTGGGAGCTTCATCACTGGAGGCTTTCAAGAAGAGATTGGACTGCTATCTATCAGAAATGGTATAGGGTCTCCTGCTTGGGCAGGGGGTTGGATTAGATGCCCTTATAAGGTCCCTTCCAACTCTGTTAATCTGTAAATCATTTTTCACACTTACAACCATTGCAGCATCTCCATGGTCAGGTGATCAAAATTCAAATTCTTGGCAACTGACTCATATTTATGGTGGTTGCATTGTCCCAGGGTTTTGACAAGCAAAGTCAATGGGGAAGCCAGATTCACAATTGTGTTATTAATATAACAACTGCAGTGATTCACTTAAGAACTGTTGGCATAAAAAGTCCTTAAAATGGGGCAAAATGCACTTAACTGTCTCACTTAGCAACAGAAATTTGGGGCTCGATCGTGGTCGTTAAGTCGAGGACTACCTGTACATGATTTGATTTCTTTGCTATTGTTCTGTCATTTAAAATGTAAGCTGCCCAGACTTGTTTGCAATTGGGCAGCCTTTAAATTTAATAATTATTTCAAAAAATAGTCCAAGGACACCTCAAGTAGGGTTTTTTAAGATGATCTCACAAAACACTGAGAGAATAAGGTCCTTAGGTCGCTTTTCACAGCTTCCATGGTTCTCATTGTGTGTTGTGGTCTGTCGGCCACCAGCAGCTGAGTTAGAGGAGGAGGAGGACGAGGAGGGGTGGGAGTCAGGCCCAGCATCAAGGCAACCTGAGAGCTCCAAGGGGGAAGCGGGAATGAGCTAGCAGAGAGAGACAGAGGAGGATCCTGGGCCATCCATCAGGCCTCAGATGGAGAGTCAACAGCCGCCTGGTCTAGAGGTGGCTGATGAGGAAGAGGAGGAACAGCTGGGTCCAGTGCCTGATGCGTGGATGTGCAGAAGAAAGAGAAGGGGAGAGCAGTGGAAAGCTGTGGGCCGTGCGAGAGAAACTTTTTGCTGGGGCTGCCGGCATTCCTAATAAAGGAATCTTTTGAGTTCACATCAGAGGGTTTGTCATGTTTGGGGAGCTGGGTCAAAATATTGTGTGAATCCATTTTGTTTTGACCCGAACCCTTTTCCAATAAAACAAACATGAACCAAAAGGAAACAGAAACCTTTTAATGCGTCTTACAAATCCCAGGTAAAAAGGCTGCTGCAAACTAATTAACTTTGATAAGCACAAGCCTTGCCAAAACTGTGTGAGGCTGCCAAGAATCACAGATAAGAAATATTTCACAACACAAGAGTCTTCAAATACCAACTTAAGATACTGTAATGTGCACGAAGCTGAGTTTCAAAACGTCTTTACTTCCAGCAAAGAACGTTTTATTCACAGCTGGCTTTTATCTTCTTGAAGGAGGAGCCATTACCTTGTAGCCTTACTCCCGAGTCACCTGTTCTGTTGCAGCTGCTCTTTCCTATGAGCAATACTGCATGCATGCACACTTGGCACAGGCTCCTCGGGAACCTCCTCATAGCTGCTGCCAGCCCCCACAATCTCTGAAGACTGCAGTCCACTCCCTAATGGTCCTGGCTCCTCATCTGAGTCCTCACTCTCCTCAGCCGTCTGCACCTGCTGCCAGCTAACCACAACATATTCTGAGTTTGAAAACATTTCCAGAATCTTGAGGAATACAGATAACACTCATTCATTTCTGTTTTAATGATTAGTTATGCCGTTATCCTTTTTTTCACATAGCAGAGTCATTGTGCCTCGCAGGAAGACAAGATTTGTTAAACTTTTCACTTAGCTAAACAACAGCAAATTCAGACAATGTGGCTATTAGTCGATTAAGAGTCCTAGGAACTTGCCAAGGTAATTAAAGACTTCCACCATACAACAGAGCTCAAGAGAAGGGGAGGGGAGAATGCAGGAGATTAACTGGGCTAAGGTCCAGGTAGACAGTGAGGAATAAAGGAAGAATTTTAGCAGCTAAAAAATCTACCAGTTTTAGATTGACTCCAAATGGCCAGTTAAAATCTCCACTCCAAATGAGCTACATCAGGAGTATCAAACTCACAGCCCGTAGGATCGGATGTGTCATGTTCTGCCCACACCCAATGATTGAGCCTAGACCAGGGGGCTGCAACCTGCAGCTCTGGAGCCACATGCAGCTCTTTCGGCCCTCTGCTGTGGCTCCCTGTCGGCTGATCCCACCAGTGGCTAGCCCCTCCCCACCCCATCACTTGTCGCCTGGCCTGAGAAGGTAAGGGTGATGGCAGAGGATGGAGTCGTGATACATCACGTGACAACAATGTGACGCCACAAGTTTGACTCCCCTGAGCTATATTGTCTAGGCCAGGGGTCTGCAGCCTTAAACTCAAGAGCCATTTGGACCTGCTTCCCACAGGAAAGAAAACACCAGGAGTCAATTATTTAACAACCAGTGTGTTTGGGTTGGCATGGCCAACTCGACATCACTCACTCCCACCCAGTCACCTCCTGCTCTGGAATATGGAGTGAGCCTCTATCCTCTGCCATCACCCTTACCTTCTCAGGCCAGGCAACAAGTGACAGGGAGGGGAGGGACCAGCCAATTGTGGGATCAACCAACAGGGAGCCGCAGCAGAGGGCCGAAAGAGCTGCATGTGGCGCCAGAGCTGCAGGTTGCAGCCCCTTGGTCTAGGCTCAATCATTGTGTCCACTCTATTGCAAAACTGACTCTTGAGTAAACTACTAAAATGTAACTATCCAAGATGTCTTTCCCCATATACCAGCCCTCTAGCTCTTGAGAATTTAGAAAGTACCCAAGGTGTCCCAAACAGGATCTTGGATAGATAGATAGATAGATAGATAGATAGATAGATAGATAGATAGATAGATAGATAGATAGATAGATAGATAGATATCTCTGTGTGTGTTTGTGTGTGTGTCTTGGTTTTTAAACTACTATGGTTGTGTCAAAAATATATGATCCATAGATCTTACTGCTATAAAGTTGTAAAGATAGTCCTTGACTTACGACCTTTTATTTAGTGACCACTCAAAGCTACAACGGCACTGAAAAAAGTGACTTACAACTGGTCCTTGCAGCATCCTCAGGTTTACCTATCAAAATTTGGACAATTGGCAACCAGCAATGTTGTAACCAGATGGTTACAGCATCTGTAGTCATGTGATCATCGTTTGCAACTTCCCCTCTGGCTTCCCACAAGCAAAGTCAAAGGGGGATTCACTTAAACCAGAGGTAGGGAACTACAGCCCCTTTGTGACATGCTGGCTCAGGAATTCTGGGAGTTGAAGTCCACAAGTCAAAAAAGGGCCATCGTTCCCCATCCCTGACTTAAACAACCAAATCACAAATCACTTAACAGCACCTTGTTTTTGCCATGGAATTTCTGGTCCCAATTGTGGCTGGACGTTGAGGGCTACCTGTACTCTATGTAACTGTAGTTTATTGTAGGATAGTGTATGGACAGGTTTGATGAGCTTATATGTGTTATTCACTATGGGCTGGTCCCTATTTCTCAGCGGCCTTAAGGACCTCGATCCAAGTAAACTGACAGATCTCGGGGACCCTTGTGTTGCTAAACAGGCTTTTCTGCCACTTTTCAAATACCCCATTGCTCAGAAATCATTGCAGAGAAAAATTCCAGGTGGCTAAAACAAAAGTATATATTGGCAAAAGGATTTTGAAACGCTCTCCAGAAGTTGATGGTGGTACAGGCAGGCATCTAAACTATTTCCTAGCTCTGAAAGTTATGAATGTTATCTTTTCTGGCAAGCAAGTTAATGGAGTCAATACAGTAAGTCTTACAATGAATCATATCTGAATCCCAACCTTTCTTCAAAGTCTTGGCCTCAAAAGCAGGGGTGCTGCCAAAGTTACGGGGACTTGGGCAAGGTGCCCAGGAGTGGGGAGAACATACTTGAGCATTTCACCCCCAGTTTCTTTCCCCCCTCTTTCTAGCCCCCCACCCCCATTGTGGCTGCATAGGAGTGGCTAGGTGGGAATGACCATGTAACTGGGTGGCTTCTTCTTCTTCTTCTTCTTCTTCTTCTTCTTCTTCTTCTTCTTCTTCTTCTTCTTCTTCTTCTTCTTCTTCTTCTTCTTCTTCTTCTTCTTCTTCTTCTTCTTCTTCTTCTTCTTCTTCTTCTTCTTCCTTCTTCCTCCTCCTCCTCCTCCTCCTCCTCCTCCTCCTCCTCCTCCTCCTCCTCTCCTCTTCTTCTTCTTCTTCTTCTTCTTCTTCTTCTTCTTCTTCTTCTTCTTCTTCTTCTTCTTCTTCAGCACACCCACCCATGCTGCATTTTTTTGGCCTCTTGGGGCTCTTGGGAGGCTATTTTTGCTCCCAGGAGGCTTCCTGAGGCCTCAGGAGGAAAAAACAGAGCATGGGGGGGGGATGCACAGCACCTCCTCCTGTACCCCCTTTGCCTCCTGGCCCTCAGGGATGCCTCCTGGGCAAAGCAGTAAGACAGTGAGGGGGATCCTGGAACAGCTGATTGTTGGAACAGCTGATCATCAGGAGGAAAAATAACCATAAGGAGTGACTGCGCGGGGCGGGCGGGGAGAATGCAGTCAGGGATGTTGTGCATGCATGCGATGTTGCACATGCGCAATAAGGACTGCATGGGGAGGTGCAGGCAGAGAGGGGAGGGGCCAGCCAGGAGCATGATTTGTCAGTTCTCCAAAATGCACAGAATTGGAACAACCGGTTCTACCAAACTGGTTCGAACTGGTAGAATCCCACCCCTGAGGACATCCTGATGCAGATGGCACCAGTTCCCTATGTGTGGCTGGCTCTATGCAATGTACTTCATTCAGTTAATTAGTTCATCAATTAAATAAATTATTGACTGGGGACCTAATGAATTCTAATGAAATTGCTGTAACCCGCCTTTGGTTGGCTGCCTTGAAAGCCAGGGATCAATTGTCCCTTGAAAGCAAAATATCTTTAAAGCCTTTTGGTAAGCCATCTCCATAAAATACAAAATGACTGAAGATCAACTTTGAATTGTTATGGAGATGAGAAAGAAAGGACTAAGTGGCTGGGACTGAATTTACCCAATAAATCAATCTGTCATCCAGGCAGATGCTTTCTTTTTAGGTTTATTAAGTTCTTTTTTTTTTAACAAACTTTATTCAGTTTTTAACATTAAAAACAAAAATCTCTTTTTAGTGGGCAACGTGTTTCCGGGTCATCACCTTTACATGCAAATATGACAGCAATTATACATTGATATATGCACACTTAATTCTATTATTACTTTTTCCATTCCAAATTTTCAGTTAGGAGAGAAACAAACACATTAATTCTAGCCGCTTTCATTAATCTCAATCGAAACAACTTTTTGTTTCATTTCAATTATTTCAAATATAATCCTTTAATATTTATTTTAAAAATAAAGATAAACAATATGTGTTTGCATAATAGTAATAATAATAACAAATAACAAATAATAATAATAATAATAACAACAACAACAAAGTTACCAGTGTCTCTCCTTGCTTTTAATAGTCTATATTAACTTATTAATTTAGCTGGTTCTTTAGTGTGTCATATTCCCTTTCCATTACACATTCTTTTTATAAATTCTAGATTAATACACATTTTAACACTAAAAAAACCAACAAGTATAGGTTTCTCCCCTTTTACTGTTTTGAGTGTGACACCTCGATGATTAAAATATACCTTTATTCCCTCATCTTAATTCCCAATAAACCATTATTTTTAAGAAGTTACAATAATAATCATTACATCTTTTCATTTGGATTCCTCAGCATATTTTCCCCCCTTGATTTTTAATAAGAGTTATCAGTATCTATATTGCCCTATTTTCTAAATATTTTTAATTGCAGAAATATTCTTATTACCCCTTGTCATCCTGCAGAATCCCCTTTTTAATTAATCAAACATTATCTCTGAAAAAACTATTTATTTTCAACATTTTACTATTTCCGTATTTCTTTATTTCATGCACCTGTTTCTTACTGCTTCTCCTCCCCCTCTTTTCCCCATATCTTTTCTCATTCCAGTTTTTATCCCTCTCTTTCTTAATATCTTTCTTTCCCCTTTTCTGCTGGGTCTTTCTGCCTTTCCCGACTTCATGGGTATTCCCCCTTTTGATTGCTTTCTTAAATCTCAACTTTTTAACCTTCCTTCTTTCCCCACTTCTTTGTAGTGTTCTTTGTGTTGATTGTCTATTTAAAATGTCTTCTCCTTGAATTGACTCCTCCTCCTCTGAAGCTCTTTCTTCTTGTTCTTCAATCGCCATTTCCATTTTTTCTAACACAGAGCAAAGTGATTCACCTCTTTCCTGTAGTAATTCTCTCATATTTTTAAGTTCCATTTTTAATTCCCGAAGAGCTATCATCATTACACACTCTTATATTTTTTGCTCTTTAAAGTCCACAAAAAAATCACTTTTACTTTTACTTCTTTCCATTTTCTGAAGTTCTCAATTATTCCAGCCCAGGGTCTATACCAAAAACATCAATCAATCCCACAGTCAGTCTTTCCTTGCTTTTTTCTTTATTCTGATTCTGCTTTCACTTTCTAAGATTCTTACTTTGTTTCAGTATTTCTTTAATGTTATATCCACACAAGTTCATTCAGAAACAGGATGCTTTCCCTTTTTGTCAAAAGGTGGCACTCTCCATTATACAAAGTCTTCACCTTTTTCCCCTATTTTTTTATATAGGGTTTTTTGAATTTCAATATTCCAGCACAGCCCACTCTCCAATTTGTAAACTTTATTATTATTTTTTGACAATCTTAAGCCCAGCTTTATTTTATACCTGTTTATTACCAAAATATTTTAGTCCAATTTAATTAAATCTTTAGTTCCAGCTTCTTCCTTTCCCGGTTCGAAGCCCCGCTTAGCTGTCAAAAATATTTTCTTTTTTTTTTCATGTCCCTTTGTAATTTCGCTGCTCACTTTTCTTTTCTTAAAAATACCATGTTACCTTAATTCCGGGGTACTTTTGTTTAGTTGTATTGCCCAGTTGTCCCGGTTCAGATGTTATCCACCTCTTTCTTCCCTCCTGCACAAATCTTCATCCAGCTGAGTCCTCCTCTTTGGGGTGGCCATTTTAAACCACCGCTGCAGTCATCTTCGGGGGGAAAAGACCAAGCCCGGGGGAGGGGAGATGCGGCTCCCCTCAACCTGGCTTGCAGATTCCCCTTACTCTGCCGCCCCTCCAAGGCAGCTTCAGCCCCTAATCGTAATGATTGGGGCTCTCCAACCAAAGAGCACGGATCATAGCCACAAAGAGTCGCGATCTACGGTCTGTCAGCAAGGAGGCTCTGCCTTCTTCCAGATTTATTAAATTCTTGTAGATCTTTTCCATCCCAGGAGAAAACTTAGAATACAAGAGGTCTTAATTTCCTAGAAATTTAGAGATAGAGCATTAACTATAGTTTCTTTTTTGGCTTATTTAGATAAATCTTTTTTGCTTTCTCAACAACCATCCCTTTGAGCCAGTTCTTACATGAATGGATTGCAGCTACCAAATGTCTTGGCTATTTTTTCCTCATTCATGGATATCTAGATATCTGGAGGAAAATCAAGCAGAGTTTTGGTCTGTCTCCTTTGGTAACAACCTACTCAAAGAGGGTGGCAGATTACTTTCCAGGATGAACCATGAAAGAAAATGCACTGCTGATAATGTCTGGACATCAATAGATTGAATTATACCACCAGTATTTCAAACCTTGGATTCTCCAAAAGAGTTGGACAGGTACATCAGAATTTTCAGCTATCATGTGTATGTGTGCTTGCGCGCATGCACGTGCCTGCGCGCACACATGTATGTGTGCATGCACACCTCTGAGTCAGGTTTTGATTCCCAGCAAATGCCCCAACCAATCCCTATAGTTTTCTTGGCAAGATCTGAAGTCTTTATTCCAAGACTGAGAGAGTGTGACTGGCCCAAGGTCACCTAGCTACTTTTTGCCTAAGGTGGGACTAGAGCTCATAGTCTTCTAATGATTGGCCCAAGGTCACGTAGCTGGCCTTGTATCTAAGGTGGGACTAGACCTCAGTCACCCAGGTCCTAGTCTGGCACCTTAATCACCACACTAAAGTGGTTCTCTCAAACATTGCCTTTTATTGGTTGCTAATACAAGGCTACTAATTTATTGAATGGTTCCCGTTTCTGATAACATCCAACACTGGCAGTACCTAAAATGTTAACAACATGGTGAGGTTATTTACATTCTGCAAATCTGGCTTCTTCTGTATCAGCGGGCTTCCTTGGGGAGTTTTAAACATTATTAATTAATGTTTATTTTTTTGCTTTGTCAGTGAGTGCTGACCTTGTCTGTGTTAGGAAATAAAGCAGGGTTGGCTGGTTAGTTATTTGACGAGATACTTCCAGCACATACCAGATTAGATTGGGAAGCTGAGAAAACATCCAGGAACAAGGCAATAATTAATACCTGTTTGATATTATTGTTGTGATTCCTGAAAATTCCCCAGGAGTCAAGATCAACTAGAAGGGCAACTTACCTTTTTGTGGGTGTGAACATTATGAAGTCTCCTCTGCAGGACAATGGGCCAAAAAGCTATTCTCTCTTTCGTGATCTTTCATAAGGAAAACAGCCAATGTGGCAACCATCATTTTGACTGTTTTGACAATTGCCTGCAGATGCTTCTGGAAGACACACTGGTAGTTTTTGACCTATTTGTCTTAGAAGGAGAACTTCTATTGTGGCTCATTTACTAAGGAGCTGCTGATCCAGTTCTACAGAGGAATGATTGAGTCTATCATCTGCACCTCTATAACTGTCTGGTTTGGTTCTGCAACCCAATAGGACAGACACAGACTTCAGAGGATAGTTAGGACTGCAGAAAAAAACAATTGCTACCCACCTGCCTTCAATCAAAGATCTGTATACTGCAAAAAGTCAAAAAGAGGGCTGTGAATAATTGCAGACCCCTCATATCCTGGACATAAACTGTTTCAACTCCTTCCCACAAAATGATGCTATAGAGCACTGCACACCAGAACAACTAGACACAAGGACAGTTTTTTCCCCAAATGCCATCACTCCGCTAAACAAATAATTCCCTGAACATTGTTCAACTATTTACAAAGTTTGCACTACTATTACTATTAATCTTATCACTCCTTATCACCCATCCCCCCACTTGTGACTGTATGACTGTAACTTTGTCGCTTGTATCCTTATGATTATATTGACTGTTTCCTAGTATGATTTGATTTCTTATTGTACCCTATGACTATCATTAAGTATCGTACCTTATGATTCTCGACTCTCGACGAATGTATCTTTTCTTTTATGTATACTGAGAATATTTACACCAAGACAAATTCCTTATGTGTCCAACCACACTTGGCCAATAAAGTATTCATTCATTCATTCATTCATTCATTCATTCATTCATTCATTCATTCATTCATTCAATCAATCTATCATCTATCTATCTATCTATCTATCCATCTATCTATCTTATGTTATTCTAGAAAGCAGGGGTCTCCAAACTTGGCAACTTTAAGACTTGTGGACTTCAACTCCCAGAATTCCTGAACTAACACGACTGGAGGAAGAATTGTGGGAGTTGAAGTCCACAAGTCTTAAAGCTGTCAAGTTTGAAGACCCCTACTATAAAGGAAGTTAAGAAGAGAAACTAAAATGGATGCAGAGGATCTACCAAGAGGAAATTAGAGCCATCTAGAGAAGATGGTGGCCTTCTCTCCACTGGATGTGTATTAGAGGGGTTTGGATTCCTAAAGGGGACAGGAAATCTGTTTTATGCCCTAACTAGACACTTCCAACACTTGGTCTTCCAATTAATGATGTTACCTAGTTGGGTAATGAAATGTCTGCAAGAAAACAACCAAGCTCAGACAGCACCAAGAATCCTACAGTTCAATCCTGGTCTACAAATACTTTCTTCTATTAGTGCTTGGTCTTAAATTGTCTAAGTATGAAGTTCTGCAGTGATTTTCAGATCATTTTTCCATATATTCCTTTTTTACCTTCTTTACAGACAACATGAAACAGCAATGAGAATTAATTTATTAATTGTTTCTCCTGCACTACCTGTGGTAAACATAGTTCCCTTGTCTCTTTTATTCATCCCAATCATCCTTTGAATAATCCTTCTTTGGAAGAAGTTACAAGAACAAACTGCTGACGTTGCTCTTTTCACTGGAGGCAGGAAGCCAAGAAAAATTAAAATAAGGGCTTCTTTGACAATTCAGTACTCCAAATCCTCCCAAAGACTAGATCATAGCTATCATAGGGCTTCAAAATATAGCAATTATCTAGACCAGGAATGTCCAACCTTGGCAACTTTAAGACTTATGAATTCCAGGAGTTGAAGCCCACAAGTCTTAAAATTGCCAAGGGGAGTTCTTGGGCCTTTCTGAGTTTGGTTGCTTTCTTGGAGACATTTCATTACCAAACTAAATAACATCATCAGTGCTAATCAAGGTTGCCAAAGTTAGACACCTATGACCTAGATGCTTACAGTTCTGTTACACAGTTGGTTTCTGAGCCTGATAGGACTGGGATTCACAGTCACCTGCTTTTAATCTAGTGCCTTTAATACTACACCAAACTGTCTCCTAAGCTAAGCTACACAAAATTAATTCTTTGGCAGAAAATCTGCAGATGTGTGCAAGATTTAGCAGTATGGACTGGCTGTGAGGAAACAGGGATAAATGGAAAGAGGTGACCATAGTGCAAAACATCTCAAAGGCACCAGGTTGTCTATCTAAGAACTAAGACTTAAACATCATATCATCCCTTTAAGATTGAAACAATGGAAGTGCTTCCTTCTGCATCACTCCCATAAGTCTCTAGAATCCAGATGGATCATTGTCAATATCAACAGGAAGCTCCTGCAGAAATCAGGTCAACCATTTTACTTTTACTGAACTCAATAGACACATTTTTTTATTGGCTGAGTCACAGCTGGTTTCACACATCAAATTAAGTCACAAACTAAGTTTTAAACTCCAGGAGCTGAGTTCATACAAAATTACTGTGTGGCTTATGTGCTAACATGAAAAATGAGTGGAGTAGATGCATCATTGTTCCAATCTCCAATGTACCTCCAAGGGAAATGGTTTGGGGAAGGGTCTTTGATTATAGAGGAGGATTCCAACAAAGATGCATCTTCTAATTTATGGTGAGCAGAAGCCTGTTCTCTTCGAAAAAGAGATTGACCTCTAAGAAATTGGGAAGTTGCCAGTTTCAAATAAGCTGACTTGTTTTTCATTCCAGAGTCTAGAAGGAAATATCTTGAAGCCAACTGTTTGTGATTCTGATAGGAGCCTTATCTTGTTTTTTGTTTGTTTGTATAATGGAACGGCCAATGAGCTCAGAAGGGGGTAAACCGAATGAATCATGGAGTAGAGGAATTTTTCCTAGAAATGCACTCATTTGTATCTTTGTGACAGAAACACGAAACAGGCCTCCACTTAATCCTTTCCGTTTTTTTCTTTCTCAATTTTGTTATCAAACTCATTGAAGCTCAGGAGCTTTCCTTACCAGAGGGAAGTTGTTTCACTTTCCCTGCAAATCTGAAAGTACAGCAACATCTACGGAGGTTGAGAGCGAGTGTGTGTGTGTGTGTGTGTGTGTGTGTTAAAGCAGGCAAGATGGCAGGTATGGTGTCACAATCATTAATGCTGGCAAGAAAGATTGTAAGGTAGAGCAAAACTCATTTAACAATTGTCTCGTTTAACAGTGGACATTTTGGGCTCTATTATGGTTGTAAGTCAATGACCACCTGTACTGCTTATGCTATATACTATTATATAATATAAAACATATAACATACTATTATTATATTATATATAATATTATATTATTTATAATAATAATATAATATATATTATATATATTATTTATAATAATAAAAATGATATTATAATATATAACATACTATTGACCTCACCCCATTCCTAAGAAGTCTGTAGGGGACGTGCATGAGCGCACCATCGTGCCTACCATCCCTGTCCTATCGTCCCCGTTTATTTGTACCTATTTCCTGTATTCTTACTCATGTTTATACTTATACCTATTTTCTTGTAAGCGATTGACAAATCAAATAAATAAAAATAAATAAATAAAATATATGCTGCCAATTGGAAGGGGGACCCAACAAGAACTGAAGGAATGTCTGAAAGTCTGTAGAGATTCTTACTCATCCAGGTTGTCCCAAAGGTGCTTTTTTTCAGGAGGCAACTGGACTTTCTTGTTTTTTATTTTGAAGATGTTTCGCTTCGCTTCATCCGAGAATCTTCTTCAGCTCTGACAGGATAGTGGAGAATGGAAGGATTTACACTGCTCAAAAAAATAAAGGGAACACAAAAATAAGACATCCTAGATTTGAATGAATGAAATATTCTTATTAAATATTTTGTTCATTACATAGTTGAATGTGCTGACAACAAAATCGCACAAAAATTATCAATGGAAATCAAATTTAGCAAGCCATGGAGGTCTGGATTTGGAGTTACACTCAGAATTAAAGTGGGGAAAAACACTACGGGCTGATCCAACTTTGATGTAATGTCCTTAAAACAAGTCAAAATGAGGCTCAGTAGTGTGTGTGGCTTCCATGTGCCTGTATGACCTCCCTACAATGCCTGGGCATGCTCCTGATGAGATGGCAGAAGGTCTCCTCCCACACCTGGACTAAGCATCCCCCAACTCCTGGACAGTCTGTGGTGCAACGTGGTGTTGGTGGATGGAGCGAGACATGATGTCCCAGATGTGCTCAATTGGATTCAGGTCTGGGGAACGGGCGGGCCAGTCCATAGCATCAATGCCTTCGTCTTGCAGGAACTGCTGACACACTCCAGCCACCTGAGGTCGAGCATTGTCTTGCATTAGGAGGAACCCAGGGCCAATCGCACCAGCATATGGTCTCACACGGGGTCTGAGGATCTCATCTCGGTACCTAATGGCAGTCAGGCTACCTCTGGCAAATGCCAAATGTCCTGCACGGTGTTGGGATGTAAGCACAACCCCCACCTGTGGATGTCGGGCCCTCATACCACCCTCATGGAGTCTGTTTCTGACCATTTGAGCAGCCACATGAACATTTGTGGCCCACTGGAGGTCATTTTGCAGGGCTCTGGCAGTGCTCCTCCTGTCCCTCCTTGCACAAAGGAGGAGGTAGTGGTCCTGATGCTGGGTTGTTGCCCTCCTACAGCCTCCTCCACGTCTTCTAATGTACTGGGCTGTCTCCTGGTAGCGCCTCCGTGCTCTGGATACCACGCTGACAGACATAGCAAGCCTTCTTGCCACAGCTCGCATTGATGTGCCATCCTGGATGAGCTGCACTACCTGAGCCACTTGTGTGGGTTGTAGACTCCGTCTCATGCTACCACTAGAGTGAAAGCACCACCAGCATTCAAAAGTGACCAAACCATCAGCCAGAAAGCATAGGAACTGAGAAGTGGTCTGTGGTCACCACCTGCAGAACCACTCCTTTTTTGGGGATGTCTTGCTAACTGCCTATGCTTTTCACCTTTTGTCTATTCCATTTGAACAACAGCCATGTGAAATTGATTGCCAATCAGTGTTGCTACCCAAGTGGACAGTCTGATTTCACAGAAGTGTGATTGACTTGGAGTTACATTGTGTTGTTTAAGCGTTCCCTTTATTTTTTTGAGCAGTGTATATTCCTTGCAGCCAGCTGGTCATTTGCATCCTTTTATAGGGTCATTGAGGCCATTTGGAGGTTTATCTGTGTCTTCAGGGTCACCTGAGTTGTGCTCCTGGTTCCTGTAGTGTACCATTTTTTCCTCTGGAAATCCATTCCTATTCCCACACCATTCAAGGGTGTTCGTCCCAAATTGTATAGCTAAAAGTCAGTACAGATTCTCAGTCAGGAGCATCTCTTTTTAATTCCTTTTATGGATTTCCCCAAAGCATCACTCTTATTTCATGCAGTTGAGATAACTTGACTGACCAACCTCAGATGGACTTGCTCCTTACATGATATACCTTTCTCAAAGGAGCATACAAAGTACATCTGAAAACTGGCCTTATCTTCAACCCATACTTCCAAATCACTTTATGCAGTTAGTTCCTCCTATTTTGCTCCTCGCTGTAGATATTGTAGGAGAGTTGTGTAAATTTATGGTCACCAAAAATCCCAGAAGAGTTTGGTAGCACTTTTCAGGCTACCAAATGCTATTAAAAGACATAGGTTTTTGTTAAACCTCAGTTATTCAGAATTAGAATTAGAAGAACTTTATTGTCATTGTACAAGTACAATGAAACTGTGGATGCACCCCAGCAACTGTTCGCAATACAATAAAACCAAAACAAATTTCCAGAGGTGTATGGAGTGAACAAATGAGCTGGAGTTCATGAAAGCTTTTAAATAAATACATGCTTTTTAATAATGCCTTTTTAATAAAATGTGGTAGTCTCAAAACGGTACCTCTTCTTTTATGGCAAGAATTCCTCTAGGAGGTCTGTACTGGTACTTCTCTAGGACATTAATTTCTTACTGCCAAATATTAGACACCACAAAAGCACTTATATTCTTTTTACTATTAATTTTATCCAGGAGCTTCCATTAAATCCATGGCTTCTGTTTTATGGACCTAGGCGCTTCTTCCAGCAGTTCACTAGTTAACATGGTAACTAAAGGGGAGTCTTCCCAGCTGGCTTTTGAATCACAACTTGGTTTATCTGGAGGAGGAAAATGTGCAGCTGTGGAATTCTTTATCACTGGATGTTTTGCGTCTGTTTTGTGTAATCCAAGCAGCAATTTGGATTTAAGTCACATGCCTGTATCTACTCATGCCTAGTAATAATTTTGACAAGAATTCTATTAAATTAAGCATAGTGGAGCCTGGAAAGTGTTGCTGTGGTTTCTGTTGTTTTTATTCTGTGTGTTTTCTTGACTTGGCTTCTAGGGTAGCTTTCCTTAATCTGGTGTCCTGCAAAAACGTTGCAGTAGAATAGATGATCTCTCAGATTTTGTTAAGTAGCCTGTCCATGCCTGGGTTCAGAAGGCTTAATGATAATACCGACTCCAAGTTGACTCAGCCTTCCATCCTCCCGAGGTCAATAAAAGGAAGACCCAGATTGTTGGGGCGGGGCAATATGCTGACTCTGTAAACCACTCGGAGAGGGCTGTAAAGAATTATGAGGTGGTGCATAAGTGTAAATGTTTAATATTGCAATATTAAAATGTTAAATATTGCAATCCATTGTATGTGGAACTCAGAGGTGGGATTCAAATTTTGTTACCACCGGTTCTGTGGGTGAGGCTTGGGGTGCGCGCACACACGCAGGGGGTTTCTACTTACCGTCTCCTGCAATCCTGCACTCTCCCTGTGTGGTAAACAACTGACGTGCGGCAATCCTCTGTGCCGTGCGAAACAGCTGAGCTTCAAAACCAGGCAGTATAGAGACAGGGTGGGCTGGCGGGTAACCAGTTCACTCACAGATGATCCTCGGAGCTACCTGTTCAGCCAAACTGGGCCAAACCGGTAGAATACCACCCCTGGTGGAACTGCCTTTGAAGATCAGTGGAACTTCAATTTGTTGTAAGACAAGGACTAGCTGAATAGGAATGGTGGAGTTGTGGTTTGCCGGCAGCTGGTGCAGAGGTATTGGACAGTGTGGACGAAAGGGAACCAGTCAGGGAGTCTGGAGAGGACTTGGACGAGGATCCTGCATCCGATGCAGAGATGGAGTCAGGACTATCTGGGAGTGGGGTGTTGCCTTCGGAACCTTCAGAGTCTGGCAGCAGTGAGGCAGAGGACCCAGGGGAGCCTGTTCCCAGTGCGTATGTGTGCGCAGAGCTGCCGGAAGGCGAGAGCAGCTGAAGCAGAAGGGGCGACTCGGGAGTAGGGCTGGGAGGTGATTGCCCCTCCCATAAGGGATAAAAGTCAGTCCTCAATGATGAAGCTCTGTACTCTGGTCGGTTTTTTCTAGGTATTTGGGTTGGTTTATGTTAGCCTGAATTGGACTTCTGTTTCTTGGCAGCATTTGACAGCGCTGAAAAGCTTGCTCTTATCTGGAAGAACTGTGTATAATGAGTTTTGGCTGGGAATTCAAGTAATTCCCAGCATCGCATTAGAAAAGGTTTTACTTTTAAATTCAGTTTGTGTTTTATTAAGTTGGATGAAGCCTGGGTCAGAACAGGTGGAGTGGAATTATGCAGAAGGCAGGTGCACTTTCTTTGGAAAAGATGCAGCTACTTTTAAGAGTTGCAAGCACGTATTTGTTCACCTGCTCCAAAGCAATTTTTTGGAGTTGAATCCAAAATGCTATGCAATGCTATTCTCTAGGCATTTGATTAAATTCTATAGGATCGAAAGTGAGCTTTTGCTTTGAACCCAGTTTTTTAAAAGCTGTTTACCTGCAGGCCTCAATCACTCCCATATGCTGTACAGTAGTTCCTTCTCTTTTTCTGCTCTTAATATATCACAGTTTGCACCTTTTTCCCTGTGATATGTTTTCCAGAGGCTAACCTAACACAACCTTGAGCCAAGCCATATAAATGACAGATTGACTTCATAAATAGGTATCATAAATAAGTACCCACATAATAATAGCTGCCCTGGTCAGGAAGAAAGCAAATAAGAACTCCAGAGACAGTGCTATTGAAGTTATGGCCCATTAATGTTATATATTGTTCTCAGACACAATCATTTTTTTTTTTTTAAAGGAAGGAACATGGATATGTTGCCAACAATCCAAGAACATCAGCAATAGGGCCAAGGGGATTATAAGGTCATCTATTCTAACAACCATAGGACACCAAAGGTAAGTCTTCTTTACATTGAGTTTGACTTTTGATAACCTTAATCATGACTGTATAAATTCCTGGCAACAATATAAAATTGTATGTCAATACCTTCTTTTATTAGTTTTCACCCAATTTCCCAGTCTAGCTTAAAACTCTGAGATTTCTTAATCCATAAACTAACCAGGTCTGTTTAGAATTTTCAGATCATCTGTCTGGGCTCTCTTAAATTCTACAAACACTTTAGAAAATTTATTGCCAAATTTCCAGTCCCATGTTCTCCAATGTAATATTTGATCTCTGGGTAGTTTATAGCTTATCTATCTCAGACCAGAAACAGGTCAGAGTCAAAGAGTTCAAGCATGGTTTTATACCATATGCAGATTTATTGAACCCAACTTTTTCAGACTATGAGTCCCATCTTAACCATAAAAACTAGCTGGATGATTTTGGGCCAGTCATTCTCTCTCTCAGTCCAATTCACCTCATAGAGTTGTTGTGGGGAAAAGAGGAGGAAGGTATGTTGGATATGTTTGCTGCCTGGAGTTATTTGTAAAAAATAAAATAAAGGTAGGATACAAGTAAATTAAACAAATAAATAAAGTCTGACTTGAAACAGAGTTATCTGGCCAATATGATGCATATAAAGATCTACTATCCCTGATGAATAATTTTCAACCCATATCTCCAACATGTTAATCAGATGGTAAATGGAGTCTTGTCTTATTCCCAGTGGTGGGATTCAAATAATTTAACAACTGGTTCCCTGCCCTGATGATTTCTTCCAACAACTAGTTCACCAAACTGCTCAGAAAGTTAACAACCGATTCTCCCGAAGTGGTGCGAATCCCACCACTCTTATTCCCCATTTGAAAATATTTTGGTTAGGTTTGTAAGGAAATCCCTTTCTGTAGGAATAAAGCAGGCATAGCTGGGGGGCAGAAATAAGTGTGCCATCAGTTTAGAGTCCTTGCATTGTGAGATTCAAATCCAACCACTTGAGAATTTCCTTGGGCCTTTTCTGGAGCCAATTTAGTGTTAAACTTTAGTTGATCAGATTCTTCTGTATCAGGTTGAATAAATCTTCTATGCTGAACCCTTATGAATGGTCCTGACTCTTTGTAGTGACATTTTCTATCTCATTCAGAATCCTAATTTGGGCTTTGAAGAAAGTGACTGAAGATGGCTTTCTTGAATGAATTAGATTTTTTATCTCCTTGGTGGCTCATTTTATTCCTAGTAAAGCAAAAGGTGAAGCTGCTGGTTGACCTTGCAAGTGACCATGAAGATGTCAAAAGAGATTTATGCACTTAAACCAAGCACTAATCAAATAGTTAATCTTCATTTCAGACATGGAGGTTTGACAGAAATCACAACATAGCCATCCCTCGGTTCTTCTATCCCATTTTTCTTCATTCAAATCCATCAATTGGACTAAGATAAAGTATCTGATAAGCCAAAAGCTTCAGCTTGCATAAATATCTCTCATCTGAATGAACCATCCTTAAGCTCTTAGACTTTTTATGTGTTTGTTTTCCCCCCCGAAAAACGTGGAGTAGATATCAATTTGGGCATTATTCAGATTTCAGTGGGATTTGGTGGATTTTTTTTTTTTTTTTCAATTTATGGGCCAATTCTTTAGAATTGCTGTTTGAGGGATTCATAGGAAAACATAGTTCAACAGTTATGAAGATATGAGTTATGCTCAACAGTTGGACCTAAATTAGATAGAATTAGATGCTCTCCATGAAGCTCTTTGGAGCTCAGCCTACCTTTCAGAGTTGTTGTGAGATAGCATGGATATCAGAACTAGGCATTGTTTTGAAACAACTCTCCCCAAGACATGTTCATGTGAGGGGAAGTAGGCATATAAACTGGTCTGCTCCATTTTAAAGCAGCTGGGTCTTTTCTCACAACTGCATGGATAGCTTCTCTAGGGTTCCAGAGCAGGCCAAAAAACTTTTTGGAAATGTGCAGCTTGGCACAACCATAATCGATAGTGTCCCTGTGCTATCTTGAACTAAGTAGATACCTTTCAATCAGCTTACCTAGGTGATGACCAAGAATCCAACTCTGATCATTCTTTCTTTGTGTTGTGCTCCCCCCAAATATGTGATTTTATAGGGATTGTGAAACTTAGAGCGTAGAAAGAACATTCTGAGGAGATCCCATTTCTGATGTTAGAGAAGAAAGAGTGAAGCAATACCATCCATAAATGGGATAGAACATGAAGGAATAATAACTGATATAAGAGAATATTTGTAGCTCAAGGTTGAACAGTAGGGTCTTTGGTGTTCTTTAAGCTTGGTGGTTTTCTTGCAGAAATTTCATTGCCAAACTAGGTAACATCATCAGTGCTAATGTAAGCATCCTTGGTAATGAAACCTCTGCAAGAAAATCACCAAGCTCAGAGAGGGGCCCACAATAATAACTTATTATAATAGCTGTGCATTGTAACTGTTTTAATTGTATGGGCACCATCTAGCATAGGTTAGTTATGCACAGTCCAGAACAGTTAATGAAGGCTCATAACTACCATCCATTTTCTTTTTGTTATTCTAATTTCATTCCAAGTATCTGTGTGGACAGTAAGCTATTGTAACTTCTGTACCAATTTTTGCCAATTCCACACAAAAGACCTTGGTAGAATATGGGCATCCATGGGTATGTGTGTGCTAAAATTAGCAACTGCAATAGCACTTAGATTTATATACTGCTTCATAGTACTTTACAGCCCCCCACCCTCTAAGAAGTTTAGAGAATCAGCATACTGCCCCCAACAATCTGGGTCCTCATTTTACCAACCTGGTAAATGAAAAGCTAAGTCAAATGAAAAGCTAAGTCAACCTTGATCTAGTCAGAATTGAACTCCTGGCAATGTGTAGTGTTAACCTGCAGTACTGCATTCTAACCACTAAGCCACCATGGCTCAAAATTACAGTATTGCATACTTATACCTAAGGGGAAGAAGTGAAATTGATTGATTCTAAAACAAAGTGAAGCTTTTCACCCACTTTATTGTGTTTCATTCATGTCATCAGATATTTGGGTCCTATCTCTGAGCAGACTCCCCTCGCTTTCAGCCACCACCTCCATTTTTATTTTCAGGAGACTAGATAACCTGAAACTTATATAAAATCCTAACCGATGGTAGAATCCGTTCAAATGTTGATCATGTTCAGTCAGATAGAACTATTTGAATCCTCTTGGCTGTCTAGGAAAACATTATTTTATTGCTGTTGTTGTTTTGAGAATCCGGAAAAATCAAGGCAGGAGAGAAATATTTTGGGCTATGGTCTCAAATAAGAATGACAAACATGACTAATCTGGTTCCTGCTACATGACCACAAATGACTGCCTTCCCCCCATCTTTTAGCAATATTATTTTAAGCAATAAATTTGTTTGTTTTTTGTCCACCGAGATAACAGTTGAATGTTTTGTCTGCACAAATCTAGCTTTCATAAGCTGCTGGAAAATTTAAAGCTGATTTTTGATTCTAGGAATGCCAGTTCAACAAGAGTCATAATTTATAATGTTTTCAATGGGACATTCTGGAGACCAGGATTTATTGCCATAAAAATTCTCCCCAAAACTGAGGATTAAAGCAAATTTTGCATTAGTTGCTTGGACTTGAATGGAGAGGAAGATGCAAAATCCTATTAAGCAAATTGTTCCTACAATTTAATATTTGATTTCCTCAAGTCAAATATACAAAGCAAGTATTTAAAATCAATGAATATTAGGACCACTTTTTTATGAATGTCCCAAAGCTCCAAGTTCTTTTAACTTTAGGAGTTCAACATTTGTAAAGTTCACCCGTCTTTCTCAACATTTATTTGGAGATTCCCCCAAAGAGGGAAATTCGCTATTTTCAGACATTTGCAGAGAGATGTTAGTCATGCTTATTCAGTTTAATGGCTCATTGAATTTAATGTGAACATCCAGTAAATGTTTCCCTCTACAGGTGACCTTTGTAGAAGAAAGTAAACAAAGGGGCATAGAATTGAACCATGGGAAAATAAAACAGATGTATCGACCATCTTATATAAATGGCAAATGTACCTTTTGGGTGTATATGCTATTACAGATATCTGAAGTATTATAGCATATTTTCTTTAAAAGTCTAGATCTCGAGTGCCTGAGATCAGGCTTAATGTGGATACAGAGGTATGGTAAATGTGGAAATATATGTGGAATATATAAATATATACAGAATAGAATAACAGAGTTGGAAGGGACCTTGGATTTTTTTTTTATCCAATCCCCTGCTCAGGCAGGAAATCCTATATAATTTCTTCAAAATTCCTGTGGAACTTGCCTGTGTCTCTTAGGATGGGAAAGAGAGAGGTCCTATGTGCTTCACAGGTTATTCTGTCATGCAGTTAGGGAAAAAATATTAGGACAGATCATGAATGGATATTCTAATAAAGAGGCTAGTTGATGCAACATCTAATTATTTTACATTTGTCCATTTCCAATAAGAAAAAAATAAAAATATGTATATTGGTTAAACACCCCTAAAATGCCTAGGTTGTCATTTTGCTTTCATTCTATTGCTGGAATGACAGAATGATATTATTTGTGATTTTTACATTGTGCTGTTCCTGTAGAGGTTCACTGTTTTTTCTTTGATTTTCCAAGTTATGTCAGATCATCTTACTCAGGGCAGTGGTGGGATTCTATTTTTTTACTACCAGTTCTGTAGGTGTGGCTTGGTGGGCATGGCAGGGGAAGGATACCGTAAAATCTCCAGTCAGAGGTGGTATTTGCCGGTTCTCTGAACTACTCAAAATTTCTGCTGCCGGTTCTTCACAACAGGTCAGAACCTGCTGAATACCACCTCTGACTCAGCGGTGTCAAACTCAAGGCCTGGGGGCCAGATTCTCCCCACGATGTGCTTAGATCTGGCCCACAGGGCTGCCCTAGAGACAGCGAAGGAGTGGCCCACACTGCCTCTCCCAGCGAAAATGTTTTTGCTGGTAGAGGGTTGCAGGAGGCCATTGCAGTTGAAAACAGAGCTCGCAAGCCCTCCAGAGCTCCGTTTTCACTGACAGAGGGTTGCAGGAAACTGTCACAGCCGAAAATGGAGCTTGGGAGCCCATTTTCACTGGCAATGCACTCAGGCAAACACAGGCACCCCCATACAAGTGAAGTTGAGCTGGCCACGCCCCCCGGCCACACCCATCCTGCCCCCCACAAGGTCAAACACAACCCTGATGCGGCCCTCAGTGAAATCAAGTTTGACACTCCTGATCTTACTTGTTACAACCTGTTTACAGTAATAAAATTCATTCTAATTCTTACTGAGGTTAAATGTCTCAAGTCCCTTTTGATATTTTGCACTATTTAGGATTAAATAACTCCACATGTACAATAAACTGGCATGAGGAATAGAGTTGTCTGGATGACTGAATTAAGTACAGATTGATAATGGATCATCAGTCACTTTATTAGCACTGTCATAACTTTGAGCTCTCATTAAATGAACAGTCATATGTTGAAGACCACCTGTACTGAAGGAAAAAAAGGTAAGTATATTGCCTTGAAATCCTGGGGAAAATCTAGCAACCAACCAGCAACGTACTTTTTCCTTGTTCTCATGAAATCTGAATTCAGAAGGGAATTCACCCCTGGGAGTAGACCCAGACAGATATACAGGGAGAGTTTAGAATAATGAAACAATGTGTAAGAGAAAAGAACCATACCACCATTAGCAACTTTGCCAATCCCAACAATAATACATAAATACCACCAGGAGACATTTAAAATCACTGCGCAAGAACTTTCAGAATATGACAACAAGTAAAGGTAAGGGTTCCCCTCGCACATACGTGTTAGTCGTTTCCGGCTCTAGGAGGTAGTGCTCATCTCTATTACAAAGCCGAAGAGCCAGTGCTGTCGGAAGACATCTCCATGATCTTGTAGCTGGCATGACTAAACGTCGAAGGCTCACAGAACGCTGTTACCTTCCCACCAAAGGGGTCCCTATTTTTCTATTTGCATTTTTACATGCTTTCAAACTGCTAGGCTGGCAGAAGCTGGGACAAGTAACAGGAGCTCACTCCATTAGGCAGTACTAGGGATTCGAACTGCTGATCTTTCTGGTTGACAAGCTCAGTGTCTTAGCCACTGAGCCACCACATCCCTGACAACAAAGCAGAAGCCTTTTCCACAAAAGAAGAAATCTTAGGAAATGGCAAGATTGTGCCTTCCTTCCACTGTCTCTCTTCTAAGATTTGCAAGGACGTCTTGCTACTTTCTCTGGCCTCTGCCATTCCCATCCTGTGCAGCCCATGGTCACTTCCTATATACCCCAAATGTGCTGAGAACACATAACTTTGGCTGGTTATTGACATTGGCAAAGGGACATTGCCTTGTCCAAGCTTCAGTTATTTCAATTTAATATCATGGTTGCTTCCCTTGCCAGAGTAACTCTAAAATGAATTAGACTTCAGGGGTCATAGGATAAAAGGTTCTGCATGAGCAGTTAGTCTAATTATCATCCAACTTTCAGCCTATATTTATACTGGCTCTACTGCCCAAGTAAACAGGATTTTTTTTGTTTTTTGTTTGCTGTAGACACATAAGGAAGAAAAGACAACCGCTTTGCCAAAAACTGTTCCACCATGATATTTGAGAGAATCATCTCTTTTCTGCTTCAGGGAACTGGAAAACTTTAAAAACTTATCGTTCTTCAACAGACCCATGTTGGAAGTGATCATGCTTTTCATGAATTGGACTGGAAACCATATCCTCGTCTCTTGAATGTTATATTTCTTTTATATTTCATTAAACGTTTTAATGAGAGAGAAGTGGGAGGGAGGGAGAGAGAGAGAGAGAGAGAGAGTTAACAACAATTGGAAAGTTGCCATGCTGAGAAGCAAAGCATCGGTGTTTTGTATTTATTTTTATTTCCAAGAATGCTTCTGGACCTCAAAAGTAAAATGTGGGCTACAGAGATCGGCAGAGATATCTCATAGGGTTGAACTACTTCCTCTACTCCCTACTTTAGTCATACTTTCTATTTATAATGGGAAAATTATAAATACATTACCAACATTGTAGGAAAGCAGAGACTGACTAATTGCTAACATCCCAACAATACTGAAGTTTGACAGTGGAACTGATTGCACTAAAGATATGGTGGCTTTCCATTTGTTGGATGTGTTGAATTAGACGGTGGGTAACCCTTCTGTTGGTAGTGCTTTGTTTTATGTATTTATTTTATTTATTCATTAAATTTATAGGCCACCCTTCTCTCTATTTAGTGGCTTTGGGCAGCTGACAGTGTTATAGAGATATAAATGAAAACATTAAAACCTTCAAACTTTGAGCATCAAAGTCAGAACATTGAATTAGCAGCAAAGCAAATAGAACACGGCAGTGGTGGACAGATGCAGGTTCGGACCGGTTCTAGTGAAACCTCATGAACGGCGATCGGTTGGCCCTGCCTACTCGCCCCTGTGCTATCCTGTCTTACATCACCTTCTTTTGCAGCTCAGCTGATTCATGCAGCAAAGTGGATCAGCTGTTCTACTTACCGGGGAAAGCTAGAAGGTTCAAATTGGTGCTTATTGAATGCTGTGCACCTGCACATAGCATGCATTAGGCGCACACACACACACCCGCACACACAGAACCGGTTGTTAAACCGGTTGCAGCCCATCCCTGGAACATGGGTATCAAACTGAATCCTATCACGTGACATTAGCATGATGTTTTTTGCCTTTGCAGAGTTGGGGTGGGCGTGGCCTGCACATGACACATCTGGCCAGTGGGCTGCCAGTTTTCCTACACCTGAAATAGAACGTAGTACATAGAATCATAAAGATGGAAGGGACATCGTAGGTCTTCTAGTCCAATTGTCTGCTCAAGGCAGGAGACCCCATATCATCCCAGTCAAAATGGTTATCCAGTCTATTTTTGAAAACTTTTAACCATGGAGCACCCACAACTCTGCAAAGCAATCTCCTCTCCTGAATAATTGTTCTCGCTGTTGGAAAAATTCTCTCAGGTTGGATTTTTCTTTAAAAAAACCAACATATAAACTGGATGGAAGTGGGATCTTCCACTAATCTATGAGCCACCTCCAAAAATGAGATGCCACCATCAAGCCAGTTGGCAGAACTAGGTTTTCAGGCCTTTTCTGAAGGCCAATATTAGGAAGACTTTAATCTGAATTCCTACACTGAAGCGGGAGTTGGATTTGATTGCTTCTTCAAACTATACGATTCCATTTATTCAAGCTATTATTCTTCAATGGTTACAAGAAGGCACAACGTGAAAAATCCAAACGGTTTCATCTGAGAGAATGTGACCCTATTTAGAATAAGTTGTCACCTTTAAAGCCCTTCATGGCTTGGGACCAGGCTATCTGAGGGACCGTCTCTTGCCAGTTATATCTACTCGACCCATCAGAACAGGGAGGCAGAGAATGCTTCAGGTCCCATCCCCGAGGGAGATACACCTGATGGGACCCAGAAGAAGGGCCTTCTTCATGGTGGCTCCCTCTCTCTGGAACATCATTCCCTCAGAGATTAGAATGGCCCCCACTCTAACACTCTTCTGGAAGGCACTGAAGACCTGGTTCTGTGAACGGGCCTGGGAAACCCACAGCGGGATGGAGATCCTTAAATGGTTCGTGTGATCTGCTGTCGCTGGGGTGGGAGGTGGGGGGATTTTATTATATTAATTTATTTGATTCTTCTTAATAGTTTTACTCTTTTAAATATGGTCTTACACCTTGTAAGCCGCCTTGAGTCACCATGGGCAAATAGGCAATAATATAAATCAATCAATCAATCAATCAAACAAACAAACAAATAAACAAACAAACAAATAAATAAATGAAGAAGGAAGAGCACTATGTTGATAGAACTCTGTGCCTTCACAGCGTGCTTAGTCATTTTTGCATAGGGTGGGAGGATTAAATTATCCCATAGAGCAGTGGTTGCCAACCAGTGGGCCGGGGACTACTGGTGGTCCACAAGAAAATTTTGGTGGCCCGCAGAGAAATGTCACCCCCAAAGAACCCCCCCAAAGCACGTAGGAACACAAGGCTGCGCCACCCACATGGCCCATAGGAACACAAGGTTTGTGTTGCTTGCATTGCGAACAACACGAGGTCCTGAGGAGAGGGGCGAAAGGGCAGGGGGGAACTTACTCCATGCACCTGGCCTGGCCACCAGGCTGCTTCTTTCCACTTCTTTCTTCTTCTGCTTTTGGCTGCACACAAGGAAAACTCTGTCAGAAATGAGTGTTTGGGAGCCTGCAAGGTATCCTGCTCTAAGAGGCTGCGCCGGTGCGACAAATCTCACAAAGACTCATTTCGGGCAGAGTTTGGGAGAGGGAAAGAAAGACTTCTGCTGCTTCTGCTGCTTTTCTTGCATGAAGCCAAAAGTCTCTCTCTCTCTCTTTCTCTCTCCCTGAGAATGGAGCTGGAGATGGTATCCTGTTATCCCAAATAAAGAATGATCGATCGGTAGGAAAACGGGGTGGGGGATTTTCCTGCAGACTTTTGGGGGGATGTTCCCAGGGTCTCTGGTCTGCGGGATTTAAAATTATGAGTTTGGTAGTCCCTGAGGTCCAAAAGGTTGGTGACGCCTGCCATAGAGCATTCCTGGGCCAAAAGTGAGAGATCAGATCCCTGATTTCTGCAGGTGATACTCGTGACAGGTGGGTAGGTTCTTGCCAACATGTTGGAAAAATCATCTGTGATGGACTGCTTCATCTCTATCCAGTTTTCTGAAGTGCTTTTCCCAGATCTCTGGTGGGACGTAGCTGTCAAAATCTGCCAGGCAGCTGCTAAGGAGATCCACAGTGGTGTGTCAAGACAGGCTCCATTCATTATTTCAACTTCAGCCAGAATGAGATGTCACCAGGCATTTTTCATTGCACACTTTTTCTTATTTTTGTTAGTATTGCCTCTGCTCCTATGTGGAGGTTAGAGTCAGGTTCACTCTCTTTTAGCCCAACTTTGCAAAAATAATAAAGGCCGGAAATAATAAATAAATAAATAAATTCCTTTCACTGAAACCATATTAATTTCAGTAGGTATTTCCCCTCCTTCCTACTGGAGAAGCCAAATTACAGACTGAAAGTCTTTGGTTGTAGATGTCCTCCACTGAATCATAACGGAGCACCTAAATGAGAATAGAATAGAATAACAGAGTTGGAACGGACACTGGAGGTCTTCTAAATTAAATGGATTAATCCTCAGGAATTGGTGATCGACTAAGTTTCGGATCAAAATGATCCAAAAGTCATAGCCAGCCACATGAGGTCCTTCTTGTTCTCTTTGCCTAAAGCACACATATTTTTTTTTGAGAACTGTGATAGGAAGGTGCTCATTCAGCAGCTGGTATGTTTTCCTTCTTGTGCTTATTTAACAAAATGCTTCCGGGTGGGTAGAGTGGGTGGACGGACAGACAGACAGACAGACAGACAGACACACACACACACACACACACACACACACTAAAAATGACAACAGAGCTTTCTAAGGGGCATAATTCATTGCAATGAGAAAGGTTCACTCCTCTGGATGCCATTCGTAGGAGGCTGAGACGGATCTCGAAAATGTTTTCTAATTTAATACTGCCCACGAGAGTTCTATAAATAGAAGATATTTTCCCATCTGTACCTAGCTAGATCTTAAGATTTGGAATCTGAACTTTTAAAACTTGAATGTAAGGATTAATCATAGCAAGGGTAGCTTTCTTGGAAGAAATCTCTAATAATCTCTCCCAGATGATGGAGATCTCAATTCAAGAGCTGAGTGTTGTCTTGGGACCAAGCTGGTGAAAGTCTTCTTTTATAGATAAGTTTCCTTCTGCTTCTTTCCCTATCCGAAGAGGCAACCAGTTCTAAATATCTTTTTTCTAAAGATGTGGGTCTGATCACTTTTGGCTGGGGGCTCTGCCATGAAATGTGAAGGTACTTTCACATTTCAAATGAAATGTGGTCCCTAAGTTCCCTGAACATCTGATGTGACTGTCAAACAGTTGAAGATGATGAATAAGTAATCATCTCCCGTTAGCAGAGGACTTAATTACTTTTCACTCATTGTCTGTGCTACCACAGGAGTTTCCTCTGAGACTTTGGGTTTATTCTCTGAAACACATCCATAATACATGAACAAAGATGTCTCAATCTGATATGTTTCTCAGATTGAGGATTCCTTGTTTCCGGCTCTAGGGGGTGGTGCTCATCTCCATTACAAAGCTGAAGAGCCAGTGCTTTCTGAAGACATCTCAGTGGTCATGTGGCCGGCATGACTAAACACTAAACATCAAAGTGGTCCCTATTTTTCTACTTGCATTTTTACATGCTTTTGAACTGCTAGGTTGGCAGAAGCTGGGACAAGTAATGGGAGCTCACTCTGTTACGTGGTGCTAGGGATTCGAACTGCCGACCTTTCTGATTGACAAACTCAGCATTTTAGCCATGGATTGTAAATGGCAAATATTGTTATTGGAGAATTGGTGGGTGTATTTGTCCTTCCTTCCTTCCTTCCTTCCTTCCTTCCTTCCTTCCTTCCTTCCTTCCTTCCTTCCTTCCTTCCTTCCTTCCTTCTTCCCTCCCTCCCTAAAAATGTCTGCTCTTTGAGATTTAGAAGGCAAATATTTGCTTAATTTCAAAATCCTTTATCATTAGGGACAAACAATTGGGGGACGAGCGGTCTGCCACCTCCAAGTGGTGTCCCCTGGATGCGCGAAGCCGTCAAACGCTGACCGTAACTGAGAGCAGACCCTCCGACGACAGGCCCTGCGACAGGCCGGCTGGAGTACTCAAATGCCGCATCAACATGATGGAAACGTCCACTACAAAACACACGTCCAATGTTACGCGTTCGGGGAACCGACGGGCGCAGAGACCATTGGCCTGCGCCAAAAATCAACGAAATGGTCCACGCGGAAAGCACGGCCGTGTGAGAAAAAGCATAAGCGGGAACAGAGGACTGCCAGACGCTCAAGGTGGCCACCTGGAACGTGGATTCGCTGACTGGACGCTCGGCCGAGATCGTCAGGGCCATGCGGGACAGGAAGCTGGACATCTGCTGCCTCCAGGAAACTCGCTGGAAGGGCAACAAGGCTACGACTATAGACGGCTACAAGATCATATACACCAGCTGTAAAGAAAACCGCGGCGGTGTAGCTGTGGTTGTCAGTCCAAGCTGGCAAAGTTCCGTTGCAGAAGTTAAGCGCCTCACAGAGCGACTGATGATAATCGTCGTAGCGACCGAGAGGCAGCGCCTACACATCTTGTCCGCCCTCGCCCCTCAGACCGGATGTCACGAGGAGGAGAAGGATACCTTCTGGGAACTGCTCGACATCCAACTCAGGCAGATCCCACACGAAGGCGACATCATCATCTCGGGCGACCTGAATGGTCATGTAGGGCGGGACAAAACGGACACCAGTGCCACGGTGGGCACGGCACAGGCGATACTGAATGAGAATGGCCAGAGGATCCTG
Organism: Pseudonaja textilis; assembly: GCF_049901715.1. NCBI lineage: Eukaryota > Metazoa > Chordata > Lepidosauria > Squamata > Elapidae > Pseudonaja > Pseudonaja textilis. The sequence continues at coordinate 65,288,263 of NC_141994.1, forward strand.
GACTTTGCCGACTCCCATGATATGACCATCACGAATACCTGCTTCATTAGGCGAGAATCTCAACTCCTCACCTACCATAGCAGAAGCGGGAGCCACCACACACAGATCGACTACATCATCGTACGACGAAGAGCCGCTAAAAACGTGCTCAACGCCAAGGCGTACCCGTGCAGAATCGAGCAGTCAGCACAGGCCGCTGATGGCGAAGATCAGGATCAGCAAGCCCAAGACCAGGATTGACAAAGAAATGCAGACCAGCCACGAATCAAGTGGTGGAACCAGAAGAAGATGGCGGGACCCCTCATCAAACCGGAGCAGTTCCGCAGATGGTCGACGGGCCACAGGAAGCGTGGTCCATGCTGAAGAGCACTGTTCACACTGCCGGCTGCCAACAGCTTGGTTGCACCAAGCCAGGACGGAGACGCATCGAACGAGATACATGGCTCTGGACACCGGAAGTACAAGATGCCGTACACCTGAAGAAACGGCTCTACAAGGCCTTTCTTCAGGACAAGACCAGCGAAGCTCTGCAAATACAAGGCGGCCAAAAGGCAGCCAAGAAAGCAATAGCGACAGCCAGAAGCTCCCACTACGATGACATCTACGAGAAACTGAACACGCGAGAAGGCGAGAATGAGATCTACCGCCTAGCCAAAAGCAGACACAGGAAGACCCTGGACATTGACCAGTTTAATGGGATCAACGACAAAGGGGAAATTTGATTCGTCAACCCCAGAGACGCTGCGGAGAGGTGGCGGCAATACTTGAGAAGATCTCCACCGAGGAGTTCCACACCCACGAACCCGCAAGGTGACCCAGTTGAAGGCCCAGTCTCAGGCATTTATGCCAGCGAGGTCGCCGATGCCATCAAGGCCATGAAAAACGGTAAGGCAACAGGACCAGGCGACATCCCTGCCGACTTCTGGAAAAAGGCACTACCGGGCTCGGCATTGTGGCTGTGCGAGCTGTTCAACAACATCGTCTCCACGGGAAAAGTGCCACCACGACTGGTACCGCAGCACCACTGTTCGATCTGGAAGGGAAAGGGCAGCCCAGCGGACTGCTCCAACTACTGAGACCGGTCAGGTTACTGTCACACACTATGAAGATCTTTGAACGCGTCCTTGATAAGCGCATTCGGGACACCGTCGACATCAGCGTCAACCAGGCTGGATTCATCAAGAACTGCGGCACCACCGACGCCATCTTCGGTGTGCGGATGCTGATGGAGGCTCACAGAGAGAAGAAAATCCCGCTCCACACCGCCTTCCTAGACTTGGAAAAGGCCTTCGACCGAGTCCCGCACGATCTCATCTGGTATGCACTGCGAGACCACGGCGTGCCTGAGCTGCTCGTACAATGGGTCCAACTCCTATACAGATGTCACAAAAGCCGTGTAAAAGCGGCAGCTGGGATATCAGAGGAGTTTAATATTACCGTCGGCGTACACCAGGGCTCTGCTCTCTCACCACTGCTGTTCATTCTGGTGATGGACACAATTACACACGACCTGTACACGCCCGCCCCATGGACGCTGCTCTACGCCGATGATGTGTTCCTGGCCAACCTGTGCAAGGCTGAACTAGAGCACCGAGTCCAACAGTGGCACGACCGCCTCGAGCAGTTCGGGCTCCGGCTGAACCTAAAGAAGTCCGAATACCTGACCACTGACAATGAAATGACAGGCTCCATCCACGTGAACGGGCAGGAGCTACCGCGCGCCTCCACCTTCAAGTACCTGGGAACTACTCTTGGGAAGAAGGCCTACTACAAACTGAGGTGGCAGCCAGGATCAATGCAGCATGGGGCAAATGGAAGTCCGTCACGGGCGTCCTCTGTGACAAGAAGATGCCGATGCGCCTGAAGGCGAAAATCTATAACTCTGTGGTGCGCCCTGTGGCCATATACGGCGCAGAGTGCTGGCCGGCGACCAAAGAAGTCGAAAGCAGACTCCAGATAATGGAGATGCGAATGCTCCGATGGTGGTAGGCCTCACCCTACTCGATCGCGTCAGGAACGAAGAAGTGCGTGAGACGGTTCAACGTCGTGCCCATCCCCACGGTCATGAGGCAGTCCCGGCTACGATGGTTCGGCCACGTGAGCCGCGCCAAGGAAGAATCCATCATCAAATCTGTAATGAAGGTGACTGTCGGAGGAGCGAGACCGCGTGGTAGACCTAAACAACGCTGGATGGACACGATCAAGGCCGATCTAGAGATCGCGAAGGCAGACCCGACACACGTGGCAGACAGAGAGGTGTGGAAGCAGTACTCAAGGACATTAGCGGACCTCGCCCGAGCGCGAGACAAACGCTGAAGAAAAAGAAGAAGAAGAAGAAGAAGAAGATTAGGGACAAACAATTGCAAACAATTCACTGGGCCTAAGATATTATAATTTGATGCCTTTTTCTTCAAATTGTTTACCTCCAGAAAGTGGATTTCAATTTCCACTGCAACCCTACCAGCATGGCCGAAAGACAAACATGAAAAAAGAAGTAAGATCAGTCACCGCCATGGTCTACTTTTAAGAAAGATCAAGTTTTTAAAAGTGGATAAAAGTGGCTCAGAATAAAATATATTTCCCACGCTGAATGGATAAAGTTTTCCTTAATTTCTTTGGATCTAGGCTTTACAAGTAAAACTTCCTTTCCTAGAGGGAAAGAAAAAGAAAAAGTTCTCTTCAAACTCTGAACTTGCATCCAATTGTATTTTTAATTCTATCCTCAGGAACGCGACTCAATCTGAAGTGGAATCAGTCAAAATCCTTTTGCATCTTCTCTGCTCATTTCTTAGTGATGCAGGAAAAAAAATTGCTCTCAAAATTCTTTGAATGCAAAAGCTGAACAGGACAGAGTAGTCAAAGCTGGATTAACTGGCTGTTTTAGTTTCTCTTGCCCTGTACTATTAAACACTACTAAGATATTAGGTAGCACAATCTACTTCACCAACTTGAACTCTTCCATGGTTTCACTCAGAGGTGGTATTCAGCAAGTTCTGACCAGCTCTGGAGAACCGGTAGTGGAAATTTTGAGTGGTTCGGAATATCACCTCTGACTGGCCCCACCAACCCCATCTATTCTCTGCCTCCTGAGTCCCAGCTGATCGGCTGGGTCTTCTCTTGTTGCCCTGCACAGGAGAACAGATTGGAAAGCAGGTTAGCGGGGTGGGGAGACAATGGGGATTTTGCAGTAACCTTCCCCTGCCACGCCCACCAAGCCACGCCCACAGCACCAGTAGTAAAAAAAAATTGAATCCCACCACTGGGGTCTCACTATTCCCTAAAAAGCCAGCCTTACTGTGAAGTCTTCTTTCTGGATGCAGAAAAAAATGCCAGCAAGACTAAAAGGGCTTTAGAGACAAAAGAATTAACCTGAACCCTGAATGGCCAAGTTCTTCTAAAGATTTTGCAGGAATCCTACCAGTGTCAATTGCATTGTTGTTTCCTTTACCTTCCAAATGTAAATAGTGATTTAACCTGGCAAGTTAAATACATGCCTAACACAGCGATTGTAATTTGTCTTCAGGTTCCACTAAAAAGGGGGACTTCTTGGAACTTGACAAGGAAAGTTTACTTAGCAAGTTGAAATATTTCCATGCAATACCATCAAGCAAAATGACTCCCTTGCCTTAGAAACAAGCAGTCTACTTTTAGCCATAAGAAACAAAGGCCGACAGCAAAGACAGTATGGAGAGAATAAAATCAAATATAAAGAGATCAAAACAAACCAACACTATTTGGGGCTTGAGATGACACTGAAATATTTTATTAGCCGGTGTTTATTATCAATATTTTAGCAGAGTTTTGTGTTGCTAATTCTAAGCTGCTAATTCTAAGCTAAGTCCTTTTCCAGGACTTCCAGAAGTTAGTGAATATACAAGGCAACTTGTTAAATTAAAACTTCAAAGGTTAGAACAACTAAGGGCAGGATAAGACGTAATGGTTAGAAGCTTGTTAAAGAGAGATTCAACCTAGAAGTAAGGAGAATTTTTTTCTGACAGTGAGAAGAATTAATCCAAGGCATAGCTGGCCTCCTGGAATTGTGGGCACTCTTCACGGGAGGTTTTCAAAAATAGACTGGACAACCATTTGACCCGGATGGTTTAAGGCCTCCCTCCTTGAGCAGGAGGTTGGACTGAGTGGTGGGATTCAAATTTTTTTACTACCGGTTCTGTGGGCTTGGGTAGGTGGGTGTGGCTAGGTGGGCATGGCTTTTTTTCTTGCAGCACCCCCTGTTTTTGGGCCTTCCTGGCCTCAGGGGAGCCTCCAGGGAGAGCGTTTTAGTTCCCAGAAGTCTCCCCTGGGGCTCAGGAAGACAAAAAATGGAGGGAGGGCTGTGCCCCCTCCCTCTCATTTTTTGCCTTCCTGGGCCTCAGGGAAGCCTCCTGGGCAAAGCAGTAAGAAGCTGTGCCGGGGCACAGCTATTCATAGGAACAGCTGATTGTCGGGAGGTAAAAGAAGAAGAAGAAATATCTTAAGGAATCACTGGGTGGGCGGACATGGGGCAGACAGGGTGAGCGAGCATTGGGCATTGGGCGGGTGGGGCAAGCCAACAAGTGGTGACTGAGCGACTGGGTTGGGGACGTGGCCAGCCAGATGTTACTACAGGTTTGGTGACCCACACCAAATCCTTGCTACCGGTTCGCCCGAACCAGTGTGAACCAGCTGAATACCACCACTGGTGGACTAGAAGACCTCCTGGGTTCCTTCCAGCTCGATGATTCTATTCTACTGCAAATGAAGGTGATTTCATAAAGGCGGCTGGCAGCTCTGGAACCCAGACTGCAAAATTTCCCATTAGGCCTCCTCCGGCCTCTAAGACAGGGCCTGTCTCAAGGAATATGAAAACCCACATATTGCACACAAATGTGCCTGGAACCTGTTTGTTTAACTTTGGGAGATATATTTAAATGAGCGTTAAAAACGTAGAGTCACAGAGCATGGTGGTAAATATTTGGCTAAAACATCCAATTTGTTCTGCCTGTGTTGTTGAAAACTGTTGCCCTGTTGGCAGTTCCTGGTTAAATTATCTTTCATGCCCACTAGATGGCATTGCCTTTTTTATATATATCTCAGATCAGTAATATGTTGAGTCTTGAAAGGTTTGGGGAAGGAGAAACACATGGAAAGACATTAGAATCACTTTTGTCTGCTCCGTACATGTATCTATGCTGGGTGAAAGAGTAAAAATCACTGCATCTCACAGTACTAAGGAATTATATCACATCACATCTTATGTCTTGGAAGGAAGGAAGGAAGGAAGGAAGGAAGGAAGGAAGGAAGGAAGGAAGGAAGGAAGGAAGGAAGGAAGGAAGGAAGGAAAGGAAAGGAAAGGAAAGGAAAGGAAAGGAAAGGAAAGGAAAGGAAAGGAAAGGAAGTTGAATTAGTAATTTGAGATAGAAAAGTAGAAGAAAATAAATATGTTGCCTCTTAAACTCTGACTATATCATTTATAAACAGTGACTACATTCCAAATAATTTTGGGAATGTTTTCTTGTTGCCTTCCTTCTTGGCAACAAATGGAAACAATTTACCATTACTTCTTCTGTTTTCCAATTTGCTCATCTAGATTATAGATCTGAGATTCTCTTGAAGTCTGGTTCTGGTTAGCAGCTTAGCCCATGGAAGATCATCCAGATGGGACGACCTTCAAAAATATTAGATAATCAGTCCCAGAATTCCTAGGAAAAATCCCAAGAATTCTGGGAGTTATACTTTAACACAATGTTTCTCAACCTCAGTAACTTGAAGATAGGAGGACTTCAACTCCCAAATGCTGATTGAGGAATTCGAGGAGTTGAAGTCCACACATCTTCAAATTATTAAAATTGAGAACTACTGTTTTAATAGATAAGAAAGGAGTCAGATTCAGCACATCTTCCTTAGAATTAGTCCTGGTCATAGATACAGGTAGTCCTCAAATTACAACCACAATTGAGCCCAAAATTTATGTTGTTAAGTGTGATGACCCGGGGCATGGCATGAAGACATCACAGTTAGATAATCAATAAGAGTCCCTTTATTATCTCCAACTTTGCCCCCAATGTCCAGGTTACCTTCTGGCTGGAGAAAAACTCTCCCAGGAACAGCCTTTGAATGCAGAAAATTAAGTCCAAAACATGAGCAACACAAACTGTAACTTAAAGTCCAAACAAGCCAAAGTGAAGTAATTAGTTTGGCAGGGCAGGAGCAAGAATTTCAGACTTGAAGGCATGGCAAAACTCACACAGTTGGGAAGATGCCAGGATCACAGATAAGCCATGACAACACAGGATAAAGTCACGTTTGCTCCTAGCAGCCTGCCACACACAGCCTTCCTTTCTTATCAACTGTCTTCCCAGCTGTGGCTAATGAAGGGAATCAGGGCCCTTTCCTCCCTGTAAGCCACCCAACCCACGTTGCTCTCTTCTCCATTTCTCCCTGTGTGCCCTAGGATGAAGAGGGGGTGGGCCTGGTTCTTCCTCTGAACTCCCTCTCCCTTGTTCTATCTCTTCCCTGCTCTGCCCAGCCAGACTTTGCCCTTCCCCAGCCTCCTCCACAGCCAACGGAGCCACACTTGCATTCCCTGTCAGCTGTTTGGCTTCCTCCATTAAGTGAGAACTGCTTAAGTGAGTTTTGTCCCATTTTATGACTTTTCTTGCCACATTTGTTCTGTGAATGACTGAACTTGTTAAATTCATAGCACGGTTGTTAAGTGAATCTGGTTTCCTCATTGACTTTGCTTGTGAGAAAGTTGCAAAAGGGGATCACATGACCCTGGGACACTTTGCAACTGTCATAAATATGAGCCAGTTTGTCAAGCACCCAAAGGTAATTCACATGACCATGGGGATGCTGCCATATGAAAATGGTCACAAGTCACTTTTTAAAGTGTCACTGTAACTTCGAGCAGTCACTAAGTGAACGGTTGCAAGTCGAGGACTACCTGTACTTCCTTCTCACCTTTCTCACAATATTTTTAGTGCTTTAGACCTGCTAACAGAATTAAAATGGCTTCCCACAGCAAGAAGATGCTTTTAAGGGATATGCATCCAGGGTGGGATTCAACATTTTTTTACCACCAGCTCTGTGGGCATGGCTTGGTGGGCATGCATGCGTGTGCGCATGTGCAGAGGGTTTGCTACTGACATTCTCCTGCAATCCTGCACTCTCCCTGTGTCTTGAACAGCTGACGTGCGGCAATCGGCTGTGCCGTGCGAAGCAGCTGAGCTTCAAAACCAGGAAATAAAGGTCAGTATAGAGCCAGGGCAGGTGGGAGGGCCCAACAGCTGATCATCGGAGTGAACTAGTTTGCTTCCAGATGATCCTCTGAGCTACCAGTGCGTCTGAACCAGGCCGAACCAGTAGAATACCACCACTGAAATGCATACAGTGGTCAAATTTTGCAACAAATTTACATAACAAGTAGTCCTATATTTTTCAATTATAGGACCTCTGCCAGTTATGACATAATGGTATTGCTCCCAGAAAACAATCTCTGTTGTGGTTTGCCAGCAGCAGGTGTGGACCGCTGAGGTCTCGGAGAGTGAGGACTCAGATGAGGGGCCTGCGTGTGATGTAGGGATGGGGCCAGGACTATCAGGGAGCGAAATGTTGCCTTCGGAGATTGTGGAGGCTGGCAGCATAGATGAAGAGTTCCCCGAGGAGCCTGTGCCCAGAAGGGAGGGCAGAAATGTGATTTATGTTAAATTACATTAATTCAAATTGAATTACTCCCATGGGGTTGATGGAACTCACTTTCCTTCCTTTTTGTTGTCAATTCCAAAGCGAACTTGGCTGAGGCCATCTTGTTGCCATGAAGCCTGAGAGGCAGAAGGGAGGCAGGAAGTAGATAGTCTGGCTACAGGCAAAACAAAAAGTTTTCCTGGGGAACCAAGGTCATTGTAACAAGTGGTTGCTGAAAGAGGAGGGGAACCTGCCATCCAGAGGTGGGATTCAGCAGGTTCTGACCAGTTCTGGAGAACCAGTAGCGGAAATTTTAGGTAGTTCAGAGAACCAGTAAATACCACCTGTGACTGGAGATTTTACAGTATCCTTCCCCTGCCATGCCCACAGAACCGGTAGTAAAAAAAATTGAACCCCACCACTGCTGCCATACGTCTTCATTGGACAATGTGACCAGTGACACTTGGGAGGGGGGATGTGTACTCTTTTAATTAGGTGAAAACCACAGGAACCATTAAAGTCAGTTTTCACTGGCTGTGCCAATATGATGAATCCAATAAACATATTCTTTTAGGAATCTACCTGCCTCGGAGTTCTGCTTTCAATGGGTACATTACTTGGAATGCTGACATTTGATGCCTTAAGATATGGTGGCAACTTTTAGTTGGGCTGAAGAGAAGGCTGGGAAGTCTATCTAATTTTTTTGGGAATTGTGCCCTATCAGTATGGAAAAACATCTTAATAAATTATGAATGGGAAGGCACAAGAAAAGGAAGGAAAGAAAATTGTATATATCACTTTTATACAAAATGCATCACAGTGCTTTAAAACCATCTCTAGGAAACTATTAATAATTTTTAAATTTTTTTGCAAAATAACAGATTCTGAAAACAAAGTCGCTCTTTGCATAATATCATGACTGGCATTTCATTTATTCTGGGCTATTTTCATTCCGATAATATAAATATTTTGAGTGGCTCTCCTGAGCCAAATTTTAGAGTGGACTTTTCATTAAACACTTCCAGGTTCAGGTTATTCCAACCTGTCTTGTATATTTACTTTTGTTTGCTGAACTCCAAGGCTTAGTTTATGTAAATGATTATATAAAATATTCAACTCTTAGTTAGCTGTCTGAAAATATCTCAGAGGCTTCTCCACCAAGTTATTTTACTTGCAGAAACAAAGACAATGGCCTTTGAACTCTTGGGATCCTTGTACTAAACCAGAATGTGATACTTGGGTTTCAGCATTAAACAGTTGGATCTATATGTTGATGTGCTTTCTTAAAGTAGAAAGAATGGGGTCCAATCACACATCCAGTGTGAACATGTTGACAGTAGTAAGAGTTGAGTCCCATTCTCTGGTTACCTATAAATGCATTCAGAAGAGCCTCTCTTCCAGATTTTAATGCATACAGTTGTCAAATTTATATTGAGACAGTCAGTCCTGAAGACAAAGCCCAAAATGATTTGGGTCCTGTTAATAATTAAAAATAAATACTTTAAGTTGTTTCTGGAAAACAATTGCTAAGTAGTACAATTTTTTTCCAATCACATGACCATAGAACCCTTCTGCCAAATTTGTACCAGTTGAACTTAATAGAAACTTACCACGACTCAAGGGAAAGTTCCTTTTCCCCTTCACTTCAGTGGTGAGATTCAAAATTTTTTACTACTGGTTCTGTGGGTGTGGCTTGGTGGACATGGCTTCATGGGCATGGCTTGGTGGAGGTCACAGGGGAAGGTTACTGCAAAAACCCTACTCCCTCCCCACCCCACTAACTTGTTTTCCAGCTCCGTTCTCCTGTGCAGGGCAACAAAAGAAGACTCAGCTGATCAGCTGGGACTCGGGAGGCAGAGAACATATGGGGGTGGGGCCAATCAGAGGTGGTATTCCGAACTACTCAAAATTTCCGCTATCAGTTCTCCAGAATTTTTCAGAACCTGCTGAATACTACCTCTGGTACACTCACTTGTCTCTTCTGCAGGCTGGTTCCCAACCCTATCTAGTATTAATGCAGCTTGTAATACAGCTGCACAAGTTTAGCTAGTCCTTTGTATTGCAAAGGAAGCTGAATTTTTCAACTATCAACGCAGACAAACAAGCTAACAGTAAACAACGGCCTAATCAAGGAACCCACTAAGAACGTTCCCACCAAAACTGACAGGGCAAACCACTTGTACATACACAGAGCAAAACTCATTACCTTACTACAACCTATTTTTTTTAATGGACAGGGCTGACCAAAGACTCCTAATTGCTGAAAGAAACCAGTTGGATTACATTAAAACATCCCTTAAATCATAACAGACCAGTTAATAACGACAAGATTTCATGAAGCAAACCCTAAATGTTTTATTTTCCAATTCATTAGACGTAGCCTTGGATAGCATCCTTCTCTGCTGAAAGTTTCCATCAGTGTGTTGCTAATAAGCGAAGGGAATTCATGTTCTGTAGATGCAGGACCTGAAGTGGAGCTCTTCCATTTTTAGGACTGATGGGAAACTCATAGTAGAAAGTCATTTCAAAGGTCATGAACTAAGTGGAAAAAAAAGAGATGTAGTTGCATTTAATCCTTCTTAAATTTTACTTATATTCTGCTTAGTCACAACACCTTCTGTCACTCTGAAGAACTTCCTTTTCTGGATATCCAAATGAGAAAACAACATGGCTAACATACCAAGTATAGTTCCCTGCCAATAAAACCTGATATGCTTTTACTGCTATTCAAATTTCCACCTTGTAAAACTGGGAAATGGGTCTTTCTTCCTATAATAATACACAGTAAAAGGCTCCAAGTACATTGTATCACATTAAACTAATACTGATGGATTAACCATTCCTTCTTTGCCCATAAATTTTGCTCCCTCTGGGGGAGCAGAAGGAATGCTATTATAATAACACTCAGCAACGAATGCTCTTTTTCTACGATGGTCTTAATTAGAAGTGAATCATCAAGTGTGCTTCATCCTTCAGTTAAAAAAGGAAAGTTACGTCAACATTGTTCTAGAAGCCTTCAAAGGTGAGATTGAAAATTTTGATGCATGCCCCCCCAGTGAATGAAGACAATGCTTTTTTAGATATTAGCTTTAATTCATCTGATTTCCTTTACTCCACCTAGTCAGCATTCAGTCTACAAGGGGCTAAGCTGTGCACAGGAACCTCCTAGTAAAATAGAAGCCTCAGAGTTTAGTAGGAGTCCAAACTAGGTATTAGAGATAAAAGTTCTCTCCAAATCCAAATCAAACACTCTAACTATTGCACTATAATGAATCTATAATTTAGCAATACTTGGTGCCCCTAAATCCAGTAGCATTAGGGACAACTTCAATCACCAATCATCAACTGAAAAAAGGGGTATTAAATTACCATTAAACAAGTCAAGCTCAGAGTTACATTGGCCTTTGTGAATTGCATTGCACTTCTGTCCAGAAGCATCAAGGTACTTCTGGGTTGAAAGGATTAGCTGGTGACATCACAGTTGCCTGCTTTCAGGTTCCCAGCAGGAATTAGAGTGAAAGACGGGAGCTCAACCCCACATCAGCACTTGGGTCTCAAACACGGGCTTGCTAGCCTCCAACCCAGCATCCTAACTATGCAAGCCACCATGCTTCTTGGCCTTATGAATAGTTGACTACTTTATACAATCCGTAATTGGCATGGGAACTACAGTGCATATTAGAAATTCTACTTTCTAGTTCATGAACCTCCTTGTTGCTGGTGAACATCTTCAGATGTTCTCCTCTGATTTCCACTAGTGAAGATAATGCAGTTGCTCAGGAAGGAGGATGGGGTCTTTTTTGGTTAAAGTAGGAGTTTTGATAGTTGGAGACATTCCCAGAGAGGTTAGCAGGCTAGTTATTTACTGTGCATTTCAAAACATTTTGTTTTTGTCTTGTCAGCCTTCAGATGTGTTTTCATTTTTCTGTTTTATATTGATTTTGAATTTTTTCTCTAAAGAGCATTTTATGAGGAAATCAGTACTCAGAAATGCAGCTTCCTATTTCATTCATCAAGAAAAATAAAAGTAATTTTCATGGGGAGGGATTTCTACAGAATGCTGAGATGATCTCCACATTTATAACCCCAAACTGAATAGTTTTCTCCACAGACCGTTCTCATCCTGCTCATTCATAGTTTGAACTGTTAAACATCAGGGAGATGTTATAGGTGTCTTAAAATGAGGACTAATAGACTGAGAAACAGTTTCTTTTCCAAGGCAATAATTGTCTTGAATCAAACAGAGCATTTGTGATTTTGTCCTATGTATATAGTGGCATTTTTAAACTATTTAACTTACTAAATGTTTTAGATAGGTTTTAGACTAGGTTGTTTATTATTATTATTATTATTATTATTATTATTATTATTATTATTATTATTATTATTATCATCTGTAGTGTGATTGTGATGTGTTTGGGGCACTGTGCTGGAGTAGCTTTCGAATTTCGTTGTATTTGTGGAATGCAATGACAATAAAGGTATTCTATTCTATTCTAGTTTTCTCATAGTTCATGTATTTCTTTTTAAAAAATACAGACAGCTTTAAAGCATATGTATTCACTCCATATTACATCTGTACAAATGAATATTAATGTATATTAATTAAAAATCGCGAGGCAGGTCTGAAGCATCTGGTGCACTGCTTTAAAGTTGTTGCTTAACAGGTTATTATCTCCTACTTAATTAAAAAGAAATAATGTTTAACACATCCCCCAGAAAGCAACACCAATGACAAAGCTGCGGTTCAAATATTAAAGCAGAAAGACACTTGAGAACCTAAAACAACTCTGAGGTATTTGTATAGCGTACCCCAAAACAGGATATGTGGGTGTAAATATTAAAAAAATAATAGTATTGGTGATCTGAAGGGAAAGAAGATTGTAGCATCACTGATAAATAACTTATTTGTACTTTTTTTTCTTTTGAAGACGGAGATAAACACAATCATTTGGCATTAAAATGAAATAGTCTAATTTCACACTTTTGAAGCAGTAAGTCCAATTGAAATTCAGTTAATTTTTAAAACTTGCATTTCTCTGAATTTTAAAATATATATATATTTTAATTTTAAAAGGGGAGTTTTACAGAGAAAAGCGTATTTTAATAAAACAATGTACAAAAAAGTCATATATGTATATGTATATTAGAAAGAGAAAGAGAGAGGAAAAGGGAGGAATACGCATGCAATGTAAACTTTTTTTTAACAATAAAAACTAATATGGGAAGGGAGAAAATTTGAAACTGACAGATTCACTAAGGCAAGAAATTGAAAGAAACTGAAGCAATCAATTTCACCTGTGAATGGATTGATGTTACAGTTGTTTGCTTAGATACAACCTCTACTGCAATCAATGTCACACCAAAAAGTTTTTCTTAATTGAAAAATTAATATTTCATTTTCTTCATGTGTTGGCAGAATTGTAATTCGAAAATTAAAGCAATGCCACCCAAGAATTTCAAATAAGATGGATATTTGTTCTCTCTCTCTCTCCCTGCCTCCCTCCCTCCCTCCCTCTCTCTCTCTCCCCAAATGAGAATAATATTGATGAATTAAAGAAAGGAATCTAATAAGTTTCAGTATTGTTCATAAATAGCATGTAAAAAACTGAAAAAATGGCAAAATTACAACTTTTCCGTGTAGACACCTCTGTAAATCTTGAATTAATTTACACACCTCTGTAATCTTTAAATTATTTTGATTAAAATAGGTTCACACAAAAATCTTGGAAACTATAGTTTATAGGGTGCTAATTATAATTATAGTTATAGGGTGCTAGGAATTCTCTATCCCTAAATCACTCTTCCACCAAACGATGGTTTCTAGAGTTCTGTCAGTAGGAAAGGAATATGGGGGTTAAGCCAGTTTGCAGTGCAGACAAACTCTTATTTCATTTGCACCCAACAAGCCATTGGTGTGTACGTACATGTATGGAAAACCAGATTGATTCTGCAGCTTTATTTAGGCATGAGAAAAGTTTACAACGTAAACTTTGAAAAACTATAAAAAAGGAAACTTGGAAAAAGTTTAGGCAAACTTTTTTCAAAGCCTATGAAAGGAAGCCAGATTGTTTATTTATTTATTTTTATTCATTGAGTTTAGTTTGTGAAGCATGTGTGAGAAAACAAGTATAAGTATGAACATAACCTATAAACATATATGTTATGTCCCTGGAACTCTAGGAGTTCCCACTCAGGTCCGTTCACATTGCGGGGGCGGTTTTTCCCCCTCGCTCATTGGTTGGTTCTCCCCAGCAGCCAGCTATAAAAGCAGGCTGCAGGGTCCAACCAGTTGCTGATCGCTGCGAGCCAGTTCCAGGCTTGGCAAGCACGGTCAGTCCTTTATTGTTATAATAAAGTATTTGTTGCACTCATGCTCTGGTTCAGCCTCTCATTTCCCAAACTTAACACTGGCGACGAGGATGGGATGGCTACCAGAAGCACAATGCAACCGCTGAGTCACTAGCCGCCGATCCGCAGCCAGAGAGAGCGATCGGCCGGCGATAAGAGCAACGCTGATCCGCAGCCAGAGAGAGCGGTCAGCAAGCAACGAGAGCGAACGCTGATCCACCGCCAGAGAAAGCGGTCAGCAAGCAACAAGAAGTGAACGCTGATCCGCAGCCAGAGAAAGCGGTCAGCCAGTAACGAAAGTGAGAAGCGTCTGTAGCAGCTTGTTAGCCCAGCTACAGGAAAAGTGAAGCGCTGCGAGCCGCAGCCTCTCGTTGTTTAGGCGCGAAATTCAAACAGCTGTCATTTGAATTTCAAACCTAAAAAGTACAGCGCGGTGCTGTAAGTCAAGTCACTGACGCCCACGCAGGCGCGAATTTCAAAACGCTGCCAACGGCTGACAGCCTAACCTCGTGTTTAGCCCAGAGAGAGAGGGGATTGTGAAAAAGCCTCTCCAGAGCTGAAATCACTTGCCTGCCACAGGCACTAGAAACCTTTTGCTGCTGCCCCAGAGAGATTTTGTCCACAGATTGTACAACCGATTTCCTCACTATGAATTCCAATCCATTCTTCCCAGCGTTCAAACCGGATGAGGAGAAGTGGGAATCATACAAGAACCACTTTAACCATTACATCAATGCAATTGGGCTGGCTGATGCAGGGAGCACCGGAAAAAATCATATTTCCTGATCTACTGTGGAGCCATCGTCTTTGACACTGCCACAGCTCTCGTGGCTCCACGTGAGTTAAAAAAGCGTTCCATGGTCTGAACTGTTAGAAATCCTTACTAACCACTATTCTCCCAGACCTTCACAGATTGCCAGAGCGATTCACCTTCCGTATGAGGAAGCAATCAGACAAAGAGACCATCAACCAGTACATGGCCGCCCTCAGGACCGCAGCACTCCATTGTGGGTTTGGAACCTACCTGGAGGACATGCTCCTCGATCAACTAGTCTGCGGGGTCAAGGATCTCCACCTCCAAAGGCACCTACTCGCTAAGAAGGACCTCAACCTCGCACAAGCCGTCGAGGAGGCCCTGGCAGCAGAACTGGCAGCACACTCAGCCACCGAAATCCATGGTCCAACTTCCAAGCTAATGACAGTTCCAGTCCACTCTGAGGAGGTGGTAGCAGAGGAAGCCCCTAGTGATGAAACCGACATCCACCGCCTCACCAACGCCAGGCATCCGCAGGTAGGAGCCAAGCAAGAAAACATCAGTCCACCCAAGCACATCACCCTGTGCCTATCCTGTGGTGGATCTCATCCGAGGGCCGCCTGCAAATTCAAAGGAGCCACCTGCAACATCTGCCACAAAAGGGGGCACATCGCGAGAGTCTGTCAAGCCTCTCAAAACTCAGCACAAAGGCACCCTCCCTTCTCACATTCTGGACCTCAGAGGCAAGTATTGAACTGTCGCACTCACCACCATACCAAGCACACTTGCCATACCATTAGTAAAATCTCTCTCTCCGTTTTGTTAGAAGGTAAACCATGTCGCATGGAGGTTGACACAGGGTCAGCACTCTCAATTATCTCGTGGAGCACCCTCAAGAGGCTACAGCCCAGCCTATCAACAAGCCGGCTCCAGAAGTGCCAGTTTAGCCTGAAGGACTACCAGGGGAAGGTCATTCCTGTGATCGGCAGAGGCAAGTTCCTTGTCAATTTTAAAGCTTTCAAAGGTCACCTACCTCTAGTGGTAGTTAACGGCAATCTCCCCACACTCTTGGGGCTCGATTGGTTTCCCCATCTCGGCCTAGGGCTAACAGGAGTCCATGCTGTCTCAACCTCTGACACTGACTCCTTATTCGCTGATTACTCAGATGTATTCAGAGATGAGCTGGGGTGTTATAACGGTACCCCTATCTCATTCTCAGTCGACCCCCAGGCAGTCCCAATCAGGCTAAAACCGCGTAGAGTCCCATTCGCTATTCGGCCAAAACTAGATGCAGAATTGGATAAACTATTAAAACAAGGGGTCATTGAGCCAACAGATTTCGCCAAATGGGAGACGCCCATTGTCACACCCCTCAAAAAAGACGGTAGCCTGAGAATTTGCTTGGACTACAAGACCACAATTAATAAGTTTTTACAAGTTAGCGCTTACCCAGTGCCCGTCATTCAGCATTTATTACACACTTTTGAACCTGGCAGCATTTTTGCCAAATTGGACATGTCTCAAGCATATCAACAGTTCCCTGTTGACAGCCAAACAGCGGAACTCCAGACCATTGTCACCCACAGGGTGCTTTCCGGTGCAAGCGTCTCCAATTTGGCGTAAGTGTTGCCCCAGGCATTTTTCAATCCCTCATGGAGCGGTTTTGCAGGGCCTCCCTGGTGTAGTACCCTACTTGACGACATCTTAGTCTCGGCCAGGGACAGACCCCAACTCTTCCAGAGAGTTCGAGCAGTATTAGAGAGGTTCAGACAGCATGGCCTCAAATTAAAAAAGAAAAATGTGCCATTGCCACTAGACAGGTGGACTTTCTGGGTTATAAAATTGACGCCTCAGGCATTCACCCCCTGGAGTCAAGGTTAAGGCAATTCACGAGGCACCCACTCCAACCTCCAAAACTGAACTGCAGGCCTTCTTGGGGCTATTGAACTTTTACGCGTCCTTCCTGCCCCATAAAGCATCAGTGGCAGAACCCCTGCACAGACTGTTGGATAAAAAATCGCCTTGGCACTGGGGTCACAAAGAAGACTCCGCTTGCGCCGTCAAATCACTACTCACGTCAGAGGCGGTCCTTATTCAGTTCGACCCCAACCTTCCATTAGTGCTAGCAGCAGACGCTTCCCCTTTTGGAATTGGGGCAGTATTAAGCCACAGGCTCCCCAATGGCTCCGAGGCTCCCATCGCTTTTTCTCCAGGACGCTCTCTGCAACAGAGCGCAATTATAGCCAGATCGATAAGGAAGCTCTAGCAGCTGTTGCAGCAGTGAAGAAATTTCACGAATTTCTCTTTGGCCACTTTTTCGAGCTGGTCACGGATCATAAGCCTCTCCTGGGTCTACTAGCTGGGGACAAACAGACCCCTCAAGTCCTTTCTCCTAGAATGACGAGATGGACCCTTTTCCTAGCGGCATACTCGTATAGACTCATACACCGCCCAGGTAAAACATTGTCCCACGCTGACGCTCTCAGCCGCTGCCCCTTGCCGGCTCCAGCTGAAGACCCTGCTCCAGTCCACGCTATTTTTGAGGTCACCCAATTGGACCTCCCCATCACTGCCCTTGACATTGCTGCTAAAACCAAGGCAGACAAAACAATCGCCCAGGTACTGGACTGGGTGAGGAGGGGGTGGCCGGGCGGTGATGTTGAAAACAAATTTACACCTTTCAAGACCCGCCTGCAGGAATTATCCAGTTTGCAGGGCTGTCTGCTGTGGGGCACTCGAGTGGTCATCCCGACCTCACTGCGTACCTGAGTTCTGGAGGCGTTGCACGAGGGGCACCCTGGCATCGTCAGAATGAAGGCATTAGCACGCAGCTACGTATGGTGGCCGGGCCTCGACGAGGACATCATCAGATGGGTAAGCTCCTGCAATCCCTGCCAGGAATCCCGTCCAGCTCCTCCTATTGCCACCCCTACTAAGTGGGAAAGCGCCAGCGCTCCGTGGTCCAGAATTCACATCGACCTAGCCGGCCCATTGCATGGGAAAATGTTCCTAGTGGTCGTGGACTCCTACTCTAAATGGATTGACGTGGCACAACTATCCATGACCACCACACTAGCAATTACCAAGGTATTAACTCGCCTGTTTGTAACACACGGGCTGCCTGACTCCATTGTTTCCGACAATGGCCCACAGTTCGCATCAGCCGAGTTCAGCCGTTTTGCTGCCAACCTGGGCATCCGCCACATTTTCACAGCCCCATTTCATCCTGCGAGTAACGGATTGGCTGAAAGAGCCGTCAGGACCACTAAAGAAGCCCTAGCTAGGTTCAGCAAGGATGACTGGCACCACAAACTCTCGCGTTTCCTGATGAGCCAGCACTCTACTCCGTGCTCAGTCACCAATAAGTCCCCAGCTGAGCTCCTGATGGGCAGGCGCCTGAGGACTGTATTGGACAGACTTCACCCACATTACTGCCCTGACTCTCCCCTCGCTTCCACATCGGGGGTTAGACATTTTATCTTACAGGAACCCGTATTCGCGAGGAACTTCGCTGGAGACCCTCTGTGGATCCCGGGCGAGATCGTGGCCATCACTGGACCCAGGTCATATCGAGTCAGACTGGAGGACGGCCGAATATGGAGAAGGCACCTGGACCAGCTGCGAAGGTGTCACAGCACCCTCGTCAGCAGTGACCCAGAATTACAAACCGGGGCGAGGCCTCAGCATCAATCCCACATCAGCATCAATCCCAGTGACCTGCTTACACCAGCAGCCGTCCCAGGGAATCCGGACACGGACAGCGACGTCCAGATGGCTGACCAGTCCGAACCAGTCAACGGGAGCACCTCCCCAGTGACCAGCCCTACGAATCCCGAGCCAACCCGAACCGAGGGGCGCGTTAGTGACACTCTACCGATTCTGCCTTCCCCTACAGACTCTGAACTGACAGACAACCCACCAGAGCTGCGCCGTTCTGGGTGCCAGCATAAACCTCCTGCCTACCTCAAAGACTATGCGTGTTCGCATCTGGGGGGAAGGGGTGTTATGTCCCTGGAACTCTAGGAGTTCCCACTCAGGTCCGTTCACATTGCGGGGGTGGTTTTTCCCCCTCGCTCATTGGTTGGTTCTCCCCAGCAGCCAGCTATAAAAGCAGGCTGCGGGGTCCAACCAGTTGCTGATCGCTGCGAGCCAGTTCCAGGCTTGGCAAGCACGGTCAGTCCTTTATTGTTATAATAAAGTATTTGTTGCACTCATGCTCTGGTTCAGCCTCTCATTTCCCAAACTTAACAATATAAGTATAAACAGAAATAAGTATATGCATAATAAATGAGTACGAATAAACGGGAAGAGTAGGATAAGGACAGTAGGCATGCTGGTGCACTTATGCACACCCCTCTTAGGAATAGAGTGAGGTCCACAGTAGACAGTTTAAGGTTAAAGTTTGGGGGGGTTTGAGAATGTAACAACAGAGTCAGGTAGTGACCACTCTGTTGCCAAGTCGTATTTTCTGCAATCTAAAATGTTTGAATTGTACATAAAGGACAGTAAACTACAAGCCAGCTAACCTCTTTGGGAATGACTCCAACTATCAAAGCTCCAGGTTGCTGTTGAACCACAGACTATCATGAATGTAAGCAATGAGAGGAAGAGTGTTTTTTTTTAAGTGGCTCTGTTTGCATTCCATTCATAGAAACCTGTCTTGAATAAAAACTCACTCTTTTTATTCCAACCAAGAGCCAAACTCTCCCATTGAAATTAAGTAGGGCTTAAAAGTACAGTACAGGTATTCCTCAACTTACAACATATAGTGACCATTCAAAGTTACAGTGGCACTGAAAAATGACTGTTTCTTACACTTAAGAGCAGAGGTGGTATTCCACTAGTTCTGACCGGTTCTTGGGGACAGGTAGCGAAAATTTTGACTGATTTGGAGAACCGGCAAATTACCACCTCTGGCTGGCCCCGCCCTCCTGCCCCCGCTCTTTCCTCTCATCTCTCCTAAATTTTGTTGTATAATAGCTCAGCTGATTCGTGCAGCAGAGCGGATTGCCGCGCCTCAGATGAGCTAAAAAGCAGCACAGCTCACCCTCATTGATAAATAGGGCAGTCTCTGAGCCCTTTATGCGCGTGCGCAAAATGCGCATTTGGCACATGTGCGCATTAGGCGTGCCTGCACAGCTCACCAGCATTGATGCAGAGGGTGGTGTTTGAGCCCTGTGTATCAGAGGTGGTATTCAGCAGGTTCTGACTAGTTCTGGTAGCGGAAATTTTAAATAGTTCGGAGAACCGGCAAACACCACCTCTGACTGGAGATTTTACAGTATCCTTTCCCTGCCACACTCACCAAGCCATGGCCACAGAACCAGTAGTAAAAAAAAATTGAATCCCACCACTGCTGTGCATGCTCGCGCGAAGCGAGCTCTCTGTCAACTCAAAAATATTTCTCTGGTCTTTTAGAGTTGTCAGCAGAAAGGGGGTGGGAGAAGTACTGCTTTCATAGATAATTGTTAGGCAGCCGAAGCTTCTGGCACGCAAGATTATTACCGGAGAGCATGATTGATGACTCTTGGCTATGGATGTGTCCCATTGGAGAATATACATCCAGGGGCTGGGGAAAGACCAGGGTCAAGGGTGAAATGAATGATGTGTCTCAGTTGGCTGCACCCAGGTAATGCCGACATGTTCACTCCGAATAAATGATTTTTTAAAAACTCTGAGAGTTGCGACTAGAGACTCATGATTTGAATGGGGGTGGATGTCAGAGCCCTGACACTCGCCGAACTGGTAGGAAAGATTTTTTGAAGCCCACCACTGCTTGAGACTACTGGAACATCCCCGTGGTCATGTCATTAAAATTCGGACCCTTGGCCACTGAGTCGTATTTACGACATTTGCAGTGTCCCTGGGGTCATATGATTCCCTTTTGCCACCTTCTGACAAGCAAAGTCAAGGGGGAAGCCAGATTCACTTAATGACCATGTTACCAACTGAACAATTAGAGTGATTCACTTAACAACCATGGCCAGAAAAGTCATAAAATGAAGACTCACTTAACAAATGCCTTACTTAGCAACCAAAATTTTGGGCTCAACTGTGGTCGTAAGTCAAGAACTACCTGTGTACGTGTTTAAGAGTATTTGCAAAAAATTTTTTTTTTTACAAATCTGTTCTTTGATTTACTGCATAAATGTGATTTCCGTAATTTGGACTGTTTTTATCTTATTTTCTGTGCTTTGTGAACTTGAAATCACTTTATTTTATAAAGGAAAACAGAAAATACATTTAAAAATAACTTGCTAATCTTCAGCCTAGATTGGAAAGAAGGCCTAGTGAAGGTCATCAGATATATTTCTTGACTGAGAGGGAGATTTAAATTGATGCCTCCTCGTTTCTGGTAATGTGATATACTAACAAACTAGTTCTCGAGATCTTTTTTCAATCTTACTAACAGCCTGAAAACCTTTAATTACAACATTTTCCAGACCGAACATCTTTATTTGCTAAAGTTATTGCAACGCTTATTTTGTATATTCTCGTATTACCGTTTTAAATCCCTCTGCCTAAGCAGACAATCTTATTTAAAGTCTTCTAATTCCATTTGCTTAACTCGCTATATTGCTTTAAGCTCCCATCAAGTCCTCTCATCTAATTTCATTTTATCATTCTTATCATTTGCTCGACAGCTTTTTGGCACGACAATAAGAGCTTTTCGGGATAAAAGAGCTACTTAAATTTTATTTAACAAATGAAGGTTTAGAAATTAAATGTTGTTCTCTTTTTATGACTGTCCTCATTCTTTACTTATACATGAGCTTATACATTCAGAAGGGCAGCTAGGGGACAGGGCTGGAAATAAGCTATGGAATGGTGGCTAATTTTGGGGGGCTCCTGTGCCAAAAGTTGTGCGTGCGCTTAGATGCTCATGCTCGTGTGCCAGCACCCAGAAGGCAATGCGCCCCCCACCCCTTACCCCCGCCACTTCCTTACCTGCACTGCACCTCACAGCTGATTTTCGGTGGGTTTGAGGCCTTTTTCTGACTCCCAAAGGCTTGAGGAAGGCTTCTGCAGGCTTTGCAGGCCAAAAACTAGCCCCGTTTCAACACTTCCGGCATTTTTGGAAAAAACAGGAAGTGATGAAATGGGGGTGGTTTTCAACCTGCAAAGCCTGCAGAAGCCTTCCTCAAGCCTTTGGGAGGCCAAAAAAGGCCTCAAACCTGCCGAAAATCAGCTGTGAGGCATGCACATGCGCAGTGAGGTAAGTTTACCTGCAGCTCGCATGCTGATACAAATGACTCTGTGTGCCACCTGGGGCATAGGTTCATCATCATGGAGCTATGGTATATGCATAAATAATAGTTATCATTCAAGGAAGATGCATAACACAAAACAAGAATGTTCAGGTTGTCATCCCATCTAGTACCATTAGAGCAGGGGTGTCACTCGATTTCATTGAGGGTCGCATCAGGGTTGTGTTTGACCTTGGGGTGGGGGTGGGGGCAGGGGCATGCCTGAAGGAATGTGGCTAACTTGACATCACTCGTGTTGGGGGCATCTGTGGTGGCCAAGTGCCAAAGCAGGACTTCAGTGGTGATATTCAGCAGGTTCTGACCAGTTCTGGAGAACCGGTAGTGGAAATTTTGAGTAGTTTGGAGAGCCAGCAAATCCCACCTCTGACTGGAGATTTTACAGTATCCTCCCCATGCCACACCCACCAAACCATGCCCAGAGAACCACTAGTAAAAAAAATTTGAATCTCACCACTGCAGGACTTCCCTCAGATCCTTCCTCACATTATAATCTTCCTTCCTTCTTTCCTTCTTTCCTTCCTTCCTTCCTTCCTTCCTTCCTTCCTTCCTTCCTTCCTTCCTTCCTTCCTTCTCTCTTTTCTTCTTTTCTTCTTTTCTTTTCTTTTTCCTTCTCTCTTCCTTCTCCTTTCTTCTTCCTTCTTTCCTCTCTTTATTTTTCCTTCCTTCATCTTTTCCCATCCCTCTCCTTCTTTTTCTTTCCCTTTCCTCTTTCCCTTTCTCCTTTTCTCTTGTTTCTTACAAGTTCAAATGCAAAAGAGGTAACATTTCTCCTTTTGTTTTGTTTTTAGTTTGTTTTGTTAGCCCTCTGCCAGTGAAAACAGAGCTCGGGGGGAGGCACACGTGCCCCTCCCAGCCCCATTTTCAGCTGTGATGGCCTCCTGCAACCCTGGGTCAGTGAAAATGGAGCTCAAGGGGGATATATGCACTCCTCCTGGGCCCCATTTTTGTTGGCAACCCCACAGACCAGATATAGGCATGCATTAGAGTTCTGGAACACACACCACAAGCCATGTGCTGCTGACCATGGATGGCACATCCTCCATCAGTAATCTCACAGCTATAAATTGTACTACTTGACCTTTTCCATTTGCACCTGGTAGGGCAGTGATTTAATCTTCCCAATTTATGAACTAACCTTCTCAGTGCTGCAGGACAGCTCTAAGCACCTCAACAACTTAGTGTTGACATTTAAACAATTAAGAAGCCTTGAATCACTCAAGCCAAACCATGAGTTGGTTTGTAGAGAGAGAGAGAATGGGATCTCTTGGCTCCAGTAATAATAGACAAGGAGTGCCTGGATACCTCTGTTACTCACAGAGAATAGAAAAACACATTCTTCACCAGAGACATTTCTCTCTATTTAAAGCTTTTGGGAAGGTCTCAGGAAATCTCATATAATGTGGATTGTTGCCTAGCCAAAAGATCAGACCAAGCATGCTACAAAGCAGCTTAGCGGCCCTGTAGGTGCATCACAGCACCAAAGCAGATATGACACAGAAGATCTGTGAATGGATCTGTGACCTCTTCTTCCTCTTCTTTCAGGGAACTGATATCAACTTTGATTTTGATGTTGAGTAATAGATATGCCAAAGAAGAGATCTGTTGTTGTTTTTTTTAATCTAAGTCAAGCTATCCACCTGATTTTTCAGTTCAGGATCATCTTTTTCCATAAACATCTGGATCAACTCCACATTGTCCTTCCATTCTCATCTGAAATGGAAAAGTGTTTGGGCACTATAGACAAAATTTTGGGGTGAGGGAGATTTTACTTTGGGATTCTGGAAAGAACTGCTAAGCTCGTGAGAGGTCACCCAGCCTTTATCAGTGTTCACTTTTTAAGGTATAATGAAAACATTGTTATCTCAGAAATCTTAGATTACACCATCATTTGTGCTACTTTTTCTCTACTTTTTATAAAAAAATAAATAAAAATAGAATTGTGGAAGAAGTGAGTGGTGTCCCTCATAACACCAGAATGTTTGCCATAACACCACTTCTTGGAGACAAGCAATGTCAATTATTATTATTTTTAATTTAATTTAATTTAATTTTATAATTATTAGGAGTGAAAATCAAAATGTACACAAATACTCAAGATCCATCCCACCCCTGAAAGGACCTAATGGTAAAGACTGCAACGATGACACTATTAAAGCCAACCTCTTTAACACATTCTTTGGCTCCGTATTTGTAAACAGCAATGGATCATGCCAAGTATTTCCTCGTCGAACCACAGACAACTACAATGATCTAATACATATCGATATTACAGAAGACATTGTTGAAAAAGCACTGCGCAATTTAAAACCATCTCTATCTATTGGACCGGACAGAATATGTGCCTGCTTCTTTAAAAAGCTATCCACTGCCATAGCCGAACCTCTAAGCATAATCTTTGAAAAATCTTTCAGGACCAGCTCCTTGCCAAAACTATGGTCACAAGCCATGGTCATCCCCATCTTCAAAAAGAGAGACCCCAGCCTAGTTGAAAATTACAGACCAATCTCTTTATGCTGCATCACCTGTAAAGTCATGGAATCAATTATTAACAAATCCATCATCCTCCACTTAGAAACAAAGAACCTACTCTCTAATAAACAATTTGGTTTTAAGAAAAAACTATCATGTAATCTGCAACTCTTACACTGCAAAAACATATGGATTATACAACCTGATCAGGGCAAAGCAATAGATGCAATCTATATAGACTTCTGTAAAGCCTTTGATTCAGTGGTACACGACAAACTACTCCTAAAACTAAAATCTTATGGTAACTCTGGACACCTGCATAACTGGATAGAAGCATTCCTGTCAAACAGACAACAAATGGTCAAAATTGGAAGTGTCCTATCAAATTCTGCACCTGTCAACAGTGGTGTCCCCCAAGGCAGTGTTCTAGGACCAACTCTCTTCATACTCTACATAAATGACCTCTGTGATCATATTAAGAGCATCTGTGTTCTCTTTGCTGATGATGTAAAGCTATTCAACACCACAGACAATACTGCTACCCTTCAAAAAGACCTTGACTGTGTATCAGAATGGTCAAACAAATGGCAACTTCAAATCTCAACAAATAAATGCTCTGTCCTACATGTTGGCAAAAAAAATCAGAAAATAAAATACAGGCTGAATAGTCAAGACCTTGCTGATGATCCAAACTCTGTCAAGATCCATCTCAAATGACCTAAGTGCTAGAGCCCACTGTAACTACATAGTCAAAAAGGCGTTAAGAGTTGTTAACCGAATCTTACGTAGCTTTTTCCCTGGTAATATTACACTAATAACTAGAGCATACAAAACATTTGCTAGACCAATAGTCGAATACAGCTCATCAGTCTGGAATCCACATTACATATCTGATATTAATACAGTTGAGAAAGTCCAGAAATATTTCACAAGAAGAGTTCTCCACTCCTCTATTCGTTGCAGAATACCTCATACCACCAGACTCGAAATTCTCGACCTAGAAAACCTAGAACTACACTGCCTTCGGTCTGATCTAAGTATGGTATATAAAATCATACATTGCAATGTCCTACCTGTCGATGAATACTTCAGCTTCAACCATAACAACACAAGAGCAAACAATAGATATTTCTCAAGGTTAATCGCACCAACTTGATTGCAGGAAATATAACTTCAGCAACAGAGTGGTCAATGTCTGGAATACTCTACCTGACTCTGTGGTTTTTTTCCCCAAACCCCAAAAACTTTAACCTTAGACTGTCTACTATTGACCCCCTGTAGGGGGTGTGCATAAGCGCACCAACATGCCTACCGTCCCTGTCCTTTTGTTTCTTTATATATATATATATACTATTTTTCTTATATGTATCCATGTATTCATAACTATGTTTTTACTTATACCTATTATCTTGTAAGCAATTGACAAATAAAAAAATAAAAATGAAAATAAATAAATAAATGGAATGCAAAGGTATGACATTCAAGATACAAGATTAAGAGCCGTGGTGGTGCAGTGGTTAGAGAGCAGTACTGCAGGCTACTTCTGCTGGCTGATGACTGATTGCAATTTGGTAATTCAAATCTTACCAGGCTCAAGGTTGACTCAGCCTTCCAACCTTCCAAGGTGAGTAAAATGAAGACCCAGATTGTTGGGGGCAATAGGCTCTAAACCACTTAGAGAGGGCTGTAAAGCACCGTGAAGCAGTATATAAGTCTGAGGGCTATTGCTATACAGACATATCATCCATCACATCACAGTCTATGGAACCTGCTGCCACAGGATGGTTGCTATGAGTCAGGGGTCTCCAACCTTGGCAAGTTGAAGTCCACAAGCCTTAAAGAATTCTGGGAGCTGAAGTCCACACGTCTTAAAGTTGCCAAGGTTGGAGACCCCTAACAAATCTGATAATGCTGCTACCAAGCTGTTTGGATAACTCAAAATGTACACAAATATTCAAGCCTATCAAATATCTATGTTACACGTCAAAAGAATCCTGATTTGCAGGTGCCTGATCAGCCTTGAAATGTGCTCATCATAAATTAGGTCAGAGGATTAGAAAATTAGGCCAGTTCAGGAGATCTCCAAGTTTAAATCATCATCCAACTATTAAAACCAGCAAATGATCTTTCAACCACATGCTTCTTGCAAGGCTAAAATGGATCCATGCATGTTAGTCTGAGCATTTTCAAGGCTGACTTCATATATTGTTTGGAATTCAAAGGGAGACCATGAGTTCTAGTCCCAACTTAGCCATGAAAGCCAGCTGGGTGACCTTGGGCCAATCACTCTCTCTCAGCCCAGCCCATCTCACAAGGTTATTATGGGGAAAATAAGGGGAGGAAGGGGTGTAGGATATGTTCACTTTTTGTTGTTGTTAGTTGTGAAGTCGTGTCCAACCCATCATGACCCCATGGACAACATTCCTCCAGGCCTTCCTGTCCTCTACCATCTTCTGGAGTGCATTTAAGCTCACGCTTACTGCTTCGGTGACTCCATCCAGCCACCTCATTCTCTGTCATCCCCTTCTTCTATTGCCCTCAATCGTTCCCAGCATTAAGCTGTTTTCCAGTGAGTCCTTCCTGCTCATTAGGTGGCCAAAGTATTTGAGTTTCATCTTCA